>NC_089552.1:3899999-4549999 GCF_040115645.1 Euwallacea fornicatus
ATTTAATAAACAATACAAAATAAATGTAACAGTATTTGAGCTGACCACAACCAGACAGTGAGTGAATTGTAACAGGTGAACGGTTAATATTTCAGTTTAGAGAGCTTCACTAACCATTTCTTCAATGATATTACTGACAACTAGTTGGAACTAAACCATACAATTAATTTACGGATAGGTAGGTAGATAGGTTGATTGTTTAATAACCAGCACACGTATCTTTTTGAAGGCAGAAAGAGAAATAAGCAATGTCGTTTTTAATGGATGCAGTTGTTAAAACAACACCCTCATCGTGTCACTCAATATTAATAATCCTAAAAAACTATATTTGGTTTATACAAGGTAGATATTTCTCACACAGGCTTGAGAATTTTCACGTATATACATAAATGCTCATCGAAATAAGTAGTAAGTTGAATTGTTTTCCGTTCTACAGCTTTCTGTCTTTCCCTCAGTCTGAACAGTAGTATTACTTACGCTAATTAGTCAGTATAAACAATATATTCTGGATCTGCCACCTCCACTTGAACGAACGGGGACTGGATCATTTGCATGTTATTTCCAGCTCGGTTTTGTACATTGTTTCTTGATCTGAAAAAATTAAGTAACCTGAAGGAATACTAAAACTTAAATATCGAAGTATTTTTCTTAGGACATATGGATAACGTCATTTATAATACTGAAGGTTGACAGCGTGATTCCGAAGGCCTGTGGCCTGAGAAATAAACTCAGACTTTGTAGTCTTGCTTTAAATGCATGTCATCAATCAATATAACACTATTACACACTATTTTTATAAACGTGACTACCATGAAAATCAACAATTGAACGATATAAACATTTTAATGAAATGAAAGTTTGACGGTTGCTAGTGTGATATCACGATAAGACACATTCAAATTTGCGAGATGTGTCGAAAATACAGCGCTATAAAACACAATATTTTGTAAATCCAATAATTTAGAAATTGATTTTTTCATTAAAGTAAACGGCAGGAAATGCATTTACCAACATATATATCTCTCGACCTTATAGCCGTACGTAATTAAACCTATAACTAAGCCACACATTAAATTCATACATAATTGTATGCAGGAATATTTATATCAAAACCTTGGTTCTTTCCAGCAGAATCAACAGTTGTTGAACTATCGCGATTTCTGTCAAATGACACGTGACCTGTCAAATACCTCTATTTAATGTCATTTTTGATTTGAATCTCAAACATTTACACAACTGTTAGCTCTACCACATGTGGCCATTATAATAGCGACTTACTTAGCTTTGGCATGTGTTAAAATGTGACTTTTTAGATTCGTTGATTGAGCGAATTTCTTGTTGCAGCCATCAAATGGACACACATATGGCCTGTCTCCAGTATGTATCCTAACGTGGGTTCTGAAACATTAAAGACCATTTTAAAATGTTATTTTGTGTTCTATTTAGGGCAACCTGCCTCAGGTTGAAATCAAGACTAAATCTTTTACCGCAACCTTCAAATGTACATTGGAATGGTTTTTCTCCTGTGTGAACAAGCTGAAAAATGAAATAAATCACTACAAAATCTTCATCTATATTGAAAATCTCACCTGATGTCTTTTTAATTTGCTACTTTCTACAAATGCTTTTCCACATTCTGCACAAACATGAACTCTTGGCCCATGTGTATGTAAATGTTTTCTCATTGCCGAATTATCTCTAAACATTTTGTTGCACCCTTTATGAGGACAAGCTACAAAAGAATCTTAACAAAGACAATTTCACTAATAATTTTATTACTTATCCTACACTATGCAACTACATAACTAAATGTTGCCCTAAACTTTTGCATTATTTAATGAACAAAAATTAGTTTTGACAGATTTGTTATTAAGGAAAAAATTTGGAAATTACCGATAGTTCTTTCAGACATGTCCTGATTTGGGCGTCTTACTCTAGGGCTCTTTAATCCTGGTCGGGCAAATTCGGCTAATTGTTTGGGATCTGATAAATCTAGTCCTGGCATTCCTTCTTGAGATAGCTTCTTGCCTGTCATGTATTCAGTGTAATCCGGATCTGGTTCAGGGTTGGAACCTTCATCTGAATAAGTCATATTATCGGGTTAAATGCTACGCTACATGTTAATTTAAAGTAAATTTAGACTGAATTTTTGGTAATTTCTCAGAGCGTGCACTTCGGAAATACATTACCGAAATTCAGAAATTAAAGAGATTTGGAAAAGCTGCTTTTTCTAAGATCAGTGTTGGATATTGAACTGAAATGAGAGCTATTTTTTCAAGAATAGATAGGGTAAAGAATTGCCTGCTGTAAAATGGGTACATTTGAACTCCCTGCATTTGGTATATCGAGATATTTTCGGCAGTTTTCAGTTTTTGATTTTCAAAAAAATTACAGAGTGTTTTCAAAAAGTTCCCACTCTTGGCTGAATGAGAGTTCATACAACATTTCGGTTTTATTGTGCCCAAAAGTTAAAAAAATCTATTAAAAAAAACTGGTGAATCTTCTGTTCATTATGGTGGCGTGACAGTTGTAATGATTTCAAGCCTCCCGAAGATTTAATTGTTACGGACGATATCTCAGGACTCTTTTGGTGTTTTTTACTTTGCCAAAACAGTCACAGAGTTTGTAGAGAAAGTTCGCACTTTCTTATAAGTTACTTTGCATCGCAGGAATACCAAGGTTCATTTTAATGTGACGTAGATAGATTCTTTTCAATATCACAATACTTGACAGCATTAAAGCAAGCTCTGTTGCAAGAATAGCACACAAACAATCAGTAGATTTTACATCAAAGTGATAAACGGCTTCAAGGGTGATATGTGAAATTTAAGGTCATCCGCATAAGCACGATTTCTGGAACTAACACCTTGAAGCAGTTCATACACAAACTAAATAAAATATATAGGGGTTTCATTTTAAAAAATCAGTTAAAGCTGTCAAGCTATTTATTTTTTGTTTTAATTGAAAACAAAAATTTTCACAGATCTTGAATAAAAGTCTGCATTGAGGACAATTGGTGACTGTGCCTTTCATGTTTTGGCAAAAACAAATCTAGAGTGGATTGATCCATATCTGCTGATTTCAATCAAATCATATTGGCTACCTATGAAGGGGGTCATTCTGATTGGATCAAAATCAGTTGATAGGAAGGTTCTACTATGGTCTCCAAAGACGGCTGTTATGTCATTCAAAGAGTGATTATTAAAAAAAAATACTCCCAGTATGCGATGACGAATAAATGCAGAGCATCAATAAACCAATTTTAATCGCTAACTGGTGGGGCATTATTTTAAGACACGCTTCTACAATTTTGTTTGAATGACAACTTGAAGAGTTTTTTAATGATCACCCTTATAAATCAGGCTTAATAGGTACGTGTTGAATGCTAATACAAATCACAATTTCATTTCGCGACTCCTTAACTTTACTTCTTGTTGATTACTTCTTGAATTTTTTTAGCTTATTTAGTAAAAATAAATAACAATATGTATAACCGAATAATATCTGCGGTTGAAGTGTAGAATATCATTTGATTACTTGTTGCATGATATGCTGCATGCATTCAAATAAAAGGCGGCTACCGCCATGACAGTCCTCCATTGCAAATTCAAGCGGCCATTTAAAAACATGGCAGAAAATTTAGTATGGCTGCTCCCCATCAAAACAAACCTCTGTTTTCCTCAGTTATTCCTCTGTTTTTCAATAGAAACGTATTTTTTCAACAAGTATTTGTGCCGTAATCGCTGTAGTGCTATTAGTTTGAGGTGACCCCATTGACCTTCAAACTGGCCGACCAATCAAACGACTCGAATCATTTAAAAAAACCTATGAATAAGCTGCCTGCCACTATAAGGATTTTTGCAGAATTTTTAGTCAAGCAATAGAAAGATTGTCCTACATACCATCACTAGCTCCTGATGCCCACATGGTAACAGAAAACTCTCCTTCCATAGTTTTGATCTGAACTTGCTTCTGCTCCCATTTTCTAGGTTTTGTTTCGACGTGCATATCACTAAGCAAAAACTCGTTTTCCCGTCTAATTATGCTACGATTCTTGATGGATTTTCGCTTTTTAGAAGGGCCCGCGGTAGCTTCAGTATACATATCACCCTGTTCGGGTACTGGCACATCGTAAATATTTAAAGGGTCCCCCGAATCGTCTATAATTTCTTCATGTGTTTCTAAAATAAGCTCTCGGCCCTCCAGGCCTTGAGAGGTCATAATAGGTTCGCCATACTCCACAATTGTTTCCACGGCATCGCTCATATCAACTGGGATAGTCTCAATTTCAACGCATTCTTGAATATCCGGTTGAATTTCCACTTCGCACATCACATTGGGACGATCCGCCATAACTCCAAGTTGTTTATAATAATAAAAGATGGACGAACAAATATGGCCACTCACAACCACAATGGCTTCCGCGAACTAAATGAACGCCATTAAACAATGAGACAAATTTCAGATAATTCGTCGACCCTCGTATATATATGAACCAGGTATATTTATCTCTGCGCCAGTGAAATATACTGGTATTGACATAGACAAAGACAACACGTGATCTGGCTATTGGAAGTTCATATAGTTGGGAAAATTATTTCATGAAAGAATAATTGACATACGGTAAGGAGGTGTGGTAAACGTTACTACGGAAACTACGTAAACAATAATAGAATGGAGGAGGATGGATTCTGCCCGACGTGCGTCTGCTTTAGTGGTGCCATCTTTCAGATTCTGCTCTTACGCGGGTTATTTGAAATGTACCTTAAGGCGGGTTGTTCGAATGATCATTGGAAAGATCAAATATTTATCATAAAACTAATGTAAAATAAATAGAAATACTATGCAGTTTTCGTATAACATATGTAACTCACAATTAAAACAGTTGGTGGTTTGTGAGAGGGTAGGTATTAAGAAAAGGGTTTATTGTTTTTCGATCGCTGGGAAAATTTTCAATTCTGTAATAAACAAAAATAATCTTTCTAGTTGGTCCAGATTGCTAGTACAAAAATCAAATCTTAAAACACCTTGCCATAAAGTACCATCCCTTATATAAAATTAAATGAAGCACGTAAAAAAATCTACGAGGTGTAATATTTTCTTTCGCCAGGCTTAATCGTCTCTTGCCCAAAAACCTTCATTTTCTATTTAATCTACAAGCTTTTTTACCTCTTTCATTCGTATCTATCGCTATTTTTTCTAGAGATTCTATATATATGTACTATAACGAAATAGTGATTTTATTTGCATCTTTATTTTTTATTACAAACTATCTATACTCACACACTTTCAAGCAATGTACCTCGCTTTGCTTTAAATTTGCAATTCTTAAAAACACTGTTTGTGAACATCTAAGAGAAAATAAAACAAATAATATAAGAAAGATAAATCAAACGATATATTTATAAAAAATCAATTTAAACATTACTTTATTAATAATATTCAGCTTCTTATAACAACGAATTTAAATTTCACAACCATAATTGTGTAAAAAAACCTTATATAACTATTTTATTACTAGGTAAATATAAAAACTCTGTTGACTCATCCCCAGCAAACACTAATCTATGGCAATGTGAAGGCACTTTACAATGAAATACAGGCGAACTGTAATGGTAACAATCTACTATCTTGTGTATCGCTATTACACATTTCATACTGTAACCTATTGGTTCGGATAATGTTGATAGACTTGTGCAGGCCCAGTATCGAAACTCAAAATTCTACGGATTATCGCATAAGTCTATACATTCCATTGGCCCAGACATATTGATAACAGCCAAAAAGACGTTTTGTTGCATAGGGCCAACGGACTATTACAAATCGCACTGTACTTTGATGCATAGAGTTGGTACGTTGCTGTTTACTGGGTCACACTTTCATTACTTAATTAAATAGCCAGCTTGGCTCACTTTTTGTGTTAGAATGGCATTTACTGAAATAAAATATCAAAACATGAAAATCATCATGTAAATCTTTAAAACACATTGTCCCCGTTCGGCAAAGTCAGCAGTTGTGCAACTATTGAGATTTCTACTGAGCACTACCATTAAGTCAAGTACATTTAAATGGGAGCTGACACCATTTTTGTTGAGAAATTCAAATAGTTCTCCAAGTGTTACATCTGCCGAATGTGGCCAATAAATTCGTTTTTCAACTAAAATGTTACCAAATATTTTATATTTACAAGTCCTTACTTTTGTTTAACTTGCGAAGTTCTTCTTTCAAATCGTCTACATTCTTCTCTGACATGAGGAGGTTTCGCTTTGTGTCTTCAAATTTTTCGAAATTAAAATCCACTTTATACTGTTCAAACGAATTTAAAATCTGCTTTATTTGACACTTTTGGTCCATAATAATTTTTTCCTTAACAGTGACATCTTCTTCATATTCGCGGAGCTGAAATTATTCTCTTCTTAAATTATTATTTTTTTACTTTTATAGATTTAAGTTTGTGAAGAACTGAGAGAATTAAAGAAAGCTCTAAATCAAATGAAATATTATCAGTTCAAATAATTTTGTTGGACTACAAATAGCACAAACATAATGTCTGTTCTCCCAGTGTATTTCGAAATGTTTACCGTATCTGTGCCGAAGACAGTGTACATTTCTCAGTACGTTGTTGAAGGTAACAAAACGATAAATAATTTAGAATGGTAAACAATTATTTGTTGTTTTAAAAGTTAAGAAATATATATATATACTTAAGAAACATGGAAATTGTAACACCAAGAAAAATTTAAATTTCGTCACCAATCTTGGTCTACCTTTACACTGCACATCTCTTTATATAATATTAATGAAAAATAAAATACTGAATATTCGGTTCTTCCGCTATATCTCCGGAAATAATTGAGATATTGTGATTTTTAAAAGTTATTCTAACTCAGCATTCAAATACAAAACACTCCCAATTTAATCTTTTTTCTAACTCTGGTAATTTAGAACATTCCCATGTGGGCGACATGTAATACGGACCCACCTGCTGATCTCTAGCATCACACTCGTTGCTAAATCTTACGATCATATTGTTGGCTTGAACAAGGTCCTTTGAGAGTTCACTGATCTTACTGTCTTTCTGTGCAATTATGATACTAAGCTTTTCCAAATCCGTTTCTAGCTCAGTCTAAAATGTCAATGAATATTATTGAATGTGTTATCTAATTAGGCTTTTAATACCTTCTTCATTTCAAAATTTCGATGAAGATTTTGAGTTTCCTCCAGCGATTTTTTCAAATCTGCCACATTTCGTTCTAAGGTCACCCTTAAAATGTTTAATGAAGTATTTTCTCTTTTCAAGCTATCCATTGAGGTACTATAATCAATATTTTCTAATCTCAAGGTTTCTAGAGTCTTGATCAACCGGTCACTAGAACTAGCCTTCAAGTGGTTCTCTTGCTTTAAAATATTTACTTTCTTGTGCAGCTCTATTATTTTATCTTTAAACCTACTTAGTTTATAAAAGAGGCTGCTTTGGAATTGGTCACATTTTGCTGTGAATAAATGGTCAACATTCTCAAGATCCTGTAATATATCCAAAGAATTTATTACTATTTAAATGTTATAGACCTGATCATTAGTGTGTTGCCGACTTTACTGGTAGGATTGTTATATGAAAGTCAACACTATGATCTGTGTTAAAAATTATTGTTTCCAAGGAATTTTCCTTCCAGGCAAGTTGACTTACTCTAACAATTTGGGAGCAAAGAACAATGTAAAAAATAATTACTAACTTTATGAAACTTTTCCACGACCAACTGCGTTGTCTGCTGGAGATTCTGAATCTCTAGCTCTCTTTCTTTTACCGTTTGTTGCGTCTTTAGTAATTGATTGTGAAGTCTCTTGTTCAGACCCTAAATGTTATAGATTAATAATGGCACCTTTCACATGTTTCATTTCACTACAATACTTGTAATTTATCAATTTCCAAATACATCTCAGCAACAATCTCCTTTTGATCCGTTAATCGTAGGTCTAATGTGAGATAAATTATACTTTTTATTTTGGATTTTGTAAAGAACACCATCGTGCATTTTTTGTCATATAACTCACATTTTAAGAACCTGTCAGTCATACTGTGATTAATTTATAAATAGAGAAATACATCTACAATAAACATACATCTCCTTTTTTCGGAACTGATTCAGCATATCAACCACGTTTGTCTTAAACTCTGTATAATTTATGTCTAGGGATTGTTTATGTCGCAGCAACTCGAAATCCCCTGGATCAATATACTCTGTAAAGTTGAAGGAATGATCAGATGAATCTCGAAGTTTGATTTGCTAAAAGAGAAGGAGTTATGATAAGACAAAGGGTTTACATCAAAATATCATTGTAGGTTCTCAATACTATATGATACAGCAGATGTTAGAAAAGGGCCTGTATGTTACTCTAGAATAGTTGCCTGAGGTCAATATACCACAATGTAAACAATGACATCAGATTAAAAATGAATAAAAACAACAAATCCCAAGGAACTTTTGGGTGTATTATAAGCCAATCTTATTACTAATTATGATTTTATGGAGTGATGCATTTGCAAATCGATAAGAATCTATGAAATAACTCCATAGCTTGTATATTATATGTGCAGTAGCATATATTGAAAACAAGAAGTTTAATTGTTCACATACAGAGATGTCATTAAGAAGTGATTAAGCAGAACTTATTAAATAAATTTCTACATTAGGCAAGATCAACATATATGACAAATTTAGATATGGTGCAAAGAATAGGTAGCTTGCAGATCATGAATGCTATTCTTTTCCCTGTAACATTTCCTAACGCTTAATTGGCACCTCTAAGATATGGAAGAAGAGTACCCTTATAAGCTCAACAAAACAGTGTACCTTCATAACTTAGATGGTACAGTAAGAACCCAAAAAGTTAGTGATGTCTGATTCAAATCCTGCTGAACATTCACACATTATTAAACTGATGTTTCTATGAAATTAGTGGCAGCAAAGAAGTTCTTTTATAAAATAGTCATAATAAAACATTTCCAATCATATACTGGATCAATAAGTTTTGTCTTAAAATGGCCCAGTGATGGTACCAAATGCTACATGCTAACCAGTTGTTCTCTAAAACTGCCCGTATTTTTTGTGCTTTTACTTACCAGTTTATCCTCAAGATCTAATATATTTATAGTCAAATTTCTATCATCTGTGTAACCCTCTTGAAGAAATATCGGAATTAAGTGATTGCCACTGTATAAACATGATTCTTTTCCTGATGTTTTTAACATTTTGACAAATTTGCTAAATACTCAGTACTCCACCAATTGACCTGAATCGATTATTGGGGATTTAATTTGATGATCATTTTCTATGGGAAGAATGTGAATGTGATAATACAATAAAATGGTTAAAATCTGCAACTTATACAAATGTAAGAAGATTCTAACCAAAAAGTTCACTTAATAAATAAAACAAAAATTGCAAGTTTATAGAGAGGGATAGAAAATAATCGACATATTATACACTTTGTTCACAGTTTACCATAAATGGGTTTTCCTTGACAGGGACAGTTTTGATATTTTTAGTTCCGTAAGAGCCAAATTGTTATTCTGCTGTTAACTGTAACTGCAAGCCATATCCCATAGATTTACATTGCGGGGTTTATCCTTTTTGATACTTACTGGTAAATATCGTATACCCCCGGTTTCTCACGACATTAACCCTTTTCTCGCATATACGAGTGCCGTTTCTTTGCTCGATGTGACATAATTTTCAGGGGTTTCCATGCTGCTGTTTATCATGTAAATAATTTCACTCCACCCAATAACAATATCCAATCACCTGTATCCTACCAGTGACCTTCAGCCATCAAGTACTACCATGTTCTTCAAACGTAGCGGTACAAAGAATTTTGGGAAAATAATATATAAATAAATAATTTATTTCTACTTGACGATTTTACATTTTCCGCAAAATCTTAGAAACCGTAAACAATTTGGCAACGCTATTTTAAGTTTTCAGAAAATCACGTTTTTTCTCAGTTAATCGATTTTGTGACTTTCACCGTTTCTGAGACAGTAATACGGAACGCACTTATTTGTCGGTTTTTAGGAAGTTAATTAAGCCTTAAAAGAGAGCTCTTGCAGCAGTCGGATGTGTGTACGTCCGAGGCCTTAAATAAGGACTTAAGGAATAAGGTTTTAAATACAAAATTAATACCGCTGCAGTATATTTGATGTCTATATATACAATCTAAAACAACAGAACAGAGACATAACAAATAATGTCACAATTTGGAGTTTATAATTTTGAGTAACGCCACCTCCCACAAATTTCCTCCCTATTCGTTACTAATTTTCTTTGTCTCAATACTGCTTCAACAATAACTATTTGGTAGTTGGAACTTAGCAAATACTAAAACCAGGCTTATATCTTAAAGACATTGGAATTTTCGAAAATTTTAAATAATTTTATAAATTAAATATTTGATCTAATTCAACTGTGACTTAAGCCTGTTTGCCCTCAGCAGCAAGCTTCTTTTTCAATGATTCGGGCATTTCTGGTGGTGGTGGTCTGGGCATACGCATGGCAACCTATAGCAAAACCAAAGTGTTACTCTGGGGGCAGATTGCATTTTGATGTATTTATGAAAGAACGACGAACCTAATTTTCATTGGTTCTGTCCTTGATTAATTCTCAAATCCACATGAAAGGTATGTAAGTGTTACCAATCAAGAGAAACCTGAGAAGCACAAAATAATATGTATATACCTTAAAGGCGTCATAGATAAACCACTGTAATGCAGTAAGGGTACCAATCATGACTATCCTGGGTGGGAGACCCTTCCACAAGCCGGCGAAGCCTAGTTTCCTAGCTGCTTCTATAGCTGTAGATCCCTGAGAACCCCATGTTTATTAGAGAATTATTTTGTTGATTTTAATTTTAGTTAATATAAATTTAGAATTGTCACAGTTATGTATGTTTACATGGTAATTAAAACTGAAAAAATTAGTTAGCAAAAAAAGATGGGTACAAAGGAAGCAGAATAAACAAAACATTGGGCTTAACACGTAACCCTTACCTTTTCTTGGTTCAATTTACTGACAACAGTATCAGCAGGATGGGAAACGATGGCACAGAACACACCAGCAATGTAACCAGCAGCAAATGTAACCACCAATTGTTCAGGTTTGGTGCATTCAGCCCTAATTTTAAAAAGTTATTAGCTGTGTTAAATTGGAGGGACAATAATAACTAAACTGCTTCTGTCTTTTTGTGTGCCAGAATGGATACAATAATTTAACTTAGAATTTGGGCTCAGATTCTTTTTCTTACGAGCCCTATATGTCCAAAGGCAAGTTAATACTAATTATCGATTTTATATGGAAAATCTCAATGCTCACCGGGGTTTAGGAACGACATATTTGTACAATAATTCAACTGTACGTTCGAAACAAGCGAATTTCATCATGGTGTAAGGAATTTGCCTCATCCATAAGGGAACCAGAGATTTGTAGAAACCGTTTACACCTGCAATGTTGAATAAGTTGATTAGGCGAAAAACAATGTTATCGATAGCGTATTTTCTTTTCACATTTTGCATATATCTCTACAGAAGGCGACTGATAAAAAACTAGTTATATATGCCATATGTATATGATATCGCATACTATGAATACTTAGGGTTACAATGACCTTACCCTCTTCCCTCATAATTCTGGGCCAGGCTTCTCTCAGTGTATTGGCAAAGCCGGGAGTGGTTTGAATTTTAACCTTGGCAGCCTCCATAGGAGACAATGCAATGTCGGCAAAGAATTCAGCAGAAGCTGACGCGCCAAGGTACAACCAAGTACGATATAAGAACGCATTTTCTTCTCCAATAAGGTTGGTGTACCACACCTATAAATATTAAATTAACAGAATTAAAATTGTCAATTTTATTAGACAAGACTAAGCTCGTGAGACAGCACTCACCTTGAAAACTTCATAGAGACCAAACTTGCACAAACCTTGAGCGGAATACCCAAAGAAAGTGGGAGCCCACCCTTTAGCCAATCCTTTAGCTCCATCCTCAGCTAGGGTTACTTTAAATCCTATATACAAAAGGTACAATTGAGACCCGATTGAACTTAATGTTAGCAACAGCATTGACCTACCAGTAAATACGGATTTGTACTTGGCAGGGTCGACTTGGATACGACATTTTACTAGATCGAGTGGTACTACAGCAGTGTGAGTGATACCACAAGAAAGAATTCCTGAAGAGTGTATTTTGCAATTAGTTAAATTATTTATCAATGTAAAGGATAATTTACCTCCTAACCCGCAAAGGGCGAAATAATGAAGTGAAGCGAACTCGCAGCTGTCCCCTTCAGCAACTGCAGCAGCCGCAATTTGTCTTCCAGCAACGAGAGATTTTACAAGGCCTGGTAAAGGAAAACATTACTAAATATTACCACCTTTATGAATTTGATAATTGGATAGATGATCTTATTTTTACCAAGCGAAAGGTGGAAAAGTTTGCGTTTTTTTTGATAAATTTGTTCGCAAGTCGTACAGCCAGCTAATTAGATATATCAGGCTGAAGAACTGTGGGTTTAACTCTGTTCGTTTGAGTATGCATAATTATGTTGGCAATGCTGTTATTCTTTTTAATGCTTGTTTTTATAGCATATGCAAGATTGAGAATCAAATGTCTCAATCTCATATACTTTTAATAATTTAATAATAATACGAATGCGAGTAGACTGCTTTTCGCTTTCAATAGACTATGAATGACATGACTAACTCTCTCTTCTGGATTTTATAAAAAAAGTAATATACCGTAGAAAATGTTTGTAAGGTGAAATGGTCACTACCAAAAATATGTTAGGTAGTCACATTGGAATTTACATAATTATTTTGCATTTATTTTTAACACTTAAGGCAAAGGCAGCCATAAATGTGGTTTATAAATGCACCAAAAATAAATACAAATCAACTTCTGATCCACCTTGACGTCCATAAAACCTTCATTGCATTGAGTGGAGTTAATAAATGTTTTATTGTTTATTTAGGGGGGCTAATACGAAATAGATATATTTAACTGCAAAGTCATAGACTGTGAAATCTTTTTTCTTTACGCACGTCAGAAACGTGTAATAAAAGTTTAAGTCAGACGTTCATGACTTTGCTGTTCAAGCCATGACCCAGGGGTAATATTAAAGTATGTTATTTGGAAAACCGAAAAATAGTTTGATGAATCACGAAGATCTTACTATCAAGTATATACTTTAGGTATACAGAGCGTTTCAGAATCACAAGACATTATTTAAGCTATATATTTTCTAGTACAAAATACAGAAAAAGTTTTCATGAACACGTGTGCAATATCGTTCGGCAGCGGAATTGGCATGTGCTAAAAGTTAAGAAATTATTTGGTTTTAATTTTATAGTGCTTGATCTACAGCAGATAGAGCATTTAAATTTTTGTATGCGTATTAGATAAATGCTGCTTAATATGAGAGTAGATTGCTTCCAATTATTGTACAGGATAGTGTTTTTTCTAAGATCTGGTTCGTAAAATCTTTTTAAAAAATTCGTCCGTATGTCACTACACATTTTGTTTTATTTTTCTTAAGTTCTTCAATCTATTACCTAAATTTTATCTCTCTTGATTTTTCGTTGAATTGTGTTCAGTTCATTCATAAATTTATAAATTCAATCAAATCTACGGACCCCAAGTTTTTCAGATTTTAATCCAAGAATTTCAAAATTCTGTGGTATCTTGATTCTTTTTACATCATTTTTTAAAAACCGAATGGATGCCAAAGTACTCGACAACACGAACATATAATTTGTCTAACATAAGAGATTAAGTAACTGTGTAATAGTCCCGTGAATAGTGTTCAATAGTAAAACGCCCTGCATAGAACTTTAAAATATGATGTGAAAAAGATATTAAGTGATACAACTAGTGAAAAGGTTTAACATAGGCCTTAACCAATAGCTCAGAGTTCAATTTTCTGTCAGTTATTACTGTGCTTACTGTTCCTTCACAATAAAATACCTGATTTTTGTATAAAACATACAGTTAATAAAATTCTCATTACTATGATCTTACCTGGTTGATTTTGGGATATTGCGGGGGTGTTTTCAGCTGATTGGCACCATGCCTTTGGAAGCAATGAGGAGAAAAACGCCATGGTGTTAGAGGGTTACCTTAAAGGTTGGACAGTGGTAACCTAACCCTGTAATTCAAAATAAATGTGAAAAATCAGTTTTTCCCATGAGTTTATCTGAAATTCCTCCTTTGATTTTCTATTTAAATTTAAAATGTATGAGGAATGCTAGAAAAGCCTAGTCACTATTTTTGGAGCGTATTCTATAAGTTAATTTAAACAAAAATCCAGATATTTTTTGCCAATATTTAAGGGAGTGTACTTCCTAAAATAATAGATTACAATCTGAGATAAAATCACACTAATGAAATTCACAGATATGAGTAAGGTGTATAGTATAGGTGTATTTTGGTAAGATATTTAATTTGCAATAACAAACTATGAGATGACATGTGATTAGATAAATAATGTGCAACCTGTAAGTCACATGTTTTAGGTACACTTTACTTAGAACCTATCAAAATCACTAATATTTCCAAAATGTTCCTAAATATGAATTTTTTCAGCTTCTTATACAATTAATACTATATGAGTACCTAAAACTATTAATGACAACTTTTGTAGAGTTTTTGTCTCCTACTGTACTTACTGATACTTCCTAAGCTGTAATGAAATGATCTGATTTTTAATGTAGAACAGCTGACAAATAGATTTCTTACCAGTAAAGCATGGATATCATGTATTCAACAAAAAATTAAAGTATGAAAATAATATAAGCAGAAAAATTTAAAATGGCCTTTTTAGAAAATGTGAACTATGCGTTCTGAAAAATTATGAAGGGATATAAACTAAAATGTAAACTGTAACATTAGATGAAACTAAAGCACAACAAAATTATCATCAAAACATGTTAAATACATGAGTACTTACTTATAAGTGAGAGAAAAATTAAATGTAGTTGGCAGGCTCCTTTGATTAGGTATATTATTATGTAGTTATGATGATGTAGGGCACCTTGGAATAGATAGTGATGATGATTAAATGCTTGAATGGCAAAAACCTATGCCAAAAATGTATCACACATTGTAACAATGATAACTCAATTGATAATTTTTTAAAAGTATAATTAACTGTACCAGAGTCCAAGTAAAACGAATTTGAAGCCATGTTAAAAATAAAAAATCAGATTAGTCTTAAAATACTCCAATAAATTTGGAAAATCATTTAACACTTATAACCTTGGCTTCCATAGAATAATGTGTGCCATAATTCTGGTTAATTTTGGACCATATTATGCAATTTTTGTGAACTTGGAACATGGTTTGAAGTCATTTTGTGTCGCCTTCGAGATAAAAAGTTAAGTAACTAAAATATTATCTTTAATTATTAAGCAAAAATCATGCTCTAGAAGAGTGATAAATTGTGACAAATTGATTTTCTTGGAAGATCAATAAATACAATTAAAGGAAGCCTTAACTAAAAGGAAAAGGAGTTTGTAGTAAAAAGAAGCATTTAAATATAAATAATCTTCGTAATTCTTTCAACAATTTCTTTTAATATTTAAAATTTACTTGTTAACACAACGTGTTACATAAGCGAAACATACACTATAGTTTTTGCTAAATTTCAGTAAAATACTTTAGTGGCTGAAATTTTGCGGCACGTAATACTTCATTTCAAAATTAGTTATGAATACATTAATTTTTTTGCAATCAAGTTAATTAATTGAAACCAATAAAAAAAAATACAGGAAAAACTTACCGCCTTAAAAGCTACAAGGACCACCGCGACTAAAAGAAAATGGTGAAGCTAAAGGAACTGCCACCTGTCAACTATCCACCATGTGACCGTGACGTTACCAGTGACGTCACAGTTCTTAACATTTTATCGTTGACGTGGTTCGGAACAGTTCCGAGCTATTTTTGATCAATTAGCTACTTATGTATTTATTTATGTATTATATGTATTTATTATCTATGTTATGAAATGTTATACACAACGTGTTTACTCCCTTTACAAAAGTCGACCCGATAACCGTGGATGCTTTTTTATCGGTAACGTCAAAATCAGCTGACGACTCGATAAATGCCAAAAAATTTTTCCAAAGAAAAAATAAAAACATTAAAAAAAATAGCATTTTATTTTTATTTCAAAATTTCTAAATTTCCCATTGGTAAGTGAAGAAAAGTTTCATCAGTGGCGATTTCTCGTTACTCAACATGTCTTAAATTAAAATATATATATCGGTTAAAAAAAGAGGAACAAGTCATCCTCTTGCAATATCTAAAATTCTTACTATGGGGTAGCTATTTGGAATTGTCATTCAATAAGATTTAAAGGAAGTAATAAATATCTTTCTTTGCAATTCTCCTAACATAGTTGCATCTTAAATATATACATATTAAGTGAACCTTTAAATCAAGTACTTTTCGGAAAATTTAACTACTTTCCAGATTAGTTTTAAAGCTTTTAGGTAAGTATGTAACTACTATATACTATGTACCTAATATATATCTAAGTATTATTTCTCAGTATTGTATACCATATATCAGCAAGTTCAATTTAAACAGAAATTTTCAGTTTTTTTATTACTAGGTTTATCAACCATTGTTTGTACATATATATCACTCAACAAGAACTCATAAGAAAAGAATCTGAAAGAATATTATGATACACAATGTTTTTATTATTGGTAATATAACAATTTTTTTCTTATAAATAATTAACTAAGGTCTAGTTTGAGTTGGAACTTTAAGTGCTTCAAAAAGCAGTCAATGTGACACCAATTTTTGCTAAGTGATAGAATAAAACAGTTGTTGACTCCATGCTTGACTCAACGCTTTATCCCAAATACACTTTCAAATAATGAGAGAAATAAATATGCTTTATTGCCATATAAAGACTTAAATATATCTTATAGTTACTGTAAATTTAAAATATACCCTTTTTCTTAAAATAACAATATACATGACACTAATTTTGAAATTTTCAAAAACCGTCATGTTTCAGTAATTTTCAGAATTCACAACCAACAGTTTTGACAGTTTTTAAAAATTTGCGTAATTTAATAGACTTTTCAAAATTAAGATGAGTAGTGTAAACTGTTTTACTCTATCTTACTCCATTTAGAAACTATAGATTGTTAAAATTTAAACAAAGTAAAAGTTTAGGCGTCATGAATAGTCTATCTCTTTTTGACCAAACAGTACTCTTAGGTAGTTCTCAAAATGGGGATATTCTTCACTGAGATTTATGAGAAGGGTACTATCCCTACTATCCAATTTAGTCTCATTCATCTATATAGGATTTTAGCTGGTTCATTGCAAACATTGTTATAGTTGAAAAGATTTATCTTTAAAGAAAAATTTTTTTTTCCAGTTCAATTTTGCAAAGGCCTAATACATTTTAGATTGAAAACTATTTTTAAGTGCTGAAACAGGGAAGTTTAAATACTGATGTCTAATAATTTATTAATCTAGATTGATAATTATTTAATTAATACCATCTTACTAATAACACTGCTGCAGATGCAAAAATAAATGAAAGAAAAACACATTTTTACGTTTTTGAATGTCTTATACACTTGATATTTGTTAAAAGAGAAAAACAAAAAGGTCAATGTCAATGCATATTTCCAGGATTAAAACTAAGACTCCTTCATTAGGGCGTTAATTTTAATTTACTTTGTATATATGTTTTACTGAATTAGACACCATTTGAGTTAGTGTTAATATAGAAATAAAGAAACTATAGTCATCAATAAGACTCTACTGAATCATTAAAAAAAATCTCAAGTAGAAGTTAAAGCATCAGAGATATAAATTCATCTGATCTCATCTATTGTCAATGACAGATATTTGATAATAAATAGTAAATCATACAAACCCTCTGATACAAAGCACCAATAATTTTGTTCATATGGCATACTTATCTATTTTGATGAATTTATGGATTGAAAGTCCAATGTCAATAAGCATAAGTTCAAAGTTATCACTCTCTGAACATTATATGTTGTTCAAAATTTGAGACTCAGCATGTTTTCTTTTCTTGAAATAGTCATCTACATTTCTAGATATTTTTGAAAATAACTAGTGCCAGATACAGAAACACCACAACAAAGGAAAACTTCTAAGTGGACAAGAAATTGAAACTTAGGAAAATAAACGATCAGCAACGATAAAAAATGTCAAAAAGATCTCGAAAAAGTACTACCTTGTATAACTAGATACCTTAAAAACTGAAACAGCTTAGAAATAAAATTTTTTTAAAGTGACTTTTTGATATAATATATTTTTGTAATTCAACACTTTTTGATCTGTTTTTATTGAAAACTGGTATCGTTTTCAAACGCAGAATACAAGACCAAACTCCAGAGACCTTTTTCAGAAATATGGAACATCCAGATTTTTTTTTGTAAAAAAATATTGGCGTTTCATATTTCTCATTTACAGTATTCAGAGTCACTTTAATGGGGATGTAATTGATGAAAATAAAAACATTGTTTTTCCTTTAAAACATGTGTCTACACCTATTTTACGTTCCCCAATATTCATAACAATATTTAATGTTGGAACAGACTTATTAGGCAAAAACTTTGAAATATTTTTTATCACTCTATATTTCAGACAGGAAGCGAAACCGAGTCCATGTTAATATGAACTTTTTTCTTAAAATCATCCATAGATTTATCTCCTGAATTTGTGACATTCTCTTGTGAAGCACGCTGTAGATGTATATCAAATCCCCTTTTCCCTGCTACCATCTAATTTTTTTTTATATCATGGTTAATATAAATTTTTCAACTAATGTATCCTCACGTTCGGTACATCGGTTTGTTTTATTTTGCAGTTTTCTACCATCTTCTAAAAGAATACAGATTGAAGCTGAAAACTATGTCAATAGAAAACAACTAATGGTTGTTTGTGTAATTGGTTTAGCAGTGTTTTCAAATAGAATTTTTGTTTTTTAAGTTAATAAAATTTTAAGACAGCAACTCAACCAATTAAACATTAATATAATTTTCAGGTAAAAATTGATTAACATGGATGCTTCTGAGTCCACCACCATGTCTTACATCATCGAAAAAACCGAAGCATCAAAATGGAACAGCACCGTGTCGTTGGACGATTTAAAAATGGACTCCAACTTCCTAATTCTTCTATTTTCGTTAATTTTTGCTGTACTTTGGGTTATCTACATAACATTTTACAACTCAAGAATTTTGGGTTATATTATAACGAAAGTAGCAAACAAATTTATGAGCGAGGGTAACTTTGGAATTGGTAATTTCTCCCGATAATTTTGATACTGATCAAATACGCCGTAAGGTTGGTTTTTGCAGGTTCTTTAAGTTTAAATGCGTTGTCTGGGAAAATTATGTTCAGAGATTTTACGTATATTACTCATGACTACACCTTGAGGATTCAAGACGGTTACTTAATATTTAGATGGTGGCGGGCTTACGTTCCTCGAGATGTTAGTGAGGATTTGTCCCATTCAGATACCAGACTATCAGTGATGCTCAATGGGTTTGAATTACATGTTTATAACAGGTAAAATTTCATGTAATAATACAGGATTTCTGCATTCTTTATGGTTTCCTGAATATTTTTTTAGATCTCATTTGTACTCAAATCTTGAAAAGACCTTTGGGTTGCCCTGTGGCATTTTTCCTAATAAAGACAATCAATGTGAAGAACCGGAAAAGTACACCTTTTTCACATTCTAGTGTTACCATTATTCACGTCGTGTATTTTCAGAAACGAAAATGAAAGTGCTTCGAAAAAGAAACCGAAGAAACAGCGCCCCGAAGCCGCTATGGCTCGCACTTGGAGAGATTTGATTCCTGTTATAAAATGCGACATCATATCTAGTAGGCTCGTTTTTGGAAATCGATTAGTACCTACTACACTCAGTATAACATTCGAAGAAAGCCACTTTGTTTATTCCACTAAACCTGCTGTGTGCACTTTGGACAGATTCATGCATTTTGTCAAATGCAAGGCTGAAAATGTTCGAGTCATGTTGGCACCCAGCTTGAAATATACTGGTAAGCCTCATCGTAGCAAAATTGGTCCCGTTAGTTGGATCACCGCCGTAGTAAAACTTTTACATGAAATTCGAAATTTGTTTGGATTTATGCGTCTTGATGTGAACTCCCATCTGCACCACTTTTCCTCAAATTTTACGTGAAAATGCACCTTAGAGTTTCCCACTTAAATTGCATTGCTATCAGACCAGACCTTTAATATAGTCTGAAAAATTGGGATTAACCGCGATGAGATGCATTGGCATCTCACTTAATCCACAAAAGATTATGCGGAAATTTCAATGTATTTTTACTAGGCATGCTAGATGAACCTCCACGTTATATGGGAGAAGGGTTCGTTTTAATGTCTTCTAACGATCTGGAACTCTATTTTTACATGGACGAAGCTGGATTAGTCCCAGAAGAGCCCGTTTTAATAAGACTTGCTAATGGCGAAATGGGTAAGTTATAGTAATGCGTCAACAAATTTCATAACACGTTAACTTCAGTTGAATCCAGTCCGCCTCAATGGGGAATAGATATTAAGTGTGGTAAGGGTACTAATTTTAGTTATGGCCCTTGGGCAGATCGGCAGCGAGACCATCTTTATGGTTTCTTTTACCCACAGGATTACGTACCCATGGAGGTAGTTAAATTTTGAATATTCTCCGGGAAAGGACAACAATTTCGTCTTTTTAGGTAACCAAGACACCTAGTCCTGGTGAAAAAAGAGTAATGCATTCTTTTGATGTAAGACTGGTTCTACAACACGAAGCCGCCATAGATATTTTATTTACCAAAGATAAAGAGACTAATGCAGTTCATGTTAACATTGGCGCAGGAAGCTACTTGGAGGCACGCAAATAACGATACATTCTAGATTATGGCCTATAATTGACTATATTTTTCCTAATGTAGGTGACAATACCATGGGTCACAAAAGAAACGGGCTTCAGCACCAAAATAAACGGCCAATTACTACATGTAGAAGCCACCACTAGCTTACAATTTCGAGAACTTGTTGAAAGTGAAACGTTGGAATTTTGCGTTTTGTGCCATTATCCATTGGTTTGGAATGAACATCAGTTGTGGGAGGTTAACTTGACTGGATGCAAAGCAACTATTAGTTTGATATTTTTTCATAAATGGTTTTTCACAGGTAATTTTATTTATGACTATGGAAAGTGTATTTAATACAGAATATTATTTTACCCCTGCAAATCAAACTTTTGCCATTCATCAAAAGCTTCTCAATTTTTGTACACCCTGTATACATTGCTTCGGTTATTACACGCCTTAGCACTTAGGAGCAATTTTATGTTGCTTATTGATGCTTTATCTAGTGAATATTTGAAGCAAAAATTTTGTTTTTTTCTTTAGACTTGATCAATGACTGGGCCTCAAAGGCCAGACCAGACTTGGTAAATTTTGTGCCGTACACTTGGAGATTTGGGCTTACTTTGAAACACTGTGAGTTGATTACTATGATTAATCAGTATAATTGGATTGACTGCAGTAGCGCGGGTCAAAGAAACAGGTATGATAGTAAATTGTTTTATCTCCATTTAAACGCATTTTGTGATTACTTCCTAGGTTAGAAAATACTCAGGTTGCTCTATGTGCCCATTTTCTACACATGTCCTTTGACTTGCCATTTGACGAGTTTTTGCCGGAAACTGTACCTATAAATTTAGCAATACAGGTAATGTTACCATTACAACTGAACAATTTGGAGCTCTGCGAATTTTTTTAGGGTGAGAGTGTGGATTTAAGTTTGTTCATTCCCGAGTTTCATTCCAGTAGAAATATAGTTCTATCGCTGGAAAAACACGCCAAGGTACTGTCCAAGGATGGTTCCTCAACTAAGAAGACTGAAATTATACCAAAGTGGCGAAATGTGTGTGTGAATTCTCTCGGATGGATCGATTTTTGGTGGATACCAATCGGTAAGAAGGTGTGAGTGGAATTAAAAAGATCTTTATAATTGAAATTTATATTGTGTCAGGTGCAATAAATATTACTTATTTATATCATCCTTGTCCCCCCCTGGGACCACAACCACAAGCAGATATATCCACTCCCGTGAAAGAAGAAATTCTGTTGTCACCAATGCGGTTTCCGCACCAAAGGAAAAAACGTAGAAGGTATAATTGTCGTATTTATTCATTTATTTATATGTAAACTATTTTCCAAAAACGCTTCGTTGTCGACTTACAATGTGTTAAACTTTCAGCTTATTTATAACGCGATAGGTAAATATTTTATAAGCATTTTTGTCTCGTTTTATTTGAGCTGTCTTATTATGTGCTCGCGATTCATTGAAGTTTCAGGCAATTTTCATCATGTTCTTGGTGTTGCTTTGTGCATTAAAAATATTATTTCAGATCACTCGAACGAAATCAGAAATTTGATCCAACTACGTTGAAAGCAGACACAGTGAGCGTGGAGCTGGAAATCGGGCCGTCTGTTCTTCTTTTGTACGGAACAGCGCTGAAAAATTTTATGACTTTTAAGGTAGGAAAAATAAATTCGTTTGTTTGTTGCTAATTTTTCTTTGAGAAGAGAATTTCCATAAGGAAGTTAGCATCAGTTTTCTTAATATTACGTTGGGTTCTCAGTTCTTTCTAGAAATGTTTTTTGTTTGATTGATTTAAATTGCATTTAAAAAATTAAAAAAAAATCTTTTATCAAGTTTCCATGAGAAATATCTCGTGTTTGTTTTCTGCATGGAAAAGATTACGAAAATTACAGCATTTCTGTATCAGTTTTGAGCTATTAGCAGTAGGTAATAAACTCCTGAATCTAGGAAAACATATTTGGGGAAGATCAAACATTCACCGACATGCAACACTTCCAAGTAACTGAAAGCGGATCAAATACCGATTTAAAGTCGGAAGGCAGCAGTGCAAACATTCCACTAGAACTTCGTGATGATTTTGATCATCGATACTACAGGCCTTTAGAAGTGGATGTGTCAATAGTTATGCATGACATTCAAGGGCATTTATTGAAGGTGACATGAAGAGCAAAATATTTACGGCTTAAATACCTAATAATAATGTTTGAAATATTTAGAATTGCACTGAGAAAGATCCACCTTGTCCTGTGATCTTAGTAGAACGGTTCGGTTTCGAAATGAAGAAACGATACGATCAGACTGAACTGCAGTTATTGCTTAGTCCGGCAGTTTTGTTAGTGTCAGATAATGTTGCAAGGCCCAGTAAAGACAGACACTTAAATCAGGGAAAGTTAACTTTAAGTTCTCTGCAGGTTAATTTTTCAGTTTTTTAATGCAGTTCACCTGATTTATGGAAGGAGTTTACTTTTTAGATACGAGGACACGCTATGTTTTCTGATGTCGGACAATCACTAGACCAAGATACTGTAGAATATGCATGGTTGGTTGAAATTCAACTAGGTAAACTGAGTGGCAAAGTCACTAGTCCTCAGTTATATTCAATTATGGCTAGCCTTGAGACCCTGTTCATACTAATTGTTGATGACGAAAACGAACTTAATTCACCTGCGAGTGATTCTTTACTAAATCAACCCGTTGTTAAAAAGAAGGAACCGAGTACTCAAAATGTACATGTACAACATGTTCAGCAAGGTACTTCTGTTCATTTAAAGTTATTAAGAATTCTGTTAACACCAGAGCTTTTAGCACTTCAACACTTACTGCAACCCAAAAATAGCGGAACCAGTCTTATGTCCAAAAATCCAAGTTCGCTCTCCAACCAAAGTAAAAGCGACCAAAAGAATAAGAAAAAAGAAGCTGAAGATAAGATTCGCGGGTCAATAAGAATTCCAGCTTCGTCTCAAGAAGATAATAACACTAATGTTAGTAACAGCACTCCAACAATGTCTTATTCAGAGCATAAATTGAAATATAAGCTGGTTCGAGTTGCCATTGATGCGGCCGATCTTTGGTTAGTTGAAAGTGGAACGGCTTTGCAATTGTGGGTAAGTTATAGTTTATTTTATCTTTATAAACACTAATCAGTAGTTAGAGAATAGATCTATACCATTTCAAGAAGAAAAATGAGTATTTTCATTACACTACTATATATTGAATATTCATAATATTCATAATAATATATTGAACTATTTTATATAAATTTCAGCTTTCCCCAGTACGACTTGCAAGTTGCAATCTACATGGTAAACAAGTAAGTTCGGGTCTCTCCTGTATAATTTTTAGTTTATCTCTAAGGCAATTGGTTTGGCATCCTCACAAATATAACCACAACAAGTAAGTTACAATACTCTAAAAGTACCTTAGGGCCAAATTTCGTCGATTATGAGAAAATCTTTTTAAGGCAAAATTTAGACGCCCAAGATCTGTGGCTTGAAGTCGGTGCTATTAATTTTGGTCCCTTGATCATCGAATCTGCCATATCTACTGACAGTAAAGATCAGAATGTTTATGAAACTCAGCAAAAGTTTCTTCGAATTCACGATGACAAGCTTAAAAAATTATGGTTTCTGTGGCCGGACTTGAATAAATCGTACGGGAAATGCGGATGCACAGGAGGCTGCATGTTTTTCGGTAATAACAGAAATGGGCCGAGATTTTTTAAACCTAGCAAGAAAGATCTGGAGGAAGGAATAAATATTGCCGAATTTAGGTTATTAAATCTCGTTTTTGTCCTTCAGTTATTTGCATTTTGCATTAATGTTTTCAGAATTAACGAACAAGGTCGTGATCCAGGTTATGGCCAGAGCATTCTTCACGAAAACGCTCTAATATTCCGAACTCCGCCTTATATTTTTAACAAAATAACTCTTCAAGGTAGTTTGAGCAAATCCAAAAGTCGAGTAAATGGTAATGCCAAAATCGAAAGAGAAAAATCACTTGAAAAAGATGTGCAGTATAGCAGTCCGTTGAATGGAAACGAGAGAAAGAGTAACCGGAGGTTTTCATCTACATCTATGAGGTTTGATTTTTATGTAATTGTTGTATTTAATTTGGCTTTTTGTTGTTCTGGATAATTTTTCTGTGCATGTTTGAAAAACAATCTTTCGCTGTAGAAGTACCGGAGCAAAAGAAGTCCCTTATTCTCGCCTAATAGACGCCAGTCCAGCAAATCTTCCCACAAAACTGGATAGTGATTCAAAACTACATTCGGACAAAACGAAATTAACTGTTATAGAAACGTCTGATTTGCTCCCAAAAAACAGCGCTTCTGATTCAAAATTGGCAGTTGACTATTTTACTACTGCTGCCGATCTAAAGGGTGAGGTTTCCTCGATCAAAAGCGATATATATCTCAACGATCGAAACGTCAGAGATTTGGTTGATAGTCCGCAAATGTCCAAGAGTTTTAATGCAAGCGAAAGCCATCACTCTCTGGGTGGCATGATTAGCAATGAGGAAAAATTGTTAAAAGAGGTGCTTTTTCATGCTGTTTTCATTTTCCACATATAACTTGTGCCTTTAGGTACAAAGAACCACATCTATGTCCAGTGAAAACCAGTCCGAAGCTTTCTTTTCTGCAGACGAAGATGTCAATATTGCCTCAAGAAGTTCCAGTCTTCGGAATTCGATTTTGAGTTCCGGAGACGCGTTTGCCAAGCAGGAAAGCAGCAGCGTTCCCCCACAAAGGTTTGAACTGTTAATACTTTTTGCCTTTGAATTTGAAGAAAATGAAAAAACATGTGTTCATATAGGAAGAAGTTCTCCAGTGAGTTGAGCATTGCAACTGATCGTAACGGACTTCAAAGTAAAGCGGTTCATGCACCGGGTTCAGCTCCGGAAAGTGGAAAATTTCACTTGTCAACACATCGAAGCGATCATGAAATCCATACTCCAGAACACAGGTGTGTAGCATTAACAAAATATGATTAGACATTGTTTATTGTATTTTACAAGGCGTTTCATAAAAACGTTAACTCTTTTCTTTTTCCTTATTTTAAAGCAAAGTTTTTATACAAATGTTATAGGGAGGAAAGTAGATTTTTTCAGGAGCTTAATAGTAAAGCGATTAAACAGCGTGTTTTCCAAATATATCCAATAAATTATCACACGATATGTTATATGCTATTAAGGAAAAGTTTTTAATATTTGAATTAAACATTTAGTTATTGTTGCAGGACCGTGCAGGGATTGGTCACCCCTTACAAGTATTCAACATATCGTTCCGTTAGCCCCCGGATACTGGCAAATAATAACGGTAATCCCACGTTTGGTACTCAAGAAATCACCACAACCGATCTACTTAACGACAGCTCCGATAGTGTCAGCAATACGAGCTACGTCTCTGCTGTAGGAAGTCAAGAAGACTTCACGTTAGTTGATCTGCACATGCAAGTATGTTAGCTTTGAACCTCCCGGAGGCAAATTTGTGAATTTGGTAATGACACAGGTGAACAGCTTGATTGTGGATTCTCCAATGTTAATGTCGAGTTATGTAACTCATTTGAGCCAGTTGCGGTGTCAAAACTGGCAAAACAAGGAAAAAGATGATCAATTTTCAACGACAATGTTCGAGAAAAATTCTGAAGAGAAGTTGGCATATGTAGGCAAGTGCTGTTTTGTTACTGTTTTTTACCATCCAGGTAATCTTCGAGATCACTGAGTTATAAAAAAACTTATTACATATTTCATTTCACTGGTCAGGTAAATAACTAAACTTGATGGTTCCTATAGGTGGAAGATTTGTTCCTTTGATGGAACCGCTAAGTGACGGTATAACATCTCTAAAAATGGTGTCGCGTTCTGATTCCGGAATTAACAACCAAAACAAAACTCCCACATCTCCTTATGTTCACGTTTGGGATAATGACGAAGTCGAAAACGATTCGGGTAAGAAAATGTTCTCGAAGAGTATTGAAATGATATTTTATTTATGTCATTCCTTAAAAATGAAGGCTCGTTTCAAGAAGAAGAGCTGCTTAGTAGTCAGGCAGAGAGCGGGTCTCGCACAATAGTAATCGTCAAACTTAAAGGCGACCTAGATATTATGATCAGTCCATTATTGTTGGAAAGTTTGCAACGATTGGTCGATTCCCTAACACCAACGGTAGCAGCTCTACATCCTTTAACCGTTTTAAATCATTTGCACGCGTCGTGCGTTGGACAGGTGGAATCGGCAAATGTTCTGAAAACCACGGAAAACGTAGCAAAATTGTGCCAACTTTCTTCCACCAGTGGTGAAGCGCCGCCTGTATATGAACAAACCATTAAGAAACAATTGCAGGCAGCTGTATTTTTACCAAAAGTAAGTATTGAATACGTACAAGAACTTTGAATAAGCATTGAGAGTGTTCGGAAAAACAAGACAACCAGTCACACAGAAATTCTTTAAAGAAAAACAAAATCGCCTAGTACAGTGTACCCATAGTCTTATACAAATTCAATTAAAAATTTATTTAATAACAATGCAAATAAAAAATAAAAAAGAGGATTCTGATAGAGTTTTTGTTTTGAACTGCCTCTTCAATATCTTTAAAAACCAATATTTTATATGCGTATTTTAGGTTAATGTAACTTTGCTTCAAGTATCCATCGTCGAAGAAATAATTTCCTTCTCTGCATTGGATAACATTAAAGACCTAACGTGCGTCTCGCTATTTTCCGTTTGTTTCGACAACATTACTGTTAAATTCCATTACGACAATCAGGTAGGATTAGTGGATGATTTTATTGACCGAGAGAATTTTTTTTTATTTTGCTGATGACGTTTTAGGCCAGAGAACTCTTGGAACGATTTTTAAGGCCTTCAGTAGTAAAAACTAAGAATAAAGGGGCGAACATAGCCAAATTCCTGGGCTTACAAAGCAATACTAGTTCGGACGTTATCCAAGGCGAACCGGTTTTTATTGAAAGTTGTGAGAACCAGCAATCGCAATTGGTGAGTTTCGTGTTACAAATATTAAAAATTGTTAAGAAAACGTTTTTTGTTTTTAGGTCATCTGCTTTAATGTGGGCAAAGTTCACGCTCAATTACGACGATTACGCAACGAATCCTCCATTTTAGACGACGCTATTATTACAGCTATACCCACATATAAATCTAAAGTACTGTTTATCCCCACCAAAGTGAAAGATATGTACAGAGGCGTGGAGTATTATTTACAACCGTCTACTACGGACAATGTATGGATATTCCTTAAGTGCATGAAGTTGTCTCACTGACCGATTTTTAGGTCTCTCAAATTGACGAATTTAGCACGGAAGATAAATTAGGATTCATTATGTTCGAGTGCGGTTTGGAAGGAATTTCTTTAAAAATTGTCAAGAAATCTAAGTTTGAACAATCAGAGACCACATTTAGTGGTACAGTAGACGGTCCCAGTGTTGATTCAATGAAATCAAGTGAAAACTTAGGTACCTAAGGGCCATCTAACTCATTGATTTTTAAATTCTTATGAAATTCATTATTAGAATCCGTGAGCAACACCCCGAAAAATTCTACCCAAACATCCAATAGAGCTTCAACGAATAAAGAGTCGAGCACACCTAAAACCGAAAAGAGGAACATCGAAGAGAAAAGTCATCACAACGAGCTAGACAAAGACAATGGGAAAGACAACGGAAACGTCTCGTCATGCATTATTGAACTCAAAGTTGTTTGGTTTAATTTTGCAGCTCCTCCTAGGGCTCCTATAACGAGGAAAATTGATTACACTAGGTAAATATACCAAAAAGTATTAGTTTTGCGGCTCTACTGGCAGATTTTACACTTTTGGAAAATGTGTTCAGGGAACTATGTTGAAACCATCGAGAAATAGAAAATACTTATATAATAAATATAAGAAAAAATAAAACTCAAGTCTTAATTGTTTCAATTATCTACCTTGGTTAATAATTGGCTAGGCGATCTATACCTATTTTATACATATTCTTCCACAAAATAATAAATTGGGCCATTTAAGTCGGTACTAAACGTCTAAACAATAACCGAGCTTATGATTATAATTGATGTTCTCGCAGGCTTGATTGGAACTTATTAAGTACCGCTTCACCTGCAATAAATGCCTGGATGAACCCCAGCAATCGACTTGCAATTCGAGTGGTTCATATGGTTCGGACCATGTATAAAAGATCTACATCCACCATAGCGTGTCTTATGGCCGAAGCCATGGAAGGACAACATATTCATACCTTGCCTAAGGTATACTTACACCTCAATTTTATTCCTATGCAACTTTCATAAAACTTTAGTACCCTGATGAAGTTCTTTAGATATCAATGGTTATAACCATTTTAGTTTTTTTCTTCTAGAGCCGATATGGTAAATTGACTCCTTTAGCTCAAACACTTAACGATGACCCAAGCCTGCAGCTTTGCAGAATTTTAAGACAGTTTTATTTGGAATGCGATTCCAGCTATATTGAATCCAATTTAAGAGAATCAGAAATTCCCCCATTATTTACCTTGAGACAGGTATATTTACTGTTTGGCTAAACTGGACACAAGTTAATTTAAATTATATTCAATTTTAAGGGCGTAATAGTTTTGAGTCGACAGTGGAAGAACACTTTGTATACCCCTTTAATGAGTCAAAATCCCGTGAAGATTCTCAGATTTAAGCCAATGAATGTTACCATTGCTGTTCCTGATATACAAGAGGTAATGTGCAGTATTTAGTGGATAGCGGTAGTTCTGTACAAGCGCGTAGAAATAGTCAGTGTTTGTAGAATGGAAAACCCAATTATTGTTATTGATCTGACCTGGATTTTATTAACACGAAAACCGCTCTAATAAAAATATAATTTATTTCTATTTAGGTTATTTCTAGAACCGATTCAGGCACAGTCCATGAGAATAACGGCGACAGTAAGCTATTTACAATTTTTTCCAATCGAACTGTGTACTATTGTGCCTAATAATTCTCATGCAAATCACATGTGCACTAATCAAGCTCTTTTTCATTTTCTATATATATATATTGTATAGTATATCAAAGAAGAATATTGAGAATTTAATGTATTCATAATGTGTTAATACACTCAGGGTGACCCTTTAATGTAGCAATGTATAGTTGAAAGTACTCTTAACTTTTAAATACTTCGAACTATGAAATTTGATTTCATTCTATTGCGAATCATTGTTGGCCGCTGGTTCGCTCTTCAGATTTGTCAGTTAAACCAGTTACGATTGTCTCATATCTATTTTTATACTATATTAAAGTTAGATCAAATAGTTTTAAATAAAAAAAGTTGTAGATTAACAAAAGGCTGAACGTATATTGGTGGTATTCCATATTCGAATGGGTAAAACTTAAAGATATAGTTAGGTAAATGGAGGCCAAGTTCTGACTTCATCAGGACAGGACTTTGCGTGTTTCATTAAACAAAATCCGATTATTTCTGGAAATGCCCCGAAAAAGTGTAAAATCGTGTAATTCCTTATTATTTTTTACGGATTTATATATTTTTTAAGAAACGTTAATATTTTCGTAGGTCTCTTTTTTACCGGACGCGTTCAGGGAACAGCAGCGCTGTAGCGCTTTATTGTAGCGGTTATATTTCACTGTGGTGCTGACTTACAGTGATAAAGTGTATTATGCTGGAAAACTGGAATTTTTTATCTCTAGTTTTCACAAGAACAAATTACCAACTGCTTGTGAAAGAAATCAAATTATGTGACAAATAGTGGACATCGAATTTCCCGAATGCTCTTACTCTCTCTAAGATTATTGTATATGCATTGTGATGAGCTCGTAAAATTTAACGAAAATTTCCAATATTGCGTTTTTGCCTTTTAGGACTTTATGATTCTTACATTTCGTACTTTCGTACTAATTTTACTACCAAAAGAGTACTGATACATTGCGACACTAAAATGTCATTTTGTACTAATTTTTTTTTCGAGGGTAAGTACTACCGAATGTTGATATCAGTAAAACTGAGATATTAAGATGTTTTTAAAATAAATTTATAAGTCATTATTCTCAATATCACTTGGCTTTTGTCACCGTTTCACCCTTCACCAATCACAACCATTTTCGGTCGATAGGAGCCCTGTTTCACGGACGGTGAGGCGTCCGGCAACGAGGAAACCGATATAACAGATGAGCACGCGAGATTACTCCACGCAGGCGTTATTTTGAGGCCCAACGCACCGCATAGAAATTTGGGTAGGTTATGGGGTGCTGCTTTTTTTAAGACGTGGTTTTCTTTAGTACCGCGTCAAAAACTTGTCTACAATATTCGCAAAAGTGAGGTACTAAAGCAAATCAAGAGTCCATCACAACATAAATTTTCTCAAGAGAGTTGGAGTTTAGTGTTCTTGATGTAAATAACTCGCTTACAGCTTCCCATTTAGATGCACTTAGCTTTAACTGCTTCTTAAATGTATACACAAACTCGAAGCATTTGTTCGTTATATTTGTTTTTTGTGGGACTTCGAAGACGTTTTGCTGACATTGACCTGTTCGCGGGAAGTATTTTCTCAAGATTTCTCATGGTCAAATCGCATCAGTGAAAACTCGTAGACGTGGCGTAATTCCATTGGTGCAAGATGTTTTTGTTTCACAGTTAAAACATTTGACAGTTTTATCTGAACTAGCGGAATGACTCACTATCATTTAAAATGAATTATTATTCAATTTTTTCACTTTCCACCAATGGAAATGCGTTCTGTCCGTAATTTTTACGCTTACCACAATCTACCATTGTTCTATTTAAAATCTGGCCTATGTCAACAAACGCTGATTAAAAAACTAAATTGTACCTTCTAGAATGTGTATTCTGACCGATTTATCAAAATTTTAGTTCCTTGCATGATAAGCAAAGAAACAACTTCAGTTCATCCATCGCCTAGAACTGTTGCTTATTCTGAAAATGGCGTCCAGACCTCGCAGGTTGCAGTGGTTTCTGGAGGAGTTGAAAGTGTTCTGGCCTCGCCTAGTCCTCCTGGTGAGTACGAAATAGTGTGTCAGAAGCACACGGGGCTTTCCAATGCTTTGGTTGCGCGGAATGGATACTAAGTTGCTGTTGATTTTGTTGCTTAAGTTTTGGGGTGATCTGATCGGTATTTTGGTGTCATTAAAATTTACTGAGCGTTTTCAATTTAATATAGAAACCAGTTAACACGGTGACTGCCACTGTGTACCAAAAATTATACACAACATGAGCTTGCAACAACATAGATTCCTGTGAAAAAAAATCATAAGGACATGGAATGGCGACGGGTTGACGTCATACACTCAAAGTTATAATGATTCGATTGTAGATGTGTTTTTCCACTACTAGTTCTAAAAGACACCATTATTGGGTGTGGCGAATAACTGTAAACATCCTTTTCTCGAATTTTTTTCTAAATCAGTTGAATAGCACGTTAATAATAACATAGAAATTGCTCATTATTTACCTAGCCACCTAATCGGCCACAATGTTAAATGTCCTTGAGTTTTGGATTTAGTTTATATATCCTTTAGGTAAGTTCATTGTAATTTTATAATATCTAGGTAAATCTAGTAGTGGAAAAAATCGTATATATACTACAGTTGGGAAATTCTTATGACCCTCACGTTTTCGATGGTTACATTTAAACTTGCGGTTCGGGTGACAATAAACTACTTGGTGATACCATCAATTTAAAATATAAGTTTCTCTGCTAAGAAGAGAAATAATGTGAAATGCAAATGAATTATGCGACAAACAGACTCATGATAATGACCTTAATATAAAATAAGGTACTACCTAAGTACCCGAGTGAAATACGTTTTTTGTTTAGTATGCTTTTTGTGCTAACCCCATTCGGTTTTAGTTCCTAAAAGAAAACGCAAAAAGAGCATTGTTCCCGTCCAACCGCCCAATAGTTGTAGAGCAAGCGTGGTCTTCCCGCTTCTTACCAACGCTAATCCATTCACAGCTAAGCGTATGAATGAAGACAGTATTTGTAAGTAACCATGACTAGTGGTCATAACGTAAGGTGGGATATTTGTTCGTGTTATTGTGTGTTGGCGGTTTGCGATAAAAATCATAATATTCTAAAGTGCAATCATTCAGGACTGCCATTAAGACTACGATTCTGTAACATTCGATCTATTGTTACAGCAGTATAGTGCTGTAAACAGGATGTAACATCTCATCATGGAGATATTTCAGCGGGTGATGGTACTCTGAAAAATAATTTAAAAAAATGCTAATAGATTCACCATCAAAAATGAACCAGTTTCGATATACAGGGTAGCCAATTAAATTCAAAATGTTATTACTCGTTGCCGTCATGTATGGTTGCACGACTAACCTAGGCGCCATCTGCACAGTTTGCACATTGAGTGAGTCCATAGCGCTACCCAATGTACAAACTGTACAGTTTCAGATTCTTTGTATCTAAACAATTCAGTTTAGGGACAAGGAGTGGCAAAAAGTCAATTTGTTCAGGGCTGTCTAGCGCCGGCCAAGGTTTAGACGTCTCTTTTAAGACTTAAATTCGACAAAAATTTTCAAATTTAGGTTACGGCACATTGCGTGAAGACCGAACTGTAATAAACATTGGGTCAGATCCTAGCGATGCTTACAGCCAGTCGAGTCCAGATCTACCATCAAGTCCAACACATAGGGCAATAGGTCACACACATTCCAGTGAAGATTTGTATAGTTGGATGGCGAAACAGGATGCAGAAACTGAGGAAGTCCCGGAAGGTACAATTCAAGTACTATATTTTGGCAAATATATGTGCACTATCGAGGTTTATTTAGGTGTTGAACAAAGTAAAGTTAATACTTTACACACAGAATCATCTGGGGAACCAGGTACTTTACCCAGAGAGAACGTAGTACGGGAAATTCCTATGCAGCCCATACAAGAGTCTGTCAGGCTTTTAGATGCCAATCAAATATTCCAACCCTTATTGTCAGGGTTAGGAGTCATGCCCCAGCAGCTAAGATTCACTACTATAACTGACTCAGGTGGTTTTTGGATTTTTCAGTAATATCAGTTAGTGATAAGTCTAATGCTTTTAGGTGCTGGCAATGACGTTACTACTCTAGATGCGCTAGGATCAAACTTGTGTTTAGTTGGAAATTTAGATACTTTCAGAATTGATATAGTTGTATCGGAGCATGGAAAAATCGAGAAGAAGAAAGGCAAGAACAAGGGAAGACGTGGCTTGTTAATAGGTAAGCAATACGTTATCGGTTGATTACTAAGTGCATCATATCATTTTGGTTTGTTAGAAATAAGCAGTGGTGACGAGTCGCCGTCTTTTGTATGTGAAAAAGTGTCTATTGAGCTTGAAGTTGACCGCATGACTGACATGGCCGTGAATGACCTAATGAAAACGCGAAATGTTTTGTATATCTCCAGAGGGCAGCTTAAAAATCATACGTCTACGGTAATAAATTTTACAATGGGTGTAAGATACATTCATCAAAGAGTGAATATGCCGTTACTGAGGTACGGAGACGTTTGAAATTGAAACCAATTACTGATTTAATTTGCCGCCGTTAATATAGGTTGCTTCATCAGATCAGTAACATGTATCAGAATGTCAAAGATACTCAAAACGAGCTAAGAGAGCAACAACCTCCTACCGAACTTCGCAGACCCAAAACCAGTGCCAGCGATCATACTGAACAAAAACACCATAGTTCGGCCTCAGATCTTTTACAGGTAAATTCTGAAGCTCGTATGTCTTTGCAATCATTATTTATGCACTTTTTCACTACAATTTGCCAGGATGTTCCGTCAAGTTTATCCAAACAGCTTACATTGAAAACTTCAGATCCGGGCTCGTACACGTCTCAAAGCAAACCGGTCATATCGCCAAGCCCGAGTATACGATCTAGACCACAGAGTTTTGCTCAGAAACTGCGGTCAACAGGTAAAAGTTGCATTTCAATAGTTCGATGAACTGCTTGTTAATACTGTATAATGTTCAATAATACTTAACATTTTGCCCGAATTTTTTTTGGGCCACTTTATATGGTAACAGTAATGGTTAAGACGCTATTGGATTTAATAAGGAAAGTATTTCCTTGAAATATCTGTGCCAAACTTTTTAGGTAAAAATGTGAAAGGGTACGTGAATCTTAGCGAAGGTGTAGGAACACCCATCAGTTTGAGCACACCCAGTGGATCTGCGTTGGAACGAATAACCGTCTCTTCAGATAAAAGTACAGGAAAATGCTGGAAAACAATCTATTATTTATTGGAATTGTACGCCAATATGCCTGATACTAAAACTATTAAGCACAGGTAAATGTTGGATTAGTTTCAGTGTATTGCTACAGGGGATGCCGACGTTGCTAAGCAATTGATATGTAGTAAAAAGAAAAGTATTATAAAAAGATGACACGATATCTGTTCCCCTACTGACCCCAGCGTCTTACCTTGAGAGTTCAAGTGATTCAATAATTGCTTGATCCTTCTAAGAAAGTAAACTTAAATGGAAATTTTCATATTAGAATTTGAATATAAGTGAAACTTTGCACCCCGTATATCAAAAGCTGTTAACTTAAGACAAAAGTAGCTCTATTGTAATATTTTTTTCGAAAAAATTACGATAGGGCTACAGAAGCGGTTTAGCATAGTAGGAGAGACCAAATCAACCACTCCATTTAAGCTTACTAATTTTTCAACACTGGCGATGCTGTTCTAGGTTTTCTGTCGGTACGAACGACATTTCTGAGCACTATAAAGGAACAAGAAAATATGATATCCTCACTGAAATGAAGTCCAACGAGGACATTGAGAAAGTGGACAGCACGCCCCCGCTAAATTTAAATAGAGACCTATACCGAGAAAGTAACTCTGTGACCAATGGGCATACTAAATTAGTTGTCTTTGGCGTTGCGAGGATTCACAGGACTAGACTCTTGGCAACTTTGTCTGGTTTGAAGTTGGAAGCTGAAATTACAAGTTTGCACAGCAGCTTGACGGTAAGCGATGAGAAGACAGAAGTCCACCCACGTTTAGTGGTTCCATAGCACAAATACTTGGTCCTCTTAAGAACTGTTGAGACAATCATGTTGTGCTTGGATTTCTTCGAAATTAGTGGTTTGACATAATTTTAATTTGCATTTTTTTTTGCAGGTACGAAAAAAGTCAATTCCACAAATGTTAGAATGTTCACTCACTGGTCAAGTAGGAAGAACTATGATAGTTCTATTGGAGGGTGTAGCCCCAAATTTGCAAACAGTGGTCAAAGTAAGCTATTGCTCACTACCAACCTTAATGTTATTACAAATTAAATGCTTATTTCAATAGGTGACTATAGGAAAATCTCAAGCCTTATACTCTTCAGTCACTAAGCGCCAAAAAGATAAGAATTCGGGACTCCTAACGATAGGAGCTGTAAATATCGATATACCGCAACATCCCGTAGCCCTGCACGGAATGGTGACTAGAGGTATGATTTAACCGGGCCTGGCACCTTGATAGTTATAAAGGGAAATTTTGGTTTTAGGGAGCAAACAATTAAGTTCAACTTTACAAGAGCTTAGGGTTCAACGAACTTCTAGCAGAATGTCCAGAAGTGTTCAAAACGACGATGAGCAACAAAATTCGCCAAATCACCCGCTGAAGGATACCCCGTTAATTGGACATTCTGTCCACAGAATAGTTCAAGTAGAAAAAGGTCTTTTGCAACCATTAGTCATGCAATTCTCGGTCATATTGCAGGTATTTAATACTAATTTTAAATTAGTATTTGTGTCATACAGTCAACTGCTACTTTATTCCAGAGCTTAAGTATTACTGCCGCTCTTTTACCATCTCTTCAAGCCCAGTATAAAATGGATCAAGTTAATAGTACAGGTTTCACTGGAAGCAAGGCCAAATTTACCATAGATTTGCCCCATCACAGCTTGAGCTTCACAACTAAGCTTCCTCAAGTGAGTTGCACAATTATGAGCAAATCTAAAAGCTTCTGATTGTATATATTTAATTTAAACAGGGCTACACAACAGATAAGACTGAAGCAAACTTACCATCTGAGGCTAGCATTGCTTTGCCTGCTGTTCATGTAGTAGCCGAATATATCCCGGAAACTGCAGCTAATGGTCTGAGAAATCCAGAGGGTGTTGTTTTCAGGCAGGGGGGATATTTGAACGCAAATGCAGATATCGGTGTTTTTGAACATAGTTTAACGACGGATCTACTCAATCATTTAGTGTTGGTACAAAAAGTGTTCATGAAGGTAAGACGTTCAAGAAGATTATTAATTTAATAAGCACTTTTGTTAATTTACTAAAAAAAATATCATCTGATCTCAGCGGTCAAATCTAGTATTGAATGACGGTTTACACGAGACTCATTATTTATGGTTGTCTGATGTGGGCTAATCTGTGTGAAACCGAGAACATAAATTATTATTTTCTTAACTTATAAGTACTCAAGAGTGTTGTAACAACAAAGCCTGGTGTGTGAAAAAAATATTAAAGGGACGTGCTTACTAACTTCAGTATTGTATGACTCGCATGCAAAGAATCATTGATTTGACACTACAATCTTTTTTTCGTCAATTCTTTCTTAAACATTTGCCTCTTAAAACATTTCGTTCTTTCAGGAAGTCAATGAAGTTGTACAAAAGGTATACGGAGGGGAACGCCCGGTTCCTCTTTGGCTAGAAGATACTGAGGAAACCTCCACCTTAAATCGACTCTTGTTTTCCTTGGTCATAAAAATCCAAAGAATACAATTGACTGCCACCACAGCAGGCAGTTCTGCTGTGCGCTTGGAGACAGGTTATTCTTTGTCTTGAATTTTTGTCATTATGACACTAAACATTATCTTTAAATTAGGCGCGGTGGTTCTGGAGTTATCAAATAGAGTGCAAAACGTTTCCGGAGCAAATCCGAGTGGAGCCACTGCACGTTTATTCGGAAAAGCACAAGTGGACTTAAATCTGTCTTTGGGTCAAATTATACGGAATGTTTTATTTGAGGAAGCTGACATCGAATATCAGCATGTCGCGTTTTTTAATACACAGATTGTTCTCCGGAATGCTTTTCAGGTAGAGTAGAATTGGTTATATGAAGTTGAAGCTTATTGTTCTGTATTTTAAATAGGACGAAATCGTTGAAGGCGAAAATAAAGAAGTCGTCCTAATAACCTTAAAAAGACCTCTAATTTATATTCAGCCCGTTGCTGTAGACAAAGCGATCCTTGTATGGTTGAATTACAAGAATGCTTACGATTATTGGAACGAAAAACGCGCAAATTTAAACAAAGAAATGAAAGAAGAAAAGTTTCAATTCGGGCAACTGACCAGCCAATTGGGCACTCCTCATTTGGGTACTTTATTCTTGCAACTCACTGTCGAGGATATGGGAATTTGTCTACCGTTAAACCACTTGCCCATCACCTGGAACGTTAGGTCTGGATATGAGGATAGTAGAGGGGCTGTAGTAGTCACTCTGGAAAATACGAGCATTTCAGGTAAATCGAATAGGAATCGGTTGAATCTGATAGTATAATATAACGATGTGGTTTAGCTTGCAGTTCCGGGTCTTTGGTGAGCAAGGGTAAATTTTCCAATTTATGTCTTCGGTTTGCCGAAGAATTTGAAACAAGTTTGGACGATTGGAAACCGGATATGGGGGACTCTTCCATTATGAACCTCTGTGTTGTCAGCGACGGGACTTATGAAGTATGCAGCAGAACTGTAGCGGCTAAGGGTCCAAATGGTATGTAATAAAGACATTGTAATATAACTGGCATTCAGCGTTAGAAAACAAGTACTTATTATGTGACACCGTAAAAACACATAGTTTTTCACTTTTCATGCCACTTCGGATATAATTCGTATTCTTTTTTTTTATAGAAAACGCTAAATGGCTACTTAACGTCCAGTGGCAAATGGAAGGTGTCGACATCCACTTGGACACTAATGTAGGAAAACAGCTCTCTTCCTTGGGCCACACTCTTACTATGTTAACAGGTTTTGATTCTCATACACTTAACAAACTGCTCACAATCACTAAATAATTTGTATTAAAGGAGCCGAAGATACTGCAATACCCCTAGACTACGATTCGGACGAAAACGACCCCACAGACGGTACCAGGACTTCCCAAGAAAGCATCTTGCCCGCATTTATGTTCGATCCCTCCTTAGACAATCGAATTAGATCAAAATTAATCGAAAAAGAGATGAATGAGCAAGCGAAGATTATTACAGATTTGAGGTCTTTGGGTGCATCTCATGGAACTATCGAGTTAGAGATGAAACGATTGCAAGAACTGGAAACAATGGTTTATAAAGATTTTAGAAGGTCTTTGATGTGTTTTTATCGAATGTTTGTTTCAACGATGTGACTTACAGAGACATGATCCAAAAGTTACGGCGGCAAAGCATAAAAGCTTCGTCGATCAAGGGCAAGTTCGGATTAGGGTCTAAAACTAGCAATTTTCGGTCCAAGTCGTTCGTGGTCCCTAGTCCAATGCCCGAAGATAACGGAAGGTATACTGGTCACAAATGTACTGCGTGCTGTTGATTTTATTAAAGATTTTTTTCTTTGGTTTAGCCCTGGAAGCAGTAAACTTGATCCTAGTGCAGGGAGTTTTGATAGCTCTCCTCGTTCAGGACCATCTCGATCGGCCTCTTTGCGAGTCAAAGCAACTGATCAAGGTCCCAGAGTCACATTCAGCGATACTCAGACCATGAGCAGGTATTCGTAAGTTTCTTCAATCGATGTCGGTTATGCGAAACAAAACCAAATTTTTAGGCAAAAATCCCTTCCAAGTGCAAGCTCGGAAATCAGCTTACCAGAAACTCAGTTGGACTGGGTGGATCATTTGGATATAGATGGTGAAAAGGTCACCTTGAGAAAAAAAATGCCTGCTTCCTATGAGTGCGTCGAGGGGTAATTGATTATAAATATTTTCCCTGCTTTGCTCGACACTAATCTATCTTGGCACATACCAGAGATAGAGAGCTGGTTAAATGAAGTCATAATTGCGCATTTCAACGCTGATTAGAGAAAATGAAAAAGAAAATGAAAATTTTTGTTATTTCCGAAGAAAATCTGGAGAAACAATTTTAGAATTATTATTTTTATACGTTTTTGTTCTCGTTTTTCAGGTTGTTTTTTTTTGCTCTTCAAGAGAATTATTTTATTTTTCAAGTAGATCAGATTTTTCTCTCATAACAAATCTAAACTTTCCGTTTAATAGGGCCAAGCGGGACGACAGTACAGTATTTGTTGGTGTTATATATTCTTAAGTGTATAAAAGAATCGTACAATAAAGTAAAATAATGAGAAAATTGGGCATTTGAGTAGATCATTGATGATCTATTTTTTACATATTACAGAACGGGTCCCGTCGAGTCAGTCGACAGAAAGTCCGTTAAACCAATTGTTTTATATGGACCACGGTAGCGATATTACTACACCAAAATTATTGCACCCCGCATATTAACCCCGTCAATAAAACAATTTCTATAAATTTATCATATTTTAACCAAATATCTTATATACCAACCCCTATTTCACGACGAGATCATTTTAGGGCGATGCTCATGGATGCCTTCGACGTCGATCAAGCGCTAACTTCAAGTCCAGTACAGGCAATTAACTCCCAAAATGTGTCTCAAAGCACAGGTCCACAGAAATGCCAGGAACCCAATGTTGACCTGGAATTGGACGTGAAAGTTTTCATAAATAGCGGAAAATGTGTTTTACATACTAAAGATCACGTCAAAGAGGAAGAAATTAAGCTGTATGTTCCTATGTTTGATAGCAGCAGAAGTAGTATCTTTTTTTATCACCTTAGAAATCGAATGAGGAAGGACCGTTCGTCCTCGGCTGCGGGATTGTTGGAATACTCCAGTTCTTCAAGTCCCGATGCCGTGAGAAAGAATAAGGAGAAAGTGACTTCCCAAAGCAGCTCTAAGTTGAGGTCGACTCCTCATAACACCCTAGTTGACTTGACCATTTTCCATATTCCGGGGATGGACGTAAGGCTGCAGTATCAATCGAAAGTACGTTTTACGTATTAAAGCAGGCCACAGCAGATAGGCGCCTAGACCTTGCACTTAGGGGCACGTGTCACTATTAAAATAGATTCCGCATCCCTAACTGATTTTTTAAGATTTAATAGTCTTTCACTTCTTAAGATTTGTCTGTATCGCACTTGAAATCATTTATAATATTGCAGGTAATCTTCGAAGATACTGCGCCAGAGTCACAGTTTGACTTCGATAAAGTGTTTTCCTCTACCAGTTCCACCAAATTACCATACAGCGATTCTGAGCAATCGCGCATAGATATGGCCTTCAAGAGACAAGAAAGCCAATCGGAGTTCAAGTCTCATAGCTTGAATTCGGAATTAAAGTGCTCTACTTCAATGCACGGTATCACAAATCCAAACTACGGGCATTCTCCAACGGCGAGGTATATTTTTATTTATTTTGCCAATTCCGCTTGTAAAATGCAAGAGATTCGACCGTTACAAGGCACACAAGGTAGTTCTTAAACAACTACGAGCAAAACGTGAACCAGCAGCTGGTGTTCACTTTTTGATTGATAACAATTAAACTTTCCACAGAATACGACATAAAAAAGATGTTGCGGATAATTCTAATGTCGCGGTTTTTGAAGAAATACCATGCGTGAAATGAGGAACTATATAGGGTGATTCGAAAGCTATATGCATAAATTTGGAAAACTATATGAAAAAAAATGTTGTAAAACTTTTTTAGCTTCGGAGATACCAACTTAACAACAAATAAAAATAAGAAAGCTTGAATTTCATAAAATTGGAAGTGCATTTAATGCATCATAACGTCCGTAACATAACGCCAATTGCAACGTCAAGAACTATTGTTTGACAATAACTTTTTCCAATAAAATAATTCTTGTTGTTTCGTTTTCATTTAGCTTGGAGAGCTTACAATTTGGAAATTACACTCCTCCGACTGGAGAAACATACAAATCGTACATGAGTAACACCTTTGTAAATAGCACCGCCTCGAAAAAGCAAGGTATCAAAAAAGCCTCACTATTCGCCTCTATGACTCTGCAAAGCGTGCCAGAAGAAACCATTATTAGCCCGCATATTCTTGAATTTTTGGAACAAACTCTAGAACCAATACCTGCAAAAACTCTGACCACTACAGGTAAGAAATTGTCTGTATTACAACTTAAGTGATTGATCCCTTGCATTTAGTATGAGTCTTTCACTTACATATTAATACATCATTTATCTTTTAGATACCTCTCTTCTTTCTTCAGATCAAGATATTAACTATGGCAATTACGTATACGCCAGTTTTCCAGTGGATGTTGTGGTGTACTTCCACATGCAACCAAGTACATTTCGATTTAGCTGCCTGCCAGTGTCTAGAGTTGAGTGTATGCTGCAATTGCCGTCTTTGGACATAGTATTTAGCTCAAAGAGGGCTGAAGATGAGTTGTTTTCGAGGTGTATATCTTATCGGTTTTGTTAATAATTAAGTTTCTTTTAGCTATTATTACTCGATTGATTTTTATCTCAAGATGTCCATTTTTAAAATTAATGTATTTAAATGTAGTGAGTTTGGCGATGGTGCTCCTAATACTGCTGCCACTGCAGTTGGAGGTCTCAGCGTAACAGGTTGTCTCTCTGACTTCTCAGTCTACATTTTCCACCCCTACGGAGGTAAGAAATCGGCTTTGAAAGAGGCTCAATGGTCACCGCTCTCGGACAGGTAACTGCCTAAAACATTTTAGCGCATAAATTCAGCAATCTTTTGTATCAAAATTAGCGAGCGGAAGGATTCTTTATCGATTAACGTGGAATTCGTGAAGTTCCATCTATCCCGATCGAGAATGTTAAATTTCAAACAGGAATCGAGCAAAGGCCTCAAAGGGGTCGATCAAAATAGAGCTGTGATTCGATTTTCAAGTAATTATGAGATTTTGATTGAAATAATTTAGATAGTAATGCAATTATGATTTAGCTATAATCGACACCGGTTCGGCATCTTTCAAATATGATATGAGGCGATTAACGGAAATATTGGCGTTTCCTAAAGCATGGTATCGCAGGTCTATTGTTCGGAGAATGTTTTTAGGCGATTTGAGCATGTCAGCAGCGTACAGTGAAGAGGACGACATTGTGACCCATAAGACTTCTCCGGAAGCTTCTAGCAAACATGAAAGGTAAAAAGATCAATATTTCTTCTATTGTGAGGTTACAATAATTTCTTTTACGTTATACTTATGGCATAAAAACCATTTTTTACTACAGTGTTTCTGTCGAAATCAGCTTTTAGTTAAAGTTGACAGAATATTAATAATTCGGTTCTAAGGGTCAAATTATCGTTCTCGATAGTAAAACCTCACGGAGACCCTAAATTTGCCTTGATCAAAACTATTTGTATCAGATGATAGCGCCAGTTAAGGCCCTGTCCTCGCGTCATAATGGCCAAACATGGCATATTAGAACACTTCCAATAGCAGATTTAGAGTCTTTGAGGGTCTTTACATTTAATGTATGAATTTAAAACGCAGTTTAAAATTATATTCCTGTATATGCAAAATGCATTAAATGAGACCACTTGTTTCTAGAACGACCCCGTTATTAGGCAATTCGAAATCCCGACATGACGAACATGTTTCTCAAAAACACAGCAAAATGCGCGATATCGGTAAGCGTGTATATATTCGAGTATTTGCTTTTTTCATGTCATCAGTAATCCCTCAATTGATCACAGGTAAGGCCTTTAGTGGAGATTCGACCAACACGCAAGACGATACTCCAAGTCCATCTGAACCAAAGAACTTGACTGCTTGGGAAACTTTAGTACTTTTCGCTGTGAATTTCAAAAAACTTAATGTCCACATGAACATGGGCAATGTTATGGGGAACGTTTCGTAAGTTACATTTTCAAATTGTTTCACATTTGTATAGAAAGTGGTTAAAATCGTTTTAGATGGCTCACCAAAGATTTCAAAAGCGACGGACGTCTCAGCATCGGGTCCACTGGGCATAAGAACTTATACATTGCCATCGGTTTAGGGAGTTCCGGATTAGATGCCAAAGGCGGGATTGTTGGCGGAAATATTGAAATTACCAACATTGATACGTACGGTACGGCATGAGATTTTTACTCAGTCCTTTATTAAACTATTTAGAAAGTTAAAATTATGTGACTTCCTAACATTACAGTTCACATAAGAGAAGAACCTGAAGTTGAGCCAGACCATACAATCGGATTAAAGTTAAGAGCTTTGGAGCTGCGCCTAGATTATATGGCAACGTCTGTTTTGATGTGCAGAGTAAGCGATTTAAATGTTAAGCTAAAAGACGAATGGAAACTTAACAGGGATTCTTTCATGCCTACGAGGAGGTAAGGCGTCGCTTATTTCCAATCTACATCTCATTTATATCACACTTTAACTAGGCCGGCAAGCATCTTCGTTCACGGAGTACTAAGTTGGGATCAACTTCAACTTATGATATCTAAATCGACTACCGCAGATTTATTGAAAATGTTTAATAAATTGGAGGAGTTCTTCTCTCAGCAGTTCAATAGTAGCAAAAGAGCTTTTAGCGGGTTTTCATCTGCTAGGCCGAGAATGACCGCCCAGAAGAGTAAGTTATCGTATTTTTATTTAATATTTTTTAGTTTGTTAATTGGTAAGCTCAGGTATGTAAAGGCCTGCAACTTTAATAGTTTTATGGTTATTTAGAGACGTTTAAGAAACGAATCCCAGGACGATGTTGACTGAAAAATATATATCATTCCAACCCATTAAAAATCTTGAGTCGTCATGAAATGCACATTTTTCCGTGCTGCAAAAAAATAGACATTAACAGTAATCATATTTGATAAATCAATGTAGAGTTCCTGAAAATAAACAATATTCAAGTTTTTTAAAAGGTAATCCCCAAAACACAGACTAATTACATAGTACTTACTAATTCAATATATATCATTCGGCAATGTAGATTTTTCAGAATATGAGAATTTGAGCGGAGAGAAGTCCTCGTGTAATAATGAAGAAGCGCTTTCAATTAGAATTCCTGATTATAGGCAGAGAAGCTCCGTTACCGCCTGCTCAGGTTCTGACAGCTCCACCGTCAGACGCCAGGCATCATCGTCACTGGCAAAAAGTACTCTCCCATGTAGCTGGCATACATTTAAACAACATGCACGTTCCATTGCCAGCATCTGGTACTGTGTTGGGCGGAACTATGGAACTTCTTGGTAATAACGTGTCTTTGGCCTGTTTCCATGGCATAAACTTCAAGAGCAAGTCGTGGGCTCTCTTCAGTTTAAAGGAGCCTTGTATCAATTTTAACACTGAGGGACAAGAGATACCGTCAACTTCAGGTAAGATTAATTACAAATATGATACAATCTTATATTAGGGTTTTAAATAGAAACAGTTCCTGCCCAAGACGTTCATGTTGTGCAGACCCTAATATGCAGTCTAGGACTTCATTCCTTGAGGCATTTATCTATGGCTACTGTATGCAAAGTCACTAGAACAGTAATTTTTCCGCCCCAGTTTAAAACACTGCAAGAATGGTTCCACTATGCTTTTGCCAACAGTCAAATAGACGGTAAAAATTTGTTGATACTGCAATTATTTAGATATTTTAAAGTCGAGTTGAAATATACAGAAGTAGACCGGTTCCCGTCGCTGGAGCGTGAAAAAGCTGAAGGCTCAAGTTCGATAGAAAGAAACTCCCGAGCTTCTGCCAACTTGGCAGATCCCAATCACACACGAGAAGTAATTTTTGCGTTGCCAGGTTTACAGATACATCTGAAAACTGAGCATTTGCAAAGCTCGACTATACCAGATCTTCTTGGTAATATTTGTTTGGATACCGCGACCTACCCTAATCAATAACTTTAATTACAGAAGAAAAACCTGCAGTTGAATGCAGTTTCATCACGGAATTTGAAGACCACATTTTCGTTACGGTAGACGCCGAATCGTTCTTTTTCTTGCACGATCTTATAACCTCGTACCTTCAAGAGAAGGAGAGAGTGGTGGGTCTTTCCTTATCGTGTTAAGTTAAACTGCAGGTGTTTTTTCTTTAGCTTGGTGGGTTTGAGAAACGATCAATTTCCGACCAAGAAAAGTTGAAGGCTAGTTTAGGTGACACCCCCGTGAAGAAAGGCCCTATAGATGGAGATATTTTTGCCAAAGATTGGAGGGACTACAACTGCAAAACTTGGCATCTTGAACCTACTGTGCGATTGTTGAGTGTTGCTGGAAAATATATTGAACCATATGGTAACTACATATTTATGTGGATTTGTCGTATTAACTGGAGTAATATATTTTTTTTGATAGGGATCGATTATATCCTACAAAAATTGGGATTTTCCCATGCCCGCACCACCATACCAAAATGGCTGCAACGAGGATTTATGGACCCCTTAGACGCAATATTAGCGGCCCTCACGCTTAGGGTAATACAAATAGTCAAGGAGGACCGAGCAAATAAAGACGAGAGAAAAGCTATAGATAGTAAGAAATAGTAAATATATCTAGTAATTATTGATCAAATATTTAGTGTTCTATGGGTAATAGTCTGTCTGATGGTGAGATTAGTATTAACTCATTTATTGCTATAATTGTAAGTTAATAAAGCAATAGCTTTAATAGTTAGCTATCTTTGGCCGGTGTTAATTATTTTAATTTCTTAATTTTAAATATTTTAATAACCTTTTTAATAGACCTCTAAGGTGTTAACTTTTCTTTGTGATATCGATTTGTTTATTCAGATTAATGTTAACCGCAGGCAATTTGTAACTATCAACTGGTTTTTTGACTTCGTTAGGAATACAACTAAGCAGTTACTTGTAAGTTCTGTATTATGGTTAGAGCGTTCTCAATCGATTTGTGGTAGATTTATTCCGAGCTTGAATGATATACAGAGCGCCCGTTTTATGAGTTCCACTATTGGAATTTCAGCCATTTTAAGAAATACCGATTCGCTTAAGTCAGGTCAGGGTTGGGGTCATAAAACGGAAACTTGTGTATGTATAAATTACAATAAATCGCAGTTGGATCGAATTTGACAAATAAACCGTCAATGAACTTTTGAGATTGTTTTAAAATCGTTTTTTGCTTATATCTTGTTTAATAAATTATGCCAACCTGGGTAATCTTGGGACCGAATGCATATTCTGCTCTACAACATGTCCACATGAGCACAAACTTTCTAGTTTTTGTTTATTTCTATCAAGGGTGTATAAAGTTAAAAATGTAAAAATTCTTCCCAGTGCTCAGTTTTCAAATATGGTGATCGGAAATGGTCGCAATCGCAAAATCTTGCTTTTAACAGCTTTTCATGCCCATCTGCATGTACTGAACATTAACAGACCTTTTTGTTAATATACAGATAAGTATTGTTTGGTAAATAGTTGCTTCCCATGTTTTATTGATATCATCGTATAGCTAAATTGAGTATTTTTTTCTGTACAGAGTGCTATCGATTTGCGGAAATGTATGAGGATCTTCTGAACCATAAGAGATACAGGAGCAGCCAGTTTCAGGTAACTATGTTATCTTTTGACTTCTCTCACTGCAGACCACAAGTGCTACGGAATACTCCAGCGTACTTGACGAATTGATCGCATTGTTGAATGAAAAATACTTATTTACATATTATTCCCTTTCTAAAACATTCACTTAATACGTCACTTTATTTTAAAATAAAAACGAATTTACTGAGGTCAGAAAACAATCAAAACGTGCCTCACCTAATTTATAAGTTAACAGCATCACACCTCTGCGCGTTCTAACATTTAAAAACCCTTACATGATAGTGCACTAAAACAATATATAAAAATATATAAATATCTTATAATTTTCTAACAAAAAATGTTTCAATTTAAGACGTGCTTCCATACTTTTTAATTTTTCGTTTTAAACGAGTATATGAAGATGTCTCAATTAAGTCAACTCCAACATGATACTATTATAAGGACTTCTGCGTGACACACCATTTATTAGAAGCCTATTTTTTAGCATCTACATTTTGGCTGTCTTCCTAAAAACTTTAAAGAAATATTGCTTATTTATAACAAGCACATGTCCGCGACGTTTGGATATATCAATAAATTTAGATCTTTCGGTCATATACCCCGCTTATAACTAGCAAAAAAAGAAAGCAGACATCCTAAAGGATTCACGGGGATTTTTAATTATTATACTGTTCAGGCAACACGTAGGAAATGTCATCCCACGGGTGTCTGTATAAGCCCTGTTTCAGTCTTTTCTGATCCATGAAGTGCCCAATAAAACCGATGGTCCTACCTAGGACGAACAGAGAATTGATGGCACCAATGTTAATGTACTCCTGGGCTTCTTCGCTGGTAAAACTACCACAGGTCCTTAGCATGTCCACGAAAGCAGTTGCGATACAGCCGTCAACGTTCAGAATCAAGTTTGGTTTTTTGCTGGTGGTAATTTTCTCCACTTCTAGAGCGTATGATAGTAGAGGAGTGGCGGGAAAGTTCGCCAGGACGTATTCCTTGAGGATGGACACTCTTTGATCGGGATTGTTGATAGATTTTACTCTTAAAGGAGAAACAATGTTATAGAGTCGAATAACATGGCAGGATCTTAATGGGTTGTAGTTCACGAAATAATTGTGTTATGACATCCTAATTTATTCATGGAAAGTTTTCACTACGTCAATTGTTAATATTAAACAAATGAAAACTGTTCTACCTGCTTTTCTTACCTGTGTCCAATACCCATGATCAATTCACCTTTGTTCCTCATGTGATTCACAAATTCGGTTGGATGCATTCCTAAAACCGTTATAAAAGAAACTAAAGCAAACAACAAGAAGAAACTTACCTTTGTCATAAGCTTCGCTGAATTGTCGCGCAGCGCTGTCTAATGCTCCTCCAAATCTATCGCCGATAGTCAACAATCCCGACACCAAACTGGAGACAAGATCTTTGCCAGCTCTGGCGCATACAATCGTGTTGTGAGCACCAGACACTGCGGGCCCGTGGTCAGCAGTGACCTAAATATGGAAGACATAAATGTATATTATACCTTTGAGACGGTTGTTGATAATGGTTATGATAAAAAATTGTGACCAAAAATTAGTTTCTAGTGCAAATCCAACACAGCGTATACAAAATTATACGAAACGGAATCGAATTACTGCATTACGCCCTAATTGTGTATGAATGAATACAACATATGCAGAGACAATAATGGAAGTTTCAAATATAAATACCATTAAACACATTTCGAAGAATTTGCAGACGTATGGAGGTAAACATCTTTGGAACCAAAGTAGGGAGATTACACCACCAATTCCTACATTTTTCTGGAGGACTTCAGAAATCGGCATACCTGAAAAAAAGTAAATATTGAGTTATACATGATGAAGCCGAAACTTTTAGTTTATAGTAATGACTCAGTCACGATATTATGTGTCAATTTAAGACGAATACATAAAGTTAGAATGTCAACAGGTTGCAGTAGACAAATATTAATTTTACAGAAAAAATTGTTTCTATAAACTTCCAAGTTTGCATCGACTGTCAGACACTCTATATACACGGTGCAACTATTAAATAAACGTTACCAGCATAGATCAGCTCTTGTCCTCTTTCATCACAAATCGATGTCATAAAACTAGCAGGTTTTCTAATGAGACCCAGCTCCCGGGCCCAACTGTAATCCATGGGAACTGTTGGCGGCGGGACTTCAGGGGCAGGTACAACAACTCCTTTTTTCACCAAACTATTGTAAACTGATCTAATTATCTCGCCTAAACTGTCGAAAGATTCTGGAACGTGAGCACCGCATTTTTTGAGGGCGTCGTTTTTGGATGTTGCGGTCTCTTGGGTGGAATTCGCGGAAGAGCCGGCATGACCGAATTGTACTTCTGTTGTGAACATGCTGGCGCACGTACCTTAAAGTAAAATAAATTATTCAAATATTGTATTGTATGTTGTGTGTGCATTATACATTAAAAAAATAATAATTTTATGAAAAACTTACCAATGCACCAGGCTACCAAAGGTTTTGTTATTTCACCTTTTTTAATTGCCTCACAGACTTTGTACTCCTCAGTTCCACCCACTTCGCCAAGGAGAATGATCATTTTAACTTTTTCATCAGCCTAAAAACATCATAATTAATTAACATTAATTAAAACTCTCAGGCAAAACAAACCTGATATCGCTTAATATGATCGATGAAAGTAGTTCCTGGGTATCTAAATAAAAAAAAAAAGTTATGTAAGATTCCCAATTGCCTTTAAAAAAGTACCTGTCTCCCCCGATAGCAACACCCTCATAAACTCCATCAGTTGTGTGAGAAACAATATTATTCAGTTCATTAGACATCCCTCCTGACTTAGAAACATACGCCACACTTCCCGGCCGGTAAAGCTTGGAATGAAGAATATTATCCATCATCCCTCCAGTATTGCCTATCTTGAAGCAACCTGGCTTCAAGCCTCCCACTGTAGCTGGCCCGATTATTACGACTCCCTTTTCATCAGCTAATTTAATCAACTTTCTAGTCATATTTTCGGGGATTCCTTCGGCGATTATGGCAATAGTTCTGATTTGAGGATATTCCATAGTCTCCACGGCGCTCTGATAGGCTGAACGGAGGGAAGCAAATGAAATGAGAACATCAGCATCGGGATGTTTCGTCATGGCATCGTTCATTTTTTTATAGACTGGGATGAGAATTTCTTTATGCCCCCAGTAGAATTTCTGTAAGTGGCAAAATTACGTAAGCAAAAATTAAGTAAGTTTGCTGATTTACAAACCTGCTTGTGGTCACCAGTGAAGGGATAAATAATGGCCACTACACTGGGTTCCTGACGTCTACAAACAAAATCGAAGTCCAACATTGACTGTACAGCTCTGTTCTGCATGCCCCAAACTATCGACTTTGTGGTGGCTGTGAAGAGTGGTGACGTGTTGGCATCTCCCTATTGACATTTAAATCCATTTTTTTAAATTTATTTCTGGTTTTAAATTATTGTGAACAGTTCGACAATAAGTGACCGAGAAAGCTTGATATAGACACAAAACTTGACGAAACATCAACAACCATGCGCGATGCTTAATTGAAAAGTCAGTTTTCAGTCAAACATCAATCAAAGTTGTTATATGACTATTAGACGAAGGGAGCATAAAATTACAAAATAATGATTTGATGCCACTGACCTGAAATGAGGAATGCGTCTCCATCTGGTTTGGTTCCTTGAAAAATTATTATAAATTAATTTTGGCGCTCACTCAAGTATTAGTGTTACAATTTTAAGAGTTAAGATTGTACCTTGATGTCAAGTAGGTAAAAAGGCGGAAGATATGGATTAAGTAAAAGGGTGCGCAAATAAGGCTTCTCCCTTCGAGTGTACTCGATTTTAACAAAAAAAAAAACTGATAAACATATAATTGTGCTAATGATTGATGTATCAACGAGTGAGGTTAAAAGTTGAATACTAATCATATGATAAATGGTGGGATAGTAACGAGACACCTTGTATTATGGAGTTGCAGTTAACTGTGAAAGTTCCTCCATTGCTTACTCAGACATGCATTTTTTTTTTGTACATTCGATTATTACTTTTATAGGACGAAATAATAGTTAATAAGACATGAAAACAACTTTATCAGGAACCATCTTAAAAATATAGAAAAATCATTAATTTTTATAAAGTAGAGAATGTATAGACGGTTTGGAATACTTTTATCCTACATAATCTATAGAATATTTTGTTATAGAAATATATTGTTTTTAAGAAGGATAAAAATTAGAAGGGAGAAGAGGATATTCACTTATTTGGTGCGTTCAACATTTTATCCTATTTTAATGTAATGAGTCTGGCGACTGCATTCTATCATTTCATGAAGATCTAGCAATGTATGCATTATGCATTGTATATCTTATGTGAACAGTGTGGATTCGAAAATGTTTCACTTTGACTTGCAGAAGGAAAAATTCAATAATAATATACCTATAATCTTAACAGAACACAAAAAAAAGTCACCAACACTCTCTAAGTCTAGAGAGTCCCAACATCTCTTAAATGTAACAATATCTTCTCACCTAAAATTCTTCATGTGGGCATTTAAATTCATTGACATCAATGTACGATTAGTTTAAAGCTTTTTAGTAGATGGTACATAACTTGAAATTGGTTAATTGTTGTGTGAAAATGAACGTTACTAGCAGAGACGGCGTTATGTACCTTAGAGTGGTTAAGGAACATAAAGTTTGCAAAAAAGTAATAATTTTCAGATATTTACAAATTAAAATGTAACCAAACCACCATAGAGAAGTACATCGAGCCTAAAAATACGTTAAAAATAAAAATGCAGAGATACATGCAATAACTAATTCCCAAACATAACCAGAAAGCTTTAGCAGCATTTAATGTTTACACTGAAATAAAATTATTTTCACAGCTTTTGATAAGTGGGTTCTACTAGACTACTGCCTACTACCCAATGATCACACAATGTCGGAAATGCTTGCAACAATACAATGTAGACTAGATTAGACTATGACTTATGTATAACGTAAGTTAACGTTATATTACAACTACAGGATATCTAAGATAAGGAAATCAAGCATGTATCATAAAGGGTACGAGTTATGAAGCTGCAAAAATGGGAAAAAAGTTGCAAAATTTGGAAGTCAACACAAACATGGTTTGACTTTTTTATACTTCTAGCTATTTTTGCATATATCCAGGGAAAACCGAATATTCAATTTTTGTTTTTCCCAAGTAATTAAAAATCTGCTCACTAAAGCAAATAAAAATGAGATATACGAAACTTTTTTACGAGAATTTTTAATTGCTCACCAAACACCAAAGATCATGTTGGAGAAGTAGAAGGTTCAATAGTTAATGGTCAATATGTAAGTTTCTTCTGATGATAATTGTGTAAACATATTGCGGTGTTAAAACTGACAGTCCATCTCCGAAGTGTAACTCAATGATCCACGATATGTAAATAGTGAAAAAACACTGCAGCTAAAGGCACAGCATGCATGGATTCCCCAAAATAGCTCAGACAGAGACTAAATTTCTATCAGCTAAAGTACCCTTACGATCAGCTCTGATAGTTCTTCCAACCAAATGAAAACAATTATTGTGTTAACTCAACATTAATATGTATGGATTCGATTCGTTAAAACAGCAAATGGTTACTCTTCAGTTCAACATTTATGTTTACTGTTTGTACAAACTTTGGACTTAGTAACATCGTTTTTCACAATCTGTGTATCTACATCCCATAATCTCCTCGTCACATTTAACGCATTTCCAATTTTCGGATATACGTATGTACAACAATTATCATCTTTGCGATCCTAAAATAATATTACAAAGAAAAATATTAAACGACATGCAGAAATAATAGAATACCAAAATTTACAAAGAGAAAGACACATATCTTTTACCAACTCTTTAATATTCGGTGCTTTCTTTTTCTTTTCAGTGCAGTTAGGCATACAAGTTCCCACGCCCCACTTATCAGAAACTATGTAAACATTAAGCCACAACACCAAAGCCAATACCCAACAGACTTTACCGTTTTTTGTCGGGCTGCAGCATGGTCGGCAGCCGCCTTAATCGCGTTCTCTCTTGCAGCGGCTGCTTCTTCTTCAGGTTTCTTTTTAATTGGCTGCTTATCTCCAGAAGGAAGTAAGAAGTTAGCAGTTGCGAATTCGACATTGTTTTCTTGGGGAATTGGTTTGGTGCCAAGAGCCATACCACAGATGGAAGTCATGTGAGTCTCAGGACCAAATACGTAGAGAGGAATACCTTTTTAAATATTTGTAGTTTAGGAAAATAAAACACACAGAATTTTCGCGGTTTCTTGTATCCTAAGCAGCCAATTTAGTGTAGAGCGACAAAACATTTTTTAATTTTTCGTACATATTTTTCTAATGTTTATCTGTGGTATTATTTTGCGAAAACTGAGACTAGATTTTCCATAGGCGTGACAAATTATAAAACGTTGTGAGATTCAATAAGACTGTTCAAATTGATGCGCCCTTGAAATTACCGCAAATCATATTTGAATATGTTATGGAGATTTGGAATTACACGTTTTTAAATTTGGTGTAATTTTTTTTAGCACATTTGTAATAAAATCTGACATTACCTTAATTTTTAATAAATGCATTCTACTTGCTTTTGCTTTAATGATTTATGATACCGTTGTGTTAAATCAATTTAAATATGAAGGTAAAATAACACTAACCAAGAGTTTGTCCAACTTCCCTCATGCGCCTCAACCCTTCTTGATAATTTGGTCCTGCTCTACGGACAAATATTTTTATACTGTGTTCTATTAACCTATCTTTAAACTCGATTAAAGCTGTAATTATCCCTCTGAAACACCAAAATTAGACCATGTATAGGCAGTAACTTCAAACCACTCACCTAAATGTAGCTGCAACGTTTGTGAAATTAGCAATGCCACCCCCAATAATCAGTACCTTTCCTTGAGGATGCTTCTCGTGGGTCATTAATGATAAAATGGTTTTTGCATATTCGTAGGTCTGCTGCTCGGAAGGCGCTCCGGAGTATTCACCATAGTTCGCTAGTTCGGAGGTGCCTCCAAGATCGCAAATTGTGTCACTATTTACAAAATAAAAAATGAACACTGAATTTTAATTTAAATATGTCTGAAGTTTACGTATAGATAACTGATGCGCCTCCACCAGCTACCATGGTCCAGATACGTCCTTTCTTATTAAGAATAGTCAATTTCAGCGAAGCACCCGATTTTGAGTCCAAATCGGCAATATAAGCTTCCTCTGGTCCAAAAAATGAAAATAAGCAAACCTATTTTATTTACAATATTTATTAAAATACCTGGAAATGCGTCTCGTCCAAATGGTGAAGGATAATTAATTTCCCCCCATTTAGGTTTGCACATAAAATCTGCAGTAGCGTCGAGTTTGGCAGCCAGATCCAGGATATAAATTTCATTATCGGTAACCACCAAAGGATTAATCTCTAGATAGGTAAAGTAGAGATCCACATAGAGTTGATATAAGTTAAAAATGAATTTCGCTATTAATTCCTTTTTGGAGGCCGATTTTACATGCGTCAACAAAACTTGAACCACGTCTTCTTCTTTTAGCGACTGACCAACGGGAACTTCAAGTTTGATAGCTTTACTGTCGACATCACCGATATCAACTCCACCTGTCATAAAAATCGATAATAATTACTGAACTGTTGGGTAGTAGGATAAGCTGCGTTTTGGGCCTTAAAAATAGATTTAAAATATTAGGTATATGATGATATGAATGACTGTGTGACGATGATAGGTTTACAGATGAATGCAACATACTGCACCAAATTCAAAGGTGACCATCAAAAATCTTATGATGTTAGCAGTTCTGGGTAGAAAGGGTTCGCAGGATTATAAGGGACGGTAAAAGTGTTTGTCATTTAGTCCCTTTAGTAAAAATTTAATGATATAAGGATAATAATTTTCCGTTCTTTAGATTTTTACGAAGGAAATGGGTAAATTCCAAAACTTCGGATTCTTTAGCCACCCTTTTCATAGATGTGCTGTTTTTGTGTGTATAAACGAAACACTCGAGCGGCTGCTTCGGCAAAATTATTTTTGAAGAAAAACTAACCCATAATCTCGATTCTCTCTTGCAACTTGTAGGTTTTAATAAAATTAAAATACAGACAGTGTTACCACAAATTTGTAAAAATTAAACGCAAAAAATTACTTATTCTTAGTTAAAAATTTAATTACCTTTTTGTAGTTGACACTTTTCAAGAAGAAGTTCTGAGGTTTAATGTCAAAAGAGGTCAAGTGATATATTTATTGCGATAGGTAATGAAGAAAAATACACCGGTAACAAGGATATAATGAAATTAATACAAAATATACCATCGGTTAATTAATAAAAACATCATTTAGAGAATAAAATTATTTTTAGTACAAGATATAGCACAACCCTGATTCTAGTTTAAAAATTTGAAAGGATTGCCCCCAGGAGCAAAGGAATGAAGATTAAAAAGCGATCAGCAACAGATTTACCCTTCAAAGTAAAAAATGGATGAATTTAAGGTTTTCATGACAAATTAATAAAACCTTTCTCCCTAGACCACCTTGTGTATACATACACAGGATATTTATTCACTAATTTAATAATGCAACTCTTAAGTAGTCAAGAACATACAAATCTTGCAGTGCTGAGTTTCGACAAGCGTCGTCTATACGAATATGCAAATCACCGCACTTCGTTTGTAATTTCTAGGTCAAAACGTTCTTTTCCACCAAATACTACTTACCTTGATGATAAAACAATATAGTATCAGCATGCCTGTGGGAGTAAATGCATACATAAGTTTCCTCTTCTTCCTTGTGAGGAACAAATGGTTCGATGATGAAGTTCCTTAATTTTCCAGTAGCTTGCCCGATTTTTTGTTCTTTGTTCAATCGGTCGTCAATCCATTTTAGGACTTCATCAAAAGATTTGTTTACAGCAATCAAACCTAAAATAAATCCATTTGTGATCCCACGTTGATGGCAATTTTGATAACGGTACGATGTGGTCTATTTTAGATTATAACGAAATAGAAAACTTTCTAATTTGGACATTTCATTAACTGGAATGCGGACAATAATTATTCAATTAACGTGAAAAGTTATTGCCCTCTTGAATTGGCACTGAGGGAAAATTATGGGCGCCAAAAATTGCTCTACGACCTACAATAACATGACGTATACCTATTTGGACATATTCCAAAAAGACAATTACAAATTTTGGTTTTGCTGCTTTGTCAGTGGGTTTTCTTATTGGTGACGTTGTTTGTTGTTTTTTGACGTTCTCAAGAAGAACAAGAGAGTAAAGTGTTTAATCGTAAATGGCTGAGAATTCTAATTCTGTTGAGATGTAAGTAATTGTTATAAGTACGAATACATTAGAAATGACGACTGAATAAGCCAAAATTAGGTTTGTTTCAGTGTGTTTTGGACCGCGATAACCTTAGAGCGGGTCAAAAACATCGAAATTAAATTTACGTTAAAAATTGAACAATTGTTTCATATTTCCCATCAAGGCCATTTACAAAAAATCACCGTACGAAAAAATTTGTGTCGTATTCGCACAAGCGTATGAAGACGAAAATTGGTCATTTCAGTATTTCGCATAATACGTCGGAAATTCTACGTAACAATGACCATCAAAATGATAATAGTTATTAATTAGTTGGTTCTATCGCATCAATTTGTGCTAGGAAAAAAACAGTAATTTAATGGAAACTGCTTAATACATTAGAAAATGTGTCGTATACCCAGTAAAAAAGAGAAAACGCCGAATATACTTTTAATAGTTCGAATGTTCTCATAATTGCAACCAATTTCTGTTAAAACTTGTGCGAGTCGCTTACATCCTCGGTTTAATATCCTCCATGATTTCAGACAAATATTCACCCCTATGATGGAGCAGTTGTAACAGGTCTGCTAAGTAACATTAAAGTGTCTCATCATAAGGGTGAATTAGAGATTTCGACAGACCAAACGGCCGGAGTTTAAATATTTGCGAACTAATTAATTAACTACTTGACGACGGAGGAGGCATAGAAGTTACTAACTAGTCCATTCTACGCGTATAAGTATGAAAGAAAAGTTGGAACATCAAGCCAAATGTGAGGTGAGTAAAAAACGAGATCAGCCTTCACGCCCAGAGATTCAGCGCGCAGGCGTACGCTGAAAACGGGCTAGTGATGATAAATTACTTGTAAGACGATAAAACAGCCGTGTCCTGAGATGGGACTGTCTATCAATCCTGAGAAGACAAATTTAATCCATTACAGCAATAGGAAGAAGCACATATGATTGAAATCAGTGACTAAATACTTGATAGTAACCAATGACGGCAAGCTAATCTGGAAAAACCACGTGAAAAACACTTGCAATAAGACAACAATACTGACATGGCAAATCTGCAGAGCAGTGAACCAAGGATGGAACCTGGAACCGCAAACCCTACACTGGCTTTTATTGCGATAATAAAAGCGAGGATGCACATAAAGATTCGTACTTTTGTGGCCAGCCATAAGATAATACAGAATAAGATTTGCTATGATATAAAATTGCTTGATCATCACCAGTGCATTTAAAATAACACTGGGAACAGCACTCAATATCAATTTAGACCAAGAGGTCGGTTATAACCTTCCGCAAGACTCCTGCAAAGGTTCGAGACCAATCTTGGCTGAACTCCGCTATGGGAATATTACTGAGTTCGTTTCCTTATTTATCTTGAGTCCCCTCAAGATAAACAAACAATTGTAAAATATATCTTTATCAATATTATTAATATATATTTCATTAAAGAATATGGTAATTGATGTAACGTGATAACTGTTAAGACGACATAATAATAACCGTGATCGAAATTATCGTACTATTATTATTGGGCACAACACATTTTGGTGATAAAATTTAAATATTCTACCAACTGTTCTTGGCTAATAATATAAAATGTAAAAAATATTTAAATTAAACAGATTCATGCTTAGAATTAATCTTCAGCGATTTGCGTGGTTAAAACTGACGAAAACTTACCTAGTTTCCCTCTTCTTTTAATAAGCTGGTCAGGTTTGACTACCAGCTTCTCGGTTTTTAACCAGGAATTGCTGGCCACTAATGCTGCAAAATTGGTATCTGGATCAACGCTGGCAAACCGGCATTGCACTGCTGCACAATTCCCGCCCAAGTGTTTGTTGATTAAGTTCTTTCCGGTGGCTTCCCGAATAGCCTTTGCAGACATTGTTCTTCCCACTTAGTTCACTAATCTGTAACGAGAGACGTTATTTATTTACCTACTGTAGGTAAAATTAAGTTTCAGGTTGGAAAAGAAACAAAAAAAGTTATTAGCCGTTAAATTGTTACGAAGTTCAAACCCGCACGTGGATACTTCTCAAGAGAGTTTATTGGCTTTTGGGCCTCATCAACGTAGACGCATAAAAAGCCACTAATTTTATATCTCCATAATTTAATTTAAATATACCTTCTGGTCTAAAAATATGGGTAATTATGACGTGTTGTACTGTTACGCATTTGTCTAGATAAATGGCAATAAAACCATCACTATTGAAAATCAGAATAACTCCTGCAGTACAGGACAAACCCATAATAACATATCGAAGGCCAATGAAAACAACTTTCTCAGCATATTATAGGTCAAATATAAAACTTGACGGAAGTAGCATTTAGGCCACGCTTTAACCAGAACATAAGTTCCTGTTAATCTTTAAATTAACGGCGAAAGATGTAATGGGTAAATATGATAGATATATGAATTTTTGACGAATTTGATTCAGTAACCTCTAAACGCGGGCTTCAAGCAGATGACAATAGAATAATTAAACAAATTCATTTTGAATTTATAGCAAATACAATACGACAAATCTACATTTCAAGCACACAACACTATATAAATTGAAAAGCCATGTGAAGGCATGAAACATATCAGCAACAATAGTCGTAGCATTTCATTTACATGCTACACAGTGAAAACAAGATTTACATCATCTGCATACGTCACAATACGCTCCTCAGTAACAGTATAAAAATACTGCATTGTATAAAAATATACAGTGAGGGATCCAGGATGTATTCCTAAAACACTCTTTTTAATTAATCTTATGAGAAATAATATTTTTTGCATATTAAACTCAATGATCTCCTACATTTTATTCTTGAAATAATATTCTACTAATCAAATAATTTTTGCATGTAAATAGTAATTTTTTTTATTAAAAAAATAGGGAATGAGTGTTAATTTTTGCTCCATTAAGTTCAAAAAATTAACTTAGAAATTTTCCGACTAGGACTTCTAAGGTCCCAATATACCAACACTTGGGCATCGGATACATCGGAACTTCCAGAAAAACGATTAGAAGAGCACGTTTCAAGGTGGATTGCGTAAATAACGCGTAGATCCTTTTTTCTTCATTTCATAACTGCCAAAGAGTATCAACCAAATTTAATAGACAAAATATTCTCTCGAAGGATCAAAAGTATAAACAACACCAAATGACTAAATTTATCAGTTAGGAGATATAGGTATTAAAAAATATAAATGGATAATAGTAGATAAATACATAATTGCGAAATGGAGTATTTAACCGTTTTGTTGAAAACTAGATTTTTGTGATTTATTGCCTCCCGTGCAAGTTTTATATCACAGCTGCTATGAAGGTTCGAAAATTAAAAAAAATTCTAACCATTCTTGGTACTAAAATTAGAGACGCCCTGTATAATTTAAGGAAACTAAACGCAATTTTCTAAATTTTTTAAATAGCTAATAAAAAAAGTCAAACATCTATTACCGTTCAATATTTATGTATAATTTTTGTGCGTAAAATAACTGAACATTTAACCGGTGAAAGCAATGAACACGATTTCAAAATATCGAAAACTGATATTTCCAAAACATTTAAATGTGTGTGTATTTAAAACACACATACAGAAGGTTCATTTTTACGTCGGAAAACAATATTATTGAGCATAAATTCTTTCAAAATTAAACTGTTTCAAAAAGTAGTCAATATTTATGCTATTCATGGGAAAGTACTAATCTTAGATAGGATTGATAAATTTGTGAGAAACTGATTAGAAGAATGTTATCGACTATCGGAAATCGAAGACAACTGCCATCAATTGATAATGTCATTATTTCAAATTTACCAATTTCAAAAAGGAGAGAAAATGGAAGCACAAAATCACGTTGATAACATAGTAAAATTTGGCAACTTACAAGAGCATTAACCACTTTTAAAAATGTATTTTAAGTATGTTATTACAGCGCAGTGTCAAACAAATTCGACTTTGACACTGTTAATCTTCACAGCCTTTTCAACATACATCTAACTTTAACTTTAACTTTAAATTTTCAAAAAGATCTGAGCACGTACTTTTTCAACAATGGAAAGCAAATATTTCAAAATGCAGCCAATATGTTAATTTCAAATGCATTTATCAGTCAATGTCAGTGTCAAAAGAATAAACGTAGGTGGTGACAATGACGGTGATATTAGCGAGAAACTGACATTAGAATCACTTCAGAACGAAAAAAAAAACTAGTATATCATTTTAGTTTCTGTAGGGCTTAATGATGAATCAAAATGTACTGTTACTACTCCATTTTGGCCGCAACTCTTTTAAAAAGATCGTAACTCTTGGCAATTAAGGGAAAGTGGTAATGTTTTTGATTCATGTCAAATTTCACCATTAAATACGGAATGATCTATGTCAGTGGGCCACCATAAGAACCTTATGGAAATCTTTGAAGGGGAAGCATTTCAAGTAGTAAAAGGGAAACTTGTCAATAAATGCATTCAACAATCAAATTTAATTTTTTTATAATGATAATTTGAATGATAAACATGGAAATTTGGTTGTTTTCACTGGGCACATGTTTACCTACTCTTCACAGGCTCATCAAGTTTTAATGAACTTGGGAAAGTTTTTTAATAAAGGTTTTGTTAAAAAGCCGACGTTAGTTTAGTTTCTATTCAACAAACCTTAATATCACATGACCAGTATTATGCACCCTATACCCCTATTATGATTTGTTTTATTGTAAAAAACAGTACATTTATATAGTAAAATATTTTCAACCGATTTCAATTAGAGTGGAACGGCTGTAGTAAATAGGAGCCACATTAGATCTTAGTTAAATTTTAAAACTAAATTGAAAACAACGAAAATTCACACAAGTTAGCTCACAATACTACTCGGTACATCTAGGTGACTACTTGTGGCATAGTGTTTATAACCTGAATCAACACTCCTTCGTAAAGGTAATAAATTTTAATCTATGAATGTTAATTGTCTTAAAATACATACTTATAATCACAAACTACTTTTCACTACACGTTAACAAATACCGCTTTCACTTGTGGTTATGGTCAGTCTGAAGAATTTCAATAAAAGTCGTATGATAAAAGTGAGGTATTTGAATGTTACGATGCGAAAGAAAATGAGTATTGGTTGCCCGAACCTTCAACCGAAAATGCTTTCGCCATACTGAGAAAGTACGCATGTGGTACTCACTAGTCAATGCATTCGATTGGTGATAAACCGTTCGTAACGTACGTGTTCCGATGGTGACGATAGCGTGATAACAAAACATCCATTTTTTTTAAACATTGCTGTTAGGCAGCCACTTGCTTATTATACATATTTCCCACTAAACTTGAGAGTCTTATCAACGGATAGGGAGACGAAGGTGTAACTGCTAAGTAACTTGCGTAAAAATTAACTCAGCCAGATTTATAATGAGTTAAGAAATGAATAATTTTATCTAACGAGTGGGATTTTGAGGCACGTGTAAAACGAGGTCCTACAATATGACACAAGTCACATAAAATGGAATTTCCTGAAGTGTTTTATATTTTTTTTGCATAAATTTGGACATATTCAATTAGCCCCTTGTATTTTTAGATGATTGTTTTTATTGATCCTTTTCTTTAACTGAGTTATGAATTAAGAATACCTAATTTTAATAAAAAAATTCAAAATATAATTCAGCGGACACAAAAAATGTCGCAATGTTCATCTTAGTTGTATATATAGGAACAACCCGTCTGGTACACATTGATATGTTGACACAACATAACATACACCTAATGTACTGAGGTTATTTGAAAGTCAAAAGCATTATATAATCACTATCTGACCACGCAATTTTTAACAATTTTGAAAATATCAATATCTGAGCGATTTTTTAATATTTTATCATAATATTCTTTAAGGCATTTTATTCAATGTCAAATGGTTCATTGCAATCGCATAAACAAGATTATGTCGTTATTATTCTCACTAATATTAATTTATATTTAGCTTGAATTGTAATTGCGCCATTTACACATCATATCATGTTTCTAATCCTTAATTGACTTAGGGAACATACTAACATGCATTTGGGTAGCCATTGAATATGATAATTATCAGACCAAACCTTGACTTTTGGTCCCAAAACCAGGTAATAATAAAAAATGAGAAGAGTTATGTTAACATATTGTTAATGTAGATCTGTAACACAAAAATGTAGTTGAATGAATATGGAAATTCTACAAGCAAACAATCTAATTTCCTTGACAATGTAGAAAATGACATATCTATTTTCCTTTGGTAGCTATAGGATTTGTTATTAATGAAATACAGCGTGTTTCAATTTTAACCTGTGCTCTTTCAATCCTAGGACACAATCGACAAATAAAACAATTGTGTAAAATAATATTATTTATAAAATGCATATTAACAACTACACCATGTGTTAAAGGTTTCAGATTTTTTTCTGTTTTTTTTTCTGCTAACTTTCCACTTTCTGAAATATATAGGTTATAGCATATTATCATAGAGACATTTCAGGGAGCGTTAGTCCTTAGCAAAATAATAAAAAAAGTTAACAGGCCCATCGCAAAAAAATGCACCATTTACGACATTTGAAGGGGTAAAATTTGACAGTTTATCTCATATTTTATGTTCTTCTCACATAAGTATTGGGGAGAAATTTTTGAAATTTCTTGCTTTTAATTTCTTTAAGCTCCTTTACAAGAAAATGTCAAAATTGTCGGTAGATATACACAAGATGTTATTTTTTTTAAGTGATGTATTATTTTCTGCTTTGTATTTTTTTTTATTTAGAACACCCTGTATGAATTCAGACACCAAACTTCAATTCTTCCTTCAATTATTTTGCTTTTTGGGTTCTTGCAGTATTTTCATAAGTTTCAATGTTTTCATAGAATTTACAAAAATCTTTATCAATATAAAGAAAATAAGGGATAAATAATAATTTAACTCAGTTATTAACTATCTGAAACAACTCATAACATTTAAACAATTTTAAAGAAAATAAGAGTATGAAATTTAAAGAATTTAACTGAAGGCAATAGACAGAAAAATGCAAACTATGAATAAAAGTGTGAAATTTTACCACCATGTATATAAAAAATAGTGTGTTTTTAACCATAAGTCTATTAGCATTTTTTATTGTTTTGTAAAGTACCATATTAATTTCACTACAAATATGAATAATAGCAATTAATCAAATAAGCAACTTAAGTGTTGACCAAATATGTTTGAATTCAATTGGTAAAGGAACATTTTGTATAGTTACCTAAAAATGTTATTTTTGTAGGCACTAAGTAATTTAGACTTAAGTTCCATTCTTTTATTGATCTTCTCATTCATGTATTAGTTATGACTTACTACAAAGAGCATTGCATTATGGACTTCCACCTATATGAATTTTTGGAAAGTTCTTCAGTGTGATGTTTACTTTAACAGGTTAGGACAACAAATATAATAAAATAGCAATTAACCTAAATTCTTGATAAATTTGTTGGTGCAACAAGAGTTTGCTTCAAAATATTGGAAACAACTTTAATAAAACAGTTAATATTTCAAAAATCACAAGAAACCTGTATAGAAATATATTAGGGTAAGATAAAGAGGAAAAGAATGAAAAACTTATAAAAACCACTATGCCAAAATATGGTTTAACATTTCAAAAATGAAAGTTTTTTTAATATAGAATTTATCAAATTGGTACGTCAGTAAACTTCACCCTGGCTATGGGAAATGGTCAATTAAGCATTTAATTGCTGAAATTAGATACTAATCTGGATAAACTCTCATGCATTTGAGTGTTTTCATTCATAAGGTTACATTGTAGAAATATTAATGGTAACATATTTTGGTAATATTTATTTCATAAATAAAAGGCTAATTTATAAAATTACCAATTATTTCTGGATAAACCGATAAATTACTCATTGGCATTACACACTTTGAAAATGTTAAATGGAAACTACCTTTCTCTTAGACATACCCCACGAAAACTATAACCTGTCCATTTTTTAAATTAAATTTTATAACTGACCTACCTGTTTATTTTCGAGATGCGACCTTTGAACCTGTCTCACTAGAATCTTTATTAATGTAATTTAGATATCTCTTTTGTAAAATTACACAATAATTCTGTATACGATGTAAGCAATCAAATACATATTTCAAATTCCAAGATTTCCAATGGAAATGGAACGAAATTGGCATTGACTTTGACTTGACAGGAGGAACAGAACCGTGTTCGGCAACGTTACATTAAGTGTACAGAGAGAGTGAGTATGTTTGTGTATTCTCCGTATATTATTAAAAAGGAGAAGAGACAATCATCACTAATTTTTATATGCCGTCATATGAGATTCTAATGTTCATCTGTGTAGTCTGTTTGTATAATGAAATATAGGAGGTTAAAGTCTATACATGTAGATCTTATATAGATGTAAGACATTTCAATGAAATGAAGTTTAAGAAGTGCAATTATTCAGTTATACAATAAAATACATTTGAATATAAGAATCCATGTCTGGAAATGCATAGTGCTTTAAGACAGTTATGCACAAAAATGTATTTTGTATTTCATATTCAGTATATGAATCATTAGTTCAGACAAAACTAGATTGGTAAAGGTGGTTCAGTTTCGAGGTCCCCTAGGTCCCCCGATCTAATTAAAATAACATTTTGATTTGTTCTGTGGGAATATGTTAAATCTGTGGTTTATCAAACGGCAGTGGAAAAAGAGCAAGACCTAACTGCACGAGTAACTGCGTTCAAAACGATTATCGAATTTTTAACTAAATCTACAAAAACCATGTATATCATTTAACCAGGAACATTCAAATTGAAGGACAACATTACTGTAGAGTTATTTTTATTTAAAAAAATTAAATAAAACGTACTAAAACTCGATAAAACATATTTTCGCACATAACTGTCTTAAAGCATCATACGACCGGAGCACCTTACGGAGACACTTGCGGAGATGGACCCGTATACCTTTTATTGTGACACTGAATAATCCCTAGAAGTTTGATCTCATAATTCTAAATCAATACGTGTAAACTAAGTGAATTGGATGGCTACAACGTGACTCGGACCAAACCCTATCGAGACATTGAAAATGTTAACTTCTATTAAATAAATAATCCAATGTCTTATAAGTCTATATTCTATACAAATGTACTCTTAAATAGTCAACAAGCTATAATAATGGTCCATAGCTAATAGTTAAGTCGAATAAGGGGTATACATACTTATATGTATACGTGTAGCTCCACTACAGAGGTTTGATAACTAAACTCCTTCGAAGAAATCATACTTTATTTATATATTTAGCGTATTCCAAATAAAAAGAAACATTTTATAATTTTATCTAGCCTAAACATACTTTTAATTAGTATCTGATTGACTTTTAAACTTTTTTTCCTTGGAAGCAAACTTTTGAGAAATTTGTTCAAAAGTTTTACCCAATGTCTCTGGCAACCACACATACAAAAAGACCAATCCGACCGTATTTATGAATCCTACAATAATAAATATGTGATCTAAAGATATAGACTCTGAAACAAACGGAAATATTTTGACCACAATAAACATAAGGATATATGCTGCTGAGACTAAGAGGCCTCCAAGGTTACCCTTAACTTTTATGGGCAGCAACTCTCCTATTAGAGTCCATGGAATAACTAAGTATCCAAAAGAACTGAAACCAACGTAGGCTAATACTAAAAATAAAGCTATATTGCTGTTAACATTGGATTGTAAGCTAGGGATCGAAACAGTGCCATTCAAATTTATTATTGGGGATCTTTGCGATCCGGAAGCGGAGGAGTTTACAACGAATGATACGGCATCGTATGGGAGAAGTGTTGATAAAACACTAAATTCTGAAGTTGAACTGTTAGCTAGAATTAAATTTTGAGGAAGAATTGTGGTAGCATTTAATTCATTACGGCTATCGAATAGCATGGGCATCGTAGACGCACTGGGCTCGATGTAATAATGACTGGGTTGGAAAAGATACATGTAAAATCCACATCCGAAACTAGTAACTATCATTCCAAATGCAGACGTGAACATTAGCTTGCGACGTCCTATTTTTTTGGAAATCACTGCTGATATGATAGATATTACAAAACGTATTGTGCCTAGGAGCACTAAGGCACCAAACAAATCCATGTCCTGTTTGTTTCCTATTTGACGAAAAATTTCGATCGCATAAAAGATGATAACATATGATCCTGACAGTTGTTGGAACAGAAAGATAATGAGCAAAATCACTAGAGGCTTCCATACCATGGGGTCTTTGTAAATTGATGTTAAGCCCTGTTTTATTTGGATGAGTTTAGATTTTTCGGATGTTTCATCGATCTCTTGAAGACACTGACCCTTACTCTCCATGACTCTTCGATAAGCTTCTTCTGCTAACTATGTAAAATTAAAAGAACCAATTCTGACCTTACCAAGGAGTGGTATGAGGTACCCACCATGTTGTTTGAATAGATTCGTTTTAACGCCATGGCACTGCCTAGGGCATCATCCTTAAAGATAGCCAGCCAGTACGGACTTTCTGGAATCCAGAACAAGGCACCAGTGGAACACAAGACTAAACCGAAAAATATTTGCGATAACGTACGCCAGTTAAAGCAGGAGCCTATAATGGAGAATACAATTCATAATTTCATTTTACTTTATATTATTGATGTTTTACCTAGGACACAAGTGAGAAGGATTCCAAAACAGACAAAGACACTGTTTAACGAGAGAAGCATTGGTCTATACTTAGGGTGTGCTATTTCACTGACGTAAACTAGAGCTACAGTTGTCAGCCCTGCAAAAAAGGATGGTCCAATAATTGAAGTTAATAGATGTCTGGGATTCTCCTGCAATTCCATTGGTGGAAAGTGTCAATTTGACAGTGATGACGTTTTCGAATATGACTTAGTTTCACTTATGATCATGGTAACATTGTTGCACTACTACTTTTCAGCTGTAACGAAAATCCATCTTTCACTATTAAACCATAATATATATTAATTTGAATTCACATGAACAAAACCAATAATATATATATGGTATGACCAATTTTCCTATTATTTGCTAAGTGGAAGGTCATGAAAATTTGCCACTGATCCTTTTTACCATTTAACCCCTAAAGACATAATTCAACGGAATTGCGCTATGAGAAAGCAATGTCCCTAACACTTAACAAACAGTTATTACGAAACTTTTTCCTTCTCACGACATTGAAAGTCCAATTTAATGAACTCGAACAAGTAGATTCTCAATATTCCTCAACTATCTCTCAGTTCTTGAACTACAGGACCATACGCTGTAGACTGCAGTACTGACAATACCGCGATTGAGAAATTATTATGGCCCTCTCATCTTAAGACTTCGGAACTTCGAGGCGCTCAGCGCCTCGTGGTTTAAATTTGACGATCAGACCATAATGTGTACTTCAGTACCTTGGTGTTAATATACGTTTAATGTCTAAATATGAGCCATACATTTGCGTAAGAAAAGAGCTAATAATGGTTCTTTGTTCTATAGATGGTTGAACGAAATTGGTGCAGTTGAGGTAAAAATACTTATATTGGTTCATGCAATTTTATTCATTAAAATTCGGTTAAGAATCCCTAGTGAAATTCTCAATTGAACCAATCCAACACAAATGGCAAATAATCAGTATGTATGGTAATTCTATAAGTCTTGCTGAGAATTAATGTTTATATTGGGTACATCTTTACTCATTAAGCATTGGTAAGACACATAAAGGAGTATTTTGCATGCATGTTCAGTCAATGATACTTTCCAGAAGGTTATAGACCTACCTCCGCCAAAACCAGCTACAATCCTTGCAGTGTAGATGCACCAAATATTAGTGGCAAAGGCATGTAATGCCCAAGATATTAAGAAAGGTATAGTTGTGAGGATGCATGTTTTCTTCCTCCCAAGCCGGTCCATTATAGGTCCTACACATAGTGACCCCAAAGGCAGGACGATGGCTACAACACTAGCTAAAATTGAAATAGGTACTGAAGATTCGGTAAGATTTTATATTACAAAATAAATAAAATCATTTACATTGTCAATTAAAGCTGAAAATTCGATCGATTACGCAATAAGTGTTTTAACTGTGTAATGCTGTAGTGATCTATAAGGACGAATCACTACAATTCTAAAGGGCTGAATCATGACCAAAAAGTATTTTGGAAATGTAAATGTAAATTTTTATCACTCCTCGAGATGCTGCCTTATTCTTCCTTTCGGAAAATCATATTGTATAATCGGTTAGCTTCTTCATGAGAAGCGAGAATATGTGCGATGATGACAAAGAAATTAAGCTTGTGAGTAAAGTTCAATTACAAGTAGTAGCATGACTCTGGATCCTCTGATACTTGTAAATGCAAGAGGTAACTACAAGAGAAGCTATTGGGGGTACCTTATCTCTTATCTCTTGGTCATTACCGCGAGGACCATAGATAATGCTAGATATCACCACAAACAAAAGAAGCGTCAGTAAAACCTACTCTCGATATTTTCGCGATACGGTGGGGCATTTTCTCTCTAGTATAAACCCAATCAATCTCTACCTACCTATCCAGGAAGCCTGTGTGCTATCTATAACAATGTTACTTCCTGATTCTTTGAGTTGCGGTAATAGCACCGCACTGAAGGACATGTTTATTCCAGGTTGAATTACGAGTGTATTTGCAACACAACATGCAATAATCTGAAATAATTTTAATATAAATAACGGTGACTTAACACTGTGCCTAACAAGGCAGTCGTAAGTGGAGGCGTTTTATTGAACTTTGGTGTAACATATTGAGGGTTATTTGAAGGCTGATTCGAAATGGCTTTTAATCGAGGTAATTAAAATTACTGTTGAAGGTATTTGATATTTCTTAAGTACACGTAAATATTGTTAGTTATTATGAGCACTTGCCTGCTTTATAGAATCCCTCCAACAAAGTTGTGAAGGTTCGTTTTCACCCTTGTCCAAATCCACTTCACAATGCTGCAATTTTTTGGTACCCGCTACCTCCTCGGGACTTTCTTCGTTCGTCATGTCTGACACTTAGACCCAGGTAGATCGCACTATGATCACTCCATTTCGTTCAAGAAGAAGAATATTACCAAACTGGTAATAGTCACAATCAAAATGCGAGATATGATGTTACTGCCGCAATAAAGACCTGTCTTAACGTTAAGAATACAGGTCAACATAACGAAACAATACTAATATATGCTAAGTCCAAAGACCTTAAAACTGGAATAAAAATCAAAGGCGTCAAACATAAATTATTCCATATCTTTCCTCACAATTACTTTATCTCAAATCGTGCCATCAAATCGTCTATTTGTGCAGCCTTTAAAGTTTGTGTATATTTTCGCAACTTCAAAGTTTTTTTTTTATTTGATTTTATATTTATATGGCCAGGAGACGTTTCTAAATTCACTAAGTATGGTTATTTCACTAGGCTTTGGTGCAGCCAGTACTAAGTGGATGTGTTGACTTACTTAGATTACAGACACACATTCGTTTATCTTTTATTCTAAAATGTATTATGATTTAATAAGGAACTGCGATAAACCATAATTTTGTAAATATGTATACCAGGGGTATGAGAAAAGATGTCGAGAGTGTAGCATGCCATTTCTCGGTACGGTTTTGATGTTTACCCATACATTTTGTAAAAATTACACCGAGTGGTTCTAACTTGTCTATCACCCCCTACCTCTACCCACTGTTCATTTTTTAAAAACTCAAAAGCTGCATTAATAGTGCGAAAAACACTATCTTTTGACATTTGTTTATTTCTTTTTAATGTTGCCTACGTCGTCAGTAACACAAAATGGTCCATTTAAAAAAAATGAAATGTGGGTCACGTGGCACTCAAATTAAAGCTCCTTTCGAACTACATTTAATGTGTATTGCGATTCAAAATCTGTCGATTCGTTTTTGAGAGAAATAGTTATAAATTTGGTAAAAAATTCAATATAAACTCAGTTAAATAGTGCATAAACAAGGAAAACATTTATTTGTAGCCGGGAAATGGGCTTGTTTTCGACTTTATGCTCACAAACAGTCTTTGGTTATTTTCATTTTTCTTTTTATTCTTTTTTTACCATTTAGTGCTAACGGCATACAATTATTTTAAGCCATTTTCTACAATAATTTCCACATATTTAAGTTATTTTATCCTAAAACGTTCAGTATGCCATTGTGCATTGAACAATGGTTACATTAGCAATTGTGTGTTGTTATGTGGGTTAGATAATTCAAAGTTAAAAGAGACTATGTAGTATAACGGAAATTTAAGCAATTAAAAAAAGTGATGATTTTTTCATGTCGAAGTATTGCTATATGCTGTTCCAACTTTTTTTCAACAGAAGGGCGCCATCCAAATCAAACATTTTATCATCACATAATGTCTAATTATTGATGGTGCATATCCGAATCAAACATTTCTTATATTAATAATATCAAGCCTTAACGTAATTTATGTTTATCTGAAAGCTAACAATAAATGAAACACAGGGTGCCAAAGGTTAACATTATTTTTATATTTTTTAGCATCATGAAAATTTATAAAACTTCGTCGATTTTGACTGAACACTTTAATAATTATTTTAAGAAATAAGTTGAAAAAACTCACCAAAAATCCAATGAAAAGTAAAAATAATTACATATAAATTATTTACAACGTTTAAAATTTCAAATTTCACATCGTTATTTTGTTGGGCATCAGAATGAGCAACTTTTCCCTCATTTGATCGTCTTAGTGTCTCTACGGTTTTCGAGATCCCAACGTTGAGCAAAGAAATTTTTACTATTTACGTTGCTAAATTATGAAATAGTCAACAGTACTCATATCTCTCAAGTGGTGCCAGGTTTTAAAAAGACTCAATTCAAATGCAAATATAACGTAAATTGTACTGATTGAGATACGCATCGTCTAGCTGGTAAGTTTTAACTTTAAGGCGATATACCATCATTATATTATCGACAGTATTGCCTAGCGAGTCGGGACTTTCATTTTTGAACATTACGTAACTACAAAATCCAAATTTTACGCTTCACAATGTATATTTAACGTGCGTGCGGTTAACAATTAAAGAATCATTCTAAACGTAGTTACTCATAAAAGTAAGGTAAAACATCACCATCAAGGTGGACGATGGAGAAAGCAATCAAATGGGGACCTTCACTCTTGGCACATATACATATAATTGTGTTATTTTACTTTAGTGACGTAATTAGAAAAAATTTAAAATTATCAATGCAGTTTACTGACTTAATCTTTGGAAAATTGTGTTTTAATAACGAAGCACATATCATACCGTTGATTCACAACTGTAGAACATTGTCCTATATGTTAGATGTTAAACAATAACATTTGTTGCTTCTAAAACTTACATTATGTGCAGGATGTCCAATTTTGTGACATATTTAACTTACATAATTATTATAGTTACTATTGATTCAATGAATATGTCTGTTATTATTTAAATTATTCGGTGGTGAGAACTTTCTTATTCCTTGTGTTTCCCCTCTACTCGAAGGTCGATGTGTCTGTACTTCAACAAATCTGGGGGTGGAAAGTTTTTAAAAATATTGCTCAAACATGTGTGCTTAAAGATTTAGTACAATAATTAGTATTGAGGATATAATTAGATTTAACATAATAGCTATGATATTCATAAGTTGAATTTTTTGACTATTGCTGACATCTTTTTAGTCGGTTTTTCACACATGATCGGAAGTAGGTAGGGAAATTACTCAGAACGAAAACAAAAGAGAAAAGACGAATAATAAAGTGATAATTAATTGATTATCTCTTAATTTATGAACTTATGAAAGTTTCCGCTCATATAAACCATATGAGCGAAAGCTCTTGGGTTACTTCTTAAAGTAATAAGACGTACAAAATTCGCATTTAGGAAGGTATATCCCGTTAACAAAAATATCATGAGTCACAATGCCTGCGTTCGCGAATTACATATGCTAAGCCAATCCACGGAGAGGAGTTGCGGGGATTCGCTGTTGTCAGTGCGATTATATTGCAGCTTTGTGTTTAGCTTCGGGTTTAAGTTTAGTTTAGATTAAACCAGCCAGTCCTGTTCGAGTTTTTTCCATATAGCACACATATTGATACTTCTAGTGTTAATGTTTCTTGGTAGAGGTGCGCGTTTTGCGGATTTCGCATTGTTTTAATGTCCACTGAAAGAAGCCGAAAGTTCTTGCGACAAAGGAATTCGAATTGTTAGAGGTGTCTAATTTGTTTAATATGCTTTGTATTTTTGTTGTGACAACATATCCGAAGAGTGAAAATATTTAAAGTGAGAATTTGGGATCATTGGATTAGTAAAAGGAAAACATTATTTGTTTTCGCTCCTTTTTTATTACTATGTTGGGAATTTATTCATAGTGGTACAAATCCGGAGGTCACCATGAAAATTTCGGAAACTATAAAAGTTTCGCGTTAAAACAAGCTTATATAATGTGCCCCTGATAAGGATAGTTATTACGGGGAGCTCGTAAACGGTAATACATTTACACTTGGCTAAATGTTTCTTGTTGCTAACAGATCTGAAAAAATAATTTTTGATTTTCCAATTATTTAGAAAAAACCTAAAAAAAGGTGGAAATTTTCAAATTATTTAAATTTCTTTTTCCTCCATGCTAATAGTTTTCTTCCACTTAACCAAAATTTTCTCAATTGCCGTTTACAAAATATCCACGCGAGAAATTCTTATTTTAGACGTACTCTATAAACGCGCGTAATTTAGAATATGTTTTAAGATATCTAATATTTTGGGTATTTCTCATTTCATCCGGAAGTATGAATATTTTTAAAATTATTTTCTTTGTTACTCAACCGCTAATAAGTTATATAGAATTAAATTCGATGTTTTGCAATAAAAATAATTTTTTCTAAAATTCAAGTGATGCTAACGTAACTTGGATGAAAAATTGTATGAAAATCAAAGTTTTATCACATTAGTTTCAAAATTTCTTAACTAGCCACAAGCTCGAAGCTAAATCCCTAATAGGGCTTCTGGGAATATCCTGAAAATGACAACATATCAACCCAATATTTTTCAGCTATTGGATAGGTCCTCTCGACTCTTCAAAAACGTACAATTGTTAGGTATTTGTATTAACGGTGTTTTACATACAAAGCATAGAAGTTACTCAATTTTGACTATCCACTTAACTGTCTTACCCGCACCTCAACTACTCAATATTTAAACAATTTAAAGACACTAACATTTTCACTTTTACATACCTACTTCACGAGACTCAGCTTCGTGAGCCTGTAAATTTCAAATTGAAATGCGATTATTTAAAAAGACCTGTATATTTGACAACTGATAAGAAGGTTTCCCACAGATTGGACTTCTCCAAAAAACTTTATATTAAACAAGAAATGTGATATTTGAGTTAGATCCTTATTTGAGTGTCCCTGTACTTGCATATTTACATCCTGTATCCTCAGATGTGACATAATGTTATAGTAATTACTTCGCATATAATTCTCTCATATTTAGAAAAAAAAATGAATGAGAAACTTTGAGAGAGTAAATAAATCTCGAGGCAAATGTATGCAAACTTTCGATAAACCTCTCAGGCAACTAATTATTATTAACTTATGCATGCAAGAATTTGCTAAAATTGTTCCAAATTCAAGTCTCTCGATGTTTGAAACTATAAAATATACCGGGTTCATTGAATTACGAAACTTTCATTTGATTTCTGCTTAACCTAGGCACGTTAATTCACCCGTAAATATTAATTTCATTGGGGATTTTAAATATAGCTTAATAAAATTATAATTCAAGTACACTTGAAGACAATCCTGAAGAATAATATCTTTACAAATAATCTAAAAAATTGATTAAATCAATTAATTTGATTACGCAACAGTCGTTGTGTTTCGACTTTACTCCCTGTTTCATTTGATTTTGGGTTAAAGTGCGATTTATTCACAAATACACGTTACTTAACGTACACTTGTAAAGTTAAAATCGACGAACTGCTGATGCGGGGACGTTCTTACGTAAACGTCCGCTCTGCAACTGCGTTAGCTACTGCTTTGTGGGCCTACGTTATGGACCAACTGGACGCATTTCGATTATCCACGATGTAAAGAAATAATTAACAGAAACAAAAAAAGAAACGAAAATCATCTACATGCGAAATTAATAGAAAGTACAATAAATTATTGTCTATACAGAACAAGGAGAGCAACAACCAGTCTTCCTTGACTACGAGTGTATACCTAATTCTACTTGAAAAACCTTAAACCCGATCTGCTAATAAACCAATTAATCATGTTTCATTAAAGCACCCCAAGTTATTATTGCAGATAAGCTAAAATGGAAAGATAAGGCACATTATCCTTCAGTTGTCAGTCATAAATTTATCAATAATAACTAACAAATACCTTCCATATTCTTCCTAATATTGTAAAAATCCTTTGAAATGCTATTGCATTGTCAGTATGTCATTGATTTTCTCCTCATCCTACTGTATTTTATATGTATACTGTTCTTGTTTTCAACAAATATTAAATAGGTACTCCAATTTATCAAAATTAATTACGGGTTTTGTGCTGTTCACAGGAGTTTTGTCAAGATGGATCCAATTGGGTAAGTATTAATTTAATGTTTAGAAATTAAGACTGTAAAGAACTTAGATCCCAAGATAATAAAATGACATTGAATTATTTTTATCTGTGATTGAGGATTATTTATGAAATTTGCTACAATCAGTACAGTTTACAAGTTTGAAACAAAAAGTTATATAGATAACGTGGGTACCGCAATTCAAACACATGAATGTGGTTAACGAATGAAGATAACGCTACAGGGGTACCTACCTGCAAAAATGATTCTTAAAAATAGTAATCACAAATCGAGTTTTACTGTTAATTTAGATATATTTAATATATTCAAAACCCAACTCAAACTCCGTTTAGTCACGAAAAGGAAAATAATAATTCAGTGTTGATTCATAAGCTACGACTGATGATGCAATCAGCATAATTATACTCAAAAGCGCTTTTTAACATACACATTTTCCGATTTTTCAACCTCAAACTTTGAATTTTGCTATCATTTCATTGTGCGGACTTTATACATATTTTGGCTGCCCTAATCTGCTCGAGTTATTTTCGATTAGACCTCCTTGGACCACATCTGTTGAGGTATATTCGCATTTTCAAAAATTTGTAATTCGAACGTATTTTATTGCCGAATTTAAACCACAAACTCATCTTACCCCGGTCTATTACTCCCGCCTCCCCATCTTGTGTGTGGGACCATTCAACGGCGTTTCTTTTCACTGAGAGTGGCCGCCCTCTGTAAACCCCTAGCCCTTGCATCCTATCGCAATTCTCCATGTTAAAACGTAGTTCAACATGAGAGAGCACGAGGGAAGACCTTGTTCTACTTAGCCTCGAGGGAGGAACGAACCTTCGAGCATCAACGGAACGAGCAACAATTTGAGTGATTTTGCGTGTTCATCGTTTAAAGAGAAAAAAATGATTTAAGTAAAAAAATACTAATTCGATAAAAAAAAATAGCATGAATCACAGCTGACTATAAATTTATGTTATAACAATACGGCGACAAATGTTGCTTGTTTGAGACAATTACAGACAACAAATAATAACGCGTTGCAACTAAAATGAAAGGCGGGAAGTAAAAAAGTAGATGATTAATTTAAGCAAGAAAAATAATGAAACGGTCTTTCTGATTATCAATAATTCAAAAAGTGCCTCGGCTAAAAAAATTAATTTACGCTAATATGTGAGTCATTTTTTCCCATTCGCTTTTTTAAAAAAAGTTCTTTTTTTTTTAATTTACCTGCCTCGTATTCCATTACTTGCCGAAATAATATTTCAGTGTAACTAGATTTAAGAAAAACTATTTTTATATTTTTCTTACTAGATATTTTTGTAAAATTATAGATTTTGAATTTAGGAAAGTAAGTGATTAAAAAATTACGTTGTAAGCATATGGGAACTGTCATTTGTTTGAGGCAACTGTGATCGAAATTTCACTTTTACTACTCCTTTTTGGGGGAGATTTATATTTATATATTAAAAAAAAAAATTTTCTTTGTATATCTTTGGTATTAAAACAGCAGGCATCACAGAACCAAGCAATTTTATAGCCAATAAAGTAAAAATCTTTTAAATTTCCGGTGATTGAAGAACGAAAAAGATTGCATGATCCAGTAGGCCCTACGTGAAATGCATAATAAGTCATAGGGTCTGATGGACTCACCAAATAATATACTTTTTTCTTTTACTTTGTTTCGGAATAACGTCTCTCACACAAGGGGGGATTGTTGTGGCGTTGAAATTGTGCACTATTCTCAAGTAAAATTAATTGAGAATAACAGTTGCCCTTTGCTAAGGGCTCGGCTGAAAACCATTTTTTTTAATTTCTGGTAGAAATTTGTCACTGTGTTCTAAACCTAGAATTATATTCTTTATATTGTTTCTAAATCGAATTTTTATTTGTTTCAGGGCCAGCTGCTTGAGTTTATTGTAAGTACCCACCAATGGTTACTTAATACATATGTATAATATTATTAATGATTTTAAAATGATAACAAGAGATACTCGATTTTCGGAAATTTTCATTTTCTACGAGTTGCTCGTGCATCAATGAGAAAATATTTCGCACGGCTTCATAACAATGTCCATAGTAAGGAAGCAAAATAATGGCATGTTACGTTACTAGAATGATAACCAGAATGTTTCAAACGAGGCGAGGTCAGTAACGTTATTGAGAAAAGTAAGATGCTTTCCGTTCGAAACGTTAGTGCTGTAGATTTTCTAAAATTTATCCAATTCAACAATTTCAAGAGAATAAAAACTGTACGAGACATTTGAGTATGAATGGTCCTAAACTCTGTTATGTTAATTTATTGCACAACACTCTTACCCACGATTTGAATCATAATTACACATACACTTATATGTATGTAGTGACTGATATTCAGTTATAGATTATTCTTACGTTATCTGCAATTTACTATTATAAGAGTAGAAATATAGCTATATAATATTATACTCAATCTCCAGCAAGCCGACCAAAAATTCCAATGATGAGGCAGTTGAAAAGTACAAAGATACCAAAGATGAGGGGCTTCGGGACATGATAGCAAGTTGTCGCTCTCTCAGCAAATATGAAGGAAAAAGCTTAAAAAACGTTCTTCCTCAAGTAAGCTTGTCATAATATTTTTATTCATTAATTAACACATCAATTTGCAGATTTTAGCGTCTTTATTAGCAGCAAGTTTTCACATAGGAAATGGAATCTCCTTAGCGTACTCGGCCGTTCTAATTTCACAATTAGCTGAGCCTGCCAGCCCGTTCAAAGCCACCAAAACTGAAAATTCGTGGATGGGTAACAATATTTTATATATGGCTATTAAATCTTACTGGAAAGATTAATATCAGAAACAAATATTATTGTATATTGGACTATATACAGCACCATCACAAGAAACTGTACACCCTATTCGATTTTTTTGTTGGAAGACCCCGTAAAATGCGATATAACTAGACTTTCCTGGAACATCTTATATATTATTATTTCTATAGATGCGGTTCGTCACGTTCATTTCAAATTAATTGGAAATTTTAATAAAACCCATTAAAGAAAGTAAGCTTTCGTCATTTCTCGAAAAGGTCTTATATCTGATCATAAATTATCCACTTTCGCTAGAAATAACTATTCATTTCATAAAAAAAAAATCTCCGAAATGTAAAAATGACATTGTGAAAATTCTATTTTTGCTTTATATTTTCAAAAATAATCGGACTTTCTTTAATTCCAAAATGTAATTTTCCAGTATTCATTAAGGCAACTCCTTTTTGTATTTAAACGTTTCTCTATCTCTTATGATTCAGAAGATCCGTGCGCGGGACATTCTTACTTCAGAGGCCCCACATATGGGATGACTCTGACATATATTTCACCTCTATAAGTATTCCATAGTGTTTCCATGTGTATTCCATTAAATTTTGAGTATTAGTTTTATAATTAAACGTTGCACCAAAAGGGAATTCAATTGCACTCAAATTAAACGGGCTTATTTAACTAATCAAGATTTAATTAAATACACTTGTCATAATAATAAGCTATTGCTAAACACTAAACTAGCGTCCGGATGATATTCAAGTTGATGTAAAAGCTTGAGAATATTGGTTGCTCTTGATAAAAAGCAATTAAGCTTTTGAAAGATATGGGACATTTTTCATTTCTATATCTAATCGTATAAGTATTATGGAACTTCTTAGGAAATAGATACTATTCGTTAATGGATGTCGTTTTGGTTGAGTAGGAGGGGGGATGAGTGAAGCAAAGTCTTGGAAAATAACACGGGGTGTACAAAAGCTATTTTTCTAAATGTGAAAAACAAACTGACAGGTTTTTTAATACAAATAGATGTGTGAACAGGTTTCATTCCGCAACTAGTTATAAAATACATTAATATGCAGCATTAATAATAATAGTTGTTGCAATTCTACAAACGCAGTGTATAACTTGTATTTACTTCCCTATCATATGGCCGAATTTAAACAAATCAAGTACGAAGCTCACTAGAAAATGTAACTTTCTATAACTCGTGTCATATTACAGAACCTCGCTTTCAGAGCTCTTTACACAAAAATATGCATTTCTTAATTAGTTATATAAAGGGCCAAGCAAAGCATTTTGAGTGAAATTCGATAAGCAGTGCTCTACACAAAGTGCATTATCATCATATCTAAATCAATTCTTACTAGGCCAATCTCACTTTGACTTAAGTCTATACATATAATAAAACTAGTAACAGAGCGGTTCGATTAAGACTTCATGGCATTTCAATATTCTACTACGATTCCCCATATTCACTGATTCAGTCAAGTATCTTAATCTTTTGAGTGAAGTATTGAATTACTTGGCCAGACATAGTCTACGAACTTCAAATAATTGTTTTTTAATTTTTACTCCACTGTTACTGGAAAAATCAATTTTTTATAGCCAGCGTGCTGATAGTGGTCATTCCACCGGCTTCCATTTTTAGTGGAATAATAATGGACAACTTGGGTAGGTTGAACTGCATCAAAATCGCAGGAATACCAGGAGTTATTGGATGGTCCATGATTGCTTTAGCAAACAACGTGACAACCATCATTATCGGAAGACTTTTAGTTGGAATTTCCTCTGGTAATGTCGTCCTTAAACACTGTAATACTTTCATGTAATTTGGCACCATTACCTCTTGTAATACAGCATGGGGCACCAGTCCAGGTATCGTCTATATCACAGAAATTGCCAGCTCCAATTTACGAATGTCTCTAATGGCAATTGCTCCTGCTTATGTCTCATTAGGTAAAACATGACCAGATTTTGAACGTCAGCGAGTGTTAAATTTCAATTTTTAAGGAATGGTTTTAACGTATATTGGAGGGTGGTATCTACACTGGCGGACTCTAGCTTGGATATGCAACATTTTTATCGTGATTCCTTGCTTGGTGTGTATTATAATACATGAAAGTCCCTCTTGGCTTATTTTGAGAGGCAAATACGATCAGGCTAAGAAGAGTTTACAATGGATTCATAAATATCAGAAGCCAGCTGGGGAGGTGAAAACTTATTCTAAGATCTCTCACTATTTGTTTCTAATTGATTTATATCCATCTTAGCAAGAAACGTATGCTGACCTACAGTACAAAATACTGCAGGAAGAACAACAGAAAAAAAAGGAGGAACAAGACAAAATGAAAGCCAAAAAAGGAATTAAATTCATCATGCATGAATTTCTTAAACCAACAGGATGGAAACCGTTAATAATTCTATGTGGTTTATTTTTCTTCCAACATTTCTCAGGAATATACATAACAATGTTCTACAGCATTACCTTCATTCAGGTATATAAGTTCTTATGAGACAATAATGCCATCAGTTATGAAACATTGAATATCCAGGAAGCTGGTAGCAGCATTAACGGGTATTTTGCTTCTATAATGATTGGAGTGGTTCGCCTTATAATGTCAGTGTCCAGCATTTACATTCTCAAAAGGTATCGCAGGAGATCTTTAATTTTTGTCAGCAGCACTTCCATGGCCTTATGTATGTTTATTGCTGGATTATGGACCAGGTGGATTCAAGAAGGTAAATGCATTAATTTATTAAAATCGTATCGGTGATTTAAATTGACATAAACATGTTTAAATTTCAGGGACAACTGAAATGCGTTGGGTCCCAGTTGCAGCCCTACTATTTTACGTAGTGGCTTCGACAATAGGGCTCCTCCCTATTCCTAACATGTTAATCGCCGAATTGTTCCCTCTAGAAATCAGGGGTATTGGATACTCGGTCAGTTACAGTATGTGTTGCGTGCTGATGTTCATAGCACTTCAAAGTTACTATGGAATGAGTGACTTTTTCGGTGGTTCGAGCAATCTTCAATGGTTCTTCGGAATTATCTGTCTAGGAGGCGCGGTTTATTCTTACATATTTTTACCTGAAACTTTTGGCATGAAGCTGATAGACATTACCAATTACTTTAAAAATAGGTTTGTGTATATCGGTCATGTAGAGAGGAAGCACAATGGTGGGGATGTTGAGGAAGGGACGCAACAGAAGATGTTGCATGAAAACTCGATCAATAATATTAAAGTTCAAAGCTCTGAGTGAAAGTCAATACAAATGAGTAAATGTGATGTGTATTTATTATTAGCTTATTTAAGATCAAATTTCTTTATATCGTTTGTTAATTATGATTATTAAAAAGCGGCTTCGTCTGCAATCGACTGTTTGCGGTTATTATTTTCACTTACCTCACTTGACTCTACGAACAAAGAAATGAATTGCTAAAATACTGACGACATCAACACTACTTATCTTTGTTCATCTATAATAGAAGCTACGGGTGCTTCGCAAAAAGTTTGCACGTTTTTTTTTGTTGTCTTGAATAGAGAACGCACCACATCCGATTTTAAGAAAACGAGCAAAATCTAAAAATGTATTGTCTGTGGAAGCAATGGAGTAGAGCCAAAATTAATTTTCATCATTTTTCATTTCATTTGCTCATTGCACAAACTAGAAAAAAAAAAGATTTTTTTTAATTATATGTGCATTTGTATTTTAAGAATATTAACTTGGGCTTTAATTCAACAGACAATTTCGGCTAAACAAAAGCTTTGACTGATAATTTTGAAGGTGTTCAGAAAATATTTAATTTTCAGCAAAGAAAAATACAGGTGATTTTCGAAAAGTTCGCACTTTTTGTTTCTTGCTCGGTGTAAATTTAAATGAAAACTGTATCGAGTTTAAAATCCTGCAACTGTAAGTTTTTGAAAATACCTTATAATTTATATTTATGGTAAATTTTGAATTCATAAAATAGATTAATTTGAATATCAAAAAGTTCGATGCCCTTATGTTCATATTAATTTAGAGACAGATACATTTTGCTTTTTATTGCTATACAAGATGTTTCTAAATTGATAACGAAATATTTAAAAATATGTTCCTTAAACAAAAATAAAGTTAAGAAAGTAACTTTATAATGTATAAACATGGGGTTGTAAAGCTTCTGTTTCCGAGATACAGGATTTTAAAATTTCCAAATATTTTTAACCTTTTTCTTTATGGTTCCAGGATGTATTTTATTTTTTAGAACGTGCAAAACTACCTTAGTTGAATAATTGTGAAAAGCTTCGTAAGGCAATAATTTCCCCGACGCAATAATGAAACATCATATTTTTACACGTACGTTGCAATTTGTAATGTTTGGAAACTTTTCCATTACTAGATCAGTAATAACTCGAAAGCGGTGAGATTCGTAGATACGACGAAAGGACAAGAGATAAAAATGTTTTTCAGTTGAACAGCGAATTCAATTTTTATTAAATGGAGATCAGTGGGAGATGGCTTTAAGTATTACCGTATAGATTTTTACAATAATTTAGCATATTTACAGGTTTTTTTTTGGTTCGTGAAAATATCTCGAAAACCATCAGAGTTACAAGGTAACTTAAAGGGGTAAAGAGTTGCAGTTTCAGGGGACCAATCTAAGATACCTTAATTTTTATTCTAAATTTGTGGTTGACTACCTTATAAGCTCATCGCCTCCTCTCTAGCTTTTTTTATTTCTTCGCCGATTAAAATCAATGTTTTTCATAAATTTGTTGATTTTTTCTCCACAGTTATTAAGTCATTTATTTCAGAACGAATAAAAGCTCAATTACATAAAAAATTGAATTCGATTTTCAAACGTGTCGCCCTCTATAGCAAGGTAGCCACATTCCACTTTCATTATTCAGATATTATCTACAGGGTTCCTTTCAAATGACGTCACACGTGTCCATGACCCCGAAAGGTGGCGTTTGTTAAAAATGGCGGTCATGACGTCACTCCAGGCTCCATAATCGTTACGAAAAGTAGGGACCGGGACCGCCGCACCCAAGACTCAAATTCATCAGGGAAATTTTACAAAAAACGCGAAGAAAATCTGTGCAAAATTGTTTCGCAGTAGTGAGAGTTAATTTTATGAACCTGTTAGTGTAAAATAATTAATGAATAGTGCGTGGGATAGCCATAAACTGTATGCATATCCCCGAATGTATTCGTGATTTTACCAGCTCTGTAGGATAGTCGGACGAAAGCCAGAGATAGAAGGCTGTGGCCGGAATTTGGTGAGTGACAGAATATACATGAAATTATAAAGTGGTGGTTATTTTTTCGATGTATTTAAAAATGCATAACAAGGCGCTGGAAATAATTGAAAAGCGGAAGAACGATTTCCAGCAGGTGCATTGACTGTCATGGCGTCTCTTAATAGAACTGTCAGATTCACCTAATTTTAATATTTTTTCACGATTTGTAGCCAATCTAGGCATTCCTTGTTCGTGGAATTTGTAGGCAGCCATCTGGATAAGTTGATTCTCCTCTCCAAAACTACTTTTAATCGTTCAACTAGAAAAAACACCCATCCTTGATTATACCTAGGTGTGTCTCAAAAATTATATTCCCACATCAGTCGGCCGGATAGCTAATAAACCAGCTTTTAAAACATGCTTTGCTCTCCCTGTATGGAAGTTTAAATTGGCCCAATTAATTTTATTGCAACATATGTAGTTTTCCATAGAATAGGCCTTGTGTAATTTCAAATTCTGTTTTGACACCCTAGTTTTTTTATGTCATTTTTCTTGCTGTGTTTGTGCCAGACAGGAAGAATGAAACTAGCTTTACCACTGCCCCTTTCTTGACCACATTTTATATGTACCAATATCTGCATATATCTAAGTAAATTTACTCTTAGATGGGATTTTATTAAATGAATCTGTTGAACAATTAGTGTTCTAATATGATCAAATAATACTCATAGAGGCTTTAACCCGAAAGTGTTTTTATGTAAGTTTGCTTCCCTAAGTACATACCTCTTACTATTGATATCTACTTGATAATTGTATTTGTTGCTCTTATGCTGTGAACTTTGGCAGTGGGGTTGTGATGAGCCACCATCATGAATGTTTGTCTATCTGACATTTGATGAAAAATTCCAACCACTTTTTGTAAAAACACACAGATAGTTACAGTCTGGCAAAAGACAGGTGGTGGACAGGTACCCATACCCCTATATAGGTATATTAACCTCCAGGTGATCAGTATCTACCAATACACATAAAATATAAAATATATTAGTTAAAATGCTACCTCCGATAGATATAAATATTAAATACTAAAAGATTTAATATCTGCAATTAAAAAAGCAATATCATAGTATACCTGTAGATTTCCCAGATTTTAGGATCAGGATTTCAGGAATGGTACAAAAAGTAAATTTTAAGGAGGGTTGCTGATCCAAATATAATTTCTTTCTTATAGTTTATGTGAGATATTAGTATTGACTATCAATAATTTGACAAAGAAAACAAACACATATAAGAAGAAAAAAAATCAGTATTATCTCAGGAAAGAACATTCGCTTATATGTAGACCAAAAGTGTTCCCTCACATTTTGTCGACTGGCTTACCAGTCACACTTTCACTCTAAACTTGTTTTTTTTTTAATGTTGACTACATAAATATAATTGTTGTTTTATTTTTTAAAAAATTTAAGTGGATTAAAAAAAAAGGTAAGAAAGTTTGATTTTAGTTTTTTAATTTTGACTTCACGGTTCCTTTCAAAATGAATATGGACAAAGGTACTTTTTTACAACAGGTTTTTTACCTATCTATTTTACCCATTGAGTTTAATTGGTTATTTATTTCATTAACAAATTTGTATTGCTTCTTTTGGTAACATATTCAAATTATACAAGAAAACCAGTGAAAAGAACATAAAATTTTGTTGAATGCAAATTCAATTTTCAATTGTCACATCTTTAGTACCGTTGAAAGTGTGAGGAAACAAAGTTATGCATTCAAAATAATTAACAATTGTTTAAAAATTTACCATAAAATTAACTGGTTTCTCAAGTGGCACACCCATACATTTTTGAATTTTTAATATGTTTTGAAATTGTAAGATTATTTTATATAGCATAACCTACTTTGATTTTCACCTGTTGTATTGAATTGGAGAGAAAATTTAGAGAAATCGTTTTGCATTAATAGGTAGGTATTTCAAAAACCATTGACGTTGCTTTATAATAATTTGTGTCATTTTTATAGCAATAAAGTTTTTATTAGATCAGGTAGCGTAGATAACTAAAAGCTGGATGGTTTCCTTGGTAGCTTTCCTCCGATAGACAGGATTAAGCAAACTTCATGGGAAGGTCAAGTCGGACAATTAGAGACTAATTTGGGATGTATTGAATTGAAAGAATTTTACAACTTTATATAGGTGATTGTATCATCAACACCAACACTATTATTATTTTATAGATATCAAAAAGATCATTCACGGCTTGATAGTTTCATTGGTATCCCCTCCCATAGACAGAAAATAACCCATTCAATTGAGTTACTTGTTAATATAACGTAATCTAACATAAAGAAAATAAAACTTTCTTTTTCAGAGTGTAACAACGCATCTTGACGTTATTTGTATGTCCTTAATTTGTCTATTTGGTCTTGGTTCACAATATTATAGTGTCTTCTATGGAGCTCTTTCCCCTCCTCTTCTGTTTTGTTTATATCTGTGCTATTTTCCAGTGGTATGTGTTCCATTTTGGTTAAATCTGGTGGAGTACAGTTGCTAGTTAAAGGATATATGGTTTTGGGTAGCGGATGATCTATATTATGAAAGTATGCTCTCATGGACTTCATTAATTTGGTGTGGAGTTCATGTAGGGCGGTCAGTTTTCGACCTCCATTTGCCCTTTTAAGTGTCAGTCGTTGAATACATGATTTGGGACGTAATTTTCTCTCCTTAGTAAATGCTCTCATTTCTATGTCAACATTGTTTAATCAAGTCTGTGGCAGACCACTTTGAAAGTATACGGGAACGCCGAAAGTCTTTGTGAGTTTAATCGGGTCCTGTATATCTCGCACATGTCGATTGGATGTAGCATTTGCTATAATAGATTTTGTCTCGTTGTTCCCACTTGCCTTTTTGGTTACGCATAATCTTACATTTGTTCTTTTAAAATTCCATTAATATATCTGTCGATATTTTTCCCACTGTTTTCAAATATTTTTGTATTTGTGTTTTAGTGGATCCACGGTGTTTAACGCTATTCTTATGCATGAGATGGTTTAATGTGAGTGATGAGTTCACACTTTCATCTTATATCTATCTTCAACGCGAATTAGGGCTCTAGATAGCAAATTTAATGACTTACTAAACCACAGTGTACCTAAAGCATCACTCTAAAATACCCTTCTGTTGGTGTTGATTGATCTTTATTACGCCAAAGAAAACGTCTGTACTAACAAATTTTTAAAGAGGTTGTGATCAACAGGGTGACGACCCCTAGCAACGGGTGACAAAACTTTTATTTTTAATGAAGGGCACCATTGGTTACAATAGAACTTATTTAAAGACACTTTTTCTATACTTTTATGTGTCAGACATAAGGAAGTTGATATATGTCATGTTTAAGTTTCTATATGAGACAAAGTGACGCACTTTCTTAGATTTGACAACCGTATAATATAGCGCCTTTAAATATGCACTTAAGTTTTCATTTGACAGAAGTTTTGATTAGAGTACTGATTGGTGGAATCGAAGCTTGAATTGACTTTTTTTTTTTACTTGTTGTGAGTGTAAAAAAGACGAATATTAAAGCGTGCTCTCACAATTATGTGCCTACATTTAATCAACAATACCTCTATATACGTAAGCATAGGCCTCCACTTAAACTACTTAAGTAAAAATTGACGTGTGTCGTGTGCCTTTGATATACGCAAGGATGTACCACCGAAACAGGTTTAAAATAGTCGATACAAGACGGGATTTAAATTCTTAAGTAGTAGCTATGTGACAGATGTAATTTACCCATATTCCATTAAAAGTAGTGCCATTATAAGCTTTAAATTATTAACAAAAATCGTTTTCTTTTCAGGTTTTTTGTTCGTAGAGGCCCTGAAGCAGTATGAACGAGCTGGATAGTTTAAGACAGGAGGCTGAAACACTTAAAAATGCAATCCGGGTAATAAAACTTTTCATTTACCTTCCTCATATTCAATTCATGGACTGAATAATTTATAGAGTTTAAAAATAATTTTAATTTAAGGGAACTATCCAACAAATTTTCACATGTTCACACAGTTCAGACATGTTTCGCAGGAGGGCCATGATTCTCATGATATTTATTTTCATGACGAATTGGTATTTCTGGGGCTTCACGAATACGTTAGATAATATTGTGTTTTCCGAAATCGTTTTAATCAGATGAATTTTGGTATCATTTTAAACCTGTCATGTTAAACGTAGCTTGATGGGATTAAACTGTCCCTGATACTGATAAGCTCAAACAATGCATAATAAAATCAAATAGGTGATTACTTTTGTAATCTTATAACGCCGTTTATAGTCTATGCGCGCTATTCAAATTAATACCACCATTGGTTATACGTTGAAATAATTGAAATGTGATTCATTGCTTGAAGTAAATAAGTAGTAATAAACTTATTTATTGGTTTGGGGATGTATGGCTGATAAATATGGATGGGGATTCAATTCATATTATGAGGACTATTATTTTATACCACTTGCGTTATGAGCTTTGATAAGCTTCATTGTAATAATGAATCAATATCCGTCAATGATGTTGAGTTTCTATTACGTCTGGGGTATTTAAAATTCCGAGAATTATTAAAAATATTTATCTAAAGTGGCCCAGATACTTTTTACCTACATTTTCTTGTTGACGTACGAATTTCGTTGGTGACCTAACCTGCCAGCTAACCTGGCTAAACCTGTTTATTTGTGACGCTACGTTAAAACTTGCTAATAACACAGGTTTTCATGGAAAAGCTATTATTTCTTAGCTAATAAATTAGAGTTGTTCACATTAGGAGATTAGGACTGAGATTGCGAATGGGCTTAGACAGTTAATATGTTATTGGAAAACGTACGTGAGCTGTTATTTGTGAAGCAAATTGATATTACATGCCATGACGGAGGAATAATTTTCATACACTGATAGCAATGTGCAAAGCCGTGAAGGCATATGCATGCACATACATATGTATATTTTGACTAAGATGGAAGTATTTGAAATTCTTGCACGAATTATGGGTTCTGCACTACATCAACTTCCGTCAAAAACACTTTTGTTTATTTAATAATTATTAATTATTAATATTAAAGTGTGGATGCCCGTAAGATAATAGCCATCTAGGATTGCTTGATAAATGTGTTGATTTAAAGGAATTTTAATGGATTTAACAGGTGAATGGATTACTTATTAAGGTTTAAAAGATATATATATATATATGCATGTATGTATTTGCTTTTTGTTTTATACAAAGCAACGCATGGGAATTCGAGACCCCTGTATATTATGACACACCTTGGCATCCGTTTTAAGGTCATATTTGTGCAGCAATATTTGTCAGAATGGGTCAAATAAATTAAATAAGTACTGACTCATAACAGTAATGTTATGTAGTTCTGATTACTTATAATGTTTTTTTAAAAATTTGCCTGCTAATAAAAACTATATACAGAAACACTAAGAACTTCTACAGAGTTTCAATTATTGATCCACTATAGAAATTTTTCTTCGGTTGGAGGAATTGGGACTCAAAGAAAACAATATAAAAAGTTAAAGATGTAGTTTGAGAACGATGGAGTAGACGTGTTACAAGAGAGTTGCTTAATAAGCCGTTAAATATAAACGATAAACGTGGAACGTCAGAACGAGCTAAGATGTCAGAGATAGTTTTAATATATAGAGCGAGTCAAAGATGTTGATGGGTGTGATGCAAAGGGCGTATGAAAAAAATTCCTCGTCAAGCATACAAACTTAATTTATTATTTCCAGGTGATGTGTATGAATGTAAAAGTTGAATTTAAAGCTGAATGCGGCTGAATTCTACGCGCTTTATATTAATTATTATCGGTTTATACGGCAATGATCAAAGGAGAATTACTTTGTCGAGATGGGATTTTTAATTGTTGCGATACGTTTTTTATATAAGCCTTAGAGATTTTAAAGCAATGAATTTCGCTGTTTTTTTTATTATTGTTTTTTTATCATTATTTTCTTTTTAACGAAAAGCAGATAAAATTACAACAGGTATAGAGAGTGTGGAACTCCACCCGCGAGCAATTGAATGACGGGATAAATTTTTATGCTTTTATTAAACGAAAAGTAGTGAAATTTTCAAATGTTACAATTTGCTGATAGGATGCCCGAAAAGCAGCCGCCGACACAAACCTGGCAGCGGCCACCGCCACCTTGGAACCAATCGGTCGAGTGCAAATGCGCACGCGCCGAACCCTTCGTGGACACTTAGCCAAGATATATGCCATGCACTGGGGCTCGGACAGCCGGAATCTGGTTTCGGCTTCACAAGATGGCAAACTTATTGTTTGGGATAGTCACACCACCAATAAGGTTAGACTTTCCGCCATACTTTGTTGACGCCGGTTAACCGTTTATTACTTTAGGTTCATGCTATACCTCTTAGATCATCTTGGGTAATGACATGCGCTTATGCGCCCTCAGGTTCTTATGTCGCTTGCGGTGGTTTAGATAACATATGCTCTATATATAGCCTAAAAACTAGAGAAGGTAAGAAAGAGCAGCTTCACAGGTTGTTTAATTCAAATTTGCATGTTATTAATTTAATAAGGTAACGTCAGAGTGAGTCGAGAGCTACCAGGTCACACAGGCTACCTGTCTTGTTGCCGGTTTCTCGATGATAACCAAATCGTCACCAGTTCAGGTGATATGTCCTGTGCTCTGTGGGACATTGAAACGGGCCAACAGGTTACTAGCTTTCTGGGACACACTGGAGACGTGATGTCTTTGTCTCTCGCACCTGATATGCGCACATTCGTTTCAGGTAAGTGATCGATCGGTTATTCGAAATTGCATGTATTGGTGTCAGTACGTTTTAAAATCTATTTAGTTTAAGGGCGTAATCTGAGTTTGTAATCTATGTAAATAATGCTCTGAGTAATTTCCGCAATATTGACACATTTAATCATATTATTTGAAAGCAAAATCGAATAGTTTAGCGAAACTAATTTAATAGCCACGCTTGAAATGAGGACATTATGATATGATATTGAATTATCTAATAATAATAAAAACTCGTTTTACTATATATACTGTATTTCTAAAATGCCTTGTTATTGTAGGAATACAGTTTACATAGCAATGACTTGACTAATGATTCGGTTAAACCTACTCAAAAAGCTTCTGGTTTTCTGCACCAAGATAGTATTGTGGGCGTTTGACACAAAATATACTATTTTTTAACATAGAAACTAATCTCAAGTTAATTATCATGATAAAACATTCATTGATTCCTTATTTCTTGGTATATTGTCTACTTTATCATAACTTTCTGTAAAAACAATAAAATGAATTAACAAAAACTGTGTTATAGGCGCATGTGATGCGTCTGCAAAACTGTGGGACATTAGGGAAGGAATGTGTAAACAAACGTTCCCTGGTCACGAGTCGGACATAAATGCAGTCACATTCTTCCCGAACGGTTACGCCTTTGCGACGGGTAGTGACGATGCGACTTGCCGCTTGTTTGATATCAGGTGAGAATTACACATAAATTCTATGAACAACTATTTTTTGGAACTATTGTGATTTTTTAATAATTGTATTTGTTTGTTTTTTAATTTAGAGCGGATCAAGAGTTAGCCATGTACAGCCACGACAACATAATCTGTGGTATCACCAGTGTGGCTTTCAGTAAATCGGGAAGATTACTTCTTGCAGGGTACGACGATTTCAACTGCAATGTGTGGGATTCAATGAAAACTGAGAGAGCTGGTAAGTACATAATGTCTACTAATGTTTATTATATATTTGTTCTTCTCTGCGTTAAATAATGTGCGTTCAACAAAGACCTAGTAGATCGCCTTCGAAATACAAATGCATGTCTAGAATCAGCTCCATTTGTTATCAATTGTTGAAGTAAAAAATATTGAAATTTGAAGATTTCTCAGACATGCAATTGCATTTCCGTAGCTAAATAGCATATTAATTGATTTTATTTGTTAATTATTCAATTTCAATCAATAATTTCATTGGTTCAAGTGGATCTTAATAATTGGTTTGTTAAACACAGCTTGATCCCTGACCATACATAGAACAAAGAACTTTTTCGTGTTTTTTTGGCATTTGCATGAAACACGTAAACAATAAAAATGAAAGGGTTGGGTATGTTGTGGTATCAATAAAAGATATTCTAATAAATTATACATAACATTGTTAGCAGTACCACCACACAAGAAGATATCTGAAGGAACGCATAAATGCATCAAAATAAGCAAATACGTTCCTTTTCTTATCCCCAGTTTCCTAGGAGAAACCTATTTTATTGAAATATTCATTATAGTTTTCAGTTTTTCTGGCATTAAGTTTTCCATTCACTGCTATAATTCCTCATGTTAAAATGAGAATTTACTTTCTTTTTGTAACACTATTATGCAGTGTCCCGTGATTGACAGACTAGGTAGATTATATATAATCTATGAGATGACGATTACATGAGAAATGAGTGCAGTCAGTAAAGAAGCAAAATTAAAAAGACATCTAATGTATCAGACAAAGACGTATTAGTATCAATATTTCTAGAAGCAAAGCAAATATATTGTTATTTTAAATTTTAAAAAATTACGCGTCCCCGTATATCGAAAATTCTAATTAGTTTTGTTGTAAACATTGCATAAACTTACGATTCATTTTTTTATGAAATATAAAATTACAAAAATACCAAAAAAACCTACCTCACTTACCTGTCAAGGTTGCTGTTTTTTTTTCTTTATATTGTCGCTAATACCATTAATTGCTAAAGTAACATATTGTATTTTCTTTCTTTATCAGTATATGTATAAGAAGGTTGGTGATGCGATACTTTTTTGCTACGCATAAGGCGGTAACCTGAAATTGGTTTAGGAACTTACCTTCAGTCTATGACTGCCGAATCATGGGATATACCTGTACACATACTAATGTTGGTACAGCCCGTATTGGGTTAAAAGTATTCAAAATAAGAACATTCCTTATTTTCTTAAATATAAATTAAAATCATACATTCAAAGAAACTCCAAGGTATATGCGTATATGAATATTTTAACCGTTTTTACAGGTATCCTAGCTGGACACGACAACAGAGTAAGTTGTCTAGGCGTAACAGAAAACGGCATGGCTGTTGGTACAGGTTCTTGGGATAGCTTCCTCCGCATTTGGAACTAAAGGACATGCGTGTCCATGTAAAAGCCAAAATTTCCGTTACAATCTCACCTACATCACGCAGTGATTCTTTTTTTTTTGTTTTCTTCACACGGTCACTTGTCGTTTACACTTCATTGTTCATATCTTCATGTTGAGTGTAGGCATTCTTAGCTTTTGGACTGGATCGATAAGCCATGTCGCACTGTCAGAAATATGCATTTTATTAAGGTAACTTCAATTTTGTAATTTATATATATTTTTTATTTATAGTGTACTGTATAAATATTTTCAGTTTCCTTTTTTATCGCTATACTGCTTTATACTATATTTTTATACGGATAAAACAGTTTCAAGCTTCGTATTTACGCTAGTAGTAGGTTTAAGTTATTATTTTGTGATTATTTCCAAAAAAGTTAGAGGCCTGTATGTGTGTGTATGTATAATTAGTGACTATTTATTTAGTAATAATTGTTAAAAACATTGCAACAACCGAATAAAACAGTTCCATATTTAGTTTTGTTTTCGTTTATTTTGAGTTTTTCATTAGTTGGAAATCACTTTAAGTGTTGTAGGTGAGACATCGAGCCGATTTTTATTCAGATCAACGTACATTTAAGCAATTATTAATGAAAAATAGAAGTGGGTAGTTCCTGATTTATAACCTTGCAAATGTGTTGTACTTTGAAATTAATTAATACCAAAGGAATCGTCAGAATCTCGGCTTACCACTTCTGTTGCACAACATCTGAGAAATATTTTGTTAGGAGAGTACAAAGAACTTAGACATCTAAAAAAGACCAAATAGTTTTATTACTATATCTGAAAACTTCATCCAGCTTTCTAAAGAATCTGAATAAAAAGTAAGCCTGGCCTTGGCCTATTTGGGTCTAGACCAGACCCTTGAAAAATCTATTTCGAATCAACTCGTTAAGGTTAGACTTTTGATCTGTTTGATACGGTAAGGGTTAGCTAGTCATAACGATAACCGAAGGTTATTTTGGTGCCATAACGAGCTTAGTGTGTTCTTACGCTTATGTAGCGAGTGGCGTTTAAATGCAATTAAAATTTGTGGCAAAAATAATGTGTTGTATACAAGTTTTTATTTCCCCACTCGTCTACGATGTAAGAACGCAGAGGTATTATTCTGGACCATCAGGACACCATCGGCAAACGGTGAAGGAAAATACTGCCGCGTCATTTTTAAAAAATGGCGTCTATGCAAAGTTAATCTTTAACTTACTATAAGTCAGTTTGGGCTTTTTGTTGATGGTTTCGTTTTGTTATGTTTTTTGTAATGTTGTCGAACACTTTTGTAAAGTAATTATTTTAAGCCAATGATGTGCAGTAAAACGTTTATGGCCTGGCTACAAGTCTAATATCAAAGTCTATGTATATGTAAAAGGCAGCTGTTCACAGTCTTTGAGTGTTAATAACATTGACGCACATGGAAGTTTAAGTTTTCGCCATCGTTTTTTTTTTAAGCGTTTGTTGATACAAACATTTTTGGCACATATGTATATCGCATACGGTGAACCCATGATAAATCTTTCATTTAAACTTGTATATCATGATTTGAATTAGGAGGAGTGTTAACTTAGAAAGGGACTTTTCTTGGAACTTGTCTGGTATGACTTGATTTTCATTTGATAGCACAAAATTAAGCATCGCTAGAGCTCAACAAGTTCGAATGAAATAATTTTTTAATTTCCAGTTGAATAAAATTGCATACTTTTTGTAACGTGTGTGTGTGTGTGTGTATGTATTGGACATCCATGATTAAGTTTCAGTGCAGATTTTCTACATTGAAACTTAACTTTCTCGATTGAATCAGTCCCGTTTGAACAAATGTAATTCCATTATTTTGAACATAAGTAATAAGTTACTTTGGGTTTTTACTCAAGAAATTAATGTCAGCTGGTGGGAAGATCAGATTCTGGCGAAGTGAAAATCGCCTGGTATAATAAAAGAAATCTAGCAGAAGTCGTTCTCTAATATAAAAGTGATAACTTCTATATTTAAAATTGAAAGAGGCAAAGTGAGCCGTGTATCAACTAGGCAACTGAGCAGCTCTAGAATACATGAACCGCACATAATAGAGTGAGCAAGCAAACATTATTTAACACGAGTGAATAATTGCTCTTTATCACTCGCTTGGTCGGGTACACAGCTTTACAACACACCTTAGTATTTTAAAACTTAGAATTTAAAAAAACTGCAGTTTTACATATAAAAATAATGGATGATTGTAGATTTTTTATTTCGTTACTGTATCTATGTTCCCGTAAAAAGCCATGAGCGAGCTATAATTGATAGAGATGTAAAAGGTGGTATACATTCAGACAAATCTATTAGAATAAATAAAAAAACAGTTGCCTAATTCAGACTATTAAAAGTAGAAAATCAATGAGAGTAAAATGTCGATAATATCGAATATGCGCACAATGTGAATCGCACGATTTTTAGGTAACCGTTACTACCAGTTGTTTTTTCTATACTAATAACAGTGATATTTCAGCACAAAGAATGAAAATCGTGAGTTATTAAGAAGACAGGCTATCCAGTGATATTACAATGTGTTTAACATATCACAAAATATTAAAGTTCAGTTACCTATAATAATTGAAAATGCCAAAAATTATTCGTACGTTTTAAGACAATTATTCTACTAAGTTTGGCCATAAAGCATTTACTGCATAACCTTAGAAAATTAGCGTTTTTAATTTAAAAACTACGTAGAGTAAATGATAGTAATAAAAATATCCACTATTGAAGCTTTTTGCTTGGACTTGTAAAAAATTTCCGTGAATATATTTAAGTATGAAAGTTTGATTCGTTCCAACTGTCTAAACTACATAAGATTGTTTTAATTTCCGCACATTTTTTCTACCAAAAATCACGAACATCTGTTTTTGTGGAAAGTTATATTATCCCAAAACGGCATTTTCGTGGTTACAATTTAAAGCTGTTCAGTGCATAATTGAAATTTCGTTTTGTATTAATATACATGTATACTTTTTGTTTTAAGATTATTTATTAATCTAGTGAAATAAGGCTAATGTACTGTATATATGAAAGCTTAAGGTTAAGAAAAAACGGTTGGGTGTTTAGATCCTTTGAGATATAGAGCAAAAACAGATTTCTCTGGGTGAAATGTTACATTGTAAATGATAATTCAGCTCTACTTGTTTGAGTTGAATATAAAGGAAAAAACCTTGTGGTTTAAATTGCGACATTTACAAAAAATTTCAAGCTATTTTCCGATTATATCCACAAAAACGCAGGTGCAGCTATCCCAATAAAGCCTGTCTAGACCCCGTATTATATCAAAAGATCCATCTAATAATCTGATAAGTAAATTTGGATTCTTTGGGATGAAACACCCACTTAGGCTTTGTGAATGTGTTTTTATAACGTTAGGAACAAAGAAATCACAAATATTAATATCCACCCTACGTCTGATAAAACTGATTCTCTTTTTGGCACAAAATGCATGTAGCTGTGTTTTAATTTTTATACCCTGCTTAATTTTCTGAATTATAACAATTTTTCACTATACCCTTTTTCAATATTTTTGTCCGTCGAGCTTTGTATAATACATAAGTCCTCTATACAGCTGTTTTTCGCAGCGTCTAGTTTTGTTCCGTTCGAAAGAAAATTTTGCTACTTAAGACAGTTTTGCTCTGTTACAAACTAAGCGAACAATGAAGCATTGAAAATTAGAGTCGTGTCCGATTCTCCAATGACCAAGCTTCTACGTTCGTTCATTACATAAAATACCTCCTAAGAAAACATGATGAAATCTGAACCAAGACGTGTTGACTACAAAAGTGGCTCAGGTAACATAGAGGCCATATTTGTGTCGAATCACGTTAACTTTTTGTTATTTTGCTATTGTACTTGTTTACGTAAGGTTAAGGTAAAATCGCGTTATCTTGAAATCGTTCTTGATAAGATTTTGAGGTACAGCGATCATTTTTCAAAAAAGTAGATTTAGTCAAATTGTCTTTTTTTATTGTTACTGATTAATATGAATGAAGTACATTGAAGATTGTCGTATGATATAGCATATATGTAATAATGTAATGTAAAACTACAAAATAAAGTAAATAAAAAACAGATATTGTTTTTCCTCTGAACTAAAGGTCCCAGGCAGTGTAGAATTCGCCCTTCACAAGCACAGTCTAATTTCAATCGTTCAAAGGCATATTGATCTGCGCATCAGTTGTATTCAAGGTTTACGAGTGGCTTGTATTCATACGATTCAGAGAAATCAAATAAAAACATAAACCTTCCGGATCTTCTAGTTTCTACCAAATTAAATTCTCTTTTTCGTTTCCCTTGCAATGACTTTCTTGCGCAATGTAGTCGGCGATATTTGAACGCCTCGCGTAAGATTCTCTATAGGACAGTTTTTCGTTGAATTTCCTTTTGAGCTCCAATCTTAACCGCAAAAGAATAATTTTTTGGAACTAGCGGGGAAGACTGTCAGGTACTTAACCATAGCAAACATTGTTATAGCAGGAGATAAAGGATGAAGGAGCGAAATTTCCTTCTAGGCAACCTAAACATATTTGGTTCTTATATATTTATTGATTTTATACTTACAAAAAATAGCACACAAAAGAAGAACTAAATACCCAATTTCCTGCCCTTGTGACGATAAAATTTTAAACTAGTAACGAATTTGATGACCAAAACTAACTCGGGATTCATATAGCCCAACAAAGAAGGGAAAATAATGATAAAATATTTAGTTCCTTTTGCTTTATTGGCAATATTTATAACAATTAAGTTTGTCGTATTAATAAAATAAACAATCATGTATTGACATTGAATTCAAGTGATGGCGTTTTAGACCGGTTTTAGAGATAATTCCATGCATTTGACATTCACGAAAATGCGTTCAATCAACAAAAACGTGTAATTTAGCTTTGGAAATTCACCTGGATATGTAATATATGGCCAAAGTTTCGACTCTTTCACTGCAACAAATCTTAATAAACATAAACTTAAAATGATCTCAGACACAGTTGCATTTTCATATTAATTAGAAGTTCCCAGAGCGCACATAAAAAACACAGATTTATTTTTATATATTTATGTATAGTCTTTGTGCATTTCATTATTATTAAACTGAACTCCCATTTTTATATTAAACAATAAGAATATGTATATAGATAAAGCTAAAAAGCAAATGCCCTTTGGAGGTGTAAAAATATTAAGGGTGTCTTATGAAAAAAAAAAACGTAGTTACATTTAGTAATCTAAAAACCAACCATTTTATAAAAACATCTGAGCTCGCCACTGGGCTCTGTGGAAAAAAGTCTATAAGGGACTGTTTTCAATTTCTCGTTAACTGAAATAGCCGAAATGCAACGAATAGTCGAAAATGGCCAATTTTAAAAAATATCCCGTTTATGGACAGGAAACAAATAAAGATAGCACGAGGCTTTTTGGACAAATAAGCTGCAGTCAAAACTCGAAACTTACCTATTTCATATTTCTTATCTATGCCGTGTACCCTGTAAAACTAACGAAAATGGACACCCTGTAAAAATTTATCATATTTTCCAAAAGCAACTTTACAGTTTTTGAAATATTCAAATTTTTACTATACAGTAAGTCTCACAGTAAAAATTTAGTAAGTTTCACAAAATATAGAACAGCCGTGTGGAAAATATATTAAAAACAAAATTAATTTGTACCTGCTTGAGACCCAGTTGAACGACTCTCTTTCACATTCTACTTGCAGTTAAAATGTTAAAAATTTCAAAGCTGTCTAGTGTTAGCAACACTAAAACTGAAAAAGATATTAAATTTTATGTTTCTGTTGAGATGTTCGTTATTTATACACATAAAAATATTACTAAAAACCTATCAAATGTTGTCAAACTTAAATAAAGGCATGTATTAAATTCATAAACCACCATCGCAAAAAACAACTTTTGCTATTCAATTATACATTATTGTCGATTTAAAGCGTTGACATAAACTCATCTTATTTCTATATTTAAATTAAGTTAACGTACTGAAAGGTTTAAAAGCAACTTCGTGGCATGAACTGCATATAAAATACCATTAATAATTGTACTCTCTTTATATTTTTTGTATACCTACAAAGTCCAAAGATGTCCAAATCTATAATGCTACCTGTTAAAATATAAGTAGCCTCTACGCATAAATAAGATAATCTAATATTTACTTTTATAAAAATATTCTTCTTTTTACATGACAAAGATGAAATGTTGAATTACAAATTCTTAACAGAATTCCGAGTAAGTAGACGTATTCTTTTGTCGAGTATAAGCTTATTTATGAAAGATTTGAAATAGTACCTATAAATTTAAGATGTGTTGACTGTGAGGAAAAAGTTGATAGTTCTCAAATGAGCAGTTTTTACTGATCATTTCTGATGTATTATGAAGACGTACACACACAAGTGGCATTAGAAAAATTCTGAATAGTGAGCACTTGCAAGCAACTAGTGTGCATAAGTCCCTTTAGGGGAATATTCTTGGCTCATTCAAATGAATACGTTCATTTACTAGTCACGCTGTATACTATTATTGGCAGTAAAATTATTGATGATTCTGGTTTAGCTACACCAGTAATATATAATAAAATATTTGATTTTCAACATCTTTCATATAAATTTTCCATTTAAACAGTCCGTAAGTTGAAGGCACTAATTACAAACAAAATTACAGAACGCCCTAATGCCTTAAAAGTCATTTAGTACCTGCTTACCTCGGACACAGCTACTCAAAAGGCGTTCTATATTTCTATTTATTACAGCATAGAGGATGATTTGCATACGGTTTCAACTTTAAATATCGTGGTATACACATAATCTTTAAACTGTACAGTGAATTTTATATTTTCCATATTTCTAACTCCTTTAATCTATTATATTAATTTGAATGAACATCTTAAGATGTAATCACCAAATTTGTGTGTGCAGAAGAAAGAAATATGGAAACCTAATCCCATTTCAATTATATTCACAGACGCATAATTTTTTTGAAATATAAATGTTTAAATCAATTATATATAGCTATGTTAACTTATATAATTATTTTTATAGTTCTCTATTTCAATGTCCATAATCATATAATAATTTTTGACCCCTCTGGATGCTCTGTTTTAGAACAAGTACCAACCTTGGTAATCTATCCGCAAGTTTTAATATAAAGATTGCTGTTTGTTTTAAAGTTATTAACCGGCCTTTCCAGCTTGCCAGTTTCCTGTGTGGCATCACTATAAAATGCCTGATCCTTGTACTTAAAAAGGTACATATAACACTTAGTTTCATCTTGAGTATTCTCCTCTTTCCGTTCACTAACCTATATTAGGCTAATAAAATCTTAACTGTATTCAATCACAAATTCGCCCCTTTTAAAGTTATTTCTGACGAATACACTCCGCGTTTGCCATCATTACAGATAAATAATTCTAAACTCATTCTAATTTCATTGCTAATTAAAGCTTCTCAATCAAAGATCCCTATCTTTGATTCGCTCTTTTGCCGTGAAGTATTTAATTACAATGTAATCGGCGGAGAGTTTGATTTTTTGATTGATGGAACACAGGAGACATTGGCAAGTTTGGCAGGGTCACTGTATAACGAACCGCTATCTATACAAACCCTGTCTTAGTTGTCGGACTACGAAGGTTGCTGCTTCTTACAAAATGGTACATTAAAAGGGGTCAATGTGTTATAAGATTATGAAGTACAGAATGCACAAAACATGGCCTATGAATTAAATATTAATTGGAGTACTCAATGTTAATTAACATAAGTACTGTCGCTGATTACTAGAAGTATTTAGTTTGAATGAATAAGTGCGAATAGTTTTTATAAAAATAGTTACATATACACTCGTATGTTTTTTTTTTATCACGCTTAATAGGCATAATTTTTCAATTCCCATTCGGTTATACATAAATATTTTATTAATTTCATAATATTTGAAATTTATCTGAGACTGCATGAATCAAAACTGAACTAAAAATTTACATATGTTACAAATGTACTAAATTGGTTCCAAAACCTCAAGCTCCTGTTTAAGGCAAATGCCATTTCCCTGACCATTTTTCGTATATTTAATTTACACTTACATTTTTGCTTAGTTATTTATTAAAAAAAAAATATGTACCAGATTTGTGCACCAATCAAAAAAGCAGTGCCATACATTGAGACATACTGTTTTTTGCACACATAAAAGGGTAATTCTAGGAACAAACACATTTGCTTCCTAACTAATTTCATAATAAGCAAATAATATAAGAAAATTAAATTATAAATTAAATATTATACAAGACCCCTGAAGCAATAACTCCTGGAAGCCAGCCTGAAATAATTTGCTGATGTGAACGTTATTCGTCAATCTCATTTGTCCTGTTTAAGATGAACCCGTGACAAATGTTTTTTAAACGAATCTAAAACAACGATTTGGGCTGAAATTTGCATTATTGTGTTGATATGGGTCTTATTATTACTCTACTCTCTATTTTACTGTTTTAATTCTATTTGCTACTATATTGAGGATAGGTTCTTTTTCCCGAATATTTTAATTAACCCGTCGGTTAAAATGGATGCTAAGAAAATTATATTTGACCTAAATTCAGAAAATCAATTTAGCTTCGTAAAAATTTTGAGAATACAGATACGTCCAGAGCTATTAGATTCACAGGTATAATAGCCACAAAAGCTGGAATAGAAATTTATATTTAAAATATTTGCAACGTTTTATCAAACAACTTGTAAGATTGTATAAATACTACTGAAGAGATAATCACTCTATCTCTAAGCGGAAATTTTATCCGATTAAAATCCTCAAAGAGCAACAAAATTAAGCCAGCGGACCCAATTAGTTGTTATTAGGTTAATCTCTGTGTTCCTTTAATAATGTTTAAATTTTCTCAAATGTATCCCTGAACGACTATTGTTGGATAAATATGTTTTTGCAACAATTGGTAGAAATATTGTGTACACACACAGCTGAATACACAAGAGCAATCAAAATGTCTGTAAATTAGTGACACACATTAAAATAGATGACAAACTGATCGTGTGTCGTAGAAAAACCAGACGACCCTCGCTAATTAGCCGCTCATTCGGCTATATTGCTCCTGTTCAGTAATATTTATTGGCCATTTATTTAAACTGATATTTATGTATTGCATAGACTTAGATAATGTGTCTTATACAAAACTCAAGATTAAACACAAAATCTTATTAGGGGGCTTGCACCAAAATCACACAATACAACACCAAATCAAGCAACAAATCAAACTTATGCATGTACCAAAAACCGGCAAACTGAACTTTAAAGTAACCAATAAGCCATTGCAAACACCAAATCCATGAATAAAGCATGCAAAAAACGCAACTTTTAATGATTGAATTAAAAATGTACTACTTCACTTACTTTTGTAATTAGTTTCGAATCCACATATGTTGCATTTAAACTTGCGTTTCACTTCTTCAGGTATGTGGCTTCTATAAATATGGGCCTTAAGATTTTGCTTGGTTGAGGTTCTAAAGTTGCATGTGGCACATGGATAGTCAGTTTTATCAACTGCGTCCGAATCAGACACTACCGGGTCCTTGTGCATATGTTTTAGATGTATAAGAAACCCTTTACGTTGGTCAAATACTTTGTCGCACTGCGTACATGGATATATGTCGGTTTCAAGTTTATCAGAGGCTAGCATGTGTCTCCTCATGTGCCACTTTAACATGCCTAAATAGAATAATAGTTGAGCCTAATGGAAATCCATGATAAATGTTTAAAGTTTACCCCGATGAATAGTTTTAAATTTGCAGCTTTTTATGTTGCAAAAATGCATTTCTTCTATGGGAGTTTCCCTATGCTTAAATTTATAATGCAAGGACATTTGTTTGAACGTTTCTCCGCTAAATGGACACAACAAACATTGTAGAACCATTTGGCCATTATTCCCTTCTACCTGTTCATATGTTTCATAACTAAAAATCAAAAACAATTTAATTTCTAATATTTTTCAGAGGAGAAATTAACAAAATCATTACAAGGAGAGCATTAACAATTTCATGTTAATTATTGCTATATCCGGGCATCCGCATTAGTGCGGTAATATGACCGAGTTTTTGCCTGTTTTTGATTTAGTAAGACATGTAGTAATATGTTAGATAAACGCAGGCAGCATCTGACGATAATATTCTCGTCTTCAGTACGCACTTTTTGGATAGCCGAATGCGCAATATGTGTGCACCCATTCATCAGAGATCCATGTTTAAAACTAGCAAACTTACACAGATTTTTTTGTCTTCTCATATACATAAGGTTCAATATCACTTTCACTAGTGTCTGATGTGGGTCCGGAATTTCCTAACAATATCTGTTTTTCTTGAGACCTCTTAAACTTTTTTAATAACATTTCCTCCATTTTCATACTCTCTGTTTTGTTAATGTTAATGAAATTTTGCTTCTGTAGTTCGGATTTGGAAACCTTTTTTGTTGGCTGCCTTATTACAGATACTCTAGAAACTGGTAAATCTCTTGATAAGTTTAAGTTTATTTTAGCATCATTTTTGTCATTTGGAAAGGTTTTGTTTAGTTTGTCTGATATATCCATCTTTACCAACCTGACAAATAATTTTTCATTTTTTTCTAAATTTGGGTATTTATTTTCCTCAGTCTCAATCTTTCTAATTTTACTCTCTTCAATGCAAATTTCAGTACCACTTAATAGATCAAAAGCTGTTCGCTTTCTATTGTTAGTAGCTTCTGCAATAGAAAGAGTTCGAATAGTGCCCCGATTTGTAGGCTTCTCTTTTTCTATATTGATTTCTCTATGCTGGAACTTGACAACATTCACATTTTCATTTGCATCTTTATCATGATTTATAATGTCAAGTTTCTTCATTCCACCTCTCTTATTGGATTGGCCATTTTCACATAAGATAATACTTTCAGAATTTTTTTTATCTGATGCTTTCTGAGGCTTCTGATATTTAAGCATTGAGAACTTGGCTTCTACATTATTATTGTTATTGTTTTCTGCAGTTATGGAACTGACTGCTTTCTTTTTATTCAAAGGCAACAAATCTGGCATTTTTGATGAAACATCTTTTCGTACTTTATATGTTAACATTGATTTACTAGTAGATGGCTCAATCATGGTGTTGAACCAATGAAAAGCTTGAATACTTAAATTCTGAAAATATAAAGTTCATCTATTTAGTTATAAAAAGACTTTCTTAGATTAACATAATTGCGAGTAAACATAAGGATGTCCTTGGAAAATTTTTGACTTCGAATTTAAACTGTATGTAGGGAAGTATGAGTAGTTAGAGGTAACCAACATTTACTTGTCTTTGAATAATTTTGAAGTTTATATCTAAGATTTTCTGAGCTAAATGTTTCAAGGTATTTCGAAGGCAGGTATTTTAACATATTTCTCAGGTATTTTGGTTTACAAAAATTATGTCAGCCTATTTTCCATGAAAGCCTGCAAATATTACTTAGATACTTATTGTAACAAAATTTGGTTTCCCATTAAATGATAACGTCAGGTCAAGCTTTATGTCTTAGTTTATTTGCTTATAATTAAATGTGCTATAATATGGACAATAGAAGTAAGAAGCTATTGAATTATGAGCTACTCCTTTTTTAAATTTTATATAATTGATATGAAATATCTTATCGGGTACTTACATATGTCAATTTAAAGGGTCAATGTAAGGTCTATTGCAAGGTAATAGTTAAATTAATATGTAAAAAGCGAAGAAGAAGAAAAATTTACTTCTTCAGTTTTGAGGAACATAAATAAAACAATAATATTAATAAACACAATACAGATAAATAACAACGGTAATAAATAAAAAGTCAAGAAATATTCAATAAAACTTAGAAGAGTTTTCAGAACGCTCTCATATGTTCTAAACACACTAAGAGTAGGCGATTGCGCTGATATAATATATCTCTGATCGTAAAATTATTTCAAGTTGTAGAGGCTGTATGTGTATTTTTCGCACATATACAGGAAAATACCTACCGGTTAAATGAACGTTACCTGAAAATTAATTTTAAGCCAATTAATCTCTAGATATAGGGGCTAATCTATTAATATTGTTAAATTTTTTGTGTTGTACTTTGTCCTGATTCCTGTTCGTTGAGTCGTCGACTCTACTGTCACTGCACTAACACTACCGTCAATTGTTAGTCTACGACAGCGACACTCATGACAGCAAAGTGAATCAGACAGATTCATAATCATAATTGGAATTTAATTAAGCGGCTAGACAGGCCCCATTCCCATTCTAGGGAGGCCCCTTTTTGCAATTCGCAGGAAACTTTGTTCTTTGTCACAATTTTATATTGTGGATTTTTAAATTTCACTGAACATGAAACGTTGGCAATCCTGATATATGTAGCTCAGAAATCTGGCCATTATGATGTCAACAGAGGATGGTGAATTCTATCCAGGTAAAAGATGCTGTACCAGTTTCATTTCATTCTAGACTAATCGTTAGAGTTTAATAAATTTTCTGCTATTTTGGCACATCCTTTCCTGCATTTCTGATATATCTTAATTTTTACTAAGATGTTGTTTTTATTTGAGCAATGTACAGGGAAATAATGGATAATCAAGGTATCCAAGGCTAGTAAGACTTATACCTATTTTCCTTTTATTTCCTGATAATTTTTTAATTGAAAAACTAGTTGGAAAATGAAACATGTTTAGTTATGAATATTGTCAATTACAATTTTTTCTAATTCTCTATTTATTTAATTGAATTTGTATTGTTATTAATAAGAATTTTGTCCATAAAATGGGAGAAATAATAACCACCTTAGTCATGTAAGTTACAAAAAATATAATGATTCAGAGTTTTATTTTGATATGTTAAAAATTTAAGGAACTATAAAATAATTTGTTAAATCAAATTGAAAACACTCATAACTATTGGAGTGAGTATGGTATAGACACATTATATTGTAAATCAGTACATGTTTAATATATGTGTAAAGTTTTGTTTTGAAAGAATTTTAATAACTCTTGTATAACAATGAGTAAAAATACTAATCGCTTGTGTTTTTTTCTGTTTAATCTAGAGAAAAATTTAGACAAATCATATAGAATTCCCAGAAGTGATCTACATTCTAACAAGGCAAATTCCAACATGGCTGGAAGAGGGGGACCGTTTGCTACCCAGAATGAAACACCATTAGCTGATTCTTACTACAATTATCCATATGATCCAAGAGCTGCTGGATCATATTACCAACCAAATTATCAACAATTTGGTAATAATAGACATGGTAAGTTCATATGTAGGTAATATTATTGCAAACATTCTTTAATGCATTCCAAAAATTAGTATCAGTTTATAAATACAATTTTGTTTAATTGTTGAATATCCTTTGGTTTGAACACACATTTTAAAATTTGTTTTATATTTCCATTTGCTATAAGAAAAATAAATTTTCCAATGTGACTAACATTACATTGATCAAAGTTTGTTGTTCTACAGTATTTTCAGTTTATTTGATAACTTGTTTATTTCAAATTTCAGCTTCAATGCTGAAAGGAGGATTTAATTTTGCGGCTGTACCACCTCCTCCACCACCACCAAGCAGTACCATTGGAGCTCCATTGAACAAGTCAATATATGATACACTGCAGCAGATTAAAGAGAAACCTAAAAATTATGGAAGGAACATCTGTAAGCAATTTTGATTTATTTTTGTGTGCCTTGAGAGTTGTTTGCATTAATTTAAAATAAATATTGTGTTTTCAATGATAGCTAGATACTTGATGTAGGAATATGAAGGATGATTCACATTATTGGTTGTCCATATATTTCACTTGATTGTGACCAGATGTAGACTTAAACAATAATATGAATTGCCTTTTATTAAGTCTGCTTTATTCTTTTTGACTGTCCATTATGATAAAGGCTAGTTATTTTTTAACATATTTAATATTATTTTTTGGCCATCGCGATTAAACTTTTTTTTAGCAGTCCTATTGCCATCTCCCCAACTTTTTTATGCAGTGAGATTTTAAAAACACAATAAGAAAATTTAATAGAATTTAATTATTTTACCTATGAATATTTATCTATATTATAATAATTTACCTATGAAGAGCTTTACTTGCCACAAGTTATAACTTTTTTAGTTTTAAAGATATGCGTTAATTTAATTCAAAATACATATTGTAAGGAAGGACGTTAAATTTCTGTTGAGTTAAATTAATAAGATAAAATGGTGGTGGCTATAATAATTAAATACCAAAGGTGCATTTCTACATAAAGCAAAGGATTTACATTAAATCATTTGTTTATTCTTTTTTTTATTTGCAAAGTTGTTAACGTCTATTGAATGATTTCAAATTAAATTGTTTTCTTTAATTAATTTTGTAACGATCTGCCTTATTTTGTATATACATTTATGCTCATTTATATTATCTTTCTATGTGTAATGAGTTGTGGGTCAACAATAACTACAGAGCAGATTACTCTCAAAGTTTCCATTTTTTTAATCTTACTTTATTAAATTTCGCGTTTTTTATATTCATTTTAATTGCATTATGCAGGGTGATTTCTGATATTAGCTGGAAAATTTTAATGGGCGATAGAATATATACATATAAATTAAAAAGGAAAGTTTGTTTTTTCTTGTAAATTTTGCACCCCATTTTTTTTGTGATATGACACTCGTTAATTATTTCATGAAATTTGAAATCCTTGTTCAGTTATCACTTATTTGGCTTTTGCATTTCTTCCATATCCGTAATCATTTTGGAGTTATTTCCGAAGTTAACATTCGATACCTGATACTTTTCTATTGCTTTGACTCGAGTCGAAGTAGTTTTCATGTCGGACCTCAAATAATATTATGCTTTCTATTTTAGGTTTGTAAATAGTTTAAAAACAGTTACAGATATGGAAAAATGGGAGGGACACAAAGGTTTATAAGTTGTTACTTCTAAAATAAATGGTCGTCAATAGCGTTCCACCATAAAAATTGGGTGGATAAAGTTGCACGTAAAGTCAATAATGCCCTATATACACACATCGCAAATGTATAGGGATTTTTTATGTTAGGAAAATAAATAATTAACCATTATAAAACTGATTATTTCTAATACATTAATAAAGGATGCTTATTTCTTTATTAGTTACAACACTAAAACATAAGATCTTTTCATATAAAAATAATTAAAACAGTATTGTTTTGAAATATTACAAAAAAACTTAAGAAATTAAAATTAATATTTCTTATGTACTCTTCTGGCATTCAATATTATCTAGCACTTGTTAGGCGTATTTAAAATTAAATTATCTAATAAATCTTGAAGGATAGCTCTCCGTGGTTCATACAGATATTCAAATAGTTAATGGCTGTTCTCAAAGTGATTCTCATTCCTTAAAACTCTTCTTTGAAGCTTGTCCAACGCATGCTCGATGGAATTGAGATGGGGTGATTGTGCTGGCTAAGGTAGAACATTGATTTAATTTTCTTTAAGAAAAATTCTTTCTACTCTACCAAAGATGTGGTCTTCTATTATTGTGCATTAGAATGAAGTTTTTACCAAGTTTTAGAATTTATGGAATAACACAACTCTAGAATCATACTGACATACTTACTGATCAGGATTTAAAAAATTCTCCATATAAATGTATACTAGCCCATCCCATAACTGTACCATCTCTGTACGAAGGAACCTTTTGGAAGTTTTGGAGAGATACCTGCATACCAGATCATCTCCTTAGCCTCACTTTTCACAAATTATCAGCTTCATATAACCGATTTATAACAGTGGGACTAGAAATTTCAACTGTTTCTGCTTCCTATATGCATGATTATATCATTGAGACTACAGTAACACTATTATCCTTTAGATACGTCACCAGATTGCCTAAAGAGGCTACATAATCTCGATTTATTAACGCGTTGAATCGTATTCAGCTCGCCAACCAACATCAATTTGTTTTGTTGTAGATTAGTTTGCAACATATCCTCTGCTCTCATCATTTCGTCGCATTTGAAAAGATTTTATAATATGATTTTTTTAAACTTTACATTCATTAAATTAATAAGGAATCGATATTTAAAGAAATCAGGATATTACTAACAATCTAAATATTTCTGCCTTATCGCCAATTTGGAATTCACCACGATTCAGATCAACAACAAAATATGTTAAAATTGTGGTCTGTAAACAATTTAAAAAAAAAATGTTTTGACTTATTTTATCGAATATTTCGAGCCCCAATTTATGATTTTTTACTTTAAGAAGTTACGTTACAAAGAATTATCCCTGGACATTTACGATGTGTGTATTTTAACAATGATTTGAAAAGTGTTAAGTCATAAAATATAAACTTTTCATTTTATTTTATGAAGTATTATTGCATCACCTTATATAAAATTTAAACATTTCTAAGCCTAAGTTTTTTTATGTCGTTCACTTACTGGTATCTGTACTTATACATTTTTCAATATTCCAGATAAAAATAACAGTGGAAACAATAAGCAAGGCACTTGGGGATATGGCAATCAGGACTTTAATGATGGGGGTAATAATGGAAGATTTGGAAATGATAATGGCGGAAATGAAAATAGAAGATTTTCAAATGAAAACTTCGGCAAGCAACCTTATCAAGCGCTTAACAATAAGCCACGGTTTCAGAATAATCGATTTAATAATGAATTTAATGAATCAAATGGAATTTTTAATAATCATAATTTTAAACGTAAATTTAACCAGTTTGCTAATAACGATTTTCAAAATAATTGGCAGAATAATTTCAATGAAAGTCAAAGGTTTAATCGCGAAAAGCCTCAATGGCCGAAAAAGAAGAAACTTCCACCAGCGGTTAATCTGACAGGTAAAGTTTACTATCAAATATCCATGTAGTTCAATTTCAATTACGAAGTGGTCACCTTAAGACGGATCCACACATGGGGGATTCGGCGAATGCAGAACAATCGCCATTCGGTGAACTATTTGCCAAAACTATTCGTATTGTGACTGTAAATTTGATGAGATCTCAATACACGCATGCGTTTGTTTGGCAATATTTATACTGGCCTATTTAATTCGGTATATTTTACGGACTTAAGGCGAAAATGACGAGTAACTCCATAAACAACGAATATTTGTTCATAACGATTCATCCACACTAGTTGGCAAATGCCGCATGTGTGGAACCGGCAATAGAGAATTTGTCGAATACTATTCTGCTGAGAAATAAATAAATGAGGTCTGCAGGGTGTTCAAGATAGGACCCCTTACCTACGGGGCGAGTCAAATAGATGGACCTATGGAGAGCCTTGCAAAACATATTTTTGGTCACGTGATGTATATCATTTTTTTACGATTGACTAACAGGTACTTCACTCTTTTTTATACCTTTTAATTAGTTTTAACAAGTTAATAACATAAACATGTCTTGACAGTAACAAGGAAAAGGCCAACATTTTAAAAATGTTTAAAGAAGTATTTCGCAAAAGTCGAAAAAAAATCACCGCGATCGGAAAATTGCCGTATTGAAAATATTAAACCAATCGAGATGTTTAATTGTTTAAATTTAATGTCGGGATGAAATCATACATATCTGCAGCGTTCAAGTAAGTCTGTCTCAGTTCCATGGTAATCTCAAGAAATAATTTTGGTTAACCGTTTTAAAAATTAGTGACTATAAGTGACGTGGAGCCATATTTTATCAAATGGTGGTCAAAGCTTTGCCATACCACATTTCCAGTGCTCACCATATGCCGATTGTCAACAGATATTCGATTATTATTGAATGATTAATACTATTTTAAGTGTATCAATGAACGAATAAAAATTCCTTCTTATATTAACGGTTTTACGCGCATAGTGTGTCCAAGGTGAGGAGGTCTAGCATGGGAAGCCATGGAATACCCAATGCATAATTGGGATTAGTCAAATTTCTGATTTCAATGAAATTCCTTGTTATAATTCATCAATGAGTTAATAGAAATTAGAAGCCTAGATTCTATTGTTGGACGGGTGCCGGGGAAAAACTTCTTTGTAAAACGTGACCGATAATTGATTACCATTTTGAAATTCCATATATGTAAAGAGTGATCATTTGAAAAATCTCAAATAGGCCTTGAAATATCATTAACATGTTTGGGAACAATTCGGCTATTTTTTAGACGTTTGAAGGTAAATAGTATATTGTTTAACCATTGTTCTACATTCACAGTTCCTCGCCTACTACGTGTTTTTTTACTGATCACCCGGTACATATGGTGTATTTATGGTGCATAAGCATTATTAAGCATTTTACGTGATTTGAAAAGTTTATTTAGAAATATTTCTGTATGTGAGTAAAAATAAATGTAAAAACATATTTGCCTGCTTTTCTCGCTTTTTAAAAATTTACATTCACTAAAGAATTTTAAAAAGCAGTTAATTCATCAGTGTTAAAAAATGAGTGGAAAAGGGAAATTATTTTTTGATATTGGCCTTTGGATAAATCAAATATGGCTATCAAATTTGAAACAATAGTGCTTTCAATATATAAATTACCATGTAATCTACAACCCATCTGTAGTGAATTTAGTCATAAAATAAAAAAATTTTAAAGTTATTAAGTTTTTTTAATTTTACCGCAAATGCCACAATGTGGAATTATACCCTTTTTCCAATAAGCCATTCAATTATGGGCATTCCTTTAAAACTTTCAGTTCACGAAATCGTACCGGATTTGCAAGACAATACGCTACCAAAGGATTTGAAACTTCTATTCCAACCCCTTTTTTGTAAGCTATGTTCCATCCAGCTGTCCAGTAACCAAACCGCTAAGATGCATTATAAATCTAAAAATCATGAGAAGAAAATAAGAAAGTGGTTAGTCGAGCATGCAGAGAAAACGGGGGAGACATTGCATCCTAGGGCGCAGTCTGTGGGTGAGAAAAAGGCAGAGGTAAGGCCAAAATCAACGAATTATTTTTGTTCCGTGTAAAGTTCATTCTTCCTAGTCTCCCTCCATTAATTTTTTTGGATTTGCGTCTTCTATCCCTTCTATCCCTTCGATTTCTTCACTCTTTTTGAACTGAATATTGGCAAAAGTATGAGAAATCGAATTTTTATTGATATTTTTAGAGACCTATATGAGTATAGTCGGAACTTAATCAATTAGTAGGAAGGTTTCGATAATATACAACTTTTCATTTTTAAACGTATCCAACCATAGGAGCCTATTGACTGGTGATCTAATCTTCGTGTGATTCAATCACTTTAGCATTCGTTTCGCGTAAAAAAGACATTCTTCATATTATATTTCATTAAGGACTCTTCGTGCGAAATCGCTCGAATTGTGTTTTAAGAATAGACAGAAACTATAGGTATCTCGATTGTATGAAAATCTACGACATACTCATTGACTATGAGGTCACAGGTCATATTCGTCTGATACTCAATTAAAACGATCACTAGTGATTCCTAATCAACTGGCTATAACGTATTGTTCGGGAGCCAAAGTTGCTTTTTTTTAATAAGAAACATGCATCACTTATGTTTATGTTTATATTCGAAATAAACAGATATTAATTTTCACAAAAAATAAGTAGGTATTACATAGGTAAAAAAAATAGTACCTTAAATTTTAAAAATTGAGTACCCCTAGTTTAAAACAAATTTTAAAAATCTTAAAAGGGTTTAGAATAAGATGAGTACATTCATTGTTGAACATTTGCATCTTAATTTACTATTTCTTATATTAGCCATAATTTTTCCAGGATGGTGAAAAGGATCCGAGGTGGTACCACTGCGAAGTTTGCGATTTGCAATTAACGGGACAATTACATGCTGAATCTCATTACATGGGCAGAAATCACCAAAAGTAAGCATTTCTATGATTTCCTAGAGACTAGTGGTGAAGAGATTATTACCATTACACAATTATACTCTAATCTAATATTCAATGTTACAGAAATGCCGGTTTGAAACCATTAAATGTTCCCAGAAGTATATCAGAGTCATTACCACAGTAATTTAATTTAAATATTTTTTTTCTGTTTAGGGCTTTATTAGGTCGTAGAACTCCTGCCGGACAGGGTTATTATGATAAGGATGGAAAGTGGGTCAGAATCAAGTAAGGTGACCACCAACTTTTTGTTTAACACAAAAGAACAAAAAAATTTTCAGATCAGTCAAACAATCGTCCTTCAACTTTGAAGGTGGTGGTGACAATTTTGGAATGGCATTTAAAACTCAAAAGAACGATACCACGATAGGTGGGCCTCCGACCAAAAAGATGAAAAAGGAAATAGATCCACAACAGTTCCATTGCGATGTTTGTAATATTAATACTACTTGTGATGAGCAATTGCAAAATCATTATAAGTAGGTTTACCAATATTTCAAATTAAAAAAGTATATTAGTGAATTAAAATTTAATGCACGTTTGATTTGGAAACATTATTTATGATCTGATGTTTTAGGGGTCAAAAACATGCCAAGAAGCTGAAAGGTATGGGTATTGGTGCATTTGGCGACCAAAGGAAACTTGTTGAAAAGCTGGGTAAGTTTAATATAATTTGTACAAAATTAAATTGCTTAAAGGCTCAATCAAGTGATACCACCTTTGACCAAATTCGGTCTTAGCTGACAGGCCCAAAGTGATCATATGAATTAAGGGTTGAACAGACATTAACAATCAAAATGTCTATTAATAATAACACATATTAAGGTAAACGGAAAAATTGAAAGTACGTTTTTGAAATATCAGATAACCCGTCAGTTAAGAGCCCATTCGATTATATTTATCAACCAGTTTTGACATGGTTTAAGGTGGGATTTACAATATAAACAAAACGAAATTTTCGAAATTGGAAAGTTTGATTGAATATATTTTTTTGGAATCATTTCTGCAATTTAGGGAGATACCGAAATTGTTTTCTTATTTATTGTTGTTTGATCACTAATCCAATTAGTCAAATCTTTTGATGCAAAGTTTACGAAAACGCAATTCGTTTTGGGTTAGCTGGTATATCGTTCGGCCATATTTGGTCATGTTTTTATAAAAAGTTAAAGGCTGCTACAATTAAAGACTTCTCAAACAACATTTAATCTGAAACGAGTAAAGCTGGTTTCAATAACAGTAAACAGTAGTAACGGGTCGAGGTTTCTTTGGTTGTTGTGAATAAGAAAAATTAGTTTTATTTATTAATATTAAAATAAAATATACGTCTGTGTTGCAAAATTTATTAGTTCGTGTTAATTTGGTGTTAATTCAATTCCATCTTGTGGTGATATGTCTGACTCAAATGATTTAGATATGAAGATCCTTGGGAAATAGGGCGCCCTTCGTTAATACTCCAGAAGTCAAGTAAAAGATACGGAAATATGTACAAAGCTTTTAATATTTGGCTTGGTAAGAAAAATATTTTGTTGAAAGGAATGTGATATTTAATGTCCCTGATAGCTTTTGGACTTTATATTCTACGTTAAAAACAATAATTTTTCTGTCTGATTTCATCGATATCTCCAAGTTTTCAACGTTGATAATCTTAAAAAAGGAAAGACATTACTGAATTTTTGAATGAAGCTTTGGATGAAATATTTTTTATTTATAAGGTAAATTATTAGCCATATAATTTGATTACTTATGCGAATCATAACCCTTTTGTTCTTTTAGGTGGCAATAATTTTGCTGATGTCATGGGCCTGTAGACAGGAGGATATTAATATATTTGTTATAGAAGTCTTACACAGGCTCTTGTTTTAAATCACAGAGATGAATCAGTTTTATCTTTACTGATGTAAAACCAGCTGTAAATTTTGGTTATTTGATACTTACTTTGGGTGAGCCGCTTCTTTAAAGTTTCCATTTTTATTGGTGATATGAACTTTTGATATAATAAGTAAATGAATAAACTCACTCGAAATTGGACTAAAACCTTAAAACGTCGTGTTTTCTTTATAAGAAACACTACATGTCCATCAGGCTTGTAGAAGAAATTTATGTTTGGAAGAATTTCATTTTTTTCGTATTAGTGTATAAGAAGTCTTTCGGCGGATGATAAATATACTTAGAATGACTTATATTCATTTCATTATATATAAAGGAAATTTATAGATTTCCATGGCATCGCTCGATTTTTAATACATTGTAACAGCACATAGTTTGATTAAGTATAAATGGTTAAAAATGATTATTTCCCTTTTTTTAGTTTTTAGCGTTGATAAAAAAACCAAAGCGTTAACAAAACTTAAACTTAATTGCCTACTTGTTTGTCAAATATTAAGTCTTTTCATAAAAAATAAATCGCACATTGAATTAATAGCGAATGTGGCATGACTTACCACATTTCTAAAGAACACTTGTCGATTCATTATAACTAGCTAAAGGATTCGTACCACACAGTAAGTATTTTTTAAAAACATCTGTAGGTACGTGTACCTATGTAAAAGGTTGAGAAGATAGAACGATTTTTTGGACATTTGTCCATCCGAATATAATTCGCCCTCATGCTGGTTCTAAAAAAATTTGTCTGCATGCTACTTAATCATTTTTTTCTTAAGCAAAAACAGTATCATGCTCTTGCTAGGTACCAATGATTTTATATCTACAAACAAAATTGAACCTATAAAACATGCTATCTTGATCTTTTGTGAACGAGTTTGATGTTAATCTCATTATAAAGCAATTTAATTTAATGAAATTATGCTAGAATATAGTTATAAGCTTGGGACATAAATAAAATCTGACGCCTGCTAATGTAATAGCCATAACCAAGAATTTATTTACCAGCTTGAGAACCTTCTGGTTAACAGTTTTCTTTTCTTTTCCAGCTCTTGCTCTAGCTGCCAAATCTTCGATTAATTGATTAATTTTTGTTAGGGAACCTCCTGTTTCTCCGTGTGTGGCGACGTCTTTCTTATTATTTTCTGAGAAGTTTCTGTTGCTCGTACTTAGTTTTGCTTAAACGCGAGCAGCGCAGCAAATTGACCCTCTATTGCTTTATGCTACGTTTTAATCATAGTCACGAAACACGTGCACACACAAATACTCGGCAAACAATTCAACACAAGCAAGTCTTTAAATATCTCACGGAAATGCCATTTCTGACACCAATTGTTACGATTTTGGGGTAGTATTTCAGTTAACTGGTTCTCCCCGTAGACACTATTTATTTACTCAACCCATAAACGAAGCTTTAGTTTACCAACTAACACTCAAGTACTAAGTCACTATTCTATTACGAAACTGTGCAGTAATTAAGCCACGCCGTACGATGATGATTTAACATTATGATTTAATTAAAGGCTACGAAAGCGCAGATCAGCTCTTTCTGAGAGAGTATTCAAAAAGATTATTCCTAGTGATTCTATCAAATTGACCTGTGTCTGGGACTGGCTTTATAAATATATGATCTATATTTCATCAATACGAAATTTTTTTATTTCGCGTGCGCCACTGAGGCCTTGAACCATCACAACCAAAGTCGCAAAAAAATTTAAATTCGCTTTCGAAATACTCTCCCATTTAATATAAAATACACGTACAAGAAGTTTTCTTAGCGATGATCAATTTATGGTTAAAACTATTAACCCTGGCGTTCTTATATTCATTCTTTTGAGGCCTGTCCCTCATAGCAGAATACTGATTTAATCATAGTAATTATTATTATTATTATTGATATTTAAAATGTATTCCCTAATTTTGAACGATTAAACATTATTTTTATTGAATATACCTCTACCTTAACTGAAACGCCACAACACACTTAAAAACCTGCGTTTATGAGCATGAATCATACCCCTGCACGGTAGGCGTGGGTTTAACAAACGAAATCGTCGTGACAACAAAAAAATTGAGTGATAAATTTGTTGTCAAAGGGAAAATATCCTTTTGAGCCTAAAAAGTCATCAAAAACCAAAGAAATCTACGAGAAAGGAAAGCGCCTTTTAATCCCAAAATGAAACGCGCCGTACGAGGAGTTAAGTTGGTGTTTTACATCTTGCTGATGTTCACGGTTACAGCAGACTCTTTGATTTGCTACAAATGCGAATCTGGCGACTGCTCTGAAAAAGTAGATGATCTGGAAGAAGAATTCTGCCCTATCGGAACAGTAGAAACTTCAACTACTACCATGGAAAATTTAATCGAACATCAAGTAGATCCACTTGGTGGAAGCCCTAAATGCTTCATCTTTAAAGGAAAATCGCCCACTGGGGACAACGATTTACTCTTCAGGGGATGCTCAGCTACTGGAAGTTGTGATCACCTCAAAAATAAATTAGATCCTGCTGCCACGCAATGCTTTCGATGTAACGCAAATAAATGCAATTCTGCTCAGTATATAAGACCTTCCGGTTTATATTTTATGGTGCTTATTTCCTTGATATCTCTTGCATATTTGTTCCTTTAAAAGCAATTGTATTCATTTAAACTTGTAATCGTTTGATAGATCTTTGAAATAAAGGTATATCGTATTTATATTTTTCTTTTTGTGTGTTATTACGATTTAAAGTCGTATGAAATTGAAGCCTGTAGGGATCTCAATGTTTTCGAAGGCTGGTACTAAAATTATGTCTGATGGTATGCTCGAGTTCTGTTAATAGACTATTATGACTCCGTTTTTCGGAGAATATTCCGGTCGCTAGAGATCATAGAAATGGTCGTATCGTACGCCAAGATCTATATATACAAGCACGTAAGTTATGAAGGATTGAGCATGGATGTGGTATCCTTGTAATCATGACTTTCAGTGTAATACCGTCATTAAAACACAACTTCTAAGTAAGCATCAAAATAGTTGTAAATACGTTACTCTAGCATTCGAAAGTAGCAATGCCTGGAAAATATTCTAAAGGGACGTCGATATCTAGGATACTCTTATAAGTCCAAATATTGATACAATATAAATACATATGTTTTGGTGGCCACCGATTTCCATGGAATACCACTACCCAGGAATATCCTAATCTTTGATTTAACTGAGCCTCTTCAGATCTCAAAAGCATTTTATTCCGATCACATTAAAGCACCATGTTTTTAAAAAAATTCAGAGTTTTTTCAATTGAATTGTTTTGCTGAAAATAGCCATTTTGCAATTTATCATCGTGCTGTTATTCAAGGAATGGAGTTTAATTCCAAAAGTATCCTGCAGTTAGTACTCGTGAGAACGAATAATACTTTAGTTTTAACAAATAATCTCATGAATCACACTAACTAGGTACTTTAGAAAAAAACTGGACCAGCCTGTATAACTAAAAATTTTGTGAATTAACGTACAAATTTGGTCAATTTATTCTTTGCTATTTTTAGTCATTCCGGAGAGCGGTTCAACTGTCGTCGAAGTTCTCAATCCTTCAGTTGTGGCTCTACCAGTAGTAAATCCTGACGATGACTTGTCAGTTTACCGTACTCCATCTGGAAGCTTCTATTGTCCCTCGTGTAACCTTACCACCAATTCTAAACAACAGTTTGTGCAACACATGAACAGCAAAAATCATGCGAGAAAAGCCACCCAACCTACAGCGAACGGCAAATAGACAGACTTTTAGAAGTGTAATCAGCATTGGTTATAATTAGCTAAAGGTAAGACGCAAAGCAAGTAACAAATATTTCAAGTAGTGTTCAATACTATTTCAGTTTAGTGTGATTTTACCAAAACCTCACGTTTACACAGCTTCATCAAATATCCAATATTTGCATAGTGTTTAAAGAAATGAAAAGATATAACTGATGTTTATCAGACAAAGATGTGGGATGTATGTACGGTTAATGTACCTACAATTGACATAATATTTATGTGAGTTCTCATTTTTATTTTATGCTAATTTTGTAGTATTAAGTGTCTTGACCCATTCGAAATTTCGCGACATATATGCGTTTGCCGAATCGGACACAAAAAATATGATAACTAGGAAATTGGGTTTTCCAGACAGGAAGTTTTTATGGTGTATTTTCTCCCCATGTTAACTTGGGCTACGATATACGCATTATGTTGCGAATTTGAATTTAGGTATTTTTACACTATACAGTGGGGGAAACCATTTGTTGCTAATTTTGAAACTGCCCAAAATATTGTCATCAAATATAAAAATTATAAAATTAAGTATTTACTCATTTCTCACATACAAAAACTTTTCTCAGTTTAAAAGTTCAGGGTTAAAATACATATATGAATGTGGCCATGTTCAGCTTATAGAACTAATAGATAGCCATTTTAATTCTGAGTACCGGAATTAATATATACTACGGAGACTTGACTATTTAAAATACCATTCGCCAAACATCTTGAAATGCGATGTGCACGTATGTATATACGTAAATCTCTAATATTTTTCGATAACTACTTTCTCAAGAGGTACCAGGAATTAGAATTTTAGAAGAATATTTTCTCCCCTTCTGTAAGAACTTGACAGGCTTATGTTTAAGCCCAAATAAAATGTAACTCTGAAATGTCGTTTTTGTGCTTCCATTTTCATAGCATTCCTAAATCCGACAACAAATCCCAAAATGTATTTACCATTTTTTATTTTTTCAGCAGCAAAATTATTCAGCATTATTTTCAATATACAAAGTGCTTCGGGACGAAAGGGAAGTATTTTAATTGTGTTTAGATCAACATAAAAAAATAAGTTAATATGTTGTAGTAACCTAAATAGTCCTCTAAAGAATTGCCTAATCCCCTATAATTTCAGCTAGAGGAAGAACGCTGATGTGATATTTGGTCTACTTTAAATTTGAGTTGAAAGAGTGGAAAAATTGATGGGTATTCGTGCATTAATTTTTATTTAGGTATTTATTATTTGACAGGGTTATTATTATTAAATAGTAATTAATTAAAGTTGTGCCAACAATCCTTCTAATTCGACATGTTTTATAGTATCAAATAAATTGATTTATTAGATACTTGATTTTTCTTGTCTTAATAGCATTAAAATAGTAAATGTTTTCGAACTTCGACTCTAACTGCGTTAATTAGATTAAGGAATGCGATCAAAGTCATCAAATTCCATGTTTATTTCATCATAGATTTCAAGAAAACAACATTAAAAAATGTGTGGTACAGATATCAGCAGACCTTAATTTCGTATATCCATACAGTATCAATACCATGTCCAATGGTTTTTGTAGGAGTTAAATTCGGCATAGGAAAACGACATGCCAAAATCCTACAGTCCGATTTGCACTCTTGCAAGAATTTGTTTTCTAAGTCAGTCATCTGAAATAACAAAGATATGAAAGTTACAATTTCATACAGGTAGATAAAGTTAAAATCACTCAATATGCAAATATAACGATCACCATTTTGGACATAAAGTTATTGTCTAGCTAAAACTGCTAAGTAACCTTGTAAATTTTATTGGTCAGTATGTGTAATATTATTAACCTAAAGGGTTTATGTTTCTTCTTATATAATTTCCCTTAATCACATGATTTTTCTGAACTTATTGATTATGAACTTCATTGATTTTAATATCTCTAGTAATGTATCAAAGTTAACCCGTATCATTTTTAGTCTCCTTCGGGTTCACTAGATATTATACCATTTGCTCCACTCCAAAAATGATGATGTTATCATATTTAGCCACATTGTACTTCCAGAGATCTTGCCTGAAGAATTTGGTTTGTTTGCCTAGTCCCTGTCTGATCGCGGCAACCTTTGAATATAGGACTAACCACGGATTCAGCTCAATGCCATGTGCATCAAATTTGTTTTTTGCTGTTTCTAATGGAGAAAGTCAGTATCGTGACGATGCTAAATTTCAAATTCCTTACCTAATACTATCCTTCCATCCCCAGATCCTATGTCCAATAACGTACCCTTCCTTCCCTTAAGTGCATCAAGTATATTTGCCATCTGTTGATTTGTGGCTGGTATATAAGGGAGACAATGTTTCCTGAGCGCTGGACTGACGAAAGGAGCACAAATTACTGTTAGACCAATAGCTATGCCTCCTGAAAGTAGAGATTAAGTTGATTATAATTTTTATACCTTTAAAAAAAGTTAAAGTTAACTTTAACATTTGTTATGTTGACTTAATTCTTTTTTGTATATTGGTTAAGTTTGAAGTCATGCAAAAACATAAATTAATCACCGAGCCGAGATGGAAACCTTGAAGGTTCTTAAAACTCGTCTACATAAAAGTAAAAAGGGGCAATGCTTTTTATTGCGGCGTAATTACATAAATTCTTTCAAATAAATATTGTAGTTCCTGCTTGAGAAATTACTTTATTGGAGCACAAATACATTGAATATTTAAAGAAACGAGTCATATCAAAAATCACCGATAACTGAATAACTATTGTATGATTCATAGTATTTTTAAAATAAGAAAAAAATGACCTAAACATTTTATTCAATACAGAACGTATGTATCTAGATGCGCTAGTTATTGCCAGTTCTCGAGCTGGGCCGGTTCGTTTTTCATTAAATATCCCGTGTGTTTATGCTACGTTGAAGTAATTTTTCAAGCATTGTTTTGTTATCACTATTGCAATAGTACTGTTGGAGTTTCTCTGTGAACAACTATGAGTTAGAACTCTTAGTTATTCACAGGGATATCAGGTGACGTTGCTCATGTATCGCACATGACACAAGACCCTGATTGATAATAAAAAGTATCATTGACGCCACAGTAGTGCACTTCTTTTCTAGAAAATTGTAGCTTTAGGAAATAGAAGAGTTTGAAATTTAGTGAAATTGAAGGGGAACTTAGGGAAGTAGTTTTTTCTTCAAAAACAATGCGGGCCATAAGAAATTTCATATTTTCTTATACTACTAGGGTCTTAGATTGAAAGCTGACAGAAAATAGAGCAATCACTATTGAGAATTGGCAGTTCATTATCAGCCTCAAAGTAATATTTACCAGTTATTCCAATCATTATTTTGCCTGTGGATGATACGTTAAATCTTGAATTTGAGGGTGAAGGGGTTGAGTTCAATAACTCAATTTCATTCATGTTTGGGACCTATTAGAATAACACACATTTATTGTACGGCGTATACCAGAGTTGAATTTTAGTTTACTTAGAAAAGTGTTTACTTTTGTTATAGTTTTTTATTTAATAAAAAAATTATTTTAGATATTTAAAGCATTTTGCAACGCTTTGTCCTTTATCCGTTCAGTCTAGGTACTACCTACCTTGCTTTTACCCCTATTGTATATTTATCAATTATTAATACATTACGCTCAATGAGCATTAATTAATATTAAAAAATCAGTGTGTCAATCAGCTGACGGCCTGCAGTACTTCATAACAGTAAACAGCTGTTTGCATGACGCTCCTACTTGTCACTGTCAGTGAATTTGTTTTTGTCATGAGTCACAATATATTTTTATATTATTATGCACAAAGAGTTACTAATGATAATTATTTAAGTCATATGGGTTACTGGATTTGAAAATGCTATCATCTGCCTTGTGGGAGTTTTTATTTAGTGTTAACCTATGATTAGATTACCACCAATGATCTTCATTAGGGCCTATTAAACTATTGATCTGTTGGGATTCAAAAGAACATTTAATCTAAACAGTTCCACATTTAAGTGTTGTGAAATCAGTGGATAAAAGAATGTCTGTTCCTATTCCTGTTATCCATGGTGATGCGAAAAGGGCAATGGAACAGTTATCTAATTTCTCAAATGAAGAATTAGACCAAATGCTCAATAATGATGAGAAGATTGGTGAGATTATTGAAAATATTGAGAATGTAAGTCCACACTCATTTAAAACATTGACCATTGAACCACACTACACTCAGGCAACTACAGATTGATAGTAGTAGATTAGATATCCTGGTTGAAAGTGTATCTTTTTTGTTGAGACTGCTAGGTTCAGGTACTTGACTGTTTCTCAAGGCAGACAGAAAGAATTTATTACCATAGTGTTGATATTATTTTATTAAAATCATATTGCAACGAAAATAAGAAAAAAACATTTAAGCAAGGTCAGTTAAAAGTTTATGAGGAATTCATTATTTCTTTCAGTCATGCATCAAAGAGCTTGAAGAGAGGAAGGAAAGCATCTTAGCTGAGAATAAATCTATTGCTGAATTTAATTTGTCTAGAGAACCAGACCTCACAGAAGGCCGCAGCAGGCTTCAGTTATTGTATGAAGAAATTGAAAAATTCACGAAGAGCATAGATGAGAAGGCTTCAGAATTGCGTATGTTTATACATCATTTTGTAAATGCAGATATTACATATTTGCATTGAAATAGGACAAAAAGGTGGAGATATCTCTTTGGAAACTGCACTTGCTCTTTTACAAACAGCTGCCAGTGAAATGGAAGAAGAATCTGATAAATGTGCAAAAAAATTTCTGGACAGTGAAATTGAGTTAGAAAATTTCTTAGATGAGTTCCAAGTAAAACGGAAGTTAATGCATACTAGATTGGTCAAAGCTGATAAACTCTCCAAAATATTACAGCGGGGGGATCCCTCAATAGGAGTGACTGTTCCTGAATACATAAATGCACCACCTGTTAATATAAATAAGGGTTATTTTCCGGGAATCCCAAATTTGCCATTGTCGCCCCCAGCTGGAGGAGTGCCTTATCCCACTGGACCGCTAAATATGCCTATGCCCCCTGGAATGGGTTATTATCCAAATTATTAAGTATTCATTGTGGTAAATGTTTGTTTTTTTATTGTCATTACTGATTTTGTAATAATATACAGCTTTATGTTTAAGGTTTATATTTGTTTTTTTTATAAAATTACTCTGTCCTAAAGCCCTAATTAGAGGTAACAATAAACTAAAACACCCTTAATTAAATTTGTATCGATGCAAATGGTTGAGTCATACAATATCTATCAGATAGGTGTATATCGTGGCATCATATTCTTAATAGGATAATGATTTTAATAGGTTACGGATTCCGAGTTCGTGTAAGTTTGCTCATTTTTGCTTAGTTTTTGGAAATGCTATTCTGGTGAATAATCTTCACATACATTATTTTTTGTTAAGAAAGACAACCATGACTTAGGCTTTGTTAGCATATATTTACGACTACTTTCAGGTTGGACATGCAAATGAGTGTACAGATATGTAGCAGAATATCGTCTTGTAACAAGTATAGATAACACTGCGTAACAGTAACGTTACGTAACATGGAGTTTATCGTATCTCTTGGTTTTGATCGAATGGTAATAGGGTTTGTTTTTTTAATGCTGTTTTGAAAATCCGATTTTTCCACATGCAAAGTCAGCTCAAGGACAAAATAGCTTCCTTATTTTGAAATGCATGGGGATCCGTCCGGTAACATCGAAAAAGACATTTTTCGGACTGCCTTCCCGGTATCTAATAGTTGCCCTAAAGTGTCCGACTAAAGGGTATAAATTAGGGTTGAAAATTTCAACGTAAAAATTGATCTGATTTTAAACTTCGTTTCTTGTGTTGTCCGTTACAAGAACCCCGAAATTCATTTCCGTCCTTATCGCAGGGAACTTAGAGGAAAGAAAAAAATTAATGAGTTTTCTCGCAGCTTTTATTTAGGGTGGATCAATTAATTTTATATTATTTTTCGTCTTGTACCTTGAAGCTGATTTTGATCTAGAAATTTGTAAAAAAATTAAGTGTTCCAACTATACTTATGTAAATTTGTGAAAAATGCAAGTGGTCAGATAAAATTGAATATTACAGCATATTTTTTAATTTCACTTTAAAAAGCCTGATTTTGATCTAAATATGAAAACATCCAATAAGACTTAAAAATTCTCGTAACAACTAATATGAAATCTACGAGTATTCTTTAAATATAACGGATTAATGCGTTTTTATTGAAAAATCGAATAGAGGCCGTAATTCTCGTGTAACAAAATGCATATTTTTCCGAAAGGGCAACTAAAAAATTAATTAGGTACACGTAATCACTTTAGTACTGATCCATTTGGTTGTTCCTAAATCTATGTCACTTTGGAAATATCCATTCATAAGTCTATTTGTCTTCGTAAATTCGTAATCACTGGTTTTATAATAAAAATTGTGAATTTTACGAAGATTTTCGAGGCTTTACCGATATGTCCTTTTGCCATTTTGCATATTAAGCAAATAAAATTCTTTGCCATTCGTTTGTATTTAATACATACTATGTACGTACAAATATATGTATGTTTCATCATACTCGTTTCATGTTCGAATGCCTCCTTAGAAGGAAATAATTAAATAACTAACTTAAACATATGAAGTATTTGTTCTTTAATCCAATTTAAAAAAATCAATCATTTATGTATTTGTGGTGATTTAATTTAATTATGATGAAAACCAGTAATTTCAATAATATATTTACAATATAGTTAATATTGAGTAAAAATTATATTGTAGTGTAGATATTGCACCTTTATTTTCCTGACTTCAATTGCCAAACTTTTTCAAGTTTCTACATTTTCAACAGAAAAATATTCGTTGATTGCCGTCGCCACATGTTCATTTTTGAAAATACTCGTATGATTTCCTTCAAATGTTCTCACTTCAACCGGATTTTCACAGTATTTTGATAAACCGTAATCAGCATCAAGATTGTGGAATTTCGCAGTACTTAAAGTTGGCTTGAACAGGATCACTTTAGATTTTAGCTTAAAATGCGGAGTATATTCAACAATAGCCTTCATTCTATTCTGCAAGCCCATCAGGATTTTCTGTTGATAGTCTCCAATAAATGTAATATTGTTAACAATTTCTTGGGGCAATAGTTTTAGTGGGTTTGGAAGCGTATTTGAATTTTCCTGTTCTTCCTGAAATTGAATGGAAAAAAAAATTGGTATTTGAGTTGGAAAAACTGGATCCGTTTATAAAGACCTGTTAATTAGATGTATTAATAAAGATTGTTTATCTTGAGAAGGTTGGGATTATTAAATGTTCATTAATATATCTGTTAACTGCAACATTCTTTTGCCGACTAAATTGTGAAAGATCAAAAAGTATAACATTTCTACTTGAAATTAATAAATAGTTTTGCACTTCAACGCTAGATTGAAAACTACTATTTCAAAAAGGAGAACTTTTATAAGTGCCAAAAATAGTGCACTAATAAGGGTAGTTAATGAATAATTTTAAATGCATTAAAAGAACTTGCGAAAACTTAGTAGACGAATAAAGATATTAAGTTAAGTGCTTTATGAATTTAGAATTGAATTTTAAAATTTGGTGTCAGGATCTTTGAATGTATTGATATTTCATCTGGATCATATCTATATACAGGGTTATTCGCGTTAACGGCACGGAATATTGTTGCCAAAATACGAAGGTTTCAAAAAGTTTTACCTTGACTACTTACTATGACTACTTTTTAAAATTATCTTCATTTTATACAGGATATCCCAAAAGCCCTAAAAGTATCAAAGTTGTGATTTGAAAGCCTCGTATTTTGGACACAATATTCCGTGCCGCATAGCGTGAATAACCCCGTATGTGACTTACAGGAATTCAGTTCAGTTTAGTTCAAGTTGTTTCCTGAATTTAGGAAACGTGAAGATTCATCTAATTAACCATAATAAACTTACAGGACATTTATCATCAACCTCGATCTGCGTCAGTTTTATTAAGCTAATCATGTATTCGGGACTGGAATCAATGCAAATTATAGTTCCAAGACAACCATCTTCTTCTAGAAATGCGGCTACTTGCAGTGCCACTATTCCTCCAAAGGAGTGACCTATTAAGTTGAAGGATTTTGAATTAACAAGTCTCGATTGGATCGTCTAAAAACAAGTGTACTTGTATAACAACTAAATTCGTGATAATCTCAATTTTACCGGTAAAATTGAAGCAGCCATGTCTGGAATATTACTATACGGGCTGTCAATTGAATATTGAATTCCGATTAGATTTGCTAAAAGATTTTTATATAAAGGTTCCATAACGGTAATAACTCCCTCGATGCCTGGGAATAAAACTAGAGTAGCATTTGGTTCCTGACTCCGATTTTCCTCAGAGTTAATGAACACTACTGGGATATTAGTCTTGATGGCATTTATAATGTTTTCTATAGATTGTTCTCCTTTTGTACCTGTAGTAGAAAGTAATTTATTTTTTGATTAATTATAAACTTAACTAAATTTAATTTTATGATCGTTCTTTTTTGGTTTCATTGCTTTCTCTATGATTATTCTTTTTGACTATTTGCTTGATGATGTTTTACTTCTTTTCGATTTCTACTTTGCTTTATTTCATATTTTACTATTATAATAGATATAATAGGTATTGTTGTGTAAGGGAAGGTCTAAAATGGAGGAATTGAAGTACCTACCTAGTTTAGAATGATTATCCTGTTGGGCCTGAATATCGATTAATTTCGAAAAAGTCAGAGTTTTAATATCCGAGGCAGGTAAAAATGTATTGTATTCTCGTTCTAATGTCTGTTTGATCTCCACTGCTGTCATAGAATCCATTCCTATTTCCGCCAGAGATGCTTCGAGGGAAACTGCCTTCATATCTTTAATACCTAATAATTACAGAGAATACAATATTGAAAATTCTCTCAAAAGGCGAGTATTAATTTAATATCTTACCTAGTATATTAGCTACAGCCTCCACCATATTGGCTTCTCCTAATCCTAATTTTTTCTCTGCCACAACTATACTGGATACAACAGCTGCCTCATTTTGTTGAAGAAGAATGTCAAGCACTTCGAAACAGTTGGATATTTTTTGAGGTAAAGTGCCGCCTATTTCTTTTTCAACGGCACCATCCATCATCTCTGCCACTAAGCCAACCTTTAATGTGAAATCATGCCTTAGCAAACAGCTCTCGGAATCCTTCCAACAACTTAATTTAAAATTAATTTATTGTATAACTCACATCTCCTATCGCTCCCCATTGAATTGCCAAACCAGGAAACCCCTCACGTTTTCTCCTTTCACATATTTTTTCCATTACTGAATTCGACATGCCATAATTTGTTTGGCCAGCATTACCTTTTCCACATGCGACAGATGAAAAAACCACAAAGTCTCTAAATGTACAAATAATGGTGATGTTACTTCACATTATAGTTTTCACAGTAGGTACCTTAATAGTGGACAATGTGTCCTTGAGACATGGTCTAAAAATTCCGTCGCATATGCTTTAGGTCGAAATGAGGTGACGAAAGACTCTTCATTTTGATTGGTCAGTAGTGAATCTTTCAATACCACTGCCAAGTTAAAGATGCCCTGGACAGGGCCTATGTCATTCGCCATTTTAATAATATTTAAACATCCCTCGTACGTGGTAATGTCTTCTGTTGATATGCTTACTGTGCAGCCATGAGATTTCCATATTCTAAATTTATAAATATTTGTTTTGTATCAATGGATATATATTATAGCATGACAATTTCTTACGAAATTCTGTAAGCTTGATATCCAGTTTTTATACCATTTCGAGAGGAAAGTATTAATTTTCTACAACCTCTCAAAATAAGCCAATCTGCCAATTCCAAACCAAATCCTCCCAGGCCTCCACATATTATGAACGTTTTGTCACTATCACATAAATATCTGTAATATTATGTCAATTTACATTAAATTCCTGTTCCTTACATCGCAAATTATGGTTACCTAGGAACCCCAAAGAATTGTGGTTTTGAAGTTGAAATAGTTGCATCTTGCTTTTCATCTTGCAATTTTATTAGAACTTTGCCTATATGTTTTCCAGTTCCTATGTATCTAAAAGCATCTTCGGCTTGATCCATATTGAAAATTGTTCTGTTTAGAGGTTTAATGTAACCTTTTTTTAAACCGTCTCTTAGGAAGTTGCAAACTTTTTTTTTTAACCAAATTTCATTGTATAATGGGTCAAGGAAAACACCTGAAATATATAGGTAGAAAACGATTACAAAAGTTAATAATGATTATATGGTAACAAATTACCGTGAAAACTTGCTCCTTTTTTGAGAAATAACAAATGCAGCTCAGAATCGTTAATAAGATTATATTTGCCAATTTCAATGAATTTTCCTCCTCTCGCAAGACATCTCACTGAGGCAAACAATTTATCATCTGCTAAAGAATTTAGAACTATATCGACTCCTCTCCCGTTGGTTCGATGAAGTATCTCTTCTTCGAAATATGTATTTCTTGAACTTGAAATATGTTCGTCTAAAATATACCTATGAAGATCGGAAATCCTATCAACCCTATTCACTTTAATCTTGCCTGTTAGTTGCGGAAACGTTGTTTTTAAAAAATCCCTTTTTTCTTGTGTACCTACTGTAGTGTACACAGTGCATCCAAAATACAGAGCTAATCTTATGGCAGATTGACCTATCCCACCTGCTCCTGAATGAATAAGGATAGTATCCCCTTTTTTTATTTTTGCACACTAAAAATTATATAGTAACATGAAGTGTTTAGGTAAGGAAATATATTTTTTTATTTTTAACCTTCATCAAAGCATAATAATTAGTTGAATATACAACGGGGATAGTTGCAGCTTCTTCCATGGTCATATAGTCAGGAATATCTACGATTAAATAAGCATCTGCACTAACCAAAGAGGAGCATGCTCCATAAGGCAGTGTTCCAAAAACTCGTTTTCCACTGTTGAAGTAGAGTAAATAAATAAATAAATAAATAAATAAATTCAATTCGTTCCATTTTAGAATGTTTTGGAAATTGCGTTTTAAAAAATAATGTTGGACTCTCAAAAGGAGAATCTCTATTATTTAGTTATAAATCCCATTTGAAGTAAAAAAAACTAGTTGTTTTTGTCTAATTTACCAAAGTAGTAATGAGCTTTTTTCTAGATAATAATTTACAATCCAAAATTTATATTAAAAAATTTTTTGTCAACTTTGACGTCATTCAAATACGTAATTATTTCATTCGAGTGGGAAGAACTCACAATGATGTCACATATTCCAGTATTGCTCAAAGTACAAGTGCTCATTAATATTAGAAAAATTTTCGCCCCCAGGGATGTTGGTTAATTGCATTAAAGAAATACACTTTTAACTGGCTATAGGACTGCATTTTAAACATTAAAAATACCTTTGGGTAAGTCCAGCAAATTCGAGTCCTAACATACAGTCTTTTGAAACTTCACTTTCTGGATAATACTTGATATTTATTCTCCCTGAAGCGACCATCAAGTCTTTGAAGTTCAACGACGCATAGTAAACCTGAAGTGACGATGTTTCAGATTTTTTTATTCAACGCGTTTGCGTTTTTGATCAATAAGATGACTGAATTTTTGTTGTGATTTTGTAATGGCAAAAAATATGGATAAAAGAAAATATTACAGTATAAATTACACAAAGGCACCTTTCGATTTCTTACCGAAACTAAAACACGATCTGATTGCAAAGTACTATTATTTTTCAAATTTCCTTCCAACCAGGTTAAGCTTGACAAATCTCCCACAATAACAGAATTCAAGTAACAGTGGGGCATTTCAATTTGGCGTGCTTTTTCCAGTAGCAAATGTCTGTAGGTACCCCATTGCCCATCTTTGAATATATTTACTGCCATATTTTTACTAAGCTGTTCTTTATAGACCGGCAGTTCTGGATCAAACTCTGGTAGAGAATTTGGGGAATATACTAGCTTAACCTCAGACCCACCTAATAAATAATATAGATTTTTTACGTTTCATTGGACTATGTTATATGGAACACTTTTACCAGGTTCTCTCCTAATACACGTAGCTAGTCCTTGAATGCCACTCAAAGACTCCCCTTGAGAGAAAATTATTATGTGTTTTTCATGTTTTACTGCGCTTTGAAGGTCAGGTAGCCAAGTAAATTTCTTATCTTCAGACTTTATATTAATCTGAAATTAATTTAAAAATAGTTTTATGTAACTCGTAGAAATGTAACAGAACTTACGACTCGTGGGGTAGAGACCGTGGTTTTTTTTTTAAACATTATTAGCTGCTCACTATCGGTCGAAAATCCTGTTATAATGCTCAATGTATCTACGTCAACTGAAGAGACGTCGAATTCTAAAGACTCGCGAGATAAAATAAAACCGTTATTTTGTATAGACTCGAGAGCTAACTCAAGGATCTGAAATTGAGTTAGTAACAATCGATTTATATAGGTATTTGTTGCTTACATTGGGCCTTTTGAAAATCTTCGAAGCAATTACCATGCTGCATTCTTTTTCTGCTGCCAAACTTTTATTTTCCACTTTGATATTGGCCACTTCTATAGCGACTTCGCTCAAAATCTTTATGTCCGGTTTGATCAAAGGCTGATCCTCGAGGACATTACTTATAATAGGTCCTGAAAAATTGTTTGTATTTTTTTGATTATACACAGATGTGAGTGTGCCCCTTGATGTATCCTTGCCACAGACACAGAGTGTCCAAGGCAAGGATGTCCTACACAGGGATTTCTCTACTAGGGCTGTATTTAGAGAAAACATTGATGATCATTCTTGGCAACGAAAATGTCTTAAAACGAAACCAAAAGTGTCATTTCGAAATTTGTTTAAAAAAATGCAATTAAAAATTCTTTAATTTATCATTTATATTTCACCACAATTTGGGGAGAAAAAATTAGAAACGTTCGGTGTCTTCGAAATAACTGACAAATCATAAATGATTTTGCACCCTTGTTTTGGAACCCTGTATGTCATTGTTGAAACGTACCTAACGTTTGCAATACTTCTGGTGTTGCGCTGTCCAGTAGTTCTACTATCTTAACTTTCAACGAAAGCAAATTTTCTAGAAGTATTTGCATGTTGACCCTGATGGCCTGTTCTAATTTCAACGTGGCGTAGTTGGGTATAAATACGTATTTTTCTAATATCGGATTGCCAAAATACTTCCTGCGTAGGATTGAGTTTGCTTTTAGACCCATAAATTCGATGCCACCACACCTAAAATCATTGCAAAAAAATTTGCAGGTTCAAGACTGATTTGTTCACTTTGCTTTAATCCAATCACATTTGAATTCTTTTTACGTTTTTTCTCTACAAAATCTTATAATGTACCTTATGATTCCTGTATTTTTAGATATAAATACTGGAAGATCTGGATTTTCCTTTCCTGTTAATTCTATCATCTCCAAGTGTGCGTGGGGATCGATCAAAACCTTTTGAATACCAGTTGGAACGCACAGCATTCTTGAATTTTCTTGCATTATTTTCATCTGCAACATAGCATCCATAAAACTGACCCAATTTGATCTCCAAGTTATTTCTGAGTATTCTTTGCTACTATCACAAGATTTGATTGCTTCAAACATGCCCCTGAAATTCATTAAAAATTTTACTTAGATGTTAATAAATTACAACGGAAGCACGGTGTATTACTTATAGTTGTAACCTCTGAGTCTCAACTCTTTGTAGATATCCTTTGTATCCATAAAGTTCGGGGTATCCTTTGCAAAAGGAATTGATGGCATTTCGTTTTCAAAGACTCTTTTTACGATCCCACTGACTAGTGCTTCTCCGGCTGGAAGAAAAATTGTAAACAGGTAAGAATTAATAATTATAGCTAAATTCCAATTTAAAGAACTTACCTTCCGTCACTTCGAATTGGCCAGTTAATCTCTGTATTGTTATAGTCAACTTAGTTCGCCAGTCTTTTTGCAGAGCACAAGCTCCTATAAATTTACAATTTTCGAAAGACACTTTTATATCGGTATGGGCCATATTATGCATTATAGCCAATGTTTTCCAGACTTCATATAAATAACCAGTGGCAGGGAATAAGGTCCTTCCTATGGGATATAGAAATTGTTATGACAATCAAAATATTTTCAAGGATTAGTGGTTATATTCAATTTCCACTTCAGACATTTGAAAAACCACGCATCTATCATTAATTTCTCAACAATTTTTTTTTACCTACTTCTCTATTTTGTACAAGATGTCTACCAATTATTAAAGTTACATCGAAAAGTTATGTACATCTTAGAGATCTAGAAAAAAAGTGTTGCACTTAAGTAATCAGAAATTATACAGGGTGACCAAACTGGTAATTTGGGATTCAGGCGCTATTAGTATGTCTTAAAATCTTTGATGGATTAAGATTCTCTTTCCGTTTTATTTGAACGTTGGATCTCTTTATCGGATATGTCACAAACTTTCTTTAAACGCTTTTTTTTAATCCAATGCATAAATATAAATACATTGAAAAAAAAACTGACTACTTTCAATACTTGAAATAAGCACGAGGTGTCTAAAAAATACTAAGGTATCAATTCTTGTAAGGCCACCCCCTACAGAACTTCCATTAAGAGATTTCGTACCGACTGATAATTAAAATTTATCGAATTATATTAAAAAAATAACAATGTTAACAGTACCGTCAATTACATGGCCACCAAGAAATTCACAGTCACGTTCCGTTAACGCAACTGTAAGGTTCCTTCCTTGTATGTTCAAATCATTTATAGGTTTGCTAAACTTTTTAAACCCCCAGTCATTTTGATGGTTCCATTTTATTTTGGGGGCGATCATGGACGTTCCCCTACTTACTGGCAATTCTACTTTAGGATAGATATTATGAAGGTGAAGAGAGAATCCCAATTCGTGCAATCTATAACGTAACACGTGTGCAAATATCGAATTAAATCGAAAATAAGCTGGAAACTATACCTGCCAAGGGATATTAGAAAATCGTTGAAATTGAGACCGGTATTCACCCAGTGATTTCTAAGATTTTTTTTTAATTTCGATTTCAGGATATGTGCAATCTCACCATTACCAACTTCATAGATAACGTAGATATCAGTTTTAATTTTTTGATTATATTTTAGTATTGCGTTGACATCAAACGGCTTTAACAGGCACTCGGATAATTTATTTGTTATGGTTGATTTCATTGTGTCATTGATCTTTAAAATATTATCGAGGTTCTGATACAGTTCGATCGCTAAAAGGCAATTAAGTAGAGTCCTCTGGCACATGAAGAAAGAATCTGTATTTACCGATTCTGCTTCCTTTCTCCGCCACCAGAACGGAGATATCCATATCAACGACATTCTTACTACAAGAATTATCTGTTCCAATGGTAAATGCAATGCACACTGCACAATTGACTGCAACTTTTAAAGAAACCGCGTTCTTAAAATATGCACTCACTAATTCTCCTAATGATAATCCTTTATTTACTCCAAATACTGAGTCTGGTACGATGCCACATCCCTTTATAAGATCAGCTAGAAGTACTTGAAGGAAGAACTTTTTCAAAATTTTTTCTTTTATGGAGATTGCTTGGTTTTCGCATTTTTGCAGGATTGCTGAAGCACTCATACCATGTTGAATTAGGTGTTGATCCAGTCTGAAATGTGTAAAAAAATGTTTGGTACAACAGTGGAAACACGAAATACCATAGTTGAACGAGTAAAAGGGATTACTGTGGAGCGAAAATAGTAAAATTTATGGGAAGATCGGGAATATTAATAAGATGCGAGCTGTTCGAATTTTATTCGCCGAAACAACGATATAAAACTGAGTTAAAGAGATTCTAGTCGTAATAAAATATTCGTAATTAGTACTAAGATCAGTACTAACCTTTGGATAGAAGTTGATATAGTAGGCATGCTTAGGAATTCAGGAATAATTGCCATATCATCTGGTACATCACCGAAACATAACACTAATTTCGGAGTGATTTTTTCCATACACCTGACTGATCTTGCCACCTCTCCAGAATTAGTAGCCAACAAATAACCTTTATAGGAATGTTCGGAGATATTGTACCTTAAAATGCAAAAAGATGCAGAAACTTTTTGCATTTTAAAATCCGGATGGAAACTCTCAAGGTGAAGGACCTTAAGGTTTTCCATACCTGAATATATTATGTAACAATCTGATGTATTCCACATCTAAATCATTATTAATGATATCATCCAGTAGAAAGTCTACAGCGTTCATTGTTCTGCCGCTCACACAAATTAGTCTCGGAATATCATGTTTAGGTGTCTTTAGTTTTGTTTTGATATGTGATTTTAATACCACATGGCAGTTTCCTCCACCAAAACCAAAGTTATTTATACCTACAAAAAACCAGTTGAAAAAGATAATGACATTAATCCTGAAACTTACCAATAAGAACATCATGTTCATTCTTAAGAGGAGTTGGTTCAGTAATCACTTTCAGTCTTCCATCCAACAAAGCCTTACAATCTGGATTAGGTTCAATGAAATTTGAATTTGGAGGTATCAGTCCCGTTTCTGTAGCAATTATTACCTAATTGGAATTTTGTAGTAATCTTGTTCTAACAGTTATAATTTTTATATAATACCTTTGTAATAGCGCACATGCCTGAGCTTGGCTCTGTATGTCCAATATTAGATTTAACCGTTCCAATTGAAAGTGGAGTAGTTCTATCTGGGAGGAGTATGGTTTCAATTGCTAGAAGCTCTTCAGGGTCTCCTACTTTCGTTCCTAAAAGCAAAATGATTATTGAGTTACCCAATGTTATTTCAAGTTGTGGAGCGTGGATACCGAAATTATGGAAGTAGAAAGAAACTTTAGACAGGCCACGTTCTGCGTAATCATTAGATGAGAGCAATATTAAGAATCATGAAATAACGAATAACGACAAGTAATTTAAGCAACAATTAGAGAGTCCCATGCAAAGACGTTAAAAAAAAATGTTACAAGAAAAACGTTAAAATTTAGAACCAAATTTCTCGATACCGTTGAATCGGTAAGAAATCAATAGAAAGAGAACCAGATATATTGAGGAATATTAAAACTAAATAATGAATCGAGTCGTTCATGTAGTTTTCCATGTGTTCAATCTGCTCCAAAAATATTCAGATACAGAAAACCGTACAAATACGGCCGTCGGATTCTTACAATGCATTTTTGAAATAGTAGATTCCATACTTTGAACTTACCTGTTCCATGAGCTTCCAGAAAAGTTAGATCAGAAGGTTTTACAAGATTGCACTCCTGATAAAACTCTCGTAAAAGTCTAATTTGCATTTCACTGGAGGGAAAAGTAATACCAGAATTCTGTAAATTTTAGGGTTCCATTGTAGATTATTTGGAAACCGAAAACATGTATAGTGTTTAAGCAAAACATGAAAAAAAAATGTTACCAATTTCTCAACATACCGTTTTAACTTAATTTTCTTCTCTTAAATAAATTGTTTCTCAATTTTTACATGTAGATAAATAAATCAAGTTCAATCGGCCTATTATTTGTTAATGAATTAGTATGATTTTTTAATGTGTTTTTGAAATATCTAGAATATACCTTATAGCCATCGCAGTTAGTTTTTGCATGTATTATGGTACAGTATAGTCTATTCGATTCCTTAACTTTCTGAAGAATTATAGCTGATATTGCTTCAGAACGAGCATAACCATTTGCGTTTTTGTCAAAAGACTTGCATTTTCCATCTGAGCTTAAAACACCCAATCTAGAAAGTCATTGTGAGTTAACAAAAGTGAAAAATTGTTGGATCTTTGTGAGTGGCAAAAGGTAATTAGAAGATGCCATGTAACAGGTCATATGAGAAATCACCTTACCCCATCTCTAGGTGGGGTGATTCTAGAATTATTGGGGGCTTGACGTAAATATTTAACCATTGGTAAATGTAACCCTGATCTTTTTATTAATTCAGGGTGTGACTATTTACCGTTTAAACTGCAGAGAAACATATGGGTTTAAGCAAAGGTTTGTTCCTCCAACAATTGCCCTGTCGCACAAGCCAAGTCTGATTGATTTATATGCATGTTCTAATGCATACATGGAACTACTGCAAGCAGTGTCGCATACGTAAGACGGACCTTTCAGCTTCAAAAAGTAGCTGATTCGGTTAGATAGCATGGATCGTGTACATCTAAAAGATCAATAAAAAAACTTTAAGGATTTCTAGTTGAACAAAAAATAGATATGATTCATTTCTCCCACACCCAGAACATGCCTATTTATCATTAGGTATGGGGTTTGCTGCCTAAATTAATGGAAGAAAAACATTTTCTTACGCAATATTTTGGTGTTAGAAAATCTATTGTGATTCATATGGACATTAAAGAAATTGTAGGAGTAGACGTTTACCCAGTTATTGCATAGCTGTTGGGTTCCAAATTATCAATGAACCAAGTTTTTTCAGTTTCGCTAAAGCAGGCTCCTATGAATACCCCAGTATTAGTTCCTGCTAATTCATTTGGATGTAGACCAGCATCAAATATGGCAGATATAACTGCTTCTAGCAGTTTTCTCAGCATGGGATCAGCAGTTTTACTTTGTTGATAATTGAATCCTGCAGGAATATTGTCATAGAATCAGGAATCATATTGTCAGGAATATCAATAGAAGCCCAAAGAAATTCTTCAATGTACGCACCAAAATAGCCCGCATCAAATTTTGAAATATTGTAAATTTTTCCAGTTCTTTGAGGTATTTCTGTAAATTCAGGGTCCCATCGTCTGTTGTCATCTGACACCATATCCACTTTATTAAAGAGATTCTCTGCAAATTCCTGGACATTGTTCGAGTTTGGATATTCTCCAGAGATGCCTTGAAAAATATTTCTTAAATAATTCTCGCAGTATTGATGGAATTTTTGTACGATATGGTTTTTCCAAAATGTTGACTAATTTAAGAAATTTTCAGTATAAAGTTTCGAATACTTTTTTAGAAAATTATAAAATTGCTAAATCCATAACAAGTTTTTAGATCAAGTAATTGTAATATCCTGAAATAATTGTTTTTGTATGTAATGGTTTGAATTATTGGAAGTCTAATTCTAAGTCTCATTAGTAGTTCCGAAAATGGAAAAAGTGGTATTATCCACGCAGTTAAATAACTGTAAGATGATTATTGTCAGTGTCGTCGAAGTTATATTGAAAATTCTATTGAAAAATTAGTAATTTAGTATTCATTTTTAGTTAAAGTGACGCCCAAAAAATATTACACTTCCAATAATATTTAGATAAAATTTATACGTACCTGATATAACTATTTCTTCATTTGGAGGTGGAGAGGCAAGAATTTTTCCAAATTCGATTGAAGGATCTGCGTAGTCACTTTTATTCAATGTACATTTGCTTGAAAACTCATCAGCATTAGGAGGCGTCAGCGCCATTTCACGATTCTTCGATTATCACTTGCAAATTTCTGTATTGACAAAACATACTATTTATCGATATGCAACCGTCTTTATATAACATGATGCATAAAGGAAATACATTTTTATGATATTCAAACTCATTTGCAACAATTGCATTAGCCTTTGTTTTCCTGCAGTAATTGGAATTTCATCTAAAAGATTTAGAAACATACAGGGTTCGCCCGTAATATGAGATATGTCCAGGACCTTTGCACTGTGATATCATACCATTTTTCATTCAGCCACGCCGTAGTTTGTTTTATTTTATAGCGAATGGTCTTTTGAAAGCATTTTGAAAATCTATCTGCGAAAATATGCAAAATAGTTATTTTCAATTTTTGACATAAATACCAATTGAATTAAGTAACAGGAATGTTCTGTCGTAGATGGAGCGTCCCGTATTTATTCCTCTAAATTTTAAATCTATTTAATTTTGACAAAAAGTGATATAATTGAGAAAGAATATAGACATGGCAATACAATAAACAAGTATGGAAAGATGTGTGTTTTTTTATGGCAAATTCGTTGTTAGTGTCAGGTTTACTCAGATAGCACGTCACGTGAAACGGTTACGATTCAATAATAAAACTTACTGTCCAATCTACTTATTATGTCTTTAATAACACGTGATGTAAACGTCTATATGATGAGTGCCCAAATTTCCAGTATCATTGCATATCTTGTTCTTGAGGATATAAAGTCGGAGGTTATTGACATATTCAAAGTAAAGCTTCGTCTTTTCTTTCAATACATAGGCATCTGTTTAATCGCTTCCCCACTGATTCACCCTCGAAATCGAAGAAAACAGTCGAACGATTTTTTTTAACCACGTCTTTGAATATAAAAATTAAATTAAAAAATTTACCAAGCCTATTTGCGCTGGTGGATGTTTAAATTACCTCACTTCTTCTTTATTATGTCAAATCTTTTGAAAAAACTCGTAACTATTTGAAAGGAAACAATTTTGAAAAGAGTCCTTTAGTAAACCTTTTTTTTTTAGGGCAAAAAATGCATTTACGCACTTCCTTTAGTAAACCTAAAACAAAAATTCTTACTAAAAAAATAATGTGATAAATGAATCTCCCTGTAAAAAGTGTAACCAGTTTATATTGGCCAAACAATTCGGAACGTGGCTTAAGCAAAATTTATTCCTATACAGTATTATCAAGGTAAGGACGTTTAGAATGGAAATTTCGCAAATGGTAATATGTACAGGTTTAGTTAAAAGTGGGAAAATTTGCGAATTCACCGGAGTAATTTTATAATTCTAACAGATGTAAGCAATTATTCTCGGCTTTTAAATCATTTTGAAAAAATTGAAAATTTCAAGTTTTGAAAATACATTTTTGCCGAAGTATAGTAAAGATAGATGAAAACTAATATGACTTTTTCATAATAGTTTTTTTGCGATGGAAAAGTGCATAGTTATAAGCTTAGAAAGCAAGGAAGCCAAGGAAAAGCGTCATATAAGTTTCAATAGAAGAGTATTAGTTTCGTTTTAAAATATTTCGATTGTCAAGAGTGATCGTGAAATTTAAGTAAGTTTTTTTTATCGAATATAACACAAATTTTTCTTTATAACCATTTAAAAATAAGTTTTATTATAAACATCAAAGTTTGGTCTTAAATGGAAATGTCAGTGTTTTAGAACAATAATAATTGAACTTTGCATCAACTTATAGGCAACTTGGCATTTGAATAAACATATCATTGGCAATGAACTTTCCAAGACCTTTACAAAAAAACACATATCTTTGTACGTTTCTGTATTCATTTCTCAAATGAATCCCACGGAGGTAATGGTGAGCCCTGCCATATAAAAAAGATGAAAACAATACAAATCCTGAGGAAGGTGTCAAAGTATATTGTCTAGATCATTAATTCGAATTGAACGGTTTTTGTCATATATGAATGTCGATGTACACCTCTGCTTTACTCACGATTCTAGAATACATTTGCTTTTATGCACCATAGATTATGCATATGAAGTCTACACTGCATTCGGACATTCACACTATGCAACCCTCACGCGTGGCGTTTTTAAGTATTGTTACTGTGGGGAAAATACCCAACATCTTCACCCACTAATAAATGTCTTTTTATTTTGCCAACGTAAACCCTTATTAATTACCCTTAAAGGCAGTATTTACATTATTCAACTGCACACACATTCCACACTCTTCTCACGCTCATAACTCTTCTCACCCATCATTTTTCTCACACCTTCATGGCACAGTATTGATAAGCAATCCTTAGTCCTCAGCACTAATAATTCACATTAATTGGTATGACTATGAGGCGGTAAAAATATAAATGGATAATATAAGGTTCACATTCGGTAGGAAAAATTGAGATTTTGGGCCAGTCTCATATAATCTCTCACACAACACGCAACGCCTCTTCAACATCTCTCCAATTCTCTCTTTAACTCCTACAGTCTTAGTAGGATCCCATTACTGCTCTCAATTCACATAACATTTGCCCCATTCAAAGAAAACTCCCGATCGTCAAAGTTTCTTGATAATCGGTGGTCGCTTGTAGTTTTCTAGTTTACTCTAATTTTACACTGTGTTATGACTTTTGTCACTTGTACAGTAGCATTGAAAATTTAGTAAGATAAATATAAGTGTGTTGTTATCAAATGTGTTTGTTCTGCATCGGTTCAGCGCCAAATAAGCTGTGATCCTTCGAACAAAATAATATCTACACAAAAGAGATATAGTTCACCTCGGAAACTACCAATCAACTGTGCCCCCCTTGTGTCTGGGGTGAGACAACAAGACAAACGCAAACTTGCCCCGTTCAGTTACGTTTGTTGCTGACAAACAATTAGGGCTGCAGCCACATTTGCGGCTTGTTCTATTACAGAAATGTTTTTTTTTGCATTTATTTTTAATAAATTTAAGGACTCGTATATGGCAGGTCAATCGTAGCAACTAAGTTGCCCCGAAAAAAGAATGTTTAGTAGATCACAATTTTAAAATCAGTCTTTTACGATCGTCAAAAAATAGCCAAGCTTTTTCATGCTTGAAACTATTATAAATTTTTACTTTTGATAATTCACTTGATGTAAAGTTGAATTCTAAAATTCATAACGTTCTAAGTTAGAATTATGTGCTAATAATGAACTGTGGGAAACTGTTAAATGTCCTTTGCTTTCATGTATAAAACATAATTTAAATATTTACAATGTGTAGTGAGTACTTAGTAATGTTTTATTGAATTCACATTGTCATTTTAACCCCACTATCAATTAAAAATGCAATGTAAGAATTTAGAATAACTACTGAATTGTAAATTTAAGTCCAAATAATGGCGTGAAGTAGGAAAATATATGTGTTAATTTGAAAAAGGGACATTCCTTTGAATCAATGTAATATTTTCATAAGGGACTTATTTTTTTAAAGAAAAAAATAAATTATATTCTGCCTTCACGTGAACGTCCTTGATTAAGCGCAAGTTGCGTTGACTGCAAAAATGAAATATATGAATTTCTAACATATGAAGGAAGTTGAAAATCATTTGATTTTATTTCTTAATACCTATACAATACCTAATGTCTGTTACTTTATCGATATTATATGAGCAATAAAAAGTTAAACTTAAATTCTTTATAAATTTAAGGTTTTGAGTAAATTGTCTATCAAATTCATTAGCCAGGGACATAATTTTAAAAATAAATAGGGAAAAATCATATACATGTCTAATATTTCTACCAATACATACAGAATGCTGATTACCATAATCATCGAAAATTTTACTAAAATTTTAATGACACTTTAAATGACTTCTGATGCTTCTGATGAACGTTTAACGTCCACGAAGTAACTTATTAAATCAATAGGTAGTGGAAATATAATTGTAGAATTCTTCTCTGCTGATATATTATTAAGCGTTTGTAGGTATCTTAGCTAAAAAAAAAACACAGCTTCGAGGAATTGTTAGATGATTGATTTAACATCTTGTACCTGCAGGGCTGCTGGGCTTTGATTAATTACATCAGAAGCCTCTTTTAAAGCTCTGGAAGCCTTCATTTCACCCTCAGCAGCTATGACCTTTGCTCTTGCCTCTCGTGACGCTTCAGCTTCTGCTGCCATAGCTCTTTGCAGTTGTTGGGGCAAACTCACGTCTTTTCTATATTTTTCATAGGAAAAAACCCAAATATCAACACACATTACGTACAATAACTATAATTTCCTTGATTATTATCAGAAAAAAAGGTCGCCTTACATTTCGACTCTTTCTACTTTTACACCCCATGGGTCAGTGGCCACATCCAAAGACGCTTGCATCGCATGGGAAATTGCTTCTCTATCTGATAAAATTTCGGCTAAATTTCTTGTCCCAAGAATGTTTCTTAGAGTTGTCATGGCCAAGAGTCTTGTAGAATTGCTAAGGAAGAGCCGATTTTATAAATTTTTCTATTACACTATGGCGAGTTGAAGCTTTTCAGTAAATGATACCTGTAATTTGTTACTTTGACTACTGCATTTAAAGGATCTTCAATTCTGTAATAGACAACAGCATCAACGGTTACAGTCACAGAATCCTTGGTTAAGGCCTAAAATAAATAAAAAGTGGTAGAAAAAATCTATTACTTATTTAGGTAAAGTGATATTGCTTTGAGATCGAAGCAAGTCTTCGAAGTACCAAAAACCTCAGGTTGCAGTTGAGGACTGTAATCAATTTACTCAATTCTTTACAACATATCGGAATATCTATATAGATAGACACTAATGAGTAGGAATCTCATTATTTCTTGAACGGTCCTACGAGCATTGATGCCGAGTGGCATCAAGACTTTAAAATTAACTTAACGCAATTCTCTCACATTTGAAATAAGAAACTAAGTACATATTGCATTCTCATGAATTTCCAGAAATAGTTGCTCATATCATAGGCAAAAGTGAATGTTTTTATTATGCACACTGTACTAACTGCATGTAGATCAATAGAGAGTATTATTCATTTAAGACTTTATTCTCGGCTGCACATCTATGCACGAATAAAATTAAGTCTAAAATTAGATTTTATTATTTGGAGTAGATACAGGGTGGTCTTATGTTTCGAGGTATGAACATGTATAATTATATTTTGAACAGCTGCAAATCTGATAATTTAAAATACATATTGACTTTTAAGTTATACGTATTTGACCTAGTCTTACTGAGAATTTTATGATAGAAGTTTTAAAGATATGGTTCGATCGATGTGTCTTTTCAAAATACGGCGTGAGCCGGACATTTCTCTAAACAAACTGGACAAGTGTCTCGGTGTGAGCATGTCTCGATAATCGTTCCTTATTATTGAGATCTTGGTTGGAAGTCTTTCACTACTTTCAGGAACATATAAAGAGATTAGAGGTGCTAATTAGCTATTTTTTAATTTTCGTCCTCTTGTAGGTTTCTATAAAAATGATCAGTTTGAAAAAGGATTTATGTGAGGATGTAAAGAATGGAAATAAGACTTAATAATGGCAACTGGCTCACCTCTTGAGGAGGAACATCAAAGGACACGGTTCTTAAGTCAACTTTGCAATAACTGTCTATACAGGGAAGTACAAAAAAGATACCCGGGCCTCTCGCGCCTCCCCTCCTTAGGCGACCCAATCGGAATATTACTGCCCTTTCATACTCTTGGACTACCTGATGGGATCAAATCAAAGGTGTAGATTTTATCTCATTATCCAGCAACTGTTTAGCTATCAACATTCTGATCTTTATACTCAAATTAATTGTACGTATTAATTATATATAAAATGTATCTAAATTCTTACCTTGAAACACCAAAATAAAGAAAATGGTAATGTAATAATGAGAAGGACCACGCTGCCCAAGGTAGCAGCAAATTCTACACACCCCATTATGTTCAGTTGTTCTGGGTGAATTGAGGAAACCAAAAGATAAAGATTCGGGTTGAAAAGTTTAAAGTTTAAAAAACATTACCGTATTCCAAAAAAAATTCGTGTCCTCCTGACTCAGTCCGCCTCCATCCACCTTTCATACAAGTGTCTTTTTTCCTTATATTTACTCTCCACGATGATGGAATATTGGAATGTTCCAGTTCTGTCTTGTCTATGTTCCGAATGTTCGCAATTAGCACAATACTGTAGAACGTATGTAGGTAATATTCCTAAAGTATTTGTTTCGAAATCCCGTTTCGTGTTCGTACTACAAATTTTTTTTCGTTCTCTTTACATTTCTTCATTAAAAATACCATTGGCAACAAAAGTATATTGATGCACTTATTCGCAATCAACATACATATTCAATTATAACTTAATATAAACAATAAGGCACTTTGCCATATCCGCATACCGGAAGTTCTAATCAACACACACACAAGTGACTAAATTCTGCAGCAAGGATTAAAGTTCTTACTCTAAAACTTAAGTACGCTTCTGGAAAATCTACGTCTAAAACAATCACAGCGCTAAAAGTTCAATTTAGAAAAAAATTAGCTGCTTCTCACAGTAGCGAATTGCAACTGGATAACTAGACCTTAATCTAATCTGGATGAACTCAAAGGATGAATAAAGCTGGCGAGTTATCGGTTGTTTGGCGGGAGAAGAAAACGCTGTCTAGAAGCTATTTTAGGATGTTTTGGTTCTTTAGCAGTTTTCCGGAGCTTTAAGCGATTAACTGATGAAAATAACCTATTAGACATATAGTCTAGTTCTTTGGCAAGCACAGACCAAATCGCACCGATCTACCGTCTTTGCTTTGAAATCAGTTTTCATATCAAGAAGTTTTAGGAGTATAAATTATTGTTAACCGGGATCAATAACCTCCTCTAAAATATCTCAAATTACAAAAAAAACCCGACGGAAGAAAAACCACGGCAGGTTTTAGTTAATCATCACTGTAAAACCGATCTTCTATCACACGGCAAACAACTCAATTGGCTTATTCTTTACTATAAACATGAAATCTAGCAAATTTAAACATTAATTTCGTTTTTGAGTAAAGAAAATAATCAGTGAGCTCATAAATTTGAAAGGTATCATAAATATCGCCGTTGTTAAAATCTTAATTTTAGAATTTGTTAGTTTTAACAAGAATTTACTCTTCCTATAAAGCAGTTACCTTAACAGTTTTGATCTTAAGTTGAGATGTGCAAAAATGTATACGTAACGTTCAAATTTGTTGATACATCCACTGCGCATACGAAGTAACAAAGAATGAAAATTGCTAAAAAGCGATTAAACCTGGATTAAATCGTATTTAATCTTTTTCGACATTCTCGACGAGTATTAATTTGCTTATACACTTTATCATTTTCAGATGTTCTGGTCAATTTTTAGCATGTTTCATGAACTTTAGCATAGTGAATAGTCTTATGGAAATGTTATATATACGGAGTATCCCAGAATATTTAGTAATTTTTTGGATTCATACCGAATGATCAAAATAATATGACACATTTCTATTAAAAAAAAATTCTATAGGCTCTTCCTCTGGAGGCACAAGCTTCTAAAGGATTTCTTTGGAAATCAGTTTTCTTGAACAAGTTTTAAAGTAGTTAGTGTAATTTAATATTTTTTTAGTATAATCTATATTAGATGAGGTTTCTTAAAATTATACCATTTAAACATATTTAACTTCTTTATTTGTTTGCTTAGAACAATCCATCATTAACATAAAAATAATCATTTTCTACACTCTGTGTCAATAAAGGCATTAAAATAATTTTTTTAGAACCTCTACCTTAGACTAAAAAAAGGTATTCTTGCTCGTTGTCGCAAAAATACTAAATGTTTCTCACAAAATAATTTTGTATGTTGATTCGTTATGGGCTCATTTTAATTGTATGCATCCCCTGGCTCTAAGAACTGAAGATTGTTGGACTCTATAATGTTTGAAAATGTTTCCTATAACTTTTCCCTATTGTCTAATAAAAATTATTGCCAATTTTAACGCATTGTAAATTACTAACGTTACTACATACGTTACATTGGCATACGTACAACTAACGTTAGTACATAAACCATTTTTTGCACAAGAGGCTTTTCAGCCAGCCGAGTGCGGAAATAATTGTTTGCCTAACGACTGCGTTAAATAATGCTTTCCCGCACGAAATTGCTATTAACCGAACAATCCATAGAGGAGATCGGGCAAGCAGGTGAGAGCACGTATAGTAAAAAGTGCTTTGGATGATGTCGCTAATAGATTTCTCTCTTTTTGGTTGCCAATGCTTTTTTGGGAACACAACTCAAAAATGAAATAATGTTATATATTAACTTATATATTTTTATTTATTTGTGTATATAAATCTCTTATAATAAAAAGTTGGCTCCAATACGTCGACAACTGAAGATAAGCAGATTAATCGAAATCGTTTTTAATACAATTATTTAAGTACTACAACATTCAGTCAAAAGGAAAATTTTAGAGAATACGGGTTGAATATCTATTGAAGTACTACATTCATATTAAAAATAACTATTTACTGAGCTTCTGCCGGCACTATATGTCTGACTTCATGAAGCTGCAAATGATCTTTTCTCCTAAACTTCATACCACATACTTTACAAATAAAATCATATTGATCACAGTGTATCATAAGATGTTTAATGTATTCTGACTTGCACCCTTTTTTTGGTATTTTCTTAAAACAAATTGGACAGTTGCTTCGTTCCTTCGATTCCAAGTGGGGCTCTATATCTGCCTTGGGAAGAATAATTTTTTTTGTTGAATGGGCGTGACGCTTATGACGTAGTACACACAGGGGGTCCTCAAATACTTTACTACATATTCTGCAAAAGAAATTAAGTTTTAAAAAAACATTAAGTTTAAACATATCAAATTTGTATAAATATAAATTTTGCTTTACTCTGCAATTTGAATAAAGTTGATTAATATGGAATGATTCTCATCTTGCCAGTTGGAAATATCACCAAAATTGGGGAAAGAATAAAAGTTATAAAAGATCGTATTTAATTAAAAAACGGGTATTAAACAGAAACATGGGACATAGAAAATTTTGTTTTTTTTGTGAAAAATATCCAAAGAGGAACATACCTATTTTTTGTCAATTTTAAATTTCGAACACCGACATCTTGAGGACACGATGAGCAATTCCCATAATAAATATTCCAAATTAATCGTTTGGATGCGCGCTATAACTCTCTATAAACCAGTATGCATATATAAATTTAACAAAGTAATGTCCAGGATGAGTGTCCAATCGTCGAGGAAGTATTATGGAATCCCCAAAGGTTAGAATCAGCATAAAACGAGATATTAAAACTAGACCTGGACTTCACTTACTTGCAAGTCCTTTGTTTTAGTTTTCGTTTTTCTTCCATTTGTTGAGCCTTTGCTATTTCTTCTTCCTCATCATAAAATTCATAAACTGAATATTCATTAGGCTCTTTCAACGCGTCTTCATTTTCCGTCTTGATTTCTTGATACATATTTACAATTAGTTCTGTTAACTTATCTTCAGTTAATTGAGGCTGCCCTTCAGATTTATCTCTTTGTTCATTACTTTTGTTTGACATTTTTTCATATCCCTGAATAAGATACTTATGATGAACTTCTGGGATGGTAACAAAATGGTAACAATAGGCGTTAAGTTTACTAGGATATTTTCACATTTATTTAGCTGTGTTATATCTTGTGAATCTTCATAAGATCTATTTTATTATTACCTGAAATGAGGACAATGTTAGTAGTAATTTCCTATGAAATAGGGTGCTACACAAGTCCAGATTACAATCTCAGGAGTTTCCTAAAGACTTTCAAAGGAACCCTCAGTTACGCCACGGAATGGTTCAAGTGGAAGGATATCAAGGAAACCAAAGGTATTATTACTATGTATCAGGAAAGTGTCGTTACAGTCCAGTAATTATTCCATTATTATTGGGGAGTATATATGTATACATATATATATATTGCTTATGTTCTCAGCTAAGACTTTGGCTTGAAGGAAAATTGTGAATGTGAAAGGGAAATATTTAAGTTCTAAATCTTGATACCTTCATAAACAAGTATTCATAGTAAAATTGAGGCAATAGTGAGATTACTACTCACTAGGGTTCACTTTATGTGGGCATTTTAATGTGTGGTAATAAATTGAGTAGACTGCAAATTGCAACCTGAGGTCTTAGATATTTCGATAACTTGTGCAAATATCATATGTGAGCAGGCTTTAAGAAGAACACTGCTATTCCATTTTCTTACTATATACCTAAATGAGAATGTATAGATACAAATATGTTCTTGAAGCATTTGGGGTTCTAACGACAATAAAATCCTGACTATGCTCATGACCATGGGAAGACGAGAGAATTATTTCCTATATTTCCAAATGTAAAATAGTAATAAGTATAAAGTTTACCTACTACTATTAAGATCATTGGGAAAGAGATATAAATATAATTATATACTACGAATTACCAATTCTAACCACTAAACAAATATTGAAAAACTCATAAGTAACAACAAATAACACAAACTCCTCAAAATTCTTACGATTGTAATTACTCATACTCACAGATTTACAGAAGTAATTCACTCATCACAATCCTCACCTTGGATCAGATCAAATGCAACATCCTAACAAATTGACCTTGACGATTACGTCAGATATGTCATTAAAATTTTATCGTTAAAAAAATCTGAAGTAGGTCGTTGATTAATAAAAGTATGTCTTGTATAAGTTCATATATTAATTTGTTGTCAATTAGTTGTTTGCAGAAAAGCATCAAATGGTTTAAAGAACGCTCTATGTTAACGGTCCGAACCTCATTGTGAATCTTTTTTTAAAGAATATCCGATACCTAACAGTTGAGCGAAATACAGAACGTAATTTGAAAATTAGACAGTTGAAGAGCATCACATATCATAGGAATATAGTGGAAAGAAAAACTCTTTGTAAATTTTCGACCCAACAATTTCTACTAAATATATTATATAATTCATTTTAAACCAAACAAAAGAAAGTAATACATGTTTGACGTTTCCGCGATTTCTTTATTCTTTTCTGTCTTCTTCTTCCTCATCATTTATAACTCTTCCATCTCTTTTTCCCGCTAATGCTTTAGTTGATTTGATTCAAATTCATTTTCAATAGAGGTCGTTGAAGTTGTAGGTTAATACTGTTTAGACAGCATTAGAAGCCTAACCGCAACCTCAAATCAATCTTTCTTGTGTTTATTGTTTGTATCTGTTAATCTGTAAGTATGTAGTATTTAAATATAAAAACTACTTATCAGAAATGTTACCTGCAAATATTTATGTGAATCACAAGTGCCCCTTTAATCATGCCCTTGCCTGCCCTCATCTTCCTCCAATTCTTGGGACAGAGGAGTTAATAATTTTTAGTTAAAACTGATTTAGGAGCTACCGCATATTGCGGGTCAGCTATGAGCTACTACAGCTATAAGTGAGTGTGGGTATATTGTGTATTCAGTGTCATTAGTAGAGGCACCTCTTATTCAATGTCTGATTGCCTTAAAACCCAATCTATAGTTGTGGATCTGTGTTAACAAGACTTTTTAACCTTTCTTTGTGAATATTATTCAGCTTCATATGAATTTATTTATAATTAATAGTAATAAGTATAATTTGTTTGCATGTGTTATTGTTAACAAAAACTACATAATTATTTATTAATGATATGAAGCTGGAAAATTCCAGCTGGAGGGGTAGATTATTGGTAAAGTTTTGTACATCAAAATACCTTGGAAATATCTGAAAATACCTTGAAATTCTTCAAGATATTTAAAATATTATATACTAAAATGCATAAGTTATCAGTCCCTTGTTCCAGACTAAATACTCCCAAGTAAGGCAGAAAATTTAGGTTTGAATGTCTTGAAGGTTTTTCCATTAAGTCTTCTAGATAAGTGATGAAGAGTATTTAGTAGGAGTGACTACCTGGAAGAAAAGTGAAAATCTTGGCAAAAACAATCATTCACAATAATATTCAATTAGCTTTAATGACTGTGTGGTTTGGACTGGGATCTGCTAAACTAAGCCTTTGTGTATATCAATATGTATAAAGAATTTATTTGTCAGATTCCTGCAAACAAAGCAATAGAGATATGAATAGGGATTATTAAACAGAAATGATCAAAAAGGAATAGTAAATCTAAAAATTAAATAATATACAGAGTTCTCATTTATTACATCGGAGTTGTCAATCCTTTTTTTATATAATTGGCAATGGTATATTGCTGAAAATGATCGAAGTGATATGGCAAGAAAGTTTGGAAAATTTCAAACTGTGTAAATTACTCTATATACCATAATTAGGTTTCAATTCTTCTCAATTTTCCCTTGTACTATTCTCATTGTTTTAATGTTCTAAACCTGAGAATTGAAACCCCAAATTTTGATAGGAAATTGAGATATCAGCATTTTACAATAATATTAATTTAACTTTGTATGGTTTTACGCAAGGTGCTAGTTGAATAACCATAACAGTGATAACTTACTTGACAAGACACTGGTAGTTTCCACAGATTGTTGTAGTGGTTAAACTTGGATTCCGTATCAGAAAGGCTGCAAGAGTCTAAACTGAAATCATATCCTTACAACAACATACCAAAAGCCAATATATAGTTGGTTGACATATGGTTTTGTGACTGACCCTAGGCAAAATGCTTGTCAAAAAACAAGAGCTCAAATAGTAACTGCTTTAGCAAAGAAAGAAAAAAAATCTCTACACAAGAGTATAAGAGTGTTTCATTATTTGTTGATTGTAATTGAGATTTCCATTATTTGTTTTAAAATTAGTTTTCCTTTTGATACTGTATTTTTATTTTCTATACATAGTATTACTAATATACAATGTGTAATGATGTTGTATGCTGATAAAGACATTAATCAGTGTTGAAACGTTTATAAATATATTACAAAAGTTTTGAAGAATTTTGTGTTTCATTCCTCAAAGCAGCTCATGTCATGAACAAATCCTATATCACAAAGGTCTTAGAAGTTTAACACCTTTGAACACAGGAAATTATTATTTTTCTAATTTTTTATTTACCAACAGTTATCTTCATGGAAATCCAAACATGTTTTATTTTGGATCTAGTTACGAAATAAAAGCAAGTATCTTAATTTTGCAATTCTATTAACAAATGGGATTGGTAACAACAATGATTACTTTAGTTCCATGTACATACTATACAAGGTTTGGTTTCAATTTGTCCTTATATTTGTGTTTTTCTTATGATTCGTTGATCGAATGACAAAAGTAGTAAATGCAATGTATGAAACTCGTGAGAAAATGCTAGTTTGTGTAACTCGTGGCATATTGCTACAATACCAATAATTTCCTAACTATTGGAATAAATATCTAATATTTTAACTTTACAGAGCATCATAAACCATCTTGTTTTGGTGTTGGATTTTGAAACTCGGGTGACCAGTAATGATTCCGTTTCCGGCTATATTTTATGCTAATTGGAAAATTAACTAATTTTAAGAGTGTTTAGTAATTCTATGTCTCTTCAGGAATATATATGAAGTAGGCAGCAATTCTTATTTTTTAAATAAAACGTAATTTTTTCAGCTAATGCGAGAATTCTTTTTAGTATTATTTTCCAAAAAATAAATATCATCACTTGGTACTATTAAAATCCCTCCAGCTCTCGTTTATGACTTGTAAATTTATGCTTTGTGTTAATTTACCTTATCCGAAGTTACGATTTCTCATCTAAATAATCCCCAAATGCACTAATGATTTAAGGTAGTTATGCTCATAAAGTCCTAAGATTCATAGGTAGAAAACTTCTACTTTGCAAATCATAGAAATTACATTTCAGTCCTCCTCAACAACCCGCATATGACATGCCTTCATTCAGTAAATACCGAACCATTTTCCTAAGAGTTGGAGCAGCTGCAACTGTAGCTGGGATTTGTTACCTAAACAGTGATAGGTACAAAGCCTTCAGTTCATGGACATCAAATTATGAACCTTCAGCATGTGCAAAATGGGATGATAACTGGGACCAGTAAGTTTTTCTTTGTGTGTCGTGTTTACTGGACAGTATACATGTTAAACCATGTTGATTCAGTGATATTAAATATTAATTTAAAAGTGACAATTGAACCTGACTGAAAAAAACCCATTTATTTTAGTCGGGCTCCGCAATATATTCGCAGTACGAAAACCAAAGTATCACGTAAGGACGAAAACAATAATGAGGACATATCCAAATATACACCTACATCATGTAGACATTTGATTCTCATAAGACATGGACAATACAATTTAGATGGGCAAACTGACAAAGAACGGTATCTTACGAAATTAGGTAAGTATGTTACTGGGCGATGTTGCTTGTTAGTTCAAATAGAAGTTTCTGGCACAATTTTAAATAGTATAAGAATTTTCCACTACATAAATTCCTATTCAAATTGCAGTTTTCTTCCGTGTTATGATATGGTTCTTTGTGGTTTAGTACTGCTTGCTTTGCAGTATAGTTATGTCGTTAATGTAGTTCAGTACGTGTGATCATAGCTTCTGAGCAAAACACAATACATAAAAGGCAATAATTTATTTTACGAAATTAATTCTTTAGTGAGTATCTGATTGTTTCCATTGTTTTTTTTAACAATTTAAAGCCTATTCTCGTAAAACATTTGCCCCATTCTAGTTTGATTGAATTTACCTTAGAATTGTTAAGAATGTCTACTGTGTTGTGAACACTCTAAATTGGTACAGGTAATTAGGTATTCATTTATAAACCATAATTATTAAGAATAGTGGTAAATGTCCCTGAGTACAAAACAAATTAATTGGTGAAAATAGCTGGTTGCTAGAAGTAGCAATCTCGAAACTAATAAAATTACTGTTTTCGGTAAAAATAACAATTACACTGTCATTTTTACGGTTACAAGTAATAAGACACGTCAGGAATATGGATAAAAACTGTCAAAGTAAAAGTTTTATAGCTTATGCCTGTCAAAATGAAAGAGAAAAAAAGATCGACTGTTGGGCGTGTTTTCCCCATTTAGTAAGATTTGTGTTTTTTTCAAGTTTTATGTAATTATTCTTTAAGGGCTTTTACATATTGTATGGGGAGTGCTGTGTTACATCCTGCCATAATAGTTTTATATAACTTTGATCTAAAACTGCAAAATTAGAAACTGAAAAAAACAATACAATAAAGGATACGTACGTATTTTTTATTTTAAGGGAGACTGCAAGCAGAGTATACAGGAAAAAGACTTGTGGAATTAGGTTTGCCATATACTGAACTCGTGAAATCAACAATGACTAGAGCGCAAGAAACTGGCACAATTATTCAACAGTTTTTACCCAATGTAAGTTTTCTTTCTTACCAAATTAGGTTATCATTTCTTAATATTTTCAGGGATATAAGGTGCTTAAGTTCAATTTCAAATTTAACTTGTACCTCATAGTTCTTATGATTTTTAGATATTAAGTTGAGATTTGAAGATAATGCAACTCATAGGAGTGAGCTTCTCAACTGTTGCTCTCACAGTTCATGACAAGAATCCTGCGTAATTGCTGCCATTTTTCAGTGGCGTAACTGAATATTTTTCAATAGGTTTTTTCCAGGTTTATTCTAATAATCAAACCGCGTTTAAAAAACCTAATAAAATGATGTGTTTTTTATTGTTTCATCAAATAAACCCAAAAGAAGATAAAAATGTTCTCAATTTTCTCCGGATATTTTTCAAACTAATCAAAATTTCCCAAATTTCAAAACAACATTTTGCTAATTTTCACACTACGCAGCTTTACTTTTAATTAGCCGATATTCTAATTCTACAAACAACCGATATTCCGATGTTTAAATGCGCAAAAACAAGTACCCTATATTATGGAGCATATAATTAATCAAGTTTATGCAGAAAATAAATTAAACAAGTGGTATGTGACAACTCTAATTTTCATTTAGTTACTTACAGGTTCCAGTTCATTACTGTGATTTACTTAGAGAAGGCGCTCCAATACCACCAGAACCGCCATTGGGTAGTTACAAACCAGAAAGATACGTAAGTTGAGTCATCTCGTATGTACATACCCATGCAGTATTTAACTTCCTCGTTCGGTTCATAGTGAAATATGTATCGAACCAATCTATTTTTAATATTGTATAGTTTATATTTAAATTTTGTGGGCAACCTCCAAATATGCGTAATTTATGAAAAAAAAATTAAATATTTGAATACTACTTTTTTCTAGTGAAAACTAATTTGTAAATTTTCGAAAGATTCGTAATCAATATATTTTCGATAACTCGTGTTATTAAAATACAGGGTGCAATATGGCAACAAATTAACTTGTGAAACTTATAATTGCACCATTTAAGCCCAGAGTTACTGTAAATTTAAAGCATATTTGGCTACGACTTTGTCACACTATCCAAATATTAAATAAATAAAAATTTTAAGTTTTTCGTGACAAATTAGACATAAATAGGCATCACTAATCTAATAAACTCGATTATTGCTTTATTATTTTCAAGAAGTTCTTTGAAGATGGTGCTCGAATAGAGGCAGCCTTCAGAAAATATTTTCACAGAGCTGATCCTCACCAGACGGAGGATTCCTACCATGTTCTTGTCTGCCATGCAAATGTTATTAGGTATTTAGTCTGTAGGTAAGTTTAAACTGTCCTCTTTTTTCATAATGAACACTTTTTGAGGGATCACCTTGAAGCGCTAGATATAATTAAGTGACATTTGTTTCTTATTCTTATTTTCCAGTAAGTTTTTCTTACTATTGATAAAAAAGTGGTCTTTTAATGACTTACAGCACATTGTAAGGTGTCACTTCTAATGCCTAGGCTATAAAATAACAGATTTATTGTTAAGACATTAAAAGCGATACTTTATGGCTTATTTTGTTTAATTTTTCTCTCGATCACTTTTTGATGTATCGGAGTAAAACGGATCAAGTGGTACTAATTGGACAAAAAAGGTGATGCATTTTGACTATTGTCAAAAATTAACAAGAGAATTAGTGAAGATGAGTTTTTTTTGTCCAATTTACTAGGATATTGACTTATTAGCCTTTAGGAGGGCATTTTCCTTGTACCCACTTATTTTACTTTATACTCTTTTTAAAGTTCTATTTTTCTTTTTCGATATTTCAGAGCATTGCAAATACCTGCTGAAGCATGGCTTAGGTTCTCACTTAACCATGCCAGTATAACGTGGATATCGATAACTCCTGGAGGAAGATGCGTAGTTAGAACTTTAGGAGAAGCTGGGTTTATGCCCGTCAATGTCATATCATCCACATAAGTGCCTTATAGAATTATGTAGATCTCAAAGTTTGCGAAATAGTATTTTTTACTTGCTTTTCATTGTTAGAAGCTAATGTATCTATGTAATGCTAAATTAAGATCAAAATAAAATTTTTGTTTGCGTAGTTGCAGAATTGTATCAAAAATGAAATAAAATTCATAAATCTTGAAGAAAATTCTGCCATGGGGTGGTTTTATTCATTTGGTAAATATGTAATAATTGTAAAAGCTATTTAATTAATTTATATTATTCATCGATCCATAGATAAGGTATTACGACAGCCATAACAGAAACTGGTATAAAGAAAAGTATTGTGTTAACACACGGTCATTTGACGCAGCACTCGTACAATGATAAACACTAATGAATATTTTACGTTTTATTTCATTTCCTTCCGGTTTCCAAACTAAACCCTATTACTTAAGAAATTGTCTTAAATTTACAGGATTGCTGGCAAAATATTTCTGGCAGTACAAGAATCTGTTCGAAATTTTCCTTGTTTATTTCAGTAAACAGCATAGTTTGCACATTGGTGAACGCCCAATCATTACAGAAGAGTAGGAAATTGTTTTCAATGCAGTAAAGAGTCATTTTTTTTGGATCGAAGATTTTTGAACGAAATCGGGATGTAAGAATAACCTGATTGTATTGATATTTATGGTTTAAAATAAGTATTCAGAAGAAAGGTCATGGCCGTAATCAGGAGAATCGATTATATGGCAACAATTATTAGTATTGAGGGAATAATTAGGTAATTATAACCGAGAAGTACGTAGGAACGGAGCTTTACCCGTATCAACACGAGTTCAGTGTATGAAAAAAAAAAAATATTAATAGAAAATTTAAAAAATAGATTTTTGCAACTCTTAATATTTTTATACATTTCATTGAAGGTTTTGTATTTGTTCGTCAGGAAATCCGTCAGTTCATAATTATTGGAAGAATCCCATTGAGATGAGAGTCAAACCTTACAAGTAATGAGGTAATACAGCAAATTCTTTTAATAATTTATTTGATTTTTTGAGTCACTTTATCGTAATTTAAAACTCAAATGTACAATAAAATAGGAAAGGGACACTAATGATTTTCTGAAAATCCATTAATGGTGGAGAGGTTGTTCATGATTGTGTCCGCTAACTCCTGGTTCTGCAATAAGGTTGTATGATTCCCATCAAATACCTAAAAATATATTAATTTATTTAATTCATCTGATGTGTATTCAGTTTAGTGCTGTATAAGACTGGTTTACCACGATGGAGTAACTTGAAGATTTATAATAACCGAATTTATAGTTTAATTATTCCAATGAGCATGGATGCTGAACTTGTCATTATCACGTTGTTTACCTTGATATCCAGGTTTTCAAAGTATTGTCCCAATTCAAAATCTTCTGTATCAGATTTAAAGGAGATGACCTTCGCTTTGGCTAACAACGCTTTAGATTTTAATTTTCCGTAGCAAGGTGTGTAATATAATGCTTTTATGCGTTTTATAACTGCTGTGATAGAGTTGATAATAAAAGACCTTGTAATTTTTTCATTTGTTTTAAAGTGTTTCACTATGGTTGCAAGCTTTTCGTCTAAGGTAGTATCTTTATATATTTCCACCTGAAAAAAAATTGCAGGTATTGATGTAATATCTTAATCTTAAAATAACTTAATCAATAAAATTGTGCAAATCTCGATGTGTAGTTTAATGATATTTCGGATATATGATGATCTTATGTTTCGCCTAAATCAGATTCTATATAATAATTGAATGTGATTCACTATACATATTTTCATTCAAATTAAAAAAAAAGTATTTTAAAATTCATTTGATGTATTATTTATGTTTATATATTTATACTTATCAGTATCAATTAATATCCAATATCTACCATTGCTTTTTGTGTGTCCTTCTCATTTAATTGTGTTTTTAGCATTAACGATAATAATGTATTGTTCGAGTCGTCCATAAAAACATTACACAGTTTCTGTAATGTGGCAAGTGAACCATCTAAGAGGGTAATTGTGCCTAGGTAACCTTTTTTCTCTAGCCTATCTGCAACCTCCAAAGCCACCACCGTTCCCATTGAGTGAGCCAAAAAATGGAAAGGCTCATTGGGGGACAGAAGTCTGAGCACATGCTAAATTAAAGAACACAAAGATAGCAAGTAATTTATAATCCAACACGTAATTTATGATTCAAAAATTTACATTAAAGAATGCAAATAAAATTCAGGTTATGAGAAACATTGAAGAATATTAAAATGCACTACGAATAGTGAATAAATGAATAAATGTAATGCAAGTTTGTGCATTGTTTCATCATTTTTCACATTACAGTATACGGCACTCTCTTTCGGTACACAAAAATTAAATATTTGAGTTAATCACTATCAACTTATGCAAAATTTCATTAGAATGTTGAGCTATTGCCCAAGTCTAAACAAAAAACGAAATTAAAATTTTAATTTGAATATTCTGCATATCGCGAACTTAGCTGCTGCCGACCCAGTTAATAATCAAATAAGTAGAGCATTGGTACTTACCGGAAGTAACATGTCGGCCATTTTAGGATAGTTGTCTAGTTGTGCTTCAGAAATGTAGTTAATACCGAAAGCTTGAACTTCTAGCAATTCTGTCAGATGTTCCAAAAGGTAACACACTCCTTCAATACCTGTAATTCAATAATTGTGTGTTGTCTCATCAAAATACAAGTATATAATATAGTATAGTATAGTATAAGTATATTTATTTATAATTAAGTTTTACTTACCAGGGAAAGCTATGATCTTAGGTAGCTTACTTTCGTCTCGTGTTGTTGGTTTCGTTTTCATTTTCATCACGAAAGAGGTTTCCTCGTTACTTTCAACTAAGTTCTTTAAAATATTGACCCAATCTATTAAGGTTTCTTGGTTCATATTTATGTCTTGTACACTGTTGTTTTCTTTAAGCTCTTGTATCCTAAATACATCATACGTTAATATCCTACATTTCAATTAACAAATAAGGGTAATAAGCCTTATTGATTCACCTTGACAAGGAAATTCCTCTAATCTCAATTGGAGTCAAAAATAAATTAAATTCTCTTTCTAATGTCTGCTTAACTTCGACTGCATTCATTGAGTCCATTCCAAGCTCAGCTAGCGTTGAATGCAGACTTACCGATTTAATGTCCTTTATACCTAGGAAGATAAAATATAAAATAATATAGAAATATATAATTTTTTGCGATAGTTAGCTAATTTTTACCTAGAAGTTCTGCAATAATTTCCATTACATTTTTAGACGAATTAGATGCCCTCTTTTCTGCTACCACCATGCTGGATACAATGACAGCATTGTGTTGCCGTAATAATGTATCCATGACTTGAAGGCAACTTGATATACTTTGTTGTAAAGTACCACCTATTTCCAGTTCGATATGATCTTCTTGTAAGTTGGCAACCAGTCCAACCTTAAAGCACGTAAGTTTTATCAAAAATTTTATCTATTTTTTCCATTTTTCTCAGTATTTTAAAGAACCGCATTTTTTATAGCCGAGACAGGATCTGATGTCTCCGCTCTTAGAATGCGATACCATGGTGGCTCCCTTAACTTTAGCCCTTAATCATGTCTTTGTTTTAATCGTCTATGTCATTATTGTGGACATACGTTTGCAATGTAGTGTTTTTTTTTAATAAAAAAGTTTTTTTATTTATGGGAATTTTTAAGAAATTGTCAAATATTGCCCACGAGAATATATGCGCTATTGATGGCCTATATAAGAGAGCATCAATACGAAATTGTTACTTTAATATGCAAGGGCAGAAGTCAAGTATCTTCAACTTACATCTCCAATGGCTCCCCATTGTATCGCTAAAGCAGGATATCCTTCTCGGTGCCTCTTTTCACATATCCTTTCCATTACGGAATTAGACATACCATAATTTGTCTGACCAGCATTTCCTCTTCCACAAGACACTGACGAAAATATTACGAAATCCCTGTGACAGAAAAAGGATTGTTAGTACCACATTTTGATCTCAAAAGAAAAAAATTATACGTTATTTCGGGGCAAAGCTTTCTCGTGACTTCGTCTAAATACTGTGTAGCATGAGCTTTAGGTCCAAATGACGTTTGGAAGGACTGTTTTGTTTGGTTTTCCAAAATGGCATCACTTAAGACCACGGCTAAATTGAAAATAGCTTTAACTGGCGCAATAGAGTTCGCTTCCTTAATTAAAGCCTCGCAGCCTGTCCTTGTCGTTATGTCTTCTGTGGATATTTTTATGTTGCAGCCGTAGCTCTGCCATATTCTAAAGCAATATCTTGAGTTTGAGACTATAGTTGTAAGAATTACTACTTACGAAATCCTACAGCATTGGTATCCTGTGGTTACTCCTTTTCGTGAAGTAAGTACTAGATGCTTAGCTCCCCTGAGTACGAGCCAATCAGCTAATTCTAGACCGAAGCCACCAAGACCCCCACATATGATATAGGTTTTCGATGGATCACAGAAATACCTAAAAATTAGTAGATTTTTTGGTAGAATGTGCTGGAAACTGGATAAATATAGGTACCTGGGCAATACCATAAATGTGGTTTTAGGTTCTTTCAGATCCTCGTTTCTTATTTCCACCAAGACTTTTCCCATATGTTTTCCTGTGGTCATAAATCGGAAGGCCTGTTCTACTTCATTCTTACTAAAGACGGTCGAGTTTAGTGGTTTAATTGCCCCTTTGAAAATGAAACACGATTATGAAAACATAACTTATATCAAGTACTATTGACAAACCTGAATCAAGATATTTCTGAAATAATGCTTTAAATTCCAGTTTAACAGAATCGTCTTCAGTAAATAGCTTATCCAGCATAATTCCATGATAACTTCCACCTTGCATGAACGAATGAAGGTTAAGTCTGTTATTGTTGGCTAAGTCAAACTTCCCAATTTCCAGGAATCTTCCGTTCTGGGATAAACATCTTGCAGAAGCAAGCAACTTTTCTTCCGCTAGAGAGTTTAAAATGATGTCTACTCCTTTGCCATTTGTTTTTCCCATGATCATTTGTTCAAAACTGAGGTCTCTTGAATTGCCAATATGCTTTTCTAAAAATGAGTGTGTCATATAAAAACTTCAAGTGTTGTCTTTTTGGTAAAAAGTTATTGTGCTGTAGAACAGAAGTGTCTGAATACACCAGATAATTCTTGGATTGAAATCTAAGAGAAACACTTAATTCAGATTAATGAATTGCTCTTTTTAAAAAATTCTATTGTTGGTTAATTGCTTATTAAAATTTTCTCGTTTTGTTTAGAATATCCTACATCTAATCTGGAAATACCTGTAGAGAATTCTGAGTCAGCCAGAGCCCTAAGCAGAATTTTTGTGGATATTTATCGTATTTTTTATATAGATTATCTATTTATTATATTTTCTCTAAACTACCTATAAATTGTTTTAAATTCGAGTCGAAAAAAGGAAGCAGGAAATTTAATATTTCGTTAATCTGAGGAGATTTCAAGGAATCTTAAGGTTCTTTTTGAGGCCGAGAGGAAAAAATCGCCTTATCAAAACTTGGAGGGTGCTGCGTTCTTTTATTGCACATCTAAAATGTGCAACTTACGTGTTGATTTAATGAGAACGCGTTTAAGAAACAGAACATACTGGATGATTGGATATAATTGTAATCTTGGCTAAAGTTTTTCCCGGAGAGCTTTGGGCCATTTCCCCAATTATTTCAATAAAGTAAGGACAATAAATCCATAACCAACAGGACATGCTCTGATTTTTGATTAGAGGCTTTTTTCTCTCTTCATCTAAATATTTTTGGCACGACCCGCTTCTTGAGACTATACGACAAAGTCGAATAAATCCAGCAACCAATTTTGGTTGTATTGCTAACGAGAGGACTTCGCTTGCAGCGCAACTTGCTTCGATAAAGAAAATTGTGACTCTGCCGAAATTATAAAAACTTATTTTAAAGTAACATGAAAAATCACTTACCATTTATTTGAGGAAATTTATTTTTGATGAAGCTACGTTTTTCTTGAGTGCCAACAGTAGTAAATACAGTGCAACCCATTTCCAAGCAAAGATTAATTGCCGCTTGTCCAATACCACCTGTTCCTGAGTGGATAAGTACTGAGTCACTAGGTTTAATTTTCCCCACCTGAAAAGTCATAAATTCCACCTGAAATTGATTTTTCAAAATAATAACAAAAAACATACCACTACTAAAGCATAAAGACAAGTTCCGTATACTACTGGGACAGTTGCCGCGTCCTTGAGAGACCACGACGCTGGAACATCCCACGAAAGGGTTTTATCAGCTTTGATCAAAGTGGCTAGAGTGCCGTGTGAAAGCATTCCCATCAATTTTTTGCCACTGAAAATGAAAGTTTTTAGAATCTTAATTGGTCTCACCTTTCTCCCAGACGCCCTCACCTTACGGTTTTTCCTGAATATTCGAATCCTTGAACGCATTGCTGTTCTCGTCTGTCCTTTGTTATGACATCAACGCTAATTCGTCCTGAGGCAGTCATAACGTCTCTGAAGTTCAAGGAAGAGTAATACACCTTAATAGCAAAATAAAAAATGAGCAGATGCTATCTTGTTTTACTTGGAAGTACCTCTACTAAGTCATTATCCGGTACTGTTTTGTGTAATAATGGTCCCTCAAGCCACTTAATACTTGACAAGTCCCCACGAACAGTGCTATTGGCGTAGCAGTGCTCACTCGCAACTTCATCAAGATTTTCTGTGGAAAAATGTGAACATATTTCGTAATGAATAGAGAGTAATTCTGTTAAAAAAAATTATTTTCCTTACCCAACAGGAAGTGTCTGTAAGTTCCCCAGGAGCCATTCATGAAAATGTTAAGACCCAGCTTTTTATCCAATTGAAGTTTGTAAAATGGCAAATCAGGGTTAAATGCAGGGGCATCATCTATTATAAATAGAGCTCGCACATTTTGAGAACTTTGTTCTCTTCTGATGCAATTTATCAACCCTAGAACATAATTATACAGGGTGTAACATATCATCATAGAGAAATTTCAGGGAGCGATAGTACTCTGGAAAATAATTAAAAAATGCTAACAGACTCGTGATCAAAAACCTATCATTTTAGATATACGGAGTGGCAAGGTTTAACTTTTTTTTTCATATTTTTTGCATTTATGTTAACTACATCTTAAGTTAAATTTTTGAAAATGTAAAATGTCGTAAATCAAAATATTAAAATAGCTAAAATCTAGACATGGTATTCTAGAATCTAAACGGCATATGTAGACTGAATTTTCTTAATTTGCACCGATCGATATTTTTGCGAAGTCTACGAAAACGATGAAAGACGCAAAAATACTGCAACAGACCAAAAATCTAAAGAATTGAGGAAGTCTTAAAGAAAATAGAAGTACGATATGATAAAAATTTAAATCGAAGCATACCTGAAAGAAACGCAAAATTTGAGAAAACATGTGAGACTGTCACGCTGTGCATCGAAAATGGTACGGTTTTAACTATGGGTTTATTAGTATTTTTTCATTATTTCGCAGAATACTATCTCCCCTTGAAGTATCTTTATGTTGATATGTTACATTCTGTGTATCTGTTAAATACTGGAAAGCGTTATGTAATATCTACACAAACAAAAGGGATTTTTGGTTTTTGCTGGGAACAAATCCTTAAAAAACCATAAATATTTTTTGAAAAAAATGGTTGTTTTGTTGTTTGTAAATTAAATATTCTATATGGATTTTTGAAAAAAAGCTGAAACGCCGGGTAAAATATTATGGACACGAATACAAAAATTTTCTCGAGAGAATTAATTTTTTCATAATCCAATTGTGCGTGAAAAATTGAGAAAATGTTAAAAGAAGTTTAAAAAATTCTTGAGTTATTGAGCGGCTTCTACTACCTACCAATTAAACCATTTAATGGCTGATTTTGACTCCAAAGAATGATATCCTGGTTCTTATTAATTTCTTCTTTCAATTGATCGAGCCACTCGAAGTTCTCTGCTTTATCATCTACATTTATGAACACCCGTTGCTTATTGCTTAGTGTATTAGAACCCTTCCATAAAAATACGAGTTTCTCCAAGTCAGTTTCAATTATGGAAATTGTATGCATATTTTTTATATTGGTTTTCGATGGGTCCAGGGAGAGTGGTTCTCTAGTAATGATGAATCCATTTTCGTTAATAGCATTCATAGCTTCTTGCAGAATCTAAAATAATCTTTGTGTAAATTTGTGGATGAAGATTTTATATTAAAGTTGAAGTTACATAACAGGACAATAATGCAGCGAGAGCTAAAAAATCAAAAAAAGTAAACACCGATACCTACTTCGTTAACTTTTCGAACAAAAAAATATATCAACGTGATATTTTAAAGATTGGAATAAGGCAAAGAAAAAAAGAAAACACCAATACCAATCAACACAGTTTTTCACAACTCAGATTAAGATTTCCTGTGAATGATGTTTTTGGTGGAGAGAGTGTCAAGAATGTTGATCCACGTGGGTCCGATTGAATCACAAAACTGAAACTTATCGATCAATGTGAAGATATCGCAGCACCTATTTTTCTTCTTTGCTGTAACATCGAAGCAGAGTTAGATGTTACTAGAACAAGTATACAATATTGGGTGGCAGAGTTTAAAGGTGGTCGCACGACCTGCCAAGACGAACTCCGTAGTGGTCGACCCAATGACACTCCAGATCTAACCACTCCAGATATTATGGTGAATATCTACAAAACTGTACTGGAAAACCGTCAGCTAAAATTGCGCGAGTCGGCAGACACGATAGGCATTTGAAGAAGGACTGGGCATCGCATTTTGACCGAACAATCGGATAGGAAAGAGTTGTGTGCAAAATGAACAAAAACAGCACAGTGAGGATGTTTGAAGGGAGTGTTTGACGGGAATAATGCCTAGTTTTTACATCGATTCATAACTGTGGATGATACATGGACATCTCCGTCATCGCGATGGCGAAAATCAATCAACTTGGTTTCGAACGTCACCCTCGTCCACTGTATTCGCCAGAGTTAGCCCCTTCAGATTATTTTTTATTTCCAAACTTTGGTTGGAGGTTTACTCCGACGTTAATGCCTATTTCGAAACGTTTGAAGTTCTTTACTATAAATAGGGTATAGATCATCGCTGATAAAAATGGACTAATCTCAAAGGAGTCGATATTGAGAAATAATGTAATATTAAAAAAAATTAAGTGTATCAGTGTATGGATAATCTCAGAAATATCTGGGATTATCCTCGTACCTATATACAGCTCTAATATCGAATATATGAGACGCTATATGAAGCAGTTCAGAAGGCAATCCATAGGTTTCCAGGCAAGTAATGCAAATGACCGCTAGATAAGTGAGTGAAATGAAAAGCCATGTCTTCCAGATAAAAACTAAGAATTGAGAATAATTGAAATTTGCCAATTTATCAAAATTTCTAATTTTTTTTCAAATTATTTTTTTATAACAGATTTGTAAAAAGGTTATCATCATTATCAAAAGAAGGTATCTACGGAATACTTACAGAATTTCTACTTAAAATATTACTGGCAATTACAATAGTGGCATTTTCTACTTGTTTCAGTTCCTTCTTTTCTACTTCGACATCAGTATCAATGTCCCAGTTACTGAATATCTTCACATCAGCATGTACTAATGGTTGGTCTTCCAGGACGGTGTTTATTATTTGTGCTAAGGAAAATTATCAAGCTATAATACGCATAAAAATGAAATTGTTACTGAATACCAACCAATTGGTGAGACGTTTTTATCAGACGAGTCATCAATCAACTCTACTGCATTGATTTTGTACCCACAGTGATTTTCCAAAGCGATTTGTGTAAGCACCCGAACAGCGTGGTCGAGTGGTAATTTGCAGTTGTTGGGAACAAAGTTATATTTCTCCAATACTGGCACTGCCGTTGTTTTCTTTCGAGCTATGGATGTTGCCAGAAGATCTTGTATCTCAATTCCTCCTGCCCTAAAATGGAGTTATTATTTTTAAGGTTTAAGGAGTTCTAAATTAACATAAAAATATTATTCGACACTCACCTTATTACACCCGACCTTTTATCTACATATACAGGCACGTCAACTGGTACTTCCTCTTTACCTTGGCGCAATTTGTTTACTTCTTGTAGATGAAGTATAGGGTCAATGATAATCTTTCCAATTCCAACCGGTATGTAAAGGAGTCTTGTATCGCTCGCCAAAATTTTCATTTGAAGCATATTGTCCATAAATGTCATCCAGTTGTCTATCCATTTTATTTTTCCATAGGTAGCGGATTTGTTACTTTTAGTTAAGCCTTTGAACTCTCCCCTAAAGATAAAAGTTTGATATTTTTGTTTATTAAAAGGTTTAGAAGTGACAGATGATCATTAAAAAAACCTTGCATTACTGGAACCGTAGTAAAGTTTAGAGGTTTGGTAGTTGATTAACCCATCTTCTATTTACTATCAAATATCTTATAAATACATAATAGCTGATTAATTTATCCAAGATATGTCCTTTATGTTTCCATACTACTTCAAGTTTTTTTTTAATGATCTTCCTTAATTTTATAATAATGTACTTGTAGTTGTAGCCTCTAAGCCGAAGCTCCTTATATATATCTTGGGATTCCAGAAAATCATCATCTCTAGGATTAACAACATCTTTAGGAATATCAATCAGTTTATCAATTTTATCGTCATAAACGCTAATATACCCGGTTGTTACAACTATATCATTTTCTAAAAGAGATATTTCATGTAGTAAGTCGTTGTAACTGAAGAGCGTCTCTTACCTAAAATTTCAAACCGCCCGCTGTTTTTCTGTATCATAATTTCAAAGTTAAGGGAAGTATTCTTGTTCAATTGACATGCCTTCATAAATTTGCAATCGCGGAATATCACTTTTGTTGTCTTTACCTCGTTTGTCTCAGTGAATGCATTCCATGCAAGGAATAGGTAACTTGTTGCAGGGAAGAGGATTTTACCTGAAAGAAGTTTTTATACTGATCCACGGTAAATAGAAATGTTATTGATAAGTTCTGTTTGTAATGATTGACCACATGTAAAAATACAAGAAACTCGGCAACATAATAATGAGAAAAAACTAATCATATTAAACAACAATGTGCTAGTTATTGAAAAAACCGATGAGTACTAATATCGAGGAATTTTTATCATGTGTAAGTGTTTTTTTTTTTGTACACTCCTGATTTGAAAGTATTATCATACCCAAGAACGGGCACTATTATAGATCCACGATATATTATCCCTATAATTATTTTTTTTATTTATTGATATATACAATTCCGTTCGCAGAAGGAATGAAGTGTTTAAGTAAAAATGCAGAGACGATGTTGGACAACCCTTTCACAGCAGTTTCTACTTATTGGCTTCGTCAGGGATGTGTGCAAAAAGAGTTTGTATCAACATTATGCTGCGCATGTTCAAAAACATAGCCACATGCACACTAGCCAAGGATGCAAGAAAAAAAAGGATAGCAAAACTGAGCTGATACTTATGATTCTTCTTTCTTTTTCCTTTAATTTTATCTAGGCCACACCTGTATATATTTAAGTTATCGGACATGATGTGTAAACATACTATCTTCGCACATATGCTTGATGATGCCAATAAGTAGAAACATGCGTCTTAACAACTACCTAACTTCCTCTATCAAATTTTAGTTATTTAACTCTCAAGCCAAACCTCCACCCCTTTCATGGCCATCACTAACTTTTCCTACATTTACATATCTTTATCTAAACAAAATTTTTCAATATCATGATATATGCGCATGTAATTATCGAAATATTTACATGAGTGGTATTTGAATAAAACTCAATGGGAAAAATTTTGCATAAAATGCCCCATTCAAATTAAATTCTTACCATCTATAATATGTCCATCTAGGCTAGCCCACTTCTCTTGGTCTAACTTGATCTGTATATTGTTCGTAATTCCACCTTTATATTTTTTTATGTTGTAATTGAATGTTGGAACGAAATACTCCAAATCGTGTTTCCATTTCAGTGTGGAATTTATCATCGGAGTTCCAGGGCTCACTGGAAATTGTACTTTGGGGTACAAATGTTGAATTTGGGGCTGCTGTCCATGTTCAAACAACCTGTTCAATTTGGAAACTACAGTCAAGCCCGTAAATTTAGTAGAACATTGTTCTGATTACCATCCAATAACTTGCAGAACTCCAGCCAGATCTTCTTGTTCTGTCAAACTTCTAATGTGATTTTCACGTTTTTCCTTGAGAAATACAGGTTTATTTCCGATAACCAACATCACTGTGCTCTTCGTCAAGAAAGAAAATGTCGCTTTTTGATGAGTGAGTATTTTATCCAGAAGTTCTTCTGGAGAATCTTTAGTAATGTGATGTGAACCGTATCCGTTGAGTTTGCCACTAGGACGTAAGATTGTTTTGAACTCTGAGAGGAGTTTGGCTTCTAAAAATTTTAATTACTAAAATATGCGATGATAGTAATAATTGTATTGTATTACTGTGTTGTATCAACTGCTCGATAGTGACTCCCTTGGAACCTTTTTGTGTCACTCCATCTTCAACCAATGTGGCAATAACAGACGTACACTCCAAATACTGGTTCAAGCTAAGGGCACCCTCAAAATAACTTTTTGCAAGATTACCAAGGGAATTAGCAGTTACGCTATTAGGCTTAAGGTCTAACTGCTTCAGTAGTTCACATGTTGTTACTTGTGTAAGCAAATTAACGAATAATTGTGCGGTATTTGCATTCATGTTTGCAATTAGGGCGTGGAAATTCAGTTGCTTCTCGTTGAAAAATGCGCTCAACCTAGGGAAATCACAAATGGATGAAAAACATTAAGTTAAAAGACCATATACCATACGATTACCTGCTCTTAAACGTTGTCAGTAATGGTAAGTTTAAGAGTTCTAGTAGTAAGTTCCCAGGTAAATTCGGTAAGCTTCCAAAATACAAATTCAGCGTTTTGATGCCAACAAACTGGTTTATAGACTTTTTTAGTACTCCCGCTTTCGATGCGATTATGTATCCTCGATATAAGTGATTGCGAATTGGTTTTCTGAAATCGAAAATAAATATTGGTTTCGGTCAAAACATGACTGCATACAATCCAGAATAGATGCCACGGAGCAGATTGCGAGATGCTCTTTAGGAGCTTTTTTCTTATTAGTCTGGATAGCTGTTAGTCTGGAGATACCGATCTTGTGGATTTAGAGAACGCTATTTATGCGATAAGCAAAATGGATTAAACGTATGCTGTACCGAGTCTTCTCTATTCCACGCTTCTACTTGTGAAAGACATTGCACACGACACTACAACACCCGATTTTTCGAGCAAGGAAGTGCACGAAGCTCGAATGGGTTGGCTTGTGATGCGGCTTTGGATGTGCTCAATGAGAAGCTTCAGCGAAAAATTACACGAACTTCTGTGCATGACACAATTTTTTATATAGGAATAAGAAAGGCCGTTTCAACACGAAATTTTATCCAGCTTAAATAAAGAAAAATAGCGTTTTAGATGGACAAGAATTTATTCCTTAGAAGATATTTAGGAATTTCAATCACGCGATGAATGATGTAGAATCATCCACCTGAAGGTCTGTTGAATGTTTTATAAAAATGTCCAAAGATTTTGTGTGCATCAGCTCAAGGCATGCTGGAACATTTGGATTTTAATGTTTATTAGCTCCAAAAATCGGTCGCAAAAATTTCCGCAACACTTTGATGTTCTTATAGTAAGTCAAATAAGAAGAATGATTTATCAGAACGATCAAGCCCTTATAACTTCGATTATTGTTGATAACTGAAACTCATTAACTTAGGCAAGTTCTTACCTAAATATATTTTGTATGAGGGCGATGTGCTCTTCATCAAACTTCTCTGCGATATCATCAAACAGCACATTCAGAGCTTCTTCAGTACGTCCACTAACACATACTAATCGTGGTAAGTTATCTGACGGTTTGCGATCATAACGTTTTAAGGTTGATGGTTTCTTAAGTACCATATGGGTGTTGGCTCCTCCAAATCCAAAACTGCTTATTCCTAAATGTAATTTACAGGTAAATTAGCTGTTAATTAGTAATTATGTATAACTGTTTGTAGTTGTCAATATTTCAATTTCACTTATAAAATGAGTTCACCGTTGAACGTATTGGGTTAGTTGATAGGGGGTACGGTGTCTAAGGGATTATTACAAGATTTTGTGTACTTACGGTGACTGCTGATTTACAACATTATAAGAAAGAAATAGAATAATTGTGTGTACGCAACTCTGGTTATGATGATGACATACCTACGACGCCGTCTGGTATTGGAGTGACTTCATCTACAATTTTTATGCGACCCTCAATGATCCCATGCAGGTTGTCTCTGGGAGTTTTGTAATTTATATTTGGCGAGATTATGTCCGTTTCGAAAGCCAATATTACCTGAAGCAAAATTAATTTATATCAATATTTTTAAGATTGGAGATTTTTTTTAAATGCAAATGAAGTTTGTTAATCATTTTGGTTACCAATACAAAGTTTAGTTAAAAATATAACACTTTTTTTGCAACTCTTGCAAATGGTTCTGAAACGGGGACAGCGACGATAAATTTATAAGAAAAATAAAGATTCTTAAAGTGAATTGGTATTAAAGTTTCATCCGATCAATGCCGGTCACCCTGTATATTTTTTCAATTAATTGAAAGATGCGTGTGAAGTGAAGGAAGTACATTTTTGTATGTAAAGGAAGACCGTGCTCATCATAAAATTATTTTCAGTCCTGAAATTTCAATTAAATAATTGAAAAACAATAAGAGCTATAAAGAAAAAAAACGGTAATAAATAATGTAAGTATACTAAATCATGAAATTAATGTAACATAATTTCCGCGAAAGCTGCAGAATGTGTCTGCATACCTTAACAATAGAACATAATGTAGCTACTGGTTCTGAATGTCCTATACTAGATTTCACAGATCCAACTAACAGTGGATTTTTCCTTCCCGGGGTGAAAAAACTATCAATACTATTTAGCTCTTCGGGATCACCAACCATAGTTCCTACAACGGAATTTTGCATCAATTTGTATTAGTTTGTCCTAATATTCAGATAAGTAATATGCCTTCATACCTGTTCCATGGGCTTCGATGTAACTGACACTTAATGGGTTTACTTCGCTTTCTAGATAAATTTCTTTAAGTAGATTATACTGTTGTTCTCCACTGGGATAGGTAATGCCTTGTTCTTTGAATCCATCACAATTCGTTTTAGTATGAATCAGGTTGGCATAGATTCTTTTACAATCTTTTGCTTTTTGGAGCAATAGTACAACGGTGGCTTCAGATCTTACATAACCTAAGCCATCAACATCGAAAGGCCTACATTTTCCATCTGAAGCCAGGACACCCAATCTGAAGAAAAAATTCAACATCTTAAAGATATATCAGATAACAATTTCCTGTAGTGTGGAGACGTAATTAGGAAAAAATATGTAAATATTCAGTCTCTCTGTTGTAAATTGTACACTGATTATTAAAAATAGCCGTTAATGTAAAAACTATATAAAAATAGATTTAGAGTGTTGCTGCCTTTGGAGAAAATTTTAGAAATGCTACAAATATACAGGAGAGATACATTTCAGGGAAGCCTGGCAGAAGAAATCAGATATCGGTCAGTACCTTCGTGACGTAAATTCTCGTCTAGGATTGAGGATATTATACAAATATTCGTCCATTATTTGGCCGTTAGACCATCTTTACCTTTTAGATTTTGCTCACCTCTTCAATTGTTGGAAACGATTCCGATATACATACATACATACAGTATTAGCCATAAATATAGCAACTTTTTATAAATTCTTTTTTTTAATATCCCTATACTCTTTCGAGATCATTTGTTTATATTTGTTAGAACAGATATTGACAACAAAGTCGATGTTTACACTTTCATAGGCCAAATCACATTCTTTGAAATTTTAACAATTTTTTTCAATTGTTGACTGGTCAAAAAGATAGCAACTTCTGCTTTTTGAACAATATATTTTACTTCAGTTGTAAAGTTCCGTTTGATTAGTATTTCTAGATTCTACAATATTTCTTATAATGGGTCGAGGTAAAACAATATCAAAGGATTTTAAAAAAATTGTGATTGAGAGATTTGATAATGGCGAAAAACCTATCGAAATTAGTCGAAGTTTGAGCAAAAATAAGTCGATAATTTCTCGAATTATTGCACAATATAAGACTAAAGACATCATTGGTCCGAGACCAATTCCTGGGAGGCCTAAAATGACACCAGAAAAAACCGATCGCTTGATTGTTAGGATTTCGAAACAAAATCCATTTCCGTCTTCAACTAAAATTCTTGGCCAAATAAAAGGAAAAGGGGCAAAAGATGTTAGTGCAAGAACCGTGCGAAGAAGATTAGTAGATGCAGGACTGTTTAGTAGAAGGCCAGCTAAAAAACCATTTTTATCCAAAAAGAACGTGAAGACCCGATTGCATTTTGCTGAACACGTTGACTGGAAGCCTGAATAATGGAGAAAAGTGGTTTTTAATGATGAATCGAAGTTCAACTTGTTCAGAAGTGATGGTGTAAATAATGTTAGACGTCCTGTGGGAAAAAGGTTAAACAAAAAGTATATTGTACCAACGGTTAAGCATGGCGGCGGTTCGGTGATGGTCTGGGGATGTTTCTCCGGTCAGGGAATGGGTCCCCTTCACAGAATTGTTGAAAAAATGGATAGATTTATGTATAAAGACATTTTAACTGAACATCTAATATCATACATGGATGAAAAAATGCCCCTGAGATCGTATTTTCAACAAGATAATGATCCCAAGCATTCGTCGAAGCTGGTCAAGAAATGGTTTGAAGATGAAAAAATTGCTGTTCTGCCGTGGCCATCTCAAAGCCCCGACTTAAACCCAATTGAGAACATGTGGGAGTTTATTGACGCGAAAATTCGTGAGAAAAATTATACAAATGTGAATGACTTATTCCTTGCATTGCAGAAAACTTGGGGAGAAATTAGTTAAGACTACATTAATAAATTAATTCTTTCCATGCCTGAGAGATGTAAGTCTGTAATTAAACAAAAGGGTTACTATACCAAGTACTAACTAAATATAGAGTTTGTTTTTGTTTTGTACAATTTTTGTTTCAATAAATGAAGGGAATTGTAAAAGTTGCTATCTTTTTGACCAACGAAAAATAAAAGTTTTTTTAAAAAAATGTTATATGATTTCTTTATTATATTTTCTTTAAGTATTCTAAATAGAATGTTGAGTGATAAGTTAAAAAAATATTTATAGGATTCTTTATCTGATATTTCCAGTTTTATTTCAGTTTTTTAAAAGTTGCTATATTTATGGCGAATACTGTATGTATATTAAATATACGTCTTGCCACAAAGTTGCGTGTTTTTGGAGGGCTTAATTTCTAATTAAAACATCAATAATTTTTACCTGGCAAATTGAAGAGAACATCCCTTAGATAATAGGAAGTTGGATCCTATAACTAATGCTGCATTGCATTGTCCCAGTCTGATCGCTTTGAAAGCATTCTCCAAAGCAAAACCCCCACTGCTACATGCTGTGTCAACAATAACAGAAGGTCCGTTCAGCTTGTAGAATTCGCTAATTTTATTGATTATAGCACATTTCTCGTTTCTATGAGAAATATTAAGATATGAAGAAATTTGATTTGTCCCTGCAAAATGAAAATTAATTTAAACTAACCCAATAATGGTGTTTCCTCCTTTGATATGTTCCACCAAGAAGTAGTGAATTTCGAACTCTGTAAAACATATTCCCGTAAAGACTCCAGTTTTAGAACCTTCCAGGTCCGATGGGTTTAAACCGGCATCTAGAATGCACTCGTAGGTTTTTTCCAGGATAACTTTACCGAATATGCTTAAAGGAGTTGCTTCTTTCTTATGCACATCTGAAAGTGCCAAGATGAATCTTACGTTCAATTACTTATGTATAAAGTTTTACCAAAGAAACCTGCATCAAACTTGTTTTTTTCTTTCAGCAGCCCAAAGCCGCTGGGCATCTCAGGATCATTGGAAGGAATATGGGAAATCATTTCAGTTTTGTTGTACAAATTTTTCTGGAATTCCTCTATGTTATCCGATAGAGGAAATACCCCTGACATACCTGTGGTATTGAAATTAGGTTACAATAAGGAAGAAACCAAATTAGTAAGTCAAATATGTACCTACTACAATAGACATTATTTAAACGTAATTCATATGTTAGTTAAATGGCTTATGCAACGAGTCAGATCTATATGATAACGAAAATGTAGTAGTGTCTGAACTCAATTCAGACTTTTGGGAAAATTCTTAATTTCTTTAACAACAATGGCTGAAAGGCGTATCATAAAATCGAGTAGGATTCTCGACTTGATTCAAGGACCCGGGATGTATGGTTTATTGCCCACACTTAAGGAACCCAGAATCTTCCAAAAACTCGACTCCAATGGATTATAAGTGAGAGCCAACATCTGGTAGTTACAACCAATTAAAATAAATGACCAGATATCAGCAACCAAGGGTCTACAAGGGCAAGGACCATTAAGCCATCAAACTTGGGTTATCTTTGCGTTACGCCCGACTTTAGGACGGGGAATTCCAAATCCCGACTGTGGGTGGAACGGAAAAAACAGATTTTTTTGGGAAGAAAAAGGAGAGATCGTTCAGTTCCCCAAGACCAACCAAACCTAGCAGTTCGTAAGATAACCCACTCAAAAAAAAACTTTCATATTTTTCAAATTCACCGCAACTTGAGAAAACAAAAATTTGGTGCTGCAACCCCCAGAATTGAGGTACTCGCAAAACGGTGATCATACTTGCACCGATTGCACAACTAAATTAATTTAAGACTTCAGTTATAAATAAATTGATTAAAGGTTACTTTTCAAGTCTGTTGACTTTAGTTCCTATCGGTCTGACAAAAACTGAGAGTAGTGGTCCTTTTAATACTTCAAAACCACAGGAACCAGCCGCGGAAGCAGAACCCACTAACTGGTATCAATGTCCCAAAGATTTCCATAATCTATTGTGGCAAGTAGATTAAAGTTCTTCTCCTTCAGTGCTAGCAAATAAAATTTAAACTTGTCGATTCTTTCGCAAAATTCTGGAGGTAATTAATAATTATATATATTTAATTTAATTGCGAGGTATAGTTTCTCTCATCATTTCTTTCTGTGATTATGATCATTTCGTTAATTCGAAATTCTTTCTTCCTGTGGCAATCTTTGAAACTGAAGCCGTACAAGATTTCTGTAGTCATGATTTAAATACAGATCGGTTTTCAATTCCTTAAGAAATATAAAAAAAAACAGACCACAAATTTGGTCTTTTCGAACTGCTCTAGAGGGCGAAGGAGGAACTACAGAAGATAACTGGTCAGCAGCATGAGGCCAGAATAAATTTTCCACACAAATTTTGTGGGATTAATAAAAATAAATCATGAACGTTACGCCCGATGTGGTATAGAAATGTGAAGCTTTGTTAAGAATAATTTTAAATAATTTTTTTTCTCAGAAAAATAGCACGTATGGCGCAGATTAGTTCGGAAACTAATTTTGATTTTAAATTAGAAACGTTTATCCTGTAAAAATGTGTTTAGCTGCGACATATAATGAGTAATAGTGAAATAACTTCCGAATCTCCCGTTATGAAAGCGCAGGTGTACTGAATCATATGAGGAAATGTTCTTTTCCTTGAAAAGAATTTTACAAGGAAAAATCTATTCATGGAAAGGTGAAAAAAGTTTTCGTTTGGATCTGGATAAAACATGTGAGAACCCTTTTGACATCGTTTAACGTTTGCCACTGTTCTTTTTTTTTATTGTTTTGGATTGGAATTTTTTGTTGTGTTTTTGCTTTTCTCTTGCAAATGGTGTTCTCATGTGACAACAATCAATGACGGAAAATGACGGTGGGAGGTAGGATGCGTTAATTAAACACTTGTGTGCTCCGGACCTAACGATGGAGGAAGAATGAAGCAGATAAAAAATAATATGAAACATATCTCGAATTCTCTATGCGTATTGTGCAAGAGATATCAAACAACACCTTGTTTTATTTCATATCCATTAATCCAAAGTAATTCTAACTCATGAGAGATAGTGTGACCGATTTTGCGACGTATGGTCGTTATTTCTTTGTAATTTTTACAGTGAATAGGACGAATGATGAAGTGGAATGTGACATTTACAGTTATGGATGTTGTCTGGATAAAGAGAACCTAGGAACCTAAGGAATTAAAGGGAGTCTAGGAGGATGACAAAACTAGTTCTAATGCAAACTAGAAAAACAATCGAGAAAAACTGAAGTTTCAGCTCTCGAACCTGCTGATGAGATTTATGGACAAATAAGTAGTCTGTAAAGAGTAAGTAGAAATAATTGAATTTTACTGGCTTTTTTCGGATTTTTTATGAGTGACGATAGGAAGGGCTTTGTTCTTTCCTTTATCTGTCTACAGGACCACAGTTGTTTGGATAAACCGCAGAGGTTTATATAACTGTTTTTTTTTTGGGGAATTTTCTTTCGATGGTATGTTACGAGCAGTTATTGTGGAATGTTTCTTTACGCAGAATTACGTACTTGATTTCACCCAAGCAGTGGACTGATTACAGAGTTTTAAGTCTTAAATTAAGTAAGTACCTGAAATGACAATTTCTTCATCCGGCGTGGTGGAGTGTGACAGAAGTTTGCCAAACTGTATCGATGGGTCATTTTCCAAATTGTTACTCTTGTCCTGTGCCATTTTTTCAGAAATGTATATCACTTAGTAATATTCTGTTATTCCTTTATCAGCCTGAAGCACTACCTTCCTCACAGTTGCCGATGTTGGAACTGGATGGAATGGATGGACTGGATACACTACAAGAAATAAATAACTTTTTACTGGTGGCGTAAAAATGTATAAACCGAACAGTGCGTATTACCGTTTAACATTTTGGGTCTATTTGTAATTTAAACGATTGCAGATCACTAAAACAATGGAAATAAAATATCATTAGAATTTGGCAAGTTGACGCAAATATTATAAAGGTCAACACTTGACGTAATTAATACCCATAAATGTGTTACTCTATTAATTGAAAATTTACATAAAACCTCAGACATGCAAATGAAAAAAAAAAACGTACCAATTGTTCTCAATTTTCTGAGTTTCAAACGAATTTCGAATTCATCTCGCTATTAAGTAATTAATAAAAGGGAACCTTTTTAATCTAAAGGTAACAAACTTCATTATAATGATGAAAAATTTCATGGATTACTCACAAACGATACTGTCTATTGAAATTATTGAAGCAGATATGATATTACAAGGATGGGTTTTTGGGTTGTGACTACTATATTTAGACGTTTCGATGCCGAACGGTTCCTTCATCAGCATATTATAACATTATCAGATATAAAAAGCAAATCAGTAATGACAAGCGCAATCAAGAAATAATAAATTATAGAAAAGTAAAAACTTTATTTTTCCTTTTTATGTTTGCTATTACTGATTTGGGTTTCTAATGCTGTAGTACGCTGACAAAGATGCCAATTAGTCTTAAAACGTCTAAATGTATTGCAATCGTTTTAGGGACTTTTGTTTCTTCATTCTCTTAAATGAATCTCTTTCTTTCTTTTAGCAAATAAAGTGGGCCCTTCGTGGATCAAACTCAACGAACTATTATGAATCAATATTTTTACGTAGGTTCTGATTCATGATCCTCTTGTAGAATATCAATTTGCGTGTAATCTACTTACATTGGGAAAGTAACGGCAATGTAGATTAGAAAAGGGTTATAAAATAAAGAGTGAAGAAAGATTACATGCAAGCAGTTGCTTGGAACTCAGTTTGGCTGTGTGTTGGGAACGACAACCTACGAGTTATCGTTATAATATCTGTTTTATAGTCGTTCGACTTAAATAGAAGACCAATAAGATACAAGTAGTTTTTTGTCAAAGCGTCGTGTTTTTTATTTATCATATCATAAGGATAGATATGCCAGGGGTAAAATAAAAACTCATTTCACTATGAAAAAATATCTTTTAATTCACTAAAAAGTATTCAATAAGTCTTAAGCTAACATTCACAAGTTTATTCTAGAGACCCACAATTATTATTCCATATTTACTTAGAGCTAATGAACTCCATTATTGATTCAGCTAGGTTCCTGTCTTGTAATATGGTGGTGTGGCTTCCATTAAACACCTAAAAATAATGTAAAATTTACTTTCAAACAATTTTCGTTAAGAAGAGAAAGTAATATAAAGCCTACAATGGAAGTTTTTAATGCATTAATGAATAATTTTGAAACTGTAACTGGCTCGTTCATCGTGCTTGGTATATATTGTCCTCTAAATAAAAAAATTGCATATTCTAATATGAATTATATCATCAATTTCACAATTATGCCGAAATGTCTTTAGTTGATAGCGACAAAATGCTTCTAAACATATTTAATTGGGCACAGTTATTTTGCTTAAAGTAACGTTAAAATTTCTGAACGTAGGTTAATTTACGATAGTCGCAACTACTAGAGCTTTTCCTTTAATAACATTCAAGACACGGACGGTATAATGATCTACCCCATTTAATTTATGTGCTGGCAAACACTAAGCCCTTAATTAATCACCTTAATGTCTATATTTTTCTCGAAATATCGACTCAAATCATAGTCATCCGCTTCAACTTTGACAGAGCTGTTATTCGCCTTGGCTAAGAAAGCTGCAGCTTTCAGCTTCCCGATATCAGGTTCGTAGTCAATGAGTTTTATACGCTGTAAATTAGCGTTAAAACTGCGAATCATGATGTCTTGGGATATTTTCGATTCAGTTTTCAGGCTTTTGATTAGAAGTTGAATTTTGTCGACTAAGTTGCTGCATTTTAAAACATTCACCTAAAAAATAACGACAGACATTAGACATACATCAGAGGTAAATCTTAATAATTTCAAGTGTGTTGTTCCATTAATTGCACGTGAAACAAATGGAAAGTTTTCAGGACAGTGATTTAGATTTTATACTTTCTTTATGTAGGATCTGTTTGTCAGATCGCTGCAATATTTTGTAAATATTAATTAATAAGTATAATTGTTGCCGTCTGACCAAATCGAGATGCAAATAGGAGGATGTACATTGTAAAGAATCTATAATTTAGACTAGATTAGGGGAATAAAGAGTGAGGTACCCTGATGATACGCCCATGTGTATGGTCACTGAGTTCAAGTGGTTCGCAGCATTACTGGAATTTTCCCAGTAATTATCCTTGATTGAGAGCCGCATGAAGTAAAAGAAAGTCGAGCATCTCTTTGTTAGAACCAGGAAAGAGGGTCGAAGGACAGTCGACAACGATTCTGACAAAGGATGTTTATAATGTTCAGATGTGGCTGGCTACATGTCGGATCGGGAATCGGTCTCTGGTTGGGGTACGCCGCTGGTTTACTGCCCCAGAAAGTAGCATTTAAGGTATTGGAGACACTGGGACACTCTTTTTTCTCGAGGTGACGATTCGGTGAGGTGTCGGGAGTGTCGTGAAGAAACTCAAGTGTCCTCTTACTTAAGTTAGTAAGTAAGCCCCTAATTGTAACAACTCAGAAATAAAACCCTAGACAAGTTAAGAAAGAAAAGAAAAAGCCTACACTTATATTTTATAAATAAAGTAATCATTGATTAACGTACCATTATTTTTTCAGTTTCTACCGTATTCAATTTGGTTTTAAGCAAGATTGCTATCATGGAGTTTTCAACGTTGTCGCCTGCTATCTGAACGGCTAATTTCTTTAGGAAGAGTATGGAACCATCCAAAAATACTATTCTACCATGATAACCCATGTCTTCTAGCCTTTTGGCAATTTCTAAAGCCAAGGCGGTCCCAAATGAATGGGCTACTATGTTGAATGGCTCATTTGGTTCCAAAAGAGGAAGGATTTGCTAAAACGAATAGAAGTTAAAATTTTTGATATTTTCATCCATAAATTATTAATAAATAATAAATAATGTTTCAATGTTCATCTCACGAGCGTAAAATACAGCAACTAAAAATGAAAAGAAATTGCAATATGCAGGTCAGTACTCAGCAATAATCTCAAGATCATCTGTGCTAATTATTAATTAAGTAATTTAAAAACTCTCGTAAGATTTTAAAGAAGCGTAATATAATGTGAGATTATCATCTGCGATCAGTTTTCTTCGATTTGTTTACATCTAAAAATATTTCGGTAGTATGTGTATTTTCTGGTTTCATTGTTTCCGATTATTATTAAATCACCAAGAAAATGTCCAACTCGTAAATCATAATAATTGAAGTGAAAGGGCATATTCTTGCCCTTTATAAAAAAGTCGTTGTTTAATTTTTATTTACTTAATTTCTTACACGACTCAACAATATGTTCATGCTTTCAATTACAGCTACCTACTGGAAGTAGTGTTTCTGCCATTTTCGGGAATGAGTTTACTTGGGATCTCGCAAGGTAGTTTACCCCATACGCTTCCACTTCTAGCAATTCTGTTAAATCTTCCAAAAAACAACATACGCCCTCGATACCTAAAAATTATACATCATCATTGTTTATAAAAAGTTAAAGCACAATAGAAATGAACATTGGGTGTAAATGAAGGAATCCTCTTTAGATTATTTGGAGTGGGGAGATATGAAGAAGTAAATAATTTTGGGAGCAAATGTAATCCAGGCAGCGAAGAATACCATGATATTACGGTCTTATCCACTATTTAGGAGGATATAGTGTAATAAAAGACATCATAATGTGATAGTGTTCTTCACTGCCTTTAGTAACACCACCATCAAATGCATATGAGAAAGAATTTTACCTGGTAAAGCAATGATTCTAGGCAATTTTCCTTCCTCTTTTTCTCCTTGTTTACTTTTTAGTTTAACGATGACGGAGGTTTTTTCTTCAGAGTTTATTACATTACTGAAGAGTTCGGTCCAGTCTATATCTTTTAATGTTTCCTTGTTCTGTGTTATATCATCATCGCTATCCTGCAGTTCTTTGATGCTGTAAATAAAGCATAAGATATTTTTGAAAGGGGTTTAATTCGAAAATTATATGATTTGGTTTTGAGATATTCGTTATATATAAAAAGTATAGGTATAGGGTTATACGAAATAAATCGTACCAATATTTAAAATTTAGTTGGATTAATTCGTGATTAAATTTTCATGTAGAAATATAAAAGTTCTTGAAAAAACACGAATTTTTCAAAATTACGTTACTCATTCACCTATCTTTCCGTCTTGAGACCGAACACGAAAGTTTCATATCACCCGTGCCAACATCTGTATTTCGGAATTCCCACTTAGTGAATATTACTGGTTTGCTTCAATTCGACCAGAAATCATCTTAAAATTATTTAAATTATGCATTTGTTTAGAAGAGTTCTTTAACCTTTCGAGACATTTCTCGGTAAGTTGGAATAAGCCAGATATTTCATCTTTTTATTCGTTATTCGACTCGAACTACAAGTTTATATGTTTTGGTGAAGCTTTGACAAATGTCTTGAATACAATTTCTAGTGACTTTTTTTTTTAATTTGTGCCTCACTAGATCATGAAATAGACTAACTTGGAAAATTGATATATGTTTGCCTAACCCTTTATTTAAATAACGAAGTACTAATTGTAATCCTTTACTGACCGTGCTAATGTAAGACTCCTAATCTCATTAGGAGTCAAAAATATGTTAAATTCCCTCTCTAACGTCTGTTTGACTTCAACAGCATTCATTGAGTCCATTCCAATCTCAGTTAACGTTGACTGCATACTCACAGACTTGAGGTCCCTTATACCTGGTTGAAATTTTTTTATCATTATTAATGGTTCATTAACCGAAGCTGGTTCTAATATTTTTACCAATCAGTGCGCTTACAACTTCTAGTACATTTTCAGACATTCCGATATTCCTTTTTTCAGCTACTACAATACTGGAAACAATAGTATTTTCATTGTTCTTTAAGAATCCGTCCAAAACTTGAAGACAGTTCGTTATACTTTGCTGCAAAGTTCCTCCTATTTCAATTTCAATATGATCTTCTTGTAATTCCGCCACTAAGCCAACCTTTGGAATAAAAATGTATTTTTATTATTTTTTGAATAGCCCCAGTTGGAACTTACATCTCCAACAGCTCCCCACTGAATTGCCAACCCGGGATACCCATCTCTTCGCCTCTGTTCGCAAATTCGCTCCATCACTGAGTTTGACATCCCATAATTGGTCTGGCCTGCATTTCCTCTTCCACATGATACTGAGGAAAACACTATGAAATCCCTGGCGACGAAATAAAAAATTAGAATAATATTGGAACTGGTCATGCAAACTAGCCGAAATAATTTTGTTCAATGGTACCTCAGTTCTGGACAGTGTTTTCTGCTGATTTCATCCAAATGGCGTGTAGCGCGAGCCTTAGGGCCAAAGGAAACTTGGTAATTTTCGGCTGTTTGATTTTCCAAAAGTGCATCTCTTAGAACCACAGCAAGATTGAATATAGCTTTAACAGGCCCAATTGCATTAGCTTCCTTTATCAGATTTAGACAACCTTCTTGTGTTGTTATATCTTCTATTGATATCTTAACGTTGCAGCCATATTTCTTCCATAATCTATTCATCACAAAGGGCAAGATTAAAATATTTATGCAAACTTGAATGATTACTTACAAAATTCTGTAATTTTGATAACCGGTGGTAACACCTTTCCGAGACACCAGAACTAAGTTTTTAGCTCCCCTAAGCACTAGCCAGTCGGCTAATTCCAAACCGAAGCCTCCCAAGCCGCCGCATATTATATAGGTTTTGGAGGCTTCGCAGTAATATCTGAAAACAATATTTAAGTGATCAATTCATAGATTCAAGTTTAAATTTAATCATTAAATATGTGCTTGGAAATAGCTACTAAATAAAAAGGAGTTATTCCGCTTTCATCTGTCTATTGATGCTGCCTATATAAAATCTCCTTGGTATGTTATACTATATTGTGGCCTTATAGGCCTTTATAGAGGCTTCACATAAATGAGTTTTACTTCTAATATCTGTTTTAGCATTTGCAATGTAATCAAAAGAATCGAACAGATATATTCCTTTAGAATTTTTTTTTAATGAAATATATAGGATATATATTTAACAGTCAAACTTTAGAGCTGATATGTCAATTTTTTTTCTGGCCCAATTTCGCAACCTACAACAAACCTAGAGGGGGTTTTCCTTCAGCAGAACTCACTGGCTCTCCTTATATGGGATACATCAAATACTATTGAAGTTTTTGTAGGACTATGCATTGACACTATATAGTAAATCCCAGGGAACTAGGCATATGAAGGAGTGTCTGTTTCTGCGCATCTCGATTCATAGTATATAAAGTCCAAATAAAATGTGATGGAGTTCATTTGTGGTAGTGCTTGCTTGACGCGAAGGCCAAGCGGAACTCTGCAACGTTGCCGGCTTGCTTTCAAACAGCCGGGCGCTTAATCGTTATTTAAAGTTTGCCATCAAAATTATTTCAAATAATTTTTCTCCTCAAAATTAAATAGTTTGCATGCAATTTCGAGTTTCAATTTGCAACTCATCCAAATTATTAGCCCTGTCACTCTTAAATCTATAAATTGTAGATTTGACATAACCCCACAAGAAAAAATCTGCAGGAGTTAAATCAGGGGATCTTGCTGGCCATAGAATGGTTCCCCGTCCACTTATCACTCTGTTTGGGAAATGTCTCTCAAGACATTCAAGAACAAGAGCGGTATTGTGGGCAGAACAACCATCTTGCTGAAACCATACATCTCCTAAATTAATTTCTAATTGTTGGATTGCTGAAATAATTTGTGCCTGAAGCAAACCAAGGTATTTCAACCCATTCAAAGTACCCTCAATGAAAAACGGACCAATTATATGGTCACCTAAAGTACCTTCCCAGACATTAAGTTTTTGGGGATATTGGGTTCGCGCTTCGTACGTTCGGTTCAAATTTTCTATTGACCAGTAACGAATGACAACTGAATTAACGTAACCTAATAATGGAAAGGTCGATGCATCTATAAAAAGGATGTTTTTGATGAAATATTCATCATTATTGGCCCTTTCCATTATTGTTTCACGAAAAACCAACTGTCTCCCTAGATCTTCAGGAAAGATTTGGCTCGTTTTTTGCACCTTCTACGAAGTGTACCCTTTTTCCTTAAAATTTTGTGAGCGGTTGTACGTGACACATTTACTTGGTTCGCTAATTCACTGAGAGACTGATCAGGATTTTCCTCAACACTGGCTCAAACCGCGATTTCCTGTTCTTCTCTTTCATTGTTATCTTGTGGGGGGCGTTTATGATGTAATGGCAAAACACATCCAGTCGTCTGAAAATTTTGAATGTTACGACGCATTGTAACACTAGAAACGGACCGATTCTTAAAGTCCTAAAAATCAGCGACTACCCCTTGTAAGGATTGTCTTGAACAAAATTGTTTGATTATGAAGACTTTATTTTCAATTGTAAAAATTTCCATTTTAATTTATTTCTATTCGCTATTATAGTAAGAAACGGAAGATAATTAAAAAAAAAATTTCGATAATAAGTGAGGAAAACAATTATTTTCGGCTTTATATTCCATATATTCAACAAAAAATGTATTAAAAATACTTTACTATCTAGGTTTGCCTTTAAGTATCGCCGTATTTTTAATACATTGGTTTGTTGATAGCATCAATCAAGCGTCCGGCCATTTAAAGCGAGCCGGCAACGTTGGACAGTTCCGCCTGACCAACGCATCAAGCGAGCAGTATCAAAAATGAACTCTATCACGTTTTATTTGGAGTTTATATACTATGAATCGAGATGCGCAGAAACAGACACTCCTTCATATGCCTAGTTCGTTGGGGTTTACTGTATATTGAATTGGATTTTTTATGGTATTGTTAAATTTGAACAAATAATTGAAAAGCCAACTGTAACCATTGCTTTTCTAAATATTTACCGTGGCAGGCCCGTGGGGGTGTGTTCCAGAGCCTGGACATCTTGGTTTCGAATCTCTACCAACACCTTGCCCATATGTCGTCCTGTAGTCATAAATCGGAAAGCCTGCTCCACCTCATCTTTCCTAAAGACAGTTGAGTTTAACGGTTTCACTGCACCTAAAAATCACAATTCAAGTTTTTCTATAACCGACTTACAAGTATGTAATTAAGATAGTGCTGTGTTTAGGGACGTGCGCATCAGGGGACAAAAGCAATTTGAGCCAGCTACTACATTGTAAAATATACAAAAATGGGTAATAAATAGTGATCTAAATATATATTTATTCCTGTTTTAATACATCATGACTTTTTTCATTAACTTGGCAAGAAACAGGTCTTCTATATTTTCGAATTGTAAAGTAAATATTTTATTTATTCTGTCTTCGATTTCTGGGTTTAATAAGTGTAAAATTGTTATTTTAGGGATATGCATTGTTAGTTGCTAACGCGTTGGGTTTGTTCGTTGTGTTATATATATTATGTGCGATATCAAGAGGCATGTAAATATGACGAAGAAAGGGTTGAGGAATGTGGACAGATGGGGATCCCTTGCTACGTCGATGGATGTCCTTCGGTACATACTATTAAATGATTTAATACTTCTCATGAAAATAATTTTTCCTAGATCTCAAAATGCTTAGAAAGCATGGAGAGGAAGATACTATCAAAAGCCGCCATGGAAGGAACATTTTAAGCCAAAGAGCGAGAACTCGCGGATTCCATGGAACAAATGATAAGAATTCATGATGGACTTAAAACCAAATTAGAAAGATGAAATTTGACTTTGCAGAAGAAAACGTAGAATAGCATTGCAGGAGTGGGCTAGACACATATTTTACATCGTCATTATGACCTTTTTTTGGAAAAACTAAAATAACAAGTTTGTCCTGTTCGACAGCATAGAACAAATTTTTTGGCCTATTTAGGAGAGAATACAATGAGATCATGGCCGTCTGAATGATCATACCAGGAAATGATGGTAAAACCAGTGTCATTTCACAAGGTTGCTGAAATAGTGAGAAAGGCATTATGAATTGGTTTTCACGTCAAAAAACACTATTACCAGCTTGAAAGTGTCTGAAATCATTCTTTTAAACCAAACAATTTTTGATGGTTCAGAATCTCCTTCGTTTTATGTTATTGATCACTCATTGCGAGACTGGGAAATGCACAATTAGACACCGGAATAACTAATACTGAAATTAAGTTCGATTTCAATGAAAGTTTATCGATTAAATGAAAATTAAAGTTCGAAAATCAAGCAATCAACCCAAGCAGTCCCTAGATATAGCACTCCTTCTATAGGTAATCCCACAACTAACCTATATCGATATATTTCTGAACTATTCTGTTCAGTTCCATTTTTACACAATCAGGTTCATTGAATAACTTGTCCAGCATAACTCCATGGTAGCTTCCGCCTAGCCTGAAGGAGAGCAGGTTGAGTGTGTTATCATTAGCCAAATCAAATTTGCCAATTTCAAGGAAACGACCATTCTGCGCGAGGCATCTTGCAGAAGCACTTAGCTTTTCTTCTGCGAGGGAGTTTAATATTATATCAACTCCTTTGCCATTGGTCTCTTTCATTATCATTTGCTCGAAGGTCAAATCTCGTGAGTTGCCAATGTTTTCTTCTGTAAATATAAGTTAATATTTTGCCAAACGTCATTTTGCGTGCTTTAAGTGATAAGAACCTTTAATGTGTGGAAAGTTCTGTGCTATGAAAGTGCGCTTTTCTTGAGTTCCTACAGTTGTAAATACTTTGCAACCCATCCATAAGCAAAGATTGATTGCAGCTTGACCAATTCCACCAGTCCCAGAGTGGATAAGGACGGTGTCAGTTGACTTAAGTTTCCCTACCTAAATTTCTTTCACTTGAGCTTTGTTTGCAACATTCCACTACAACTTACAACTACTAAAGCATAAAGGCAAGTTCCATACACCACAGGTACTGTTGCTGCTTCTCTTAAAGACCATGACGGTGGAACTTTCCACATAAGGTTTGGGTCGGGCTTTACAAGAGTAGCTAAGGCACCCTGTGTTACCATGCCCATCACCCTCTCCCCACTGTATAGTTACAGATTAAAATCTATTGAACTTTACATCATTACTCTTTACTAACCTAGAAGTTATTCCTGAGTACTCAAATCCTTGAACGCATTCTTGCTCACGTCTGTCCTTTGTAATAACGTCAACGTTAATTCTACCTGATGCAGTCATGACATCTCTGAAGTTCAAGGCAGCGTAGAAAACCTAAAAAATTTAATTTGCGTTAAGCGCATTTTAGTCTGCAAGAATATAGTTCCTTTATAACCTCCACTATATTGTCATGCTGGTTTATATGAGATAAAGGGCCTTCAACCCATTTGATACTGGATAAGTCTCCGCGAACTGTGCTATTGGCGTAGCAATGTTCATTTTCAACTTCCTGAAGATTTTCTATAAATGTAATTTAATATAATGATAGATTTAAAATGCTTTAATTTACTTACCTAATAAAAGGTGTCTGTATGTTCCCCAATTTCCATTCATAAAAATATTTAAACTCATTCCTTTGTCGAGCTGATTCTTATAAAACGGCAAAGTAGGATCGAATGATGGAGCTGCGTCTACTATAAAAACTCCACGTAAGTTTTGGGTTTCTGGTTCTTTTCTGAGGCAATTTACAAGACCTGCGAAACAAGCTAATTTACAAATATTCTTAAATTTGCCTAGGCATAAGTTTACCTATCAGACCATTTAATACTTCATTTTGGCTCCAAAGAACAACGTCTTGGCCTTTCTTGATTTCAGTTTTCAGCTGATTCAACCATTTAAAATCGTTATCTTTACAACTAATGTTTATGAATACCGGTTTGGATTTATTTGGGTTACTTATTTTTCTTAAAAAGAACAGTTTCTCTTTATCCGTTTGCATAACCGAAAGGATCTTAATATTTCTTTGTTGTAAACTGTCGCGTTCAAAATTCAGATTTATTGGCTCTCTACTTATGATAAATGAGTTTTCTTTTGTTGCATTCAATATCTTTTGAAGGATCTGAAAAAAGAAACTACCTAGTTTAGGTTAATTTTAATTATACATTACAGAAAGAAATTTTTTCAGAACTCATCGTTGGGACTTCCAAAACCTTAATATTGGTTCAATGGAAAAGAAGTAAAATTTATTATTTTCTCAGAGTATTTGATATACAAAATATCTTAATTAAAAACTTCAAATATCAAAGAGTTGAATTTTTGGTTGGTGCAAATATTTAATTCATTCTAGATACCAAAATAAAATATAAAATTCAAAAGAGTTACTGATATCATATCATCTCTAAATTAAAAATTGAGCAGTAAACTTTTAGAGGTTTGCAACTTCGTTTTCCTTATGGACGCCTAATATAACTTGCAGCAAATATTTGAAGCCAAGGCTGATGCTACATGAATTTACTTCCAGGAAAAGATTTTTTTTATGGTAAAGAATTCAAGAAAATACTTATTGGAAAAAAATGAATTCCAATTAATAATTAAAAAATTTACAAATTTTTCAAAGAATCAGTGTACTCCGTTGCTTTTACAGTTTTTCGTTAACGCAAAAAGTAATCGAATATAGCAAATTATTAATGAACCTGCATGTATATCAGAAACAGTAAAAAATAATACAATTCTTGTTGGACCAATGGAATAAGCTTAAAGCCTTTATCTTATTTTTCTTTATCACCGTTTGCCTTATACCCCATTACACTTCCCTGTATAGTAAATATTTTAGAATTCTTATCCTTCATCCTTCTAAATTTTAGATTAATGTAAGTGGCATTTCTTTTATATTTCAAATAATGCGGATTATGTTCTAACTTGAGCAGAAAAAATGCCGGCGTATGTCATTAAATTTGTAGTTTGCTTCAATGTGTACAACCACTAAGTAAGAAATTTATTTTTCTTAAGATACCGGTAATATAATAATTTCATTTAATGTTTGAAAACTCTCGTCCCTCATCACTCTAGATGTTGCTTTAAGTCGTGGAGTATTTCTTTTTGGCCTTGAATAGTGCTGATTCTGGTGGTTACTTGTGACAAAAAAACTTTAGCCATAAATATTAAACTCAGTTGTATCTATTTTTTGACCCCGAAATAAAATATTTTTCGCTTTATCACCATTGTCTTACGAACTCTCAAGGAAGAATTGTTTAATATTTCTCATTCACATTAGTAAATTAAACATGAAATCTATTCATCGAGAATGCCCAAACAAATAAGAAAATTAAAGTAGGAAATATTTTCATTGAAATGAACTTCAACCACAATGAGTTGAATTGCCGCTTCAGGCATTTTTGACATGTGAAATAAAAATAAAAGTTTACTCACCGCTTTTCGGCTTAGTAGTTGACTTGCAACAGCAACACTAGCGTCAGTTATATCTTTCAGGTCAGTATTCTCTACTGTAACAGCTGCTTCAATATTCTTGGAAGTTAGTATTATCACATTTGCTTGCACTAATGGTTGGTCACCCAGCATATCATTAATGATCGGCCCTAATAATACGAATATCAAACGTGAAAAAGGAGAGTTTTTTCCCTGTGTATTAAATTCAAACCGATGGGCTGCAAATCTTCTCCGGTAGCTTCATCGATAAGTTCAATTGCATCCACTTTTAGCCCACAATGATGCTCTAAAGCTAGCTGCATAAACACTCTAATAGCGGACTCCAAATTTAGTATTCCTTCATTGGGGACAAATATATATTTCTCCAAAACTGGAAGAGCTGTTGGTTTTCTTCTTGGTATTGATGAGGCCAAAAGTGTTCGTAATTCTATTCCACCCGACCTAAGACAATATGGAAATTTAAGACACTTCCAGTACTAGCAAATTTTTAGGTGTCGTTCGTAGAAATATTTAAGTTATCATTAACATATGAGCGGATATGATCTAGGGACCTTTCAAGTATTTAGAGAGTGATTTAATGCGATTGAGTATTCGTTAAATATAATCGCGAACTTCCTTTTACTCTGTAATCGATCTTACCTGATAACTCCAGAGGTATAATCAATATACACCGGTAATTCTACCGTTGCATCTCCACTAATAAGCCTTTGCTTCTGAATTTGTTCCAAATGAGTTCTGGGATTGATAATAACTTTCTCTAATTTGGTTGGTACATAAAGCAACCTGGTATCCTCTCCTAGAATTTTCATTTGAAGCATGGTATCCATAAACGACATCCAATTTCCAAGCCATTTGGCTTTGCCATATGTAGCTGATGAATTACACTGCGTTAAGCCTTTAAAATCTCCCCTTTTAAAGACGTGTTTAATATTAAAAAGAGTGGCCTTTAATTATGATCAAGCACTCACTTGTAGTTGTAACCTCGAAGTCTTAGTTCCTTATAAATGTCCTTTGAATTCAAGCTATCGCCATTTATTTCTGGTTTAATTTGAGGCCAGTTAAACCTGGTTTCTTTTTCACCATTGTAAACAAAGCCAGTCATTACAACCTCACCTTTTTCTAAAAAAAAGAAGATAAGGGAGAATTATGGACGTAAGTGTTGCATGTTCTGTGGATTGAGAAGTCTTAAAAAGGACGGTTGGCTTCCACTGTTGACATAACAAAAATTATGAGCTTTGATTGAAGAGATATATGATTTTGAATACAAAATCTTTTCATGGATTTTCTATTAGATCTATATATAGAAGATTTATGAAGAGTTTTGCAACAAGAAGTCCACAATCCTACCTGTTATTTCAAACCGGCCGCTTCGTTTTTGGATCATAACTTTCAATGTAAGGTAAATTCTTGTATCTTTGGTTAGCGGGCAAGCTCTCAAAAATTTGCAGTTCTCGAAAACAATACTTTGCTTGTCTATATCTGTCTCATGCATGTCGGCTAATAAAGTCCAAACCAGGAAGAGATAGCTTGTTGCAGGAAATAGTACTCTCCCTAAATGAAATAGTAAATTTTAATTATTTCTACTAGAACTTACTGAACTCGATTATAGTTTTTATTAAGTCTAAACATATACAATTAAAAAATATACATATTGTAAAAAAATCTTTTTGCCGGCAAAAATCCGTTCAATAAGAAAGATCTTCATAGTACCTTGACAATCCGAATTAATCTAAATAAACCCAAAATAACCTGAATTAAATTCTACAGTCGGTTTTCCAGCGTTAAAAGGAAAGCAGAGTCGAGAAGAGATTGGTATAAGTAGGACTAGATAAAGGTTTATGTATCCCTGTCGAGTAACAGTAACAAGTGAAGAAAGAACTCATTAAATAATAAATTTCACATAATGCTCCTTTTCTGGGGTAGTGTTAGATAAAGTACGATTCCAAACACTTACCATCTATAATATGTCCATCCAAGCTTGCCCACTGATCCTCCTCAAGACAGATTTGGAAATTCTTGGACTCGCTCATCTTTGAGTCAGTGCCGAAAGAAGGAAGAGCAAATATTTTATTGTGACACCATTTTATTTTAGGAGATATCATCGGTGTACCTCGACTCACTGGAAACTGAACTTTTGGATATAGTTGCTGAATTTGTGGCTGTTGACCTGTTTCGTAAAGTCTGAAAAATAATACTTTCAATTAGTTGAATCCATCAAAGGGATCAGAGAGAAGATTGAAAGATAACAATAAAATTTTATATTGCTTAGAGTGACGAAAATAGCATTTTCTGTCACTGGAATACCATTTCATTTTAATCAATAAAGATCTTTGGAGATGAAAATGAATGTCAAGGGATATTCCATCTCTGAAGATGAGAATGGTGTTTTTCGGTAAAGTACGATAAAAGTTTTTTTATATGGCAGTGAAATGAAATATTATTATAATTTTCAGATTGAATTACCTTCCAACAACTTTAAGAATTCCTATTATCCCAGTTTCAGCGGTAAAGTTTATAACAATGTTAGGATATTTTCTTTCGGGTTTCTCAATTCCATTTCCAATTTCCAGCAACAATGAATGCTTCGTTATTGTTCTCGGAGTGTTTTTAAGCTCAAATAATTCATTTATCAGGTTTTCAGAGAAGTAGAAATCATCTTTATGCTCATTGACCTCCTTAGTTTTCTTATGTGAATGCAATACTGCTTGGAATTCATATAGCAGATTGGATCCTAAAAATCAAATCAACCAAATAAACTCTAGAGGATTTGAATATGTCATCAAATATTTATTTTTCGCTGAAATAACTTAGCAGAACTTACTTTGCTTTGAGATTTTCTTAATTATTTTGTTAAAATCTACACTCCTTGATTCCTCTTGAATATATTTAATTATTATACATGCAAATTCCAAAAACTGATCAAATGTTATGACATTTTCAAAATATGCTTTTGTTAGATATCCAATGGAATTTGCAGACACAATATCTTTGCGTATTTCCAGTAATTTCAATAACTCGCAGCAGGCTAACTGGGTGAGTACATTGATGAGCAGCTGAGCAACATTTGATTGGCTGTCTTGCAAAATGGTTTCAATACTAACATTCTTTTGTGCGAAGAACTGCACCAATCTAAAAATGAATTTGACGCTATGGGCCGCGTTTGGCAGAGACAACAATTGGCCAACTATTGAAATTTGTAACCAAAATGACATCAGCATTTTTTTAAACAGTTGCACAACTTAGTGTTATGAACGAGTCGTGATTTTAATCATTTGAACATATCTTTCAATAGAAATGCAATTTACCTATTGTTGAAATTAAACAACAATGGTAAGTGGAGCAGCTCACGTAGCAAATTTTCGGTTTGGACCGTGATGCCTCCGAAATGCACATGGAGCTTTTTATGACGGATCTCAGTTACGGGTGTGATTGATTTTATTATTACTCCTCGTTTTGATATAATTCCATATCCTCGATATAAGTGGTCTTTTATGGGCTTCCTGCAAAATATGATAATTAATTCGTTTGTTTCTATATAGGTACCAACACCAAGTTTTGGAGTGCCAATTTTGAGGAAAATTGAGAAATATTAGAAAAAATAGAGCTAAGATGAAATCAGGCCATGTTTACTGATTGAGCAGCATCTGGGTGTGTAAAGTATAAAAAAAAAACTCGACTACAATTCATCAAGATTAATTACGAAAGAAAGCTTGCAGAATATTCAAAATACGTCCGAAAGTGCACAGTCATGGCGGTAATATCGGCGACGTAAGCTATCTGAGCAAGTTTAATAAGTACCTACTAAGAATAAAGATACGAAATCATCATTAAATACTTACCTAAAAACATTGTGTATCAGTGCTATATGTTCTTCATCGAAATGATCAGCGATATCATCAAGAAGATCGTCAACAGTTTCTCGTGTACGTCCGCTGACACACACCAGCCTTGGTAACCCATCTGTTGGGTTTCCAGCCTCACGTTTTAGTTTTGCGCACCTCTTGAGGATTATGTGGACATTTGCTCCTCCAAAGCCAAAATTGCTCACTCCTGAAACGAATTTAAATCTTACAATTGTCAAAAATGAGCACTGAGAACAAAAATATACCGGCTATAGGCTCGTTATCTTCGAACGGTGTGTCTTCGACTACAATTTTTACGCGACCTTCAATAATTCCATATAAGTTCTTCTTAGGAGTTTTGTAGTTAATATTTGGAGATATCATGTTGGTTTCGAAGGCCAATATCACCTAATCGGTACAATTGTGATGGAGAGTAAAACTAGATGGGAAAAAATTCATTTTGGGATTATTTACCTTCACAATTGAAGATAACATGGCAGTTGGCTCAGTGTGCCCTATACTGGACTTCACAGATCCTATCAAGAGAGGTTTGTTTCTACCAGGAGTAAAAAATTCGTCAATGCTGGTAAGCTCTTCAGGATCTCCTGCAGAAGTACCTACGAACCACCCCAAATTTTAACCTTAAAGATAACATTTTCTTGTAAATAACAAACCGGTTCCATGAGCTTCGATGTAGCTGACGGTAACTGGATCAACTCCACATTCCTCATACATCTCCTTCAGCAAAGCAGTCTGACTACGACCATTTGGGTACGTAATGCCATGTTCCTTAAAACCATCGCAGTTCGTCTTGACATGAACTATCTTAGCATAAATCCTGTTGCTGTCTTTTGCCTTTTGGAGCAAAATTGCTGCGACAGCTTCTGATCGCACGTAACCAAATCCATCAATGTCGAAAGGTCTGCATTGTCCAGTAGGAGATAATACACCTAATCTGAAAATGTATAACTGTTATCAAAGCATCAAAGGATTCCCGTAAAGAACATATGTTTCCATAATATAATCAACAGTTATATGTTAGTCTCGGTTATAAGAAACTCAGAAGGTGATATGGTATAATAAAAATGATCTTAGCTTGAGCAAGTAGCCACTACGTAAGTGAGATTACGGCTTAACTGCACCTAAAGGAGGTATTTCTTTAAGGCATAACGAGGTTCACGTAGACGGATTCGCTTAATGGAGCAACAAGTCACTTGTGTTGTGATTGATATGTTTTATGATGTGATTTTTTCACAAAGTAAAAAGCTTGTAGATTAAAGTCTATTAAGACTTTATGATACTAGATGGCGTTGGTAAGATATCTTCCTGCAGTCCCAGGATAGCTAGTTGCCATTAATGTTATCGATATCCGCCTGCGATTAGTTGGCTGGAAATGAACCGAATTGACGAGATCCGAGAGGATCGAAACCAGTTTTGGAGTGACTTAAATGCAAAGCTTTAATAAGGAATAAAGTCGCAATAAATGTTAATTATCTCAGATTTTTCCTACGACTATTACTTCATTCATATTCAATAATTTTTGTTCCTGCTCAATATCCACCCCCAGTTATCTACTATAATAATAAAATTACCTGGCAAATTGAAGGCAACATCCTTCGGAAAATATGAAGTTGGCACCACCAACTAAAGCAGCATCGCACTGACCCAGCCTAATAGCTCTAACAGCATGCTCAAATGCATATCCTGAACTACTGCATGCAGTGTCTGTAGTTATGGATGGCCCTTGAAGTTTCAAATGGGAACTGATCTTGTTTGATAACGCACTCTTCAGATTCCTAAGATATAAAATGACTAGTGAATCTGCAAAGTGAATCACTTTCACGGAAGACGAATTGACATAGGCCTTGTGTTTCTACAGAAGAATAGTCAATAGACGCAGTTTTTACGTTATTGAAATGAAATACATGACCTTAGAGAATGCTTTTGCTTATCGGCTTTTGATCTAGACTATCAGAATTGTTGCGGGATAGTTTCAAACATGATTTTTGGCTATTTTTACTACATACGTACGGTAGTCGGCAGAAATTACGCACCATATGGGATTTTTTTAAATTTGAATTCATCAGAAAATTTTATTATTGGTAAACGCTTCTGCATTAAAACACATGCACAAATAATATTTATATTTTTTTATCTTCTCTGAAACGAAATTGGCATATTAAATTAATTTGTTTTATTTCCTATATGGAGCAAATCATAAAAACATTCGAAAGTGTTTTATGGAATAAAAATTTGGAACTTCATTGTTGGGCTCATCTTTTAATTCTAGACAACTTTTCACAACAGATGTGTGAACCAAAATTAAATTAAATATACTTTAATCATAAGCCATTTTCACGATTTTTGAAACTCCCCCATATAAAATTCGTTATATAAATTTTGTAAACTGCATTTTGAGTTGCACAAACTTTTGTCAAGAATAAAATTTTTTGATAAATTGACATTTAAAAAAAATTCATATGGTGCGTACTTTCAGCTGGTCACTGTATATGAAGGCCTAACGATAAAACCAAAAATTTTTCCAGTACTAACCCAAGAATGGTGTTCGCTCCTTTGATACGCTCGCAATGGAAGTAGTGAACTTCGAACTCTGCAAATGTTATACCTAAGAACACTCCAGTATTCGTTCTTTCTAAATCCGAAGGGTTCACACCAGCGTCAAATATGGCTTCGTAACATCTTTCCAAAAGGGATTTGCAAATAGGATTTAACACCGTTGCTTGACGAAGTAGGCAATCTAAAATTAATTTTGAAGGATATTCTTATATTTCTGCTTGATTACCAATACCGAAAAATCCAGTGTCGAACCGGGTCTTATCTTTTATTATTCCATAGCTGGTAGGCATCTCGTTGTTTGATTTGGCAACGTAAGAGGTCATGTCGATTTTATTGTACAAATTGTGCTTATATTCGTCAATAGTGTCTGCTTGAGGAAATACGCCTGACATTCCTATATAAAAATATTGTGTAAATTAATGTTGCCTTAATGTAATTTAATTTTTGGCCAAATGATTAGCTGAGCTTGGAGCAAAACATGAAGAAGTAGACACCGTGGAAATTTGATATTAGACCCTCGCGAATCTGTAAGAAGTATCGTAAAGCAGGAAGTGTCGAGAATACTCTTGTTGTGACGATTGTTTTTTCATTTTGCTGTTCCCATTGTGTTAATTTTCGGTTGTTTTGCTAGATTAAACCTACGCAGGCACTGGCGTATCAGTTGAGTATGTTTGGTGTTAAGTTTATGAAAAATCAAATCAAGTTCGGCGAAATTTAGGAGAAGAAGAGGAAAGAAAGAGTGTCGTCAATTCGTACCTCTAGTTGTTTGCTTTCCAATAAATTTTTCATAATATCAAGTACGCACATTGCAGTTTAAAAATTGTAAAATACTGAACCAGCCGCTGTCAAAGGTCTTGTTATGGTTCATAAATATACTTGTTGATCTTTTAATAGTTGGGTGTGTTGTTAAACCGTGAGTTAAAAACCTCTAGTACCAATACTGCCGACCAAAAGAACTAACATTTCCCAACCAGCATGTCAGTTTAACTTAAAACAGATGAGCTCTTACCTGAAATAACCACTTCTTCTCCTACAGGAGGGTGGGACAATGATGAACCAAATTCAAAAGACATATTTCGTTCTTCGCCAAGTTGGATATTTTCTTTCACCATCTTCACCTGTAGGAAATAATGCCTCTGCAGATAAAGCAATAATAACTTTTTGAAGAAGAATTCTTGATGATAGCGCATCTAGGGCTAGCATTAAATTGGAATATAATTTGACTAGACTAAGGGGCTTAGATAATCTATTCGGATACGTGAGCATCCTCATATGTACATACTTCAAATCTCCGTACCGTTGTAAAAAAATAATTTTCATATTTTGAAAAAGTTAATTAAGTTACACGACCGGAAAGCAGGAATTAGCCAGGCGAGCCCACTTTCGGGACTTCACCGGCAGAACTTTGCTTTGTGGTAGAAAAATTGTATAGCAAGTGAATTAGTTTCTGCTCAACGGTAAAAAAGTATTATAGTACCTCAGGATTTAAAAGAAGAAAAAAGTGCTTGATTGATGCGAACCTAAAAAAAGATCATGAAAAATGATTCTGAAAATGATATATTTTTACTTATATAGAGAATTTACTGTTACGTACCTTACGCTCAAAACTTGCACTTTTATTTCAATTATTGTCGTTCGCTATAATGCACATTAACTTTTAGGCCTAGTCTTCACTCCCCAAATCAATGAACTATAGGTATTAATGAAGGAAAGATTGTATTTATACTATATTTCAAGCAGAATAATAATACTATTATATTCAGAACCGATTTTACCAGAACAGGAAGCCTTACATTATAAAAACAATGAAAAATTCGAATATTTGTGACGCAAGCTCCTGAATTAAAAAAAAATCGACTAATTGTAAAAAAATGTTTATGTTTCTTTCATGAATATTGATATGATAAGACGCAAATTAATAGTAAATTGAAACAACATAATTTTAAGTCAATGATTTGAAGTTATTACTCTTTAAGACATGCTTTGAGCAACTGACAAACTTAACGGGAAAATATCAAAAACTAGTTTGCACCTAGGTCATGCCCATTTCTTAATTTTTATTTTTTGTACAAATTATTAAAGATCCCAGAGAGCATTTATCGAAAAGCGAAGAAGATTGGACTGAAGATTCGCTATAAATCTTGCTATAAATAGTAAAAATATCGATTTGTCTGCAGAAGTTTTAATCCTGAAAGTCAAACTTAAAAGATTCGTGATCTCGAAAATTAGATGTCTTACTTTCGGGTTTACATGTGACGAGATAAAAAAAAACAGGGAAAAGCTTCTAATGTATCAATTTTTTCGTATCAAATTAATCTGCGAAAACGAAAATTGAAAATATCTAAATTTGCATAAACGACATTTTTCAACACATTTTCATGCAAATTTGCACGAAGCATACACCATATTAATTTCAGTTTTTCTTAATACTATCCAGCCGGGATTTCTTTTAATTAATCTATAATGTAATTAATAGCCAGTGAGTTGTAAAACTCATTGTTTCCTCAAAATAATCCAAAAACCCGCCGATGTATAACTGCCGGCAGTGTCTTCTTTGGGGGACGATGATAAGTTTCCAACTACAAAATTACCTTTAATTAGTTCTACCGGAAAGTTCTGTACGTTTATGAAGAAGAAGAAAATTATGCAGTTTTTGATCCATCTAACAATATTTATTGTACGATATAATTTCCATTATTGTTTATGACATTTTGCTAGCGCGATGGCAATTTGTGAAACCCATATTTGAAGAACGACTTGTCTTTGAAGATGAAAAACTCAAGAAGTGCTGTTTTGACATCTTTTTCATTTTGAACTTTTTTCCCGCCAAAAAATTTTGTAAAGAGAGGAACAAGTAAAAATCAGAAGGTGCAAGGCCTGGGGAGTATGGTGAATTCAAGAGAATTTCCCAGCCTAGCTCTGCGATTTTCTGGCGAGTAGTCAAAGCTGCATGTGGTCTAGCATTGTCGTGATGCAATGTGATTTGCTACCCGTGGAACATTACCGGACTCGTTTCTTGGAGTGCTTTCCTTAACTCATTCATTTGTCAACAGTATTTCTCCGAATTGAGCTTTTCGGTGGGTTTCAAAAGCTCGTAATGGATTGGTCCTTGAATGTTCCACCATATACTACACTGAATTCTCTTTTTAAAGCTCAATCCAGGTTTAGGAGTGGAAGGGGTAAGTTGTCCGGGATTACAGTACGCTGTTTTCCTTACAATGTTTCATACGTAATCTACTTTTCATCACCAGTTTTCATACGGTCCAAGAAAGGTTCACTTTTGTTCCGAGCAAGTAGAGATGTGCTTATGACGATGCGGTCATGTAAATTTTATTCACTTAACTCATGAGACATCCATCTGGAATATTTATAGACCAATCCTACCTTCCGAATATGGTTCGAAATGATTTGTTGAGCTGAGTTAAGTTTCTCCGCGATTTTCGATGTTGTTAGAAAAGGATCTTGACGTATCATGGTCTTTACAATATCGTCATCAATCAGAGATGGCCTCCCAGAGTATCCCTTATCACTAAGATCGAAATCATCTGCTTCAGATTTTTTGAACCATCTTCTACATGTACTTTCTGAAACAGCATTTCCTCCAAAAACTTTCACTAAATTTCGACATACTTTAGTAGCATTCCTGTTCTGTTAGAATTCATACAACATACAATGTCTCAAATGAACTTTATTAGTACCCATGTTTTCACAGTCGCATATAGCTTAATAATGACATGAAATCTTTACTGTAGTTAATTTCGAAGGAAACATGTATATATATGCAGTTATAAAGAAACATGGCCATATATGGCTCAAAAGAGTATGTGCATACATGTTTAAATTTGAAACAAAATTATCGGACAAAACTTTCTGGTAGACTTAATATTTACTCTAATATTTTTGAATTTGACTATCAGCTCCAAAAATGATAATTAGTAACACATGTGAAGTAAATGACTCTGAAAGTTAATACTTTGGCATATAACACGGATATGACCACTTCTGACGAATGTGTTGACAAGTAAAATATCATTATCTTTCAAAAATTCTTCTTTTTCTTTAATTTCTGAAGATAAAACACCACACTATTAGATTAATAGGCACTTACTAGTTTAATTTTTTTTACTTATTTAATTAATTACTAATTTAATTGATGACGAGGTGATTATCCAATTGCACAGCCAAGAATATACTAAAACTTATACAGGAACATTGTTAGGAACTTTAAGTTATTGTTTTTTTTTGTTAGTAGTTGTTATTTGTACTTTCATCCCTTAAATTACGCCCATGTACTTCGATACTTATTCTAAGTATACCATCTGGGTGTCAGACCACGGTGCCCATCAGGCCACAACCAAGGGTTTTTTATGGCTGAGAAATATGCTACTAGTCAAAAGAAGCTTTCTCAGTTGGGACTATTGCCGTGATCTGCAGGTCGATGGATCTGCAATATTCTCAGAAAAGCGACTCGTATAGATATTCATCAGATGGCCGCGATTTATGGCATTCGGCTCGGCCATAGCTCGTAAAGGCTCTTGGTGGTGGTGCGCCCCTGGTTGGAATTCTTCGGGTTTAGTACTTCAGTGATAATTAAAGTAATTTTGCTCTCTTTTTTTTCTTCTCTTCGTGTTGGAGCGGTGGCGGTGTCGGATATGTGATCCAAATAGTCCATAGTTTATAACCTACCCAATTAAGCATTCTCCCTCTTCATACTTAGACCAACAAATTCTGTCATTATTTAAAATAAGTGCAATTAAATATAGTCCATTTTCATAAACGAAATTGTGGTTTTCGTGGTTTCGTTTGTCGAAAGAATTCCTTAATAAACATAGAAAAATTTGAGATAAAAATAGGATATTTGAATTATGTATGTACGATAATTTTGTTTGTTTTTTACTAACCTAATAGACATTGAATTTTAAAACTGGGTTGAGTTCAAGGATCTAAACTTTTTTTTGATTATATTGAAAATATTAATTATGCTGTGGGACAAGCATGTTCAAAGCTTTCGTACCAACGAAATTTGATTATAGTTAATTTATTTTTGTTTATATTCCCATAGGAACATTTACGATCGAGATGCGTCAAGAAGTCGCCTATTTTGAGTTAATAATATATTATTGAAGACCTGGTACCATAACGGTCCTCTTTTGAGGCAACGGCTAATTTTGGGATAAAATGCAGGTCCTATTATTCATTCATAATAATACAGATATGGATATCGGATTTATAAAAAAATATTTTCAAGTGTATTGACCTGTGAACAATGATATGGTGTTGAACTAGGGGTTAAATTAATGAATTTTGTAATATGCATGGCATTATAAATTATTGAAATAGTCGAATTTATGAATGTGGATGGCATGTTCAATATTTAGTCTAAGTTCAATTGCTTTCATATTCAAAACGTTGGAGTTTGGTTGGATAATGTGGTAGACTAAAAAAATAACGCTTAAAATTCCACATAGAACGTGATGCATTTATTATATTATCAGATAACGTACTCCATTCAATCAAAGCATCCTTTCGCTCGCAAGGCCACTTTAAGATTTAGTTTTCACGAAGAAAATATTCGAAAAATCTTGTTTTGGCGGCCCGGTAACGTGTGACTGGTCAAAGCTCCGACCCACTAAAATCCTGGAGATATCTAAAAGCCGACCTTCGACGACCTAAATCTGTCCCTAGGTTCTGATCTTCAATGTCCAGTGGATTTTAAAGTTCCGTTTTTTATATAATTCTACACATCAAATCTTTGTCATCGTTTTTCAAGGGCCGAGAGTTTATTGCACCCCTATTGTGACACGTTTTCCGCCTTATTCTTTTCCTTATTGGGTTATTGTTTTGTTCTCTTATTGTTCTTCTTAAGCACACGCCGATTGTTGCTTTTCCTTCACCATCGTACCAATGACATTTCTGTAATGATCCCACTTCGTTTTACTTTCTAACGTGCCGTTGATAAGGGATGTTCGAGTTAGGTTGTTCACGCTCTTCTTTAGCCCTTTTCTTTCATATTTGAATAAAAGGCATTAAAAATGCTCTGTTAGGTTTGTGTTAAGTAGTAATTCAGGCGCATATGTTTACATGAACTTAGGACAGAGATAGGTCTTTTTGCCCGTTGGCGTTGAGATTTGACCAGCGATCTTGCAATTTCTGGATGGTCGTGTTTCTGGCCGTTCTCCTCTTCGCTTCCGTTGTTCGTGGAAAAGTGTTTCTGTAAGAGAAAAACGATGAGGGTACTGGAACTACTTCGTGGGATACCGTTCCATATACATGTGAGCATTCTTTGTCCATGTTGAAACAATTAATCAATTATCTGAAAATATCATGGGGTTCTGGCTCTAAATTCCTCCCAAGATAAGTGCGAGAAAATTGTGAAAGGGCTGTCATGAATCTCTTCGCATTTCTTGTTTATGTTAAGACTATTAATTGGCATTATCTGAAAGTGGTACAGGCGTTTGGTACTAAACTCTTCCTCAGATTAGCGTGAGAAGAGAGGGTTGTTTATAAATTCCTTTAGCGTAGGTGAGAATGACGTTTAGGGGTTTGGTACCCGTAGGAAAAAGGGTGGACAGCCCTTCCATCTTATCGGTTCTCTCACGAAGAGCAGATGTGTTCTGTGTATGGATACCGGGTTGAATCGGGATTCTATTTTTGGTTCACGGAGAATAAAGAAGTGCTCTGAGAATTGTTTTTTTTCTCTCCGCCCTTGAACCGCGAATCTTACATACACATGTAGCCCGCAATAACACTTATCGCTATGTTCTCAGTATTATATGTTCATATCTTTTTATTCTCCTTATCTAACCCCAAATTGGGGTGGCGTAGAAGCGTTTCGACTGTATCATCCCATAGAGCAGACGATCCTTCCATTGACGGCATTATTCTGTGAAGAACTCTTAATTTATTGAGGTCCTTCCGACAATTGTCTTATATGTACTGCGCGCCATATTTGTTTGAACCAAATTGGATGCCCAGATACCTTATGAATTACTACGATATTATATGGTTATCGCTCGTTAGAATGAAAATGTCTTCATATCTCTCTTCCCGCTCAGGATGACCAATTCGGTTTTTTGTTAACGGTGAGTGGTCAGTTACCACTCTAAGGTCTAGAACGTAAAGTTGGCTATGACCTTTTAAGTTTTCATCAGGACGCTGGTGGCAAGAATAGAGCGGTCAAGGAGAAGTGGACAGGATATGTTGGGCAATTTAGCATCACAGGTTGTTATTTCCTGATTTTACCAAGTACGCACTCATTCAAAATAGGTACAGAGTGAATTTTTATAATTTGACAATTTACTGCAATATTAATATAAAAGTGGTTTATATAAAAGCTTTACATATTTTGACGAACATTTTTATGACATGTTATATTAGAAAAAATAAATGAACATCAGAACCCAAAAAAATCAATCAAAATTATATTTCTTTAATGGGATTCCTTGTATATCAATGCACATTTGAATGTTGTGAACAGAAATATACATATGCATCTTAAAATTGATCCCTATTTCTCAGACACCCTATATAAAACTTTTAAATAAACAAGTTTTCCCTAGCTTCAACAATAAATTCACAGTAACTAATCAAATTATAAAATTAATCCTGTACACACACATGGCATGACCACAGGCAGTTACACGAACTTTTTCTCCTTTCGTCCCTCTTAGACTTTAACACTTTCAATGGTTATAGCCATTATTGATATTCTATATACCCAGGAATAAAAATATTTTGATGAAGATCAGAATAAAATAGAATAATATTTCTTTCTTTGTAGTTTCCATTCGCGGGAGTTGGTGCAAGGTAATGGTTGCGGAACTACATGGCAGATGGAAGAAGAATTTTCACTCAGGTAATCAGTCAAGAGATTCAGTTTACCCAATCAGATTAGTTCCGTTTTAGGTGATTTACATATTAAAGAATCCATGGAACTTCCGTCCACTTTCATCTCTTGCCTTTTACTAACCTGTTGCTTGTTAGTTGGTAAGTATGCAAAACTTGCATTCTTTATATGAAAATTTCATCTAGTAAGTAAATATTAATATCAATATGGTAAATTCCTGGATTGAAAAGGATACGCACAATAAATATGCATTGTGCTTTGTAATTTGGGTGAGTCAAATGAATTTAGATTTATAAAACTTAAATTGCGTTATGATTATTATGTAATGAAAATAAACTGCAGGAAATATTAATTGAAGAAACATGTTTGCTCCAAGTAGTAAACATGTTGAAAAAGAACTTTATATTTATAGGTATAAGGAACTCTAATGATATTCTGTGGGTAATTAAATTTGGCATTTAACAGTAATACAACGTAGCATGTGTTCTATTTAAAGTAAACAAGTTATTAATAGTTAAATGTTGTAAAAATTTAGCTGTACTTTTAGAACACCCTGTACAATTTGATGGTTTTTTGAAAATTTAATTATATAATTTGGTGCGTTGTTGACTTCCTATTAAAATTTTGCTGTAAAAACTTAAATATAATATGACAGATTAGATGTTGAAAATTATCTTGCATTTTGATAAAAACTGAATTATTTCAAAAACCGTCAGAGTTAGACACCATAAAACTTAATTAAACTTAATTTCATTTTGAATGCAAAAGTGACATAATATACAGGGGATTCCTTTTTAAAAATGCAAGTTTAGTCAATTACATGTGTTTGAGACACTCTATATACTTTGAAAATCATTTTAAAATGTAGCTCTAGTTCATCTGTATACGTCACAAAAGAGGAACAGTTAAAAAATATCTAGGCTTTGTTATGAAATTTTGAGGCGTTCCTTGTGGTCCACCCTGTATATAGTTCTGGGTTGCAACTATCTGTAAAAGATTGTCTTGACAATGTCTAATATCACGTTTTATTCTTTTATGATATTCGGCTTTTAGCGAACATTTCCAGAATAATTAGGAATTTTTCCATTTTTGAAACGAGTTCTAAATAAGTTTTAAACTGTGCGTAGTTGCCTTAACTTAATCCATGTGGTGTCTCTCCTGGATTGAAAGGTCTCCATATATTCCTGTCAATTTCTAACACTCTGTGTAGTATTCTGTTTTTAGAAGTGTATAGAACTGTACCCTGACACCTTCTCTCTTAAGACTGTTCTATCCAATCACGTTCGGTCAATATAAAATATTCCATGAGAGTAATGATGTAAATTAAATAAGTATCTGTTGTTGATAGTGCCACGCCCTGAAGTTTCTTTCAATTAATTAATTTAGATGCTTTTATTTTTTTCTAATGTTTTTTTGTTGTTTAAATTTTTTATCCCTATCCGGCTATCCTTACCGACTTTTTATTTTCATATGGAAAGGTACCCAGTATAGTATATCAAATGAAGGGAAATTTAATAAGAGATACAATGCTATATTCAGAATTAAATTTAGATATACAGTTTCCTAAAAAATATATAGTTATAAGATAAAAAATAAAGTAACTCTTTCAGAAACTATAACATCAAGTAAAATTGAAATTCCTGAAATAAATGATCAAATTGGGTTCCAGTAACAATTTGGGAAAGACCCCGTCGTTCTGTTTATCCAATTATCCAGTGTTGCTTTTGTTATTAATTCAAATTCTGTTCATAGTCTGAGACGTAAATCATCTAAATTTTGTGGCCCATTTTTGCAAATGGAACCCTTTAAATGACCACACAAAAAATCAGTCTACCCACTAAACCACTATGGATTCTGCCCGAAAATGCCGAAGAGCATTATTTCGAGAACACGAAACTATTAGACGTGGATAAGAAATTATTTGTATTTTTATTTAAATAAATTTTTATTTTCACTTTGGCATATTACATAACTACATAAGCTGATATAAATAAACAGACCGACAAGGACAAACATATGACGTCAGTATCGTCCTATTAGTTACTACGGTAAAAACTGAACCTCGATAAAAAAAACAATTTACATGAAAATGACAATTTTCCATTCTGTCACTCTCTATATAATAACTAACTCAAGTTATGGAATATGAAATAGAAAATAATTTGAAGCAAATTTCATCAAATTCAACCAAAAATATGTTTATCCCATGTGAATCCGGTTTGTTTTTTAATTTTTACTCACATAGCTTAGATATTACAGATTATTATTTTTGGTAAATCTGAAATAAACTATTATACTAATAAACATAAGAGGAATAAAGAAAAAGATTGTATTAATAAATAAATATGTAGACGAAGCCAACACTGTCGTTACTATAATATAAAATATTATCTTATTTCTGAAAAAAAAAAATTAAAATGTGTTATGGTAGAGTTTGTCTAAGAAAATTACTATACAAAGTGTTTTACAAAAGTATGTCAAAATTTCAGGGAATGAATTTAAATAAAAAGTACATAAGAATGCGGGTTCGGTTTCGCTTCCTGTTTGAAATACAGCGTGATAGAAAACAAAACAAAAAGTTATCACTTTCAATTTCAAATAGCAAGCGTAACCGGGCCAGCATTCATATTAACTTTTTTCTTAAAATCATCCACAAGTTAATCTCCTGAATTTTTTGCCATGCCATTGCGAAACGCCCTGTATAAACTGTATTAATTCCTCTTTAGATTTTGATTTTTACATGCAACCAAATCTGTGAAGAATCTTTCTTAGGCCAAATTATATATCCCAGTTTTAAAACTCGAACTCACGTATTAATTCTGGCAAAATCTCCAGTTAAACTATTAAACAAGTTTAACAGAACGTATAGCAGAGGATCTCAGAATAATTTGTTGCTGTTTTATTATCAATATCTTTATTAGTTATTTTTTAAATTTCAATTTTGTTTAAAATGTGTCAGGTCTTTGCATGATATCGTACACAGAACTTTAAATCTGACTGTTTTTGAAAATTCATATTTTTTATTAGTATCTACAGTGTTTTGTCAAGAAATTAGAGTAATCATCATATCTCTGTATAATGCTTTATGAAAAACAGGCTAATATACGCATAAATCATATATATTGCACAACCGCAGTGTATATATGATTTTGTTCACCTCTAGATTTAACTAGATGTGTTAAAAATGCTATACATTTGTTTAAATAGAAGAGGATAACGGATGTTCAATCATAATATTAGGGTTGATGTTTCATTTGACATTTATTTCTATTGTAACCAAAAAAGCTACTGTGGGAATTATGACGTCATTTTGGACAATTAGCTCCCATTACCTTACTAGGTAATTAATGTCGTATATACGTATTATTTTTAACCTGTTATTTAACTGTTTTAGAAAAAATGAGAAAACATATTTCTCAGTCACTTAAATCAATCAATAATAGTGCTTTCTAAAGGTACTGAAGGGAAAAGTGGCTTTTCTTTCAAATCTTTGTTTCCTCTTTAACGATATTCAGCAGTTTTGAGTTTTCGGTCGTTCTTATTGTATTTGATTTTAACCATTCTTATCTTTGGTTGCAGAAAAATGTTTTCAATTTCAAGAAATTGAGACCGTTACGACACATATACGAAATATTATGAAAATGCCGTGGGGATATCCGCAGAAATATTACTATTAAAATATATTTAACATACTTTGTCATATGTCTTCGACTCTCCTCCAAATTGTCCAGATTCTCTCTTAATATAAACTCCCTTAAGCACAATAGGAAAGTGGTAAAATATTGTTCCCAATTCAATGATTTCATATCGAAATTGAAGTTCTTCTTGTCCACATCACTCAATTCATTCCACAATTTGGTGGTATTTTGGTATTCAAAGGACCACTCATTCATAGTAAAATGCGATAAAACAGTGATAAATTTGTCAATTTTGATGTACGCTTCTCTCAATCTTCAAATAGAGTATGTTCGAAAATATTGAGATTCATAATACTAAATAAGTGATTTGATTATACTTACAAAGGCTTTTTCCCTGTCAAAATTAACCCAAAGTCGATAAAATAGCTAGGTATAGTGTGAAACCAAAATTTCAAAAACAAGTACCAGTAATAAAATTCAGTGCATCTGCAAAACGGCATCACTAAACATTTGAAGGATCCTAATTTATTTCCATATTTTTCGCACATTTGCAACCCCTTCCAGTATATGGGGTTCTCATTCGTTGAAGTGAAGTTGAATATATCAATACGATCTTTCCTCCTAAAAGATAATTCATAACGTAAATGTACCTTTGGTATTCTTCTACGTTAAATATAAAGTGCATAAACATCGTCAACACAAAAATTTTGTTCGTTGTATTACTGTAGGAAAAATGTAAAAAACCAACATACTAAGACTGGTGACAAAGACAAGGCACCCCGACAAACTGAACAATGTAATGAACTTCGACCAAATAAAGATATCATCCACTTGGTTTTCTGTTCTAATTTGCAATGTCTAGCACCTTGGGGATCCGGCATTGCAATAGGAACTTAGTAAGGACATTACACGACACGGATATAGATCCATAAGGGCCTGTCTGCGTGAGCAGGGATGATTCTGTTTACGCATAGGGATCAGTGTGTGTGAGTATTAAAATGGTTCTGGAAAGTTAAGAAAGTCTTCACGAGCTCATTACTAATGACAAAATTTACTAAAATGTAGTAAACAATTTTTTAAACATACAGAATCAATTAAGGGCCTTCCTTTCAGAATTCAGGAATATGAAACTTATTAAATGACAAAACCGTTTCTTTCTTGATATATGATATGAGAGGACAAAAGAACTTGCAACCAATGATCGTATCATTCTACTATTGGCATGAAATGAAAATTATAGAATTGGGATGAAATTAAACTAATCTCAGCTACTCTTTAGGCTAAAATCTGTGATGTGACCGAACTTTCCTAATTTTCTTTGTGTACTTACCCATCTTTTACAGTTTTATATGAACAAGCGATGCAATGGTTAATTACATAGTCGGCAGGAACGAGATCACACCTATTGTTCTCCTTACAATACATTATATGCAAAAGTCCACATACCGCTCCTATTATCAACCCTATTGGACCAAAGATGCTATCGGTCCATGAACGGATTGGTTCTTTAGCGGTTGAAATAACTTAAATGTTAAAAAATAACATTAAATCATATTAGTCATGGTTTCAGAGAAATTTTAGATACCAATTGATGGACGTTGAATGCAACAATGAATCCCTGCTGACTCTTTCATTACGAGGTGTTCGGTTATCTGTTTGGTGAAGGCGTATGTGTTTGGTGCCTGCCCTAAAAGACTTTATAGGCCGTATTAGAAAAACTTGTTGAAATTAATTAATTTAGATACCTGGGAGCTATCCTCTCGATTAGATCTTCAGGAAAATCTTTTAGAAGATTCATTATTTTGTAAGGATCAAGGTAGGGAGCATAAAAGGTTTCTTCTATAAGTTTCTTATGGCAATTTGCAAATGCAGTGCTCATATAGACAAATCCCATCAGTTTCTTACATTCTTTGGCTAGTTTCAACATTTCGTAAGTTCCAACTACGTTAATTTTTATGGCTTTTGGAAGTTTCTCGTCGAATCTCACGGTAGCAGCAATGTGGTAAATTATGTTTACCTGTAGGAAATAATCGATCACATATAGTGCTTAGATAAAATATTTGGTTTCGGTTCAGTTCGAGCATTAATAAATCGTAATTCTTTGGTTAACTGTATAGCGGGTTATCTATAGAATATGATAATCCTAAAAATATAGGATGAATTTTCTCGCATATCTACAAAATCATATGCAGAGCTGTACTGGACTATGGAAACATTATCTTAGCAAATGCAACCACAAAGACCAGACAATACATACAAACATCCGAAAAAATAGCTTTACGAACAATAACGAAGATCAGACATCCCAACAACCTTTTACACAACCCATCGATACAACTACTGTACGACAGAACCAATTTGAGTCGAATAACAGAAAGGCACAAAATTCTACAGTTAAAGTTTAAAGACCAAAGGGATAAATGGGAGAAACTGAAATCCCTCTGCCTGACAAGGCCCCCCCAGGACTCACGGTACTCACACCCGAAACAGACACTACTTGAATACTTCAACAACTTACAATAGGAATTACGTATAGGCATCTTCTTTTCTTTGCATGTCAAAATAATATTGTTTTGTGTTTTGATTGAATGGAAGCAAAGGGGACCATTGTAATATAGGGTAATGTGTGAGACTATATATTACAACTAAAAACCAATAGAAAAACTACACTCACAACCTAGACATGCTGAACCCACTTTGCTTAACAAGACAAACAAGACAATCCCGCTCCCTTTTTCCTGCACCCAAACTGTTAGAGCATTTCCAAACCTAAAATCTTCTCCTCCTAATTTCATTAGAATTCATAAATTTAATTCCCAATGTAACTTTTTTTCTTTTTTTTTTCTTTCGTTATTCATAATTTAACTTATAAGAACCTTAATTTAATTTATGTTAATGTTGTTCAAATAATGACTAGGTTAAGTTGAAAATACTCTAAACAAGGGCAGAACGACCTAACGGTCGATAACCTATTTCCTAGGAAATAAAGATTGTTATTATTATTATTATTATTAGGATGAATTTAAAGTGGTCTCAAATCTTTTCAGCAGGTTGTCAGAAACCTCTCTATGCGCTTGAAAGAACAGTTCGAACGCTTTTTTCATTAGAGAGGACCAACAAATGAACTAAAAAACCGATAAATCTTTATATCAATCCTAATCACCAAATGGCATGTTGATATTATTTCTGTTGAACTGTTAAGTTTTACGAGCAGATCAACAAAATTAACTTGGCCATATTTTTAATTAGGAGGAAGATGAAATGCAGGATTTTGAAGACGATAAATAATTTCACATACAAAATCTAGCTCTCACCAAGATTGAAGCTAGTAATAGTTTATGTGGAGGGACTGACTCTACATGGAGAGATGCTGCTCTATACGGATTCTTTATGGATATTCTTTATGTTAAATCCGTTGCTACCAACTGTTGTAGTTGATGTTAAAGAAAATTCGTTGAGGCTCACAAAACTTGAAAGGCAGGGAAGTACAAAAATATATATATTTAATGGTATCGTTAAATTTACAAGTAATAAAAGTTTTAAAGTAACATTTAAAATTTTAGATGTCTGCTCATATCTAAAGCTATTAGACTCAAATTCATTAAGCGTTTATCCTAATTACAGGCAGTAAAGTGCGTAGCAACGTATAACTTTTAAAACTAGATTTATGATCAAATTAGTATTACTTTCAATTAAGCAAAAGAACGTTGAGTTATGAAGGTCGCTGCAATTTTTCTAACGAATTCGAAAAAAGTGAAATTTAACTTCTGTTTCTTGCTTTATTCAAATTCCTAGAACTAACCTGAACTAACCTGAATTTTGAATGACCATCAAAACTATTTGTAGCCTACAAGAAACAAATCGAACTTTTTTACTCGCAAGCGAGTTGTTTTTGATAATAAAAAATCCGAAAATGATCCCAACACTTGAGTCATAATCGGCAATCGAAGCCGATCTGACATCTGAATGGTACATTATTAGACGAGCTTTTTGTGATGGCCAAAAACGTAAATAACAAGCGACTAAAAATGAAAAAAAATTATTCCAAAGTTGAGTTTAGTTAGATGCAGCAATCAACCAACGCGAGAACCAGCGTTAACTTCTAATATGATGTTAAGTGTTATATTAGGCGACAGATTTATCATGGCAACTTATGTAACTCATATGAAATGCGAGAATAGGGGCTTTATGTCCTATTGATTCTTCATAATTCTTTCTGACGCTATAGTCCCTATTTCATTTCAATCATTTAGCTGAATATTGGCTCGTTATTAAGTTGTCCCGAAAAGCCCTTACCTCGTTTATAAGTAATTGGCGTGATTCTTGAGACATGCCAATTCCGTCCTGTTCAAAATCCCCATATATGCCATGGATTTTCTCCTTGAAGTTCGGATAAATATCTAAGAGCTTGTAAAATATCTAAAAAGCATTCGAAACACATAAAATATGATTAAAATATTTTCTATCACTAACGAAGTCATCCAGGTATTTTTCCACTCTATCTTGAAAATCCGTGCCCTTCTTATTTCGAACGATTAGGTATATAGTTCCTATATCTTTACAGCTTCTTAGGAGTTTTTCTATCAGTAATTTACCTAGACAAACCTCAAAATTTAAGTCTATACAATAGCCATACTTAAGACTTACCTAGAAATCCTGTGGCACCAGTAACTAAAATATTTTTCCCCTTTAAAAAATTCACTATTTCACTTCCTTCTTCCTGTACTGTTATGTCATTGTCTTTTAGGTACATATGTATAGAATAGTTTTCATCGTCTATAGTAAAATGACCATGCTTGATTTTTTCTAATTGTGGTGGGATTGTTTTTCTTAATAATACGGGTATAGATTTGTCGTCTTTCATTGCGAAAGATTAAGAGTCTTTAACAGGAGTGTTGAACTATTTGGGAACGACTCCGTTAATATAGGTCGACTGACAAGTAAAAGAAACTGAGACTGGATCCTTGTGCTAAAAGTAATTTAAAAGCGAAGTGTTTAATAAATTTGCGGAAAATCAATATAAGACACAAATTAAAAAATCAATTCACTCCTCATTTGCAAATTGTATATATTTGTATAATCAGGCAGCAATTCGCGTCAATAGATTGTACATGTGATCATCAATTCATCAATCAATACGTACAATATTACCTCATGTTTGATCTTCAAATGACTTCATTATCATTTGACCCGTTACAATAAAAAAGAAATAGGTATATAAGGCATATACACCTATGCCTTACCAAGAAATATAAAAAAATCCTCCTATTTCGTCTTTGATAATCGTAATTAGTCAACGCTAGCTAAACAAATGTTTTGCAAAGCACTAAGTAATCTTATAATTTTGCTAAATAATACATTTTTTCTCACTAACTTTATTAGTTTATTTTGTCCTTTCCCCAGCAGTGTTGAAAATTATATCGAGGAAAGTTTACTCAGATAATGTAAAGTTTTAAAGAATATATAAAAAGAACATTAAATTACGCGGGTGTGTTGACTTTTTTGCTTTTAGCATTTCGTGATATCAAGTGAGTTATTATTATTAAAATAAAATATTTTAGTTATTTTGGCGACCTGTAGAATTCGGATAGGTAATTAGAAGGCACATACCTTGGTGAATTGAGTATTACCATAAAATTATTTATTGACATATTTCTTCTAACGTACATATATGTTAGATTGTAGATCGTTATAACGCATATTTGTCTTAACAAACGAATGTTTTAATAGACGTATAACAAATATCATAATTCTTGATCATTACTCGTAGCAACATTAAAATTTTTTTATCATGCCTATAAATAGTTCTAATATACGCACATAATGTTATTCACAGTATCATATTTTCGTCATTTTTTGAATATTTTCATTTCCCAATAACCTTTTTAAATCATGGATCGGCAGCATTCGATAGATGACAGTTACTGTAGCGTGGTCGTCTCGTATTGATCTCTGTGATATTCCTTATTTCCTGCGTCTTCTTGGGAAATGTCACGTGATCCCGAAGGGTTGCTAGAATATTTAAAATTTGCATTAGACCTGCGAAAGTGTTGGAGAAACTCCAACATAAAGATCGCTCTCACGCATTGCCCTAACATCTGGGCAATAAATTTGGTAAAGAGAGAAGACAGACCCCAAAACTCCACATACCATTAGGTGCCAAACCATCGGTACCGCGCTAATCACCACTCATCTGGTTTACTTCCACCCTGATTTATGAAGTGCAAATTGTCCAATAGATTTAGGGCCGCAGTAAATTAGGATGGAATGTCGCAACAAGGTCGCAAGTGGATAAGAACCAGACGGTGTTAGCGATAAGGCAATGGTGTGAAAACATCAAGGTGGTGATTTTCCCACGAAGTCGTGGGAAACCAAACTCAGAAACCTGTATTATTTGGGAAAGAACACCACCCTTCTTGGAGCAAGAGACAGAACCGTTTCTCACCTCGTCGCGTTAACAGCAACTTCTCTCCTCTTTCAAAATTTCATAAGTTGGACCACAGAACTTTACAAACTTCTCACGCTCTCGTCGCAATAGAACTCTATACACGGGCATTATTGTCAATAGTTTAATCACCACGCATCTCTGTAATTTAACTAGTCTGTGATTAAATTTAGTGTAATTCGTGTAACGGAGTTTCTATACCCTCTCGAACCTTTGGAACCCCATTATTTTACGATGGTAGCCCGTCTGGTCCTTCGACTCAATTACGAAATCCCGCCAGCGTATTTGGATTCCTCTGTGGGTGCCTAGTGAGGCAGTCACTACTGTTAGGCAAGAACTCAGGAAGCTCCTGGTCTAAACAGAAAGCGAATGAAATTTTTATTATTGGTCCGTCTCAATGAAAATATATTAAATATATATGTTGGAGATTTCTTAGTTCCTAAGTTATAAAGCGTAACATTAAGAGCTGATAATGAGACGAAGGACAGGCTGACAGGGCCATCTTGAGACAAAGCACTGTCGAACGAGGTCGCTATCACCAAGGGCGTAATCGAGGGGCCATGTGTGCGAGCTTTTCTCGGGAAATAGGCACTAGCAGAGGTACCTTAGCCCTCGGATTTGAAGGACTCGCCAGATCTGGAAAAAGTCGAGACCAGAAAGGGACAGGCAGATAAGATTTGGAAGGGACGAGGAACGCTCGTGTGGTTGCGAATTCGTTGATTTTGCCCTTTTCTATTCTTCCTATTAAAAGTAGGCAAAATATTTTATATTTCATGGAAAATCTCTCTAATGATAATCCGACATATTCATACTTATATAGTTTATCCTAGATAAAGATACACAGCATGGGGATCTTGGCAACGGTAATAAATACAAAAATCACTTAATTAAAGAAAAGCTTGCTTTATTCACAACAAATTAATAATCTGTTTTTATATCGGCTAAATCCCGAATGGTTCATAATTCTTGTACGGTTACAGTTAGAGGTATGAAAGTTTTATATTATTAAGACCCTTTTTTGAGAAATTCTTAGTGGTATCGTCAGTTTTCTCAAGTCCTTGATTTTGAAGATTGTTAAAGTTTTGATTTTTATATAGGTGCAATATCGAATATTTACATTTTTAAAATCGTCATAAAATTCCCTTTCCAGCCATGTATTACATTTGTATTTTTTATCAGATGCTCTATGAGTTATAACCATTAAAACATTGTTCAATGAGTCGAGTATGATTTTGGCTTATAGTAATGTTAAACAATAAATAAATAAATGTTATGGAACGTCAAAAACATTTTCAAGTTGAAAAACTTTATATTTTTTTGACATGTGTATAATTATGGTTCACAGTTGCTTTCACATTGGCATCCAGTACTTCTCTATCTTCTACTCATTGGGGTTTTCATCTGTCCTCCCCCATGTTTTACAAATTAATATCGTTTTGCAATTTGTAAATTTGTATCTTTAATGCACTAAGATTTCTAGAAATAAAAGCTTAATATAAAGGGCTCTCACATATTATATCAGATAAATCTCGGTATTTCACAGATCTACGTTCAGAAACGCCGCATGTGGTGCGTGCTTGAATTAAAGCAGAGCACACAATTTAAATATCATCCGCGGTGTTATTCGCTTTTGCAAAGTGATCGTAAAACAAACAAATAAAGCCCTTTTCTTATGGAAATATTCAGTGATTTTACGATAGATTTATAATGATTATTAGCGTTTTTCGCTCAAAATTTGCTTAGGTGATATATATAAAATATAATTTTTAAAAAGTATACAAAATACGAGTATATAAAGCATCTTATAATTATAAAAACCAGCTTGATGGTAGCAGTACTTTAATATTTCAGCTCTCAAGGGAATCAATTTAGGCCCAGGTAAAACTTAGCCAGTATCCGACTAGTGGCGCCTAAAACCATGCAACGGACACTAGCCAAACTAGCAAATCCTCTCATTGTCTTGTTCTTGATGGTGGCGCCTTAGCTCGAAAGAGGAATTACGACAAATTAGAAAATTGATCGCATTCTCATTAAAGATTCCTATATTACACCTAAATTGCATATTATTTTGCGAAAATCATCATTTAGATGTCACTGATGTCCGATAAAAAGTAAAGTTTTTTTGGAAATAATTTCGCGCTTTTTTTTTATGCCCTAATTTTACCAGTTCGCGTAAACGAACAATGTGCTAATGCACGAATGGTGCATTAACAGAGTTATCTCTGGTATTAAACATTATGCATAAATCTACCATAATCTTATATTTACCGTAGAACAATTGAACAAGTTCGCGAAGCGAATGAACGTTTAAATCCAAGTGGAGAAATGTACTTTTACTTATAGATTTCATTACGCACGTGTGCATACAAAATTGATATACCTACATCATGCTGCGAATATTGGAAAACATATGTACAGGGATATGTTGCCTGCAAAGGATGGAAGGAAAAAAAAAGGCAAGACAGAATAGACCGAGCTGATTCATAATTGTAGTTCTTTCTACAACAACATCACTACTTTCAACCGTTGGTTGTCGCCCGCAGATATTCTTCTCCCAACTTCAAAAAAATCACCCCTTAATTCACAACACCTTCACCTAAAACATTCACAAATATCACCGCCATCCCCCATAAATTCTAGAGTTTGTTTCTCTTTCACAGTACAAATAGTACACTTGGTGTTACTTTTGGCATGCTGTTTAGTGATGTCGATTTGGCTCACATGCCTTAACAGATTCAACTATCGAATTTGAGTTAAATTAAAATATAGAGGACAATAGAAACAAACAAATGATAATCAAACTGAAACAATTGTCTCGTTAATGCAAAGTCATGAATGTTTTGTGGTTCATGCTAGGTATCGGGTCTTCACGGGAAAATGTACACTTCACTTAGATATTTTAGTCGAAGACTTGGGTAAAATTCCCTTAAGAATTTTACAGTTCTAAAGACAAAACAATTCTTCATCGCTTTTTCGAGATACGTCGAAAATTCACTTCTTTTTAAAGGAAATACCCCGTATAATTCCTTCATTTTTACTTCAAAAATATATAATTTCTCATAGAGTACGAGGTTACGTCGTTATTTTGGTGTTTCATAAGATCGACTTAGAAATCATAAAATTGCCAATTCCCTACTTGAAATTCCACTATAGTAAAGTTTTTTCCTGTATACAGAGCGCTCCAAAATTAGCGCGGAATAACTGAACATTGTATTTTACGTCAAAATACGCGACATTTATAAGAAAGGCTCCAATACGAAGTTAGGGAATGTTAAATTTCAAATTTTACTCTTTTAAAATTTTAAAGTTTTATTTTATTTATTTCTCATAGCTCTTGAGATTTTCAAGATTTGTCATTCCAATTTGGAGTGTCTCCAATACATCATGTTTTACCGAGATAGACCTTTCAAATCAGTGTAAAAACCTACAAGGTCATATTTTTTCCTGGGGTCAGACCCTTTTGCTGACCCCAGATTTTTTATTGGCACTCTACTGAGCGCTTACCTAAAATGTACCTTCCTAGGCAAATAATTGGCTTCTCACTTTATTTATATCTGTAACGGTTTTTGAGTCGTTGGCAAAATTATGAGTAAAAACGTTTCATTTCGTTTCGATCGAAATTTTAATCGAAATACAAAAATAATTAATCAAATTTAACAAAAAACATTTAAAAATTTCAACGATAAAACAAGACGAGATATTGGAGTGAAACAGTAAAAACAAATTTTAAGCTTTAACATCCTGTACCTTAGCCTCGGAAGGTTTGCGAGTCTATGCTCAGATGAATTTTTTCTTATATACTTCAACGTAAAATATGCAGTTAAATTACTGCACATTAATTTCGGAACACCCAGTATTTCAGGGGTTTTATTCATTGAAAGAATGTAAAATTTGTAAATCATCATAATGGTTAAGGCAATTGTGTAGGCCTGCAAGTAAGAAACGCAGTAATATTCTTCGCAATACCTCTGAAGTTCATTCGGATCCAAAGCAAACGACTGGCCGACTGAAAAAATCGATACTAAAATAAGAATCGTCTCCCCTCTTAAAAAAACCGGGAGGCAATCAAACGACCCTTCTAAAGAGTCTAATTCTTCGCCCCTCTTAAATAAGTTTTTCGTCCCCTCCTTCGCCGACGAGTTTTTCTTATAATGGGGACTGTCAGAATCAGCTCGGGTGAAAAATGAAGGAAATTAAACTGTGATTTTTCAGAGTTTTCCCTCGAGACTGGGAAAGAGTTATGCAATTTTCTTAATCTTGATCCCTTTTAATTTTTTTTCATAAAAAATCGGACATTATGGGGATTTTTAGTTGCTTCAGTTCACAACCGATGGCAATATTTGCATGTTTGTATTGAACGATTTGGTATTACCGTGGCCTAAACATAAAGTGTTAAATTAAAATTCGTCTCATTGAAAAAGAAGGAGAAGGCCAAGCAATTTTCTATTAAAAAGTTTTAAAGAGAGTTTTCGCCTTTGAGAGAAAAGTACAAGACTGCCTCGTTAAAAACTTTAATTGCGAGAAGTGGACGATCGACAATTCAATTTTTTTGGTCTCTTTGCAATTTGGGAATAATTAAGGAAGAAATTAAAGTTAAAAAGTAATTTTCGGTTGAATCTTTTAGAATGTGGCCGCGCCATAATTTAAGAGGTTGATTAAAAAGTTTCGGTAAATGAATTTTAGCTTAGAGAGCTTTCAAATAAAACAGACCTCCTAGTATATGTTTTCCTTGCTATTTGTTAAAACGCGCCACAAAGCAATCAAAAGCTTAAATTTTCATGTGTTGCTGAGATGGGAAGAACTCTAATTCATTTAAAACACATTACATAATACACACATAAATTTTCAGAAACTGCATAATAAGAATCTTACGATGGTTTTAAGAAGAAATTCTTGTATATGACGTATACATACACACGAAATGTCCCAACCAAGTGGTACATATCGAGTATTAAAAAAAAAAAAAAAAAAAAAAAAAAAAAAAATTAAGGAAACGTTAAGATACCTCAGTTTTGGCCAATCTATTGCGGAAACGTTTCTTTTTAATTTCCATTTCTCTACCTCCCAGAACAGTCCAATTATGGAATGTTGGAATGACGATCGTGGTACACCTGACATGAAAGGTAAATTTATTTTACATATAATGACGTTATTATCTTTTATTTCTACGAACCATTCTTCTAAAAATTAAAAAAAAGCTTCGTAAATCATAAACATAATATTTTTATTAATTCAATATCCATCGAAAGAAATGTCGCTAGTGACCCCCATTATTCAGCATTTCTTCATTGTTCGGCATTTGTAGTGTTATTGCCCCCACACGGGAACAGTTCTGTAAAGCAGCTCTTCCAGAGAATTATGTTGTACAGTTTTTAACCAATCGACCGACCAAACAGACTTTGGCAATGAAATGTCTCTCATGGGGAAGAATCCAGTGGACTAAGGTCAAGAGATCTGGCGGGTAACTTCACTTGACATCTTCTGCCAATCCATCTTCTAACAAAATGGTGGACGCGTTCCATCCTGTTAAAAGAAAAGTTGTTCAGTTCACCTGGAAGATATAACTTGGGGCTTCGAACACGTTAAGTTTGGTGAGATTAATCTACAGAGTATCTGTAGGTATTTGATACTATTTATTTTCGGTTGTAATTTTCGTTGATGCTGACTGTAATATTCAGTCATAGACTTCGATTATTTTCATAGTTTGTAACTATGTATCTTAAATTATAATAACATTTATTAACAATCTGAAACCTGTTACTTTGTCAATGGTGTCGACACTTAGTTGACTGTCGAGAATATTTCTCTAGGTTCACATTCCTGATCTCGGGGAATAGAATACTCATAGAGATTGATGTTAAAATAGATTGGTAAATTGCTCTTGTAACCGTTCTCTAATTTACAACAAATTTTCTGAGCAGGAGAATCCTGGGGAGTGACGTCAAAATGTATTGTGTGATGGGAGCGAGATATAAAATTTATCTCGTTATGTACAATTTTCCTTTATCCTCCTTTATCATTTACGTTGTTGTACTACCCGGTTTCAAGCATCATCTACCTGTATTAATTGGAATAACCAGAGTAACGCCACGGATAGATAAAATGTCTCAGGCAATGTATGCACAACATTCGACAAAAATGAATTTTCAGATATACCATATACAGAATTCAACTCTTATGTCTGTTGCTTTGGTGATAAACTCCTGTTTAACTGAACTTGATTTCAAAGTCTGGGTTGATCATCTTCTTGGTCTGATAAATACTAAACTGGGCTTTTATCTCAAATCCAACCGCCCTCATTTGAGAAAAAAGTGGGGCACTTGGATTGGGGGGTAATAAAACACATCCATTTCGAGTTGGAGAGCATAAGTTTTTCTCACTCACCCTTCTCCTTCAGTTAACCTCACCATTTTATTGCCGTTAATTAATTAAAATTAACACGTAACATGCCGCTAATTGGGATTGAATTGGGTCTAAACACTCTCAAAAGCTCATTTACGACCCGTTTATAGGTTGTTTCACATTTAAGTATGTTTTTAAAATTGGCACAAGCAGATTTAAAAAGTGTGCAAAAAATTGAATTGTCAATTGAAGTCTCAATCACGCATTTATATAACTACAGAACTTATAAATTTTAGATAATTTTAGGGGAAGAACCGATATTTCTGTTGCAAATCTTTAATGATTGATTGGTTAAACATGATCAATCCAGGCATTTTGTCTATCCAATATCCCGCCTTGTTGTTGGTTCAGATCTAAACCCTTAAATGGAGAAGTGATACAGCATTTTATTGACAAGCAACCCATTAACTGCTATTTGTAAGAGTTCCCCCATTTCAAATCTCCCGAGCTATTACGCGTTCATTATAATAGTAAATGAATGGCCATTAGTCTCTTTGAGAAAACGAAGACAAAAAAGCGATTCTTAGGGGAAAGGGTGGTCCCCAATATAAATCAGAAATGCTAATTTAAATTTGAAACTGAAGAGAGAGTCGACTAAGAAAATATGCAAATCGCTGTCAATAGTTTGTACTATCTTTGAATATTTGGGCATAACACGTTGAGCTTTCTGTATCCCTCTGCTCAAAAAAATCCAAACAAATTCATAAAAAATATCTACTTATTATACTCACTTGAAGGTTAAAAACTTTCAAATTGGACCATGGCTCTACATTTTATAAGTCTCCGACCCCTGAGTATCCCATTTAAAATGGCGAGCAGGAAAATATCCTTCTCGTCGCCAAAAGAAAATCATTTATCAAGTCCAATTTGGTCTCTTAAATTTGGCACTTGTAATTCTAAAGAACGAATTTTAAAGTATAATTCCATTTGGGCCATTTTGAAATTAAGGGACGTGAATAAAATATTCAGGGCTGCTACGAGGAAGTTTTCACGTGAAAAAGGGGCTTAAAAAAAGGGGACAGGGTATTAATTTTATAACCAAGAGCAACATTGAAGATCTGGGTAAGATTTTAAGAGAGGAATGGTCCGAGTTTTTTGTTTTACAACGGAACTTAAGGGTGTTGAGGGGGAGATTCGGGTCTTCTTCGTTGGATCTCTTCATATCTCGTGTGTGTCTTATTAAGGGCAATTCTTTATGCAGGAACTCGTCGGAACTAATCTAATTATAAATGATATATATTAGATTTTGAGGTATTTGATAAGATAAATAAATTCACTCATAAATTTATTTAAAAATAATAATGACCGTGTTCGCCAGCGTGAGCCAAACCTGCTGCGCCAATAACGTAAACCAACCAACATTACGTAAACTCTTCGCATCATTCCCCCCACAGAATCAGATTTCCGTACTTCCTTTTCCCACTGCTATAAATCCGCCATTGATTAAGGGTATAATCTAAGCGAAATGTTCTTTTCTCTATCTGGATTTCTTATCATTCTTTAAGAGCCGAGCTCCGTTTGATATCTACCCCCCATTTAATGGGGTGCTACAAAAATGACTCAGAGATAAGCTTTTTAAAGCTAACTTCTTTGAAAATGGTAAATGAGAAGGGGAAGACGATATTCTGGAGCGGGGTTTTTGCAATACAGGTACATAAGTTCAAAGTGGAATTATTTTCGTTGTTATTTACCGATTTAAAGGAAAAACAACTAAAATATTTAATCGGAATCGAGGAAGTCTGTAAGGGATTTTTATTCACTGTTAAAGTTTTATGAATTGGAAAACAGAAAAGAAATAAAACTTTCGCGAAACTTTTGTCGAAGTTTCGTTGAGCGTTGAAAAACTATTAAAAGAAAAGTTGGCAAGTTTAAATTAATTCCGCATAAAAACCGATAATTCCTTGGACTTGAGGATGGGGATTTTAAAAATTTATTATCAAGTCTTCTCATCATGGACGTTTCTCTATTTATTCAACTTTTCCATTAAAACCAAAAATATCGATTAGGAGCTTCACATCATCAATCGACATGTGAAAACTGCGCAAAGAAATGATCCAAATGACAATGAAAATTAAAAATAACAAAAATTATTTTTTTTTATATTTATTAAAATCCAATGTCGAACAAATTGCTAAAGTCAATTTTCTTTAACGAAAACTCCTAATTAATGAATTTTGCTCAATATTTCAAGTTTTTATTATGTAGCGTACGCTTAAACTAAACACCCTAAAAATTAAAATGTCATATGGTTTGCATCACTCTATTGTAGTTTTGATTCATTTATCGAACACACTAATTTCAAAATTTTCAAAACATTTCAAAATTTTAAAAATTCTCTCGTTTTTTGACAGTTCAAAACTAGAGTTATTTGAAACCTTTTTCAAATTTTTGAAAATTCCAAGCACACAGTGATACTTAATATAATGAGTATTACCAGTAAATATTAGACAGGTACATACCTTGAATGGTACATAAGCGTACTGAAATTCAGATTATGCAAAGAGAACTTTGGCAAAATCGAGAACACTACGTTTCTTTACTGAAATGGATACGCGCAGTAAGTGAATTAAAAAAGCATGATTCTTTGAAAAATCCTTCAAAACGATCAGTTTTTTCAAGCAGCTAGTCTAATCCGACACACAACAGAAAAAAGAATGAAATCCGCATATAAAATTCCTCAGTGTTAGTCGTTTTTATGGATGAAAAAGAATGCCAAATTCGACTCTGCAAGATGTGATGGTTTGATTGTTCTGAGCTTGTTATAATTTGAAATGTTCAAACTCATATAGACGGAAATCAATTAAAAATATTTAACTTTATGCGTGTCAGAATTCAGGATTCGAATAATTTGAAGCAAAGAAAATGAAGTAAAATATAATTATTATATTTTCTCCAGAAAATTTCTGAAATTTTCCCTTTTAAATAATATAAAATTACGGGGACGGGGTAGAACGTTTTGAAAATCTTATTGGTGACATGCGTCGTTGTCATGCGCAAACACTAAAGTAGGCGAGTAACTCAAGAAGGACAAAATCGATGTAAAATCCATAAACGGTAGTGAGTGTAGGAGGAGGTGTTGAGGTATACTGATGATAGCTGTCGATTTCATCCAGTATATAGTAAATGAAAATTCCATTATTTACCTTTGTTACACCGGTTACAAAAGGTTTAACATGAGCTCGACTGTGTCTAATTCAAAAAAACTTTATCTAAGAACACGTACCATTAATGTTTCAATATTAGTGACGGAAAATTCTCTTGTTAGTTTTTGACCCGGATGGATTATGTCCATGATTTTACGTTTTAGACGGGCTCCTGTTCTATGAATTTAAAATATTTGTTTTTTACGCATTCTAATCGTTGCCTTTGTCCGCGCAAGGTTTTGGGAAAAACCCAAAAATTCACGTGGAATATTTTCAGTTTTCTCAAAGTGCAAAGTGCGTCGCAAAACATTAAAAATATTTTTGGCAAATTGTTGAAGTCCCCATTAGTTGTACAATCCAGCAAAAAAAAAACAATAAATACCATCATTCCTTTCGTACTCATCCCGCTCATTTAAGAAAATAGAAACGAAAATATCAAACATTCGATATCTTCTAGATCTTCAACGAAACGTCTATTCATTAATTATTATGTTGAACTTTAGGAATTTATAATTATTTATCATATTTTACTTCATTATCTCTTTTACATAAGCCATGCGACCACAATTCTCATTTCGGTCCAGTATATCATATACGTCCGTGATGCATAGTGTATGGTTCCTCAAACTCTGAGCAACTCTCGCAAGGTACCTTTTCATTGCTTTCAGATTACAAATTATTTCTCGCGATTTTTCTGAACAAAAATAAAATTGTGCAAGAAAAATTAGCGAGTGCTAAGTGCTTCAACGGCCTTTTCCACAATCTAGGGATGACCCTACTACTACCCATTCTAGTATTACCTAACTATGGTATTTGCCTTTCAAAATTATATATTATAAGTTAAAAAATAGATTGTTTAGAGAAAAGATTTAATTACAGATAATAGAAACATGGACATTATGGCGCTTGGTTCCACAAACTATGGGTGCCCCGCGCATGGTTCCGTGTACTACATAACTTTGAGTATAAATAGTCGAACGCTAATACTGAGAAATCTGAAGATTTAGCTTGAATAAATTGTAACGTCACGGCTTATCAGTTATTTTGTTATGTGTTATACTCGCCCCAGCAATGTAAAACATATAGTATGGCAATTTGGATAATAAAAAGACCTAAAATAAATTCTTCCGTCTTCGGTTTGGTCTTCTAAACTAAGGCAGGTTATTTTTCGAGTCTACCACCCCCGCCTGTCCTTTATCTTGTCGTCCTAACGACTGGATATTTTTCACTGAACTTTTCCCCGAACTTTTAATTAGTCCAGCCCGATTCGAAATACTTTAAAGGGCCCAAATAATGCCCCTTCTACCCGTTCGCCGACCTGCGAGCAAAAAACAATTCGCAATTAATTAAAATTTTTGGAAAATTCTTTAATTAACTCGATTATTTTCGTGGAAAATATCTGGATGGGGAGAATCTGAAGGTAGACGTTTTTTTGGATTTGGCCGATAGGTATCTAAGACCATCAGACTGGCTCCTTCAGGCGGGATCTCTTAATTTTTCAAAAGAAAAGAGAGATTTCTTTGATGATCTCGCTGGCAGATCGGACCCTTTAATAACAATTTGAAATGCAAATAGCCTTCTTTTCAGTCGGTGCAACTTAGGGGATTTTAATTAAAAATAAATACAAGGCTCGCCGAATCTTCTTCGAATCATTAAAATATTGATGACTCCTTTTTAGCAATGGAATGCAATCTTTCACCATTTTTACATGACTCTTGTAGAAGGAGGGAAAGAGGGAACACGGTTTTCGAACAATGAGGGACAAACCCAAATCTGTATCAATAATTACGGACCCTTCCTGCTCTTTAAGTGGCTATATTTCTCTTCTAAACAAAAGCAGAGAGAATCTAAATTGCGTTTTTGTGATATCTTTTTAACGAAGTTAGGTGTTGGTCGTTTGCCAGTTGCTTGGATACAGGGTGGAACACGTTTAATGTTAGCATACCTCCCACAAAAATGGATTTATTATTTGTCCGCATTTGTCCACCTCCACTGCTTAATTGCTGTTTTTGTTCGCAACAATTAGATTGATGCCAGAAATTTTTCTGTCTACATGCATTTTACCTAAAAAAATTCTTTAGACCAGAAGCAACGTGTGTACAGGGTGACCCAAAAACAATGATACAAATCAATGTTGGGTGCTAGAATGTCAAAAAATAGAGCGATTTAGCTAAACCGGCCTTAAATAAAACTTGTTTGTTTTCAGTATACAGAATGACAAAGTAATTTTTGTACGTTTGTTAAAATGACATCCAACTTTTTTTAATCAGTATAGATGACTTCCAAAATTTTACGAATTCTTATATTCCACACTGTTCTATATCAAAAAGTTATTCTGCAAAAAACTCGTATCATTAACGATTTTCGAGATATTTTCTATTAAGTTTTATCGGCGTCACACGGGGCTCATTTTTGGCATTATTAACGATTAATATGTGGTTCCGAATTTTTAAGAGAAACGATTTTGATATCAGATGAATTTCCGGCAAAACTAAATCGGTCATCGATTAACCTCTAGTATTAGAAAATATTTGTCTAGGCTTAAGACAATGGTTTTGGTCCATGCAAGATGGCACTTTTAATCACTTTCATACACATGCAAGGGAGATCAAGGTACGTGGCCATCGCGAAATCCTGACTTACAACTATTACATTTTTTTTCAAGTCTTTGGTATATAAATTCGCAGCAAATAAAAGAGAGGAATTTTATATTGAGAAAGTGTAAACACAATCAAGAATCCATCAACAATGCCACGTATCAGCTCGCTTCAACCTGATACACGTAATAAATTGATCACACCCAAAATCCCAGTAGGAACAGTTTCAGGCCAGAACACCAAAAACTGTGAAAAAAAAAATTAACACTCTGTAAATAGGAACTAGAAAAGCACTATACAGCATGTCCCTTAGGTCAACGATATCCCTTGAAGAGTGGATAGGTCAACTCAAAATAAGCTGATTTATTCAAAACTTGTCTTAGTCCAAAAGTTGATAACAACTGACATATAGAGTGTCAAAGGTGAAGAAATAAATCACATTTTCCTTAATACCTGTCCGCTACTTCGAATTAATTATTTCACGAAATTTTATATTCGAGAATTTCTTAAGATGATAAATTCAAATTTATCGGCGATTTAGGTGCATCTTTTATAGGGTGCTACAGGAGGCCATTAAGACTCATTTAGACTGCTAAAACTTTTTTGCGCCACGGTGTATATCACTTTGGAGTAGATAAATCTTTTTTCTTACTTTTCCTGATTAAAAAAAGGTGTACCCTATAGAAGTCGCTAGAAGAAACGGTTTCCGATAAAAAAGCATCTAAAGCTTATGATGCATGCAAATTTATTATTTATTATTATTAATTTTTAAATAATTATGGTTGTTTTACTTTTTAATAAATATATTGCGAACTTGCAGCAGAAGACCCTGTATATTGGCTATTATCAATTTGAGGACAATTTTAGTTAAAGTCAAGTTTAGTTAAATCGATTTATTTTGAGTTGGCCCATCCACCTCTCAAGAGATATCATTGACTTGCGGGACACCCTGTATAGGTAATTAGTCTGAATTTGGCAATCGTTTCAATTTTTTTACATGTAATTTTATTCAACAATTTAAAATGTTTGATAATTGGAAAATTTAATATCACACACAATTATTCAGTTCCAGGTTAAGGGGACTGTATTGATACACTTTTATATGAGAAAATCGACACATTTTGAACAGTGAAGAAGTGCTTCTTAGCTTCATGTAACAACGTCGTAAGATAATACTAAACTCACTGAAATGGAACCGATTAATTAGCACAGTAAAAACTTAAAAATATACAATGTCTATTGTTACGCCACTGCGTTCTTTCATTTATTTCTTTGCTAGCGAGTCGACCGTCCGCAGTTACTCTTTTGTTTCCCTCTAACAAAATACAACCTTAACTACCTTTTGTCCTAGTGTCACTTTCTTTTGTTTCTTAGCTGAGCTTCTTCTGTTTTTAAGACCGATCGTCGTTTGTCGCTCAAGTTTTATGATGCTGGCTCCGGTTTTTATCGACGTCTCTTGAGATTTGGATCTTCTGGAGTCTGAACATGGAAAAAGGGACCTTAATATTGATCAAACTTTATAATTTTTAGTCAGCACAAAAAAAAAATTACGAAAAGAAGGTTGTCACTCTGCGTTTGGTTGCTTTTTGCCAGTGGATCGGTCTTAAATGAGATGAAACAAAATTTGATTAACAAGCATTTAAACAGGAAACAAACAGCCAATTAAAAACGAGATGCGCCTGCAACAGAACGTCCATATAAGAAAATCGGCTTATCAAGACAGTCCACATTGAATAAACTGAAAAGTTAGGAACGCCATCATTTCTTCTCGCCAAGGACGCTACCGAGCCCTGGAAACAATTTAGACTTTTCTCCGACATTAATTTAAAGCATTCAAGCTCGTTTTCCAAAAGAGAAATATAAATATTCTGGCATCAAAGGCGAAATCTTTTAAAAGCATTTTCGCTAATTCTTTATTAGAAATACGGCACTGCGCCGCTCCTTACAGCGAAAATGTTTTATAATTTGCAATATTTTAATATCCAGACAAAGAAATTCTCTCCATCAGAAAGGAGCAAAGTAGTTTTAGAGATGACGATTTAAGTGACCGAACGCGGGGGTGGAGACAAAGCCTTGCCCAAGGATATCTGGGTGATTCTCATCATAATTATCATATATTTTCGACATTCTCTATTCAGTCTTCAAGAATGTGAGCATTAATGAAGGCGATGGGGCATATGTACGCACATCGAAAAAGTCTTACGACATTTTTATACATAGATTGAAGTTCTTCCGAAACTAATTTTAAATTTAAGTTATGCATTTACGGTGCTGGAAGGCATTTAACATACAACAAAACACTAAGCCCTTTTGGTAGATTTCTGAATCACATTGATTTATTCATATGTTGTAAATATAACTAAAACGCCCTTTTTTTTAACTTAACAAATCGTTCCCAACAACAAAAAAAGATTAAGTCTAATACAAAATATGGCCTCCACCGTTATTACTACAAAATGATATTGTTGATTTTCGTTTGTGATATCCTTCCCCATTCTACTGACAGTAAAGGGTCCCGGAATCGAAAGACACCGTGAATGTTGCTAATATGTAGCTATAGCCTTTTTTGAAGCATGTCCCAGATATGATCAATTGGATTCAGATCTGTCGACTGTGCCGGCCACTGCAATGAGAGGGTTCCTTCGTTGGTCCACCTGACTGTCAAAATAACGCTGACATATAATTGCATTATCATGCACGAGGCGAAAGGTTTGACCAATAGCGCCAGCAAATGGTCGGACTTTAGGGTGAAGAATGGTATCGATTTAGTATCGAGCTGTTAGGAATCGATTTGGAAAAGCGAATTCTGTTCTGCTGTCAATCATTATTTCAGCCTACACCACTATTGTACCACCTCTATATGGATAGACTTCCCGAATATATCGTAAACGTTTAAGATTTCCAAACTCTCCTCACATTCTGATTCCATGAGAATCTGATAACATTGAAACAACCTGATAATTTAGTAGACTACGAAATTCAAAGTTTTTCGTATCCGCAAAAAAATTTTTTGATTTTTGCAATCAGTTGATAGTCAAACAAGGATTCATGGACTCGCCTTGCATTCTGTGGATTGAGTTAAGATGGATTGGTGTCTTCCACTTTACTCAAAATTTTACCCATAAAAAGAGTGAATTCAATGTAGCTTTTTACTATGCTACAGGTTCTAATTCTGAAATCTCTCGAGATGCGGCATCCGTGTTAATGAACAGGGGATGCAAAATGCATTATTTTAGCTGTGGTAATGCTGCAAGCTGTGTGCGTTCAATTCCAAAATAATGTACAAATATCGCAGTTTGCAAACTTCACCAATTAAAATATCAGATTACGATCCTGCTCATTTAACTTTTTCTTGCCACGAGTTCGCTCCAAGTTAAAATAAGAAAACCTTTTTAATATTCCGACCCGATATTTCAAGAAAATCAATAAAAACAGGGATCCCATTAATTTTTTACCCCCCACCTTCCATTCCAGATGGAAACGAGGTAATTTTTTAACGCTCCTTGATTAAAATCTCGGAGAAAGGAGTTTGAAATTAGTTTTTTATTACGTTAGTCTGTAATTTTTGCGGCGAAATTTGCGATTTAATTTTGATGCTGTTGATTCGAGCATTAAAGCCGCCCAAAAATTTTGTTCTCAATTTGATTTACGATCAGAAAAATTGCGATAGAGCCAAAGCGGCCAATTTTCGATGTTATTGACAATGGTATAACATTCCTCCATGAACACCGAAGAGGGTCCATACCTCCTCTCAATCGTTCAATTTGAAGAAAATATTTTTAATAATTCTGACAAAGTGTAATGCTATAAATAATATGGTAAATATGTTCCATGGAGGATGTTGCAAGACATTGTTCAGAGAATTCTATGAGAGATTCTACATTTAAAGGGACCAACATATTTTTATCCAAACATAGGTACTCACATTTTTTTTTGTTCTTTTGTGGTAAGTACTACTCTTGGTTAAGGTACCCACGATTGGACAATGATTGGTGCATACAAGTGATTTTTAAATTAAAAAAAAAAGTTTCAAGTTTGGTTCTAAGCCATTTGTGCCATTTTGAATGTATGTATGTTAATCATCAACAAAATTATGCTTTTTAAAGGGTTCACATTTAAGTTTCTACACTAAGATTTTTTTAATTTACTCTTGAAATCGTTTAAAGGAAACATGTGAATTTCAGCTCTGCTCAAGATGTTGGCGTTCAGGCCGCACCAACACAATTTTATTTGCCGAAAGTTGAAAAACTCGTAAAAAAGTGACAATTTGATACGGGACTTTTGCCGAAACTTTATAGTGAAAAATATATAATTTCTATAAAAAATTTAATTCCTGATCAATAGCGATCGACTCGGGGGATAAGTGAGAATTTCTCCCCAAGAGCAAGCTTTTGAATCAAAGATTATTTGATAGTCATGTAATTTTATCTTTTGCCATTATTTCATTGTGTCATAATATTGAAAAGCCTCTTTTTTCACTGTCTAACCTTGTTAAACTCAGGTAGTCAAAGTTCGGGATTTTTGACGTTTACGTCGGAGTAAGTACAACGGCTGTGAAATAAGTAATAAAATTACAAAATGCAAATTTGCAAGTACAACTGCTTTGCGGTCATTCCACTGATTACAATTTATTGTTATATTTATGGAATGACCGCAAAGCAGTTTTAGTTGCAAATTTGCATTTTGTGATATTACTACTTACTTCATAGCCATTGTACCTACTTCGATGTAAATGCTAAAAATTTCGGATTTAAATTTTTCTCGCACAAAAATATCTGCTATGTAATTAACCTCTGGCAGACAACCCAGCTACATGACCCACAAATCAACTAAATCAACTGAGTAATCTTTGGAGTAATCTTCCGATTACGCCAAAGATTACTGCAAAGATTACCCGAAGAAAAAACGATTATTCCTAAGATCTATTTTTTTTTAATACCGGATAAGATCACTAATGGTCTTCCAAGAGTTCATCTTCAGTAAAGTATCACTGTATGTCTGATAATGTTCAATTGGTAGATCGGAATTTTCAAGTTCATAAACTAGTAGATCATTTGTTAGGGATACATGTCTTAGTCCTCTTTAATGGTAGAACAAGCATCCTTGGGTAATAAGCAGTTTATTTTGCAAAAAACCTATATAATTAGGCTGGAACATATAAAATTGTTGTCTATCGAATCTTGCCGAATTTAAGCCTTAATAAATCTATAGATTTGAAATTATAAATAGAAGCGTGTCTACGTCTATATAGTGTGTTGAAGAAAGATGTAGAGCATGAGGAACATTTTTTGAGGACATCAAAACCCGATAATAGGGTAAATTCACAGTTATTTCACCTGCAGGTTGTTTCAGGTTTTAATTGTGAAAATTTAACAGACGATAGAATTTGGAAAAATAATGAGAAAAGTTCATGTGAATATATAATAAAGCTTCCTTACTGAAATACAGGGTGTTATAACTAAATATCAGTCACTTCAGCCATATTTATCGATTCGCAGAGGGACATCATCCATTTTAAATCAGGCGAACAACCCTTTTCCTTTTTTCACAGAGCACCCTTGTTTAATAAGACTTGCCACCCCCTTTTTTGATCAATCGCCGAATTTCTTTACGAAGCACGAGGCGAAGTCTTTTTGAGGAGTCTGCATAAATTTGGCGTACTTCGGTGATTTTCTTAATTAAAGAGTTTGATTTTTGATAATTAATATAGATCCTCTTTGTCCGGCTACACCCTCCGTCAAGACCTCACTGAATTGCTTTGTGTTAGTTATATGCTTCGATAATCAGAAGTTGCTAAAGTTGATACGAAGCCATTTGTTATGAGTGAAAGGGGACCTTCTCTTTCAGAAAATAGCGGTCACACATTGTCAATTTAGCGGCATAAAGATCCCTGAGGGGTATGCAAAAAGTGTTTTTTAAAGTGGACAAGAATGTCATACGATTCGGCAATAAATTCCAGAAAGTTAACCGGGAATTATTCAATTTATCGGTATTAAATTCCTTTATTCCATCGCATACTGAATAAAGGAAACTCCGGTTGGTTTGATAATTTAACCAGGAGCGTAATATTGAGAACACAATGAGAAACCTCTTTAATCTCTTAAGATGAGCATCTAAGTACGTTGAAAGTAAAAGTGTTCTTTCGTAAGGTTAACTTAGGAGTGGTGGAAAATTAAAACAAGTATAACAGGTATTTATAGTACAAGGGCAATTATAACATTCCAAAATATCCGATCATTACAAAATCTAGTTACGTCCAAAACCATTTTTCGGCAATCCTTAAAGGCCGTGTATTCACGGAAGTTCCTTGTGAAATCTTATTTTACTATGAGGATAGACCAAGAAATACCCGACCTGAAACATAGATGGCGATGTTTTTGTTAAAAATTTTCCAATATAACAAAGACCTAACCTTAAAAAATTTATGTCTAATGTTGATTTGTGCTTGTTCTGGAACCGTTTATAGTGAATTTTTTAAAAGTTTTATGGGCATGGAAAAAATTAGTCAGCGATACATGATCTAATACTTTCATTTGAAAGGTCTTAGTCCATCCAACATCAAACCGGAGATAATTTTTATTGATTGTTAACTATCTCCTTATAGGAAAAACTATTAATGAGAACAATATAAAAATTTATTGCAATATTTGATTGACGAAATAGGAAAAACCGACCGTATTTGGTGAAAAAGGAAATTTTGTTTCATCAAGACAACACACCAGTCCACACTTCCCTCATAGCGATGGCGAAAATCAATCAACTTGGTTTCGGACTTTTTCCTGACCCTTCGTCAGATTTAGCCTTCTAAGATTATTTTTTATTTCTAAACTTGAGAAAATGGCGCAGTGGAAAAACATTTGCCAGTAATGAAGAGGTGGAGTTAAAGGTTGATGCCTATTTTGAAGCATTCGAACCTTCTTACATAAACAGGGCATAGAAGCTTTAGAACGTCGTTGGGAAAAGTTTTCAATCTCAAAGGAGACTATATTGAGAAATAATGCAAATATTCCAAGTTTTCTGCTTCAAGTGTTAGACCGGTTTCTTTTGGAACTGTCCTGGTAATTCACGAATCAGATTTGATTTTATGAATTTCCAAAAATTTAAAAGAACGAAGACCAAAATTTACTACTGATACGTAAACGAAATATAATAAATGAATGTACCCCAAAATGTCCTTAAAAAGTCATTCAAGTTTCACAAAAATAAACGTAAAATCTATCAAATGGTGCCTTAAACGACACGTTTTCAAGGTTTTTTAATCGATTCAGGTTATTTTGAGTTTGCTATCGTCAAAAAAATAAGTAAACTGCTAAGTAAATCAACTGCATAATGCAAATTTTTAGCAGAAACTTCAAAATGTATAATTAGGAAGTACAGAAACGAATTTAAATCTAGTCACAATGACTTCAAATGACACTTTAGGGAACTCTAAACTTAGAGAACACTACTATTAAACTGATCCACACGTGTCTCTCCCTACAGACTCGTGTAACCATCATTTTCTCTTACAAAAGCGGGTTTGAAGTATTGATAAGTGTATCAAAAGGATATAATACATCAAACAAACAATTTTGGTAATTTTTCATAACATCATACACATTCAATATACACGGGAATTTAACATTTCTTGCAGTTTTTAGCGAATGTGCTTTAGGAAAGTTTGTTTTATGATATTTTTAAGATGCATACCATACTGAACATACCAATCAAATTTGCTCAAAAAATTTTTCAGGCAGCCTAGGTTTCGATCAACTATCGATATTGAACTCGCTGTATTTCAGCCAACCTGTACACGTCATTGTCTCAAAACCTATTGAAATTATATAGTAAATTGAATAATACTGATAAGCATCTTTGGAATTAGAAAAGAGAAGGCATATTGTTTCATAAGTTAGTAATATGTCGCTATTTGTAAGATTAGCGCAGCCAGTTCCCTGAAATAACACTAATTTAAAAAGTTCGTGTTTCTCAACGAGTTCAATATTGAGTTTTTCTGAATTTTAGAATTTTTTATGGAAAGAAAATTTTGATCATAAAATTGATGAAAAGTAATATTTGGATTGAAAACACATAAGTAAATAATTTTAGCCTTAAGAAAAGTCCTATTATTTCCTAAGGGCACGCAGGCAAAATTAAAAAATGAAATTCCATTTTCTTAACATTTAAATACTGGAACACGTTTCAAAATATAGAAGAGTTTTGCAAAGTATCACTTTACCCGGAATCTTTAGTAAAAAGTCAAGAAACAAACTCTTATTGAAGCTACTGAGTATTGTTACTAATGGTCCCATTTATTAACGCAGTTAGGAAATGAAGGCACCTGTTCATCCTTTCTAATCAGTTGCGAAATGACCTGAATTTAGTCACCATTTTTAATTACGTAAACTGTTACCAAAATAATAAAAAACTGTTTATATTAAAGAAATGTATTAAAGAAGTTCTGCAAAAAAAATAATTTGTAAAATTAAAGCTAAATAGATAGATATGTCTACTAAGCTCAAGATTCGTCATTATTCCAAGAGTAAGCCAAACCTAAAATACTAAAAATGAAGTAATCTTAATAAGACTTAAGACAGTTTTCGAATATCTCAGAGATGCTAATCGCAGAGGAGTTTTAACAACCAGAAAAGGCAAAATTTCGAACAATTAATATCCGAACAGTTCATCATGTTTCGATAAACTATATGTTCCGATTGGAAATAAAAACGAACCTCCAAATTCCATTAAAATCCTGTACATCATCCCCCTCACCACCTCCATCCACGTCCCAGTCCTCTTCCTCTTTTGTACGATTAATTTCTTTACTTTGCTTTTAAAATGCCATTAATTCTGAGAAGAATTAGAACAAATTGCGAATCGTTTCCAAAGGGCTTAAGAAGTGAAACTTTTTACAACGGTTCGGGGATTTAGTTGAGAGTTACTTAAACGAAATATTTAGGTTAAAACAAAAAGCTTTTTCACAATTTTATCGATTAATGGACTTTACGAATTTACACCTACGATTTCAAATTTCCTGATTAGTTGAGAGCAAATTTAAAAACTTACGAGCATTCCATAAAAAAATGTGAAATTATTTGTTTCTAGGTAATTACAATCATAATTATATTCGAATCCTATGATCGAAACAGCTTCACTTCGCCATTAACTGTGAGGCGAAAATATCTTCAGTAGCAAAGAAACGGTTGTTCTATAACATCTCTGTATATTCGGCATAATGCGATCATGCTTAAACATGGATAAATGTCTGCATTTTTTGCGGCTCCATCATTGTGATGCACAATTAAAAATAATCGTGTGCTATACTCGTTAGAAAATGCATAATATTGTATAACGAGTGCGATTTTGCGTGGCGAGCGAAACGAGGTATTGCAATATTGAATGAAATAATTAATTCTGAAGCTCTCAGTTTCTTTTACTTTTTTAGGAATCTGAAATGACCTGGTCAGCTAAAATGATCTTTTTGTAATTCTTAATGTTTTGCAATAAAACTTACAGATTTATAGTACTGTTGCGACGTGAAAACAATATCGAAATTAAATAAATTCGTTTCGATACCTTTTTTGGGGAATTGCTCCTTAATGGCAGCAACAGATACTGGCAATTGCGAAACTCGTCTCTTCGATTCACTTTTCAAGATTTTTAATAGGGCTTTTAACAAGACGTGTAATAGGGGTTTAAAAAGCAGATTTTTAAACACGTAGAAGCCATCGCTTTGACTTATCTAAGTCTAAATAAGTTAATTTTTCATTTTTGTGTAGGTTTTCTCAATAGTGACATATATACTTTCTTATTTTTTTGTTTTGAGGTGTGTTAAACACCCGAAATCAGCCAAACCGTGATAATTTTATATAGAAATATTTTTTTGCCATGTGCTTGCTCATATAAATGTGAATGACTCTCTGAAAACGTATGCAGATCGGTGAAAGTCTACAAGAAAATTCGAAAACGTACAAACTGTGAATCGCATAAAAGTCCCATGTTGAATGGACATTTTGGAAATAAAAAGTATTGCAAAAACTCTGTAGGTGAGGCGTTAGTCTTAACAATACGCTAGAAACATTGGCCTAATGCATTTTCACTTCACGTACTGTAATTTCTTTGGGTGTTTTGCAGTCATAATGTTCACGTTCTGATTCAAACTAACTTTCTCACTTTGGCATAATGTGAATATCCGCACTTTTTTAAAATCCATTCAAACTGAGGCCAATTCGAAACGATCTAAGATGGCCGCCTCGGCAATCAGCACTTTCCGATGTAAATTCGGTCCCTTTTTGCCCCTTTTTTCTACCCCTCGCGCCACCCCCATTCCCAAATCCCTCTTTTATTCTTTTTCACCCTACTTTTACACTTCTAAAAAGGGGGCCCGAAATAATTTCGTTTGAAGCAAGACGACAACCTGGAAAGTTTCGAGAGGAAACGAGATGCGAAATATGTCCGACGATTGTGACGGTGGGTGCACAATAAAAGGGAATTTTAAGGTTCGAAGTCTCAAATTTTATTGATTGGTTGGTTGCCTGAGAAGCCATTATTCCAGCTTTTCCTGTAGTACCAATTTGTGACGTTGTAGATCTGGTACCAAAAATGTGATATTGACCAGTAACTAATTCGTTTAATTGCTTTAGGTCCATTTTACCACTTTGCAAATCGTTGACATTCTGATGAATAGTTACATAGCCGCAGGGTCGCAGACCCTTCTTTTGGACCCGTTGTTGGTTCAGTCATAAAGCTTTAATCAGCGGGGGTTCCTTAATAATTCATGTTTAGATGACGCTGTGGTGGAATGACCAACACTAGGGAGGGTGAAACACCTTTTGTTGAATCTTATTGTTTCTAGGATCAACCGCAGTTTAAGTGCAGCTTGTTCTGCAAGTTACACTGATTAGTTTGGTTTTAGCACTATTGCCTACGGTGAGCACTCTTTGACTTTGGCTTACCAGGGGGTAAGTATATCCAAATCGACGACAATGAGGAAAAATAATTGGTCACCCGGGAACCATTATTACAGGACATTTATTTGGCAAACTAACGAATTCTTTCCTTTATAGAAATATCTATGAAAACATGAACAATAGGAATAGAAAATAAAGTTTCTTTTCCTATTGTTCAAAATAAAGTGACAATTTTCTGGGTCTTTTTAACGTCGCAAAAGTTATTGTTCAGTAACAGACCGGGAAAATATTCTCGAGCTATTCAGGGGACTCTAATTGAACATTAACGGTAAATTGAACATTACAGTACATGATGCTGTAAGGTTAATGCTAAGCAAACCCACTGGTCACCAAAGGGAGCAAGGAGCGGCTTTATTGCAAAGGTATCTTGAATGATATCTTTTTATATCTCATGATGTGATGTTGTAATGGAATTGCATAGAAAATCAGGACAGTAAAATTAATATGAAGCTCTGGCAATTTTTGCTAAATATCTCAAAAACTGTAGGAACTTTCGGGAAGTTAAACCTTTGGAGATGCCTACACATCCTCTATTGTTTCTAGCAATTCCTATGTATATTGCCACTCAGTATTTTTGTCATTTGACCTAAGGTCAAAAGAACAGTGGTATGCTAATTAGATGCACAAATCCCGTAGGGCAACAGACGCCTAGAAGGGTGTCTAAAAAGAAACAAAGAATAAAGAAATAAGGCATCAGCAAAACAGAACCCTTGGCAATAATGTAAATTTTTCGCCCTTAATATATTCCGTTTTAAATTTCTCGCAATAAAGACTGCTATTCTCCGTTTTAATTTTTCATTTTAATTCAGTTTTCGCGAGTGCTTTTCTTATTGGTCCGGGCCGAGCGGACCCGTTCCCGTTTTTTTAAAAGAAAAGCAGAAAAGCGTCGGAGACTTTTTATCGGGAATGGGAAATGAGGGAGGACGGTGGGTGGTTTTTGGGGACCTTGGGGGCTTTAAAAACGAGAGGGGTGTCAAAAGGGAGAAAAACGGCTTTTCTTGGCATTGTTAAAGCAGGGAAATGCTTCATCGTGAAGCTTATACGTGAACAAGGCTGAGATCGCTGTAAGTGGTACTAAGAACAATTTTGCGGAGAATGTGTGGCAAAGGCGAACATTTCAGTGGATGCCCGATCCAGATCTTGATTCTTTTAATGCACTGGTGCTATATAGAATCTGCTTTATTCTCGATAAGAAACCGTACGGGTATTCGCAGCACAAGAGTTCATAACTTATTTATTAAATTAGGAAGCTAAGTCTGTTTGTGATTTGTACTTTGTCTTTATTATTGTGACTTATAACTTATCAATTTATTGGACAATTTTTACTGTTTATAATTCGCTTGTTGGTAAAGCCACATGGAATTATATCATCATCATTTTCCCTTTTTCTGCAATATAATAAATACGTTTTATTTCGTATTATTTTTTTATTTTCGATTTTCTTTCGCGTTATTCGAACATGTTAAATTAAAAAATAAATGTTTATCAGTTTTAGAAAAATCAAACACAATATTGAGAACATTCTTCTTTCGCAACTTCATTAATAACTGAATTACTTCACGTTTCCAGCAGTAAATGATACTCTCAGACCTTTGTTCAAAAATCTCATATTAAAGCATTTTCATTTTGAAAGTAATACTTACAGAACTTTCCTCCTCACGTTAACACTGCCAGCAACTAGTTGCCTCATGTTTACCATAATTAACCACAGCCTCTAAACCAGCAAGAAGCAACAAGGAAGACCATATCAGAGATTCACCCAGAAACATCACTTATTACTATGCAAGATCTTAACACTGACTAAAGAGCTAGACCCAATGACCATACTCGCAATACTAAATCGTTCTCATTTAGGCCAAATACATCCCGAAGGAACAATTAATCGACCCTTTATCCCCGTATCACATTCGGTCAGTTGCGAAAAGGGCTAAAAAAAGGGGTCAGCTGCCCTTCAGACCTGAGAACTGGTCAAACCGGTCTTATATGCTAATTTCTGTCCCTTTGTGTCCGGAAAGAATGACCGATTAAGAGAGGTTACACCTTTGACGTGTTCCCAGCTGGCTATTTGGATTCTGTTGTGGAAGTAGTTCTACTGAAGCGTGCGTTAAGTACGAGGATAGTACCAGAAGTATCCAACCAGATATACAGATTGTTTTTTTTTTGTTAGAATTTTATCTATATTACAAAGACTTAACCCTGAGAAGCTTATGTACAAAGCTTGAGAGCGGCACCTTGATTTGTGTTTGTTTTGGTTTTAGTTTGTCATGCTTTTAGATATTTTGCGATCAAGAAAAAAATTGATCATCGATATGTGATTCAATTTCATTAACAACTGTAAAATATTGGATAGCAGAGTTTAAACGCGGTCGTACCATCTGCCAAGAGGAACTCCGAATTGTTCGACCCGATGACTCTTCAGATCTGACCATTCCAGAAGTTTTAGTGCAAATCCACAAAACGGTACTTGAAGACTTTCGGCTAAAATTGCGCAAGTTAGCAGATATGATTAGTACTTCAAAAACTACTGGACATCACATGTTAAACGAACAATTGGATATGAGAATGCTGTTTGCTAGATGGATGCTGCGATTACTACAGCACAGTGAGGATATTTTAATGGTCTGTTTGGCAAAGTTTCGCAGCAATGAAGTCCAGTTTTTACGTTGACTTATGACTATGGATGAAAAATGGGTCCATCATTTCACACCTGAGACGAAAGAGCGGTCAAAACAATGGGCTCAAAGGGGACAATTGCCGCTAAAGAAGGCGGAAACTGTTTCATTTGCAGAAAAAGTGATTGCGTCAGTTTTTTGGGATGCACGTGAGATACTTTTTATTCACTATTTCCCGAAAGGAAAAACAATAAACGGAGAATATTACGCGAATTTATTGTAGCGTTTGAGGAAAGAAATTAGTAAAAACCAGCCGCATTTGGTGAAAAAGAACGTCTCGTTTCATCAAGACAATGGACCAGCCCATACTTTCGTCATTGAGATGGTTAAAATCAATCAACTTGGTTTCGAATTTCTTTCTCGCCCACCCTATTCGTCAGATTTAGCCCCCTCAGATCATTTTCTATTTTAAAACTTGAAGAAATGGGTCGGTAGAAACAGATTTGCTAATAGAGAAGAGGTACGAGATTGATTCCTATTGTGAAACATTCGAAGCTTCTTACTATAAATAGAGTATAGAAGTCATAGAACATCGCTGATAAAAGTGTGTCAATTTCAAAGGAGACTAGGTTGAGAAATAATGTCATATTTTCTAATTATTTTTGCTGAAGTGTTGGGTCGGGTCCTCCCGAGACTATCTTCCTACTACACTGCCTCCTCTTGAGTTGGAAATATTGGATTGAAGACGTTTTTAATTCAGCCGGTCCACTATGCGTCTAGAATATCTTCTAGATACGTATGTGTACTGGCTGGAATTCTTGCACATACATGGGAGACTACAGGTGCTATTGCATTCATGTGACCGCAGATTTACTAATATTGAACAGAAAAGCTTCAGATATGCCAAGCTTACAAACGGATCCTAGAGGACAAAAACCCAATTTCAAAAATCACTTGTGCGTTATTTTATCTGCCCTCTATCACACAATAAGCCTGCACGGCTCCAAGCAAACATTTTTTTAGTCATTTTCTACCTGCATTTGGCAACCATCCTCTTCACCCTTTTATCTCAAGGGATGCAAGGGATGACCCTTAAAAATAAAAATATCCCAAAACCGGTTGACCAGTCTTTATGCCTTTAAAGGAACAGGTCGCATTTTTTAAATTTTAGTGACCCTTAATTTGCATACTCGCATGACCACTGTGGGAACGTTATTATTTGTAGTTTCAGTGATCACCCTTTATACGTGTAAGGGTTGGAAAGAAAGTGCCCGAAGGAACAATCGGCAGTTTTTTTGTGAGGTCAATTTTCTAACGGACTTTTAGAGGATGTAAAGCGAGTGTGGATGGAGACCCAGGTGTGGGTACACGATTTACGATGAAAACATAAAACAAATTGATACGCCCCTGCCAGTTCCGCTAAAGCTTATCTTAACAAACAGACTTTTCCAGCAAAAAACAAAACAAGGGCCTGTTCGTGGAGCAAGCTATTTTGAAAAACGACCCATTTTGTTTTGTAGCCATTACAAGCTAATTGCAACGTTTTAAAATGCGCTCCTTTAAGATAACTTTTGACAATCTCTTGAATGCCATAATTTATTATACTTTTTATCTCGAAGGATATTGCCTGCCTGGCCGGGGAAAATCTTTTGACAAAATTTATTCCCCCGGGATGGGGCATAAAGAAAAACATGAAAAATTGCAGTTTGCTCGGAACTTTCTTCGAACTTTTTTGCTATTGGCGCGAATGCGGTTTTGTGAGTTTTGTTTATAGCACTTTAATGAAACTTTTAGTTGAAAATCCTGAATAATTTGACCAGCACGAATCGTGTGTCTGGGTATGAGAAATTAACTCTTTCGCAAGGACAAAACATAGAAGTACCTCCTAACATCAACGAATTTTTATCAATTTATTCCTGGATGACACGCTTTAATGGAAATTCTTCATCATGAAGGAGGCTCCGAGTGGGAAAGTGACTTCTATTGACTCCATTGTAGTCTGTTCCGCAAAAAACCTCTTCAAAATAATTCTCTTCAAAACTTATTGCTATTTCTGACCGTTTTTTTATTATTTATTTTGATTTATATCTTTACTTTTACTTTTTATTATGAGTGGGCTATTGGTCCAATGGACTTAGCAGATCTATTGTGTTTTATTGTTTGTTAAGTTATATTTATTTGAATAAGACGATTCAGCATATAGATTCTTAAGGAAATGCGTTATACCTCTTCCACTGACTCAGGTGACCCAAAACGAATGTATACAGACTGTTTCATAAACATACCGATAAACTTTCAGGGGATACAGAGGTTATAAACACATTTAGATCGCATAAAGATAGATCTGAAATCGCTTCGTTTCTAAGGTACGTATTGTTTAATTTCTTATTTGTTTAAAGTGCTTTTTGAACATTTCAAAAATAATTGGAGATAAGGACATAAAATTAGGAACGCACTATGGCGAGGGAAATGTGCATGTTCTGGAGTGGGCAAAATATTTCCACAAATACCAGTGACGTCTGCGCAGCCATCCAACTTTTCCATATGCGTAAATGACTTAAAATTTAACGGAACCATACTTAGGAAAAATAGTATTATTGTATAATGCGCATGTTTCATACATGTTTCTCTTCATGTCCTCTATATCTACTAAAAGGAAATTAAATTTATTTTTCCTAAAAGTTTTAAAAAAAATTGGAGTTAAAATCTATACCGGTTTTTTAGTAGGCACAGGAATGACACTTTATTTTTTCATCTTGAAAACAGTGAATTGAGCAACAAAACGCTAAGAAATCTTTTTTATGACGAATTGATGGGATATTAAAAATATATATTCGTATTAAAAAAAGTCAGTAGCGTACAATTTTTTCCATTAAAAACATTTCATTAAATGGCCGCATGGTCGCCACTAGTCGTAGGTGAAAGTACTCTTCCCACAGCAGAACATGCACATTTATCCCGCCATAATCTCTTCCTAATTTTATGTCTTTATTCCTAACAGTTTTTGAAATACTTAAAAAATAATTGAAAAAATAAAAAATTTTACATTCTGTATCTTGGAAACGAAGTTATTTTGGAACTAACTTTATTCGATCTAAATATTTGCTTTTATCAGCACTACATCCGCTGAAAATTTGTCAGAACGTTTATGGAACGCCCTATACAGGGTGTCCTCGAATTACGTGGCCAAAATAATACCGCAGATTGTTTGAGTGAAAATAAGTCGATTTAACTAAACTTCCCTCAGTCCAAAAGTTGATAATTATGGAGCTACAGGGTGTTAAAGTTGAAAAAAAAAATCACATTTTCTTTAATATCTTTCGATTTCTTTGAGTTAATTTCACGAAATTTCATATTTGAGGGTGTTTTAGGATACGAAATTCAAATTTATTAACGATTTAGTTGTTTCTTCTAGGGGGCGCCACAAGCGACCATTAGGACACATTTAAATCTCTGTAACTTTTTCGTGCCACGGTGTATATTATTTTGGTATTTAAAAACCTTTTTCCCTACCTTTTATACTTAGAAAAGGTATACTTTATTGACGTCGCTAGAAGTAACGGTTTTGGAGAAAAATGCATCTAAGCCTGATGATGCATGCAAATTACCTTAAAATTATTTTCCGTTAAAAATAATTAAGTTTTTCAAAAATAATTATTAGTAAAGGTATAACAATAAGTTTTCAAAATCAGATATTATTTTGACTATTACAACGGCAAAGTCCATAAACTAACAGCATATTCACCATTTCAGAATAAGTGAATTTATTGGCCATACTTATGGATATTTACAGGAACAAGAAGCGAAACTGACAAGAAAAACTGAGGGCTAAATAAAAAAACTGACATTTGAGAAACAAATTCAAGTGTTAAAATGTCAATTAAAAACATAGCCAACTGAGTTATTTACTTAAAAGCGCCAACGCAAATATGCAGCGCATTAGAATTATGCGTTTTTCTCCAAAACCGTTGCTTCTAGCGACGTCAATAAAGTATACCTTTTCTAAGTATAAAAGGTAGGGAAAAAGGTTTTTAAATACCAAAATAATATACACCGTGGCACGAAAAAGTTACAGAGATTTAAATGTGTCCTAATGGTCGCTTGTGGCGCCCCCTAGAAGAAACAACTAAATCGTTAATAAATTTGAATTTCGTATCCTAAAACACCCTCAAATATGAAATTTCGTGAAATTAACTCAAAGAAATCGAAAGATATTAAAGAAAATGTGATTTTTTTTTCAACTTTAACACCCTGTAGCTCCGTAATTATCAACTTTTGGACTGAGGGAAGTTTAGTTAAATCGACTTATTTTCACTCAAACAATCTGCGGTATTATTTTGGCCACGTAATTCGAGGACACCCTGTATAATTCGGTTTTCCAATGGAAAATAGAGACAGAAGCAAGACAGATATTAGACCACCTGGACGAGATGCCTGGTATTAATTGTGCAAAAACTTTTTCATCAAGCTAACAAAGGAAATCCAGGATCAATGGTGATTTGAAAACCAACATGGTTGCATTTCAACTCAATAATAATTCCGATTCCGTGTTCTGATTTTTTAGATCATGAAGAGGCTACATATTACTTATTAGAACAGTGGGTCATGGCATAATAGCCAGCAAGAAGCAGAAGAACAGTGAGACGACGCTGAATGCAAAGAAGTACTTATCAAATTACGATAAATACTAAGATTGAAAACATTCCTTTTTGGGCGAAAAAAATGAGACAAAAATATAAAATATCGACGGCCGACCTAAATGGTGTGAATCCAAAATTGTCCAAGATTCAGAAATAGATATTGAGAAAATTAGCTCAGATTTTGTTTTGACACAAAAACCATAATAAAAAACTATGGAATAAGTAAGACAAAATTATAATCTCTTACAGCTTGAGCGTAATATGGGAGTTCCACGTCTTCCTAAGGGAGAAAATAACCATTGATCTTAGATATAACAATTCTGAGAAAGAATTTTACCCATACTGAAGTGTAAAATATTTTCTATGATTCTATAATTTCTATGATTTTCTACGATATCTCTGATTTTTCTATAGTTTTTGGAACAATATAGGTGCTATTCTGAGAGCATAAATTTTCATTATAACTGTAAATGAGTCTCATAATTTATGGAAATTTTATTATAAGTTAGTTCAAGTCATAATTCAAGGCCATGTATGTCGGTAAAAAAAATGTTTTTCATTGTTTATTACAATAGTTAGAATACAAGAAACGTTCCTAACAGAAAAAATGTTCAAATGACAAACAGTTTTCGTTTTTTTAAATACGCTGATTCACTTTTACGCATTAACATATTTGACCAAAATGGTTTAGCAAATTTAAATAAATCATTACTGATGTCATTGTTATAAATTAGAACGTTTGATGAAACAGTATCGTTTGGCCCGCCTCGTTACGAAAATACAGGGTATTAAAATTTTTTTGGTATATAAGTAGTTTTTCTCATAAAAATAATTAAATGTTTGTTCGGTTTTGTAGAAACACTCGTTGACTTTATTTCATTACGTCGTTGTGAGAATCTTTTTCTTCAGAAAAAAACTGCACTTTTTTTGTTCAATTCAGTCATATTTTTCGAAAAATCATTGACGTACCCTGTTTCCTTTTACATATATGCGGTGATACGTGCCAAGTGCGGACGTATACCAATTATCGCCATTGACTAAGTACAAAAACACTTTCATTGTGACACACTTTCTACATTTTATAATTGTTGATACGCACAAAATTTGATTAAAATATTTCGGGTTGTTTCGCAGAAATAAATAATTTTTTTTAATTAAATGCCCGTCTGCTGCCTCAAAATAATGCCAGCAATCCTTTTCTGAAGTTTGTCAAAATTTTTACAATATCTCCTGATATGAGCGGCTCCCTGTTGATACGTACATCGACAATGTTAACCATTATGAGTTCATCAAGAATATTTTCCTAGCAAGTAAATGCAAAAAGTCAAGTTCAGCAGGGCCAACAGAGTTGGACAATTGCTGGAACAACAGTTGGGGCGTTATTTTTGTCGCTAATTTCAACGATTAACAACTTACCACTGACGAATCCAGTCACTTACCCTTACATCTGTTGTAATTAGCAGTTAAACCAATTCGTCATCAATTGAGTAAAATATATTGAAACGACTCCTAGCCAAAAAGTGTTTATTTCAAGCCTAATCAACTGTTCCAAACAATAGCTGAAGGGCGGGAATCATATTCGAATCTTTCAGGAAATACGTAGGTAGGGGTAGAGAAGTGGTGGGGAATTCCTGGAGAAGGGATGAAAGAAACGTAAAAAGACAAGGCCAACGAATAATTTTTGTCTTATTTTATCTTCTCGCAGCCAGAGCATTTTATACAATCGCCTTTGCTACGCTATTAATACCCGGCCAGGGATGCTGCCTCTCGCTTTTTCCTTCAGTTCTCCTTCTTTTCCAATTTCTTCTGGGAGTTGATAGCGTCTTATATTGTAGACATTTAAATATATTTTCTTTTTTATTTTGGTTTTATAAAGTGTAGTCACTGCGTGTAGTAAAATAAAATTTTCACAACTTTTAAGTTATTTCAATGGAAAAGAAAGAATTTAACGCATTGCAGATTATAACAGTTTTTCCCATTCAACCACATTTGATGAAATGGATTATGATATTTTTGACATCCTAGGGGTGATAAAACACTACTCTAAAAGCCTTGACCACGCCTAAGCTGTGACCATTTCCCAAGTTTAGGCAGCAGAGTACAAGACAACAGGCACTTAGTCTTTTAATGCTGTAACCTGAAGCAATTCTGAATTGTAGACCCCAATTTTTATGTCATATTTATTAACATGCGGAAGGCAAAGATTAGTAACCCAATATCCATATCAGGAGATGGATGTTGGTATGTGTGAAATGCAACAATTAGCTATTTGTAGCAATCCAATTACAATAGTGTCCATATTACTTACCCACCTATTTATATAAGCTAGGGAAGGAAAATGTAAAACTTTGCTTTTGTATGAAATTTTATGCTGTACGTCTTTTCTTAATTCACACACTAAAATGTAGGTTTAGGTCCTCGGAGAGAATAATCCTCAAAACCGATCTCATCGAATAATCGTTAAGAACTAATTCCATTTTATGTCTTGCTTTACTAAGCCTTCTACAAAACAAACAGGAAGATTATAAGATTAAAAACGAAATACATAAAATTACCTTAATAACATTTATTACAAAACTCACGTATTTGGAATATTTGAAAAATGTTTGAGCGCCATCTAATATCATTTTGTTAAACTTTCGTCAACCGCTACTTTAATCAATAACCCTGTCTTTTTAGGGTATGCAACAGCAATGAAAAGCATTGCAGATCCCTAGTTCGTGAGTTGGCTTCGGTATGGAAATTACCTAACAGGGGTTGGGCCACTGATTGTGAGATGGGGTTTTCGTTAAACCATTTTAAATTCGAAAGGAGATTTATTCAAATATAAGAACGAGAGCAAATTATAAATGTACTGAAACATATACAGGATGTTTTGGTGAGCGATAAGAAATTTTCAGTGGGAGATAGATGGCGACATTTTGAATTTATATAACCACATTTATTGTTATGCAAAGATTATTATTTTTTAATATTACCCTTTGTAGATTTTTATACAAAATAATTGAGTCGATACAAGTAAGTTAATTTTTTTTGTATTAAATATTTTCCAATGTCGGATAAAAAAAGTTCTTATAATGTTGATAAAGTAAAAAAAGTTCTCCAATGTGGCGTTAGCTGGAGAAATTCAAATAACCTTGAAGACTTCTCTATTTTATACTTGTTGAAATGATATATGACATTATGATAAAATTATAGTTTACAAAACTAAAAACAAAAGGAAATATCATTCACAACGAGAAAATAACCGACATTAAATTCAAATAAGTATCGATCATTTATGGCGCTAGTTCTAAGTTAAACCATAACCACAACTAGTTAGCACCATTTTCAAAATGGGGCCCCCCATTTCTAATACATTTACCTGGTTCCCCCACTCTGTTCGCCCTACTTTCCCCCCTTGGTCAATATTTCAAAAACGAAGGAACATTGCATGACGAGAAGTATAGTTATTGTTGCACATAATATAGAATTTAGATGTTTTGTTTTTCAATTAATAAATGCACTCAGATAGAAGAAAATCTAAAAACTGGCGCCTTGACAGAGCTTCGCAACCATCACAATCTGTGAAAGAACTTTAATATTTTTCGATTTAGTCATTTCCAAAACCCCTCTTGTTGCGCCACTGACTATTTATAATTACATCTTCCAATTTAATTTTTAACGACTCATAGGTGGATGCTGTTGGCAGTGGTGTTTATTATGCAATTGCAGTGGAATTTCCAGGATTTTCAGTACATTTCATTTTTTAAATTATATTATAATTATAAATCTCCCTTGTTGCTCCTCTGCATATATTTATTGGTCGAACTGTAAATTATTAGATTTATGGGTTCATTTTAATGCGGTTAATTAATTCCCAAGAGAGTGGTGTATCAGGTGCCTTTTAACTTCATCAGAGTAACCTGAATATATGTTACCCAATTGAGTTGTGAGCTCCGATTACTAAATTTTGCTTCAAAATTGGGAGCTGAGAATTTCATGATAAACCCTAGATTGTAACGCCATTGAAAGTTATATTTGGAGCTTCAATTTGTCAGCGTTATAAGCAATTTTAATATCGAGCAGCGCGCAACTTGGTAGCAAATCTTTTATTTGGTAGTGGTACCAAAATGTTCAAAAACTTTAACTTAAGAAGCTTATTTTGCTTTTCGACTAAATCGCATATAATCATATCTTTTTCTGCTCATTTGATTACTTATAATAATTATATCTCTAAATTGTCTGAATTACAAAGTGATGTGTTAGGTGCTTTTTTATTTTTTATTTATCTGAAGCCAAGTTTTTCAAGTTGCTATTATCTATACCCGTAAGATAATTTTCATGAAAATGGTGAAATTAACTATGGGTCTGCCCAGATTTCGGCATTTCTACGTAAATTATTTTGCTAACAAAGTTGTCAAGAGTTAGAATTTCTAAGTACAAGTAGCAGTAGAGCAATTAACTCGTAAATTTTCTAGAATGTCACTTCATGGAAACCATAAAATTTATAAATAATTTGTTTTTATAATAATGCTTCCATGGGTATTGATAGAATCTTGCAGGGTTCATTTCGAAGTTATTGAGACTTTGATTTGTTGGTCCCAAAGCACAGCTTTATAAACTCCAGGTAACTTTGCCGGCAGGATCATTTCTCAATCAACTAATACTCTGTATTAGGGTTCATTTTCCGTGGACATCACCTTTTTGATAAATTCGCGATCAGAACTTTGATGTATTGTAAAAGAAAATATTGCAAGGGAGTAATTATAATTAAAACAATCGGATTATTTCGTATTCTTGACCTTCTAAAGATGACATTCGACATTATTCACAGAAAATTTGGGGATGCTCGGTTAATAGAGAGTTTTCAGGACCCGAAACTTTACTAACTAAAGTTATTTGACAACTTTGAAATACCAAATGTTAGTTAACATTAAGCACTAACGAACAATAGCTTAGCTAACGCACGGTAAACTACCATAGCGTTAACGGTTCACGTATGTGCTACGCTTTTCTATACGTCACATATCAAATTTCGTGAATCACGTTTTTCGCTTATTGCAAGACTACTGAATTGCTCGGACCTTTGAAACTCTTCATCAAACTATTACAAATTTTCCTCCCTGTTAATTTACTCCATGAATTGCAATCTAAACCAGGAATATCTCTGAGTGAGCTCTCTGAAATTTAATTTCTTGACTTTTTACATCACGAGGTGTTATGCACGGTTCTGATCCTCCTAGATTCCTTCGAATTCTGTTAAATCTGTTTTCAATTAAATAAATTGAATAATTTAGTTATGAGAATCATTGAACATTGTTCATTAATTATTGGTGTAATATTTTACTTAACATTACGATTTTATTTGAAATGCTTCAGCAAACTGTATCAGCTTATTTCTTTCTTGTTTCCTTTTTTGCTACGCACAATTATTTGCCAAGATCTTTTATTTTTCACTTTTAAAGTCGCTTCAAAGCAATTTTAATTCAGTAGAGTATGCTCATATATCAGACTATCCCCAAGCTTATCTCAAGTTATTCAGGAGACTATGTCAAATAAGGGACGTTTAATGCAAAGCAAAAGCAACAGAAACTCCATTACTTTGCAGAGATTGAAGCTGCTGCACGTGTTTCCCCTGCCTTGGGAATAAGGTATAGAGGTTTTCTTCTTAGAGCTGCACACCATACTTTCCTTTAAATAGGTCTTGAACTCTGGATAACTGCAAAATTGCGCATTTATTGTTGTTTGAAACTCTTGCCTCCATATAGGTTCCGCGTCTCCAAGAAAGGAATGGTAATGTATGGAGATCTCAGAAATGATAAGACTCGTGGTTGATAAAATTGTAAAAAAATGCTTAATTTGCAGCGCAGACCAATCATGAATGTGATGGTTCTAAGGGATATCGCAGTTATTATTAATGTAAGATTAATATTGGCAGGGAAAAAACTCGACGCCATTTTGTTTCCGTAGATATAGGGTGTTTTGACTTAAGTTTTTTCAACTCTCTTTGTATTTACTTTATTCTATGAGATATTGAAGTAAAAATGGACTTTACTAGGGTTTTTGAAGAATAATTCAGAGGCAACCTTCGTTTTTTCCTACGCTATATAATCTAGTCGCAGGTAACTATGATTTTGATTTTTTTAGAGGAACACCCTATATATTATTAACTCTTTTAAATCGTCTTGTCAATAGCTTGAATCCAACACCCTGATAACCGAGCATATCGAATCTTCCATACATGAAGCACTCATATTCTAATAATAAATTATTTGAGAGAGTGATAAGTTTTCAAATTCATTGAAGTAATCTTAATTTATTAATTAGTCTTAAATCGATAATTAATTAACATTTAAATCTAAAAATTTTAAGTAATTCAATTTTCATTTCCTGACAAAATATTTCGCTCCTAAAACTACATACACATGAAAACAGTGCTCCAGCCTGCAAATTCACCTTCCCAGTCCAATCCTAAACGACCCTCTGGGTTTTTAGCCCTCAAAACTACCCGGACTCCGCTTCCCTTTACCTGGCCCGAGCCCCTAGATATGTCTTACACTAACCCCACCTCCCCTTTTTAAAATTTGTCCCTATCTCACGCGAAACTAACCCTTATTCCCGCATTCTTAGGTCTAAATTCAAAAAGTTAAGACGTGCGGCATACTTATATCTCATTGGCTAGACGCGGTTGCCTGGGTGACGGCTATAGGCGGCGCCTTAGAGCAGGCAACCAGCGGCACGTCAATACTCTTAAGAAATTGTGTAAGGGGTTGGGGGCTGTAGAGCTGGAGGGGTTGCGTAGGTGATGAATAATGATGTTGATTTAAGGCAGGCTGATGGTGGAAAAAAGTAATGGAGCTTGTGCGATATTAGATGGGTAAGGGAATAATGGATAGAGGATCGATATGATATTCCAGTATTTGACTGTTAGTAGATTCGCATTGGAGGAGTAGGCATGCTAAGGAATGCCGTTAAATGCCGTGACTTATGTGGGAATATTTTTCTTTTTATTTCCAAAAAGGTAGCTAAAAAGTATGTTTTTTCTTTTTTATAATAATGACCTTTAAAATATCATTTACAATACTTTTATTACGCAACAAAATGTAACTTAGAGCTTGGCGAGAATGCTTTTAAATGTGGGAATTTGCTTTTTAAATGGAACTGTACTTTGATGAGCAAATATTTAGGAGTAGTAACGAAATTTGATTAAAAAATGAACAGTTAATGTTTTCATCTAAGGCTAATAATTTGGAGAAAGGAACGCTGACGCTAATAGATATACGCGTATGTTTTCGTTATCATTTATTCATATGTAATATAACTAATGCACAAGTGTCAAAAATTAGAAATAATTTTAAGGGAATATAATTGAATGCGATTTGCGATAAAAAAAAACATAAGGACATGTAATATATAAATACTTTTTTCAATGCATAAGTCATGTTCGGCAGGATATTACATGAATCAAATGCAACGTATTATGACAATGTGACGTGAAATAATAGGGATATTGTCTATTGACTTTTCGTTTATAGACAGTGTCCCTAACTCGTTTTAGGTATAATTACGTAAAAAATCGATTATCGATCTGAGCATTTCTTCAAATCAAACTTTAAATTTTATTCAAATAAAAAAAAAATTCAACATATTCCCGGAACCATTCAGAGTTCCCTTCTCCTTAAAAGGATATTTTATTAATTAATTCACATTTGTACAGTTTAAATTATTTGGTATTTTTTATTTTTTACGGATGCGCCCTGTATGTTTGCTAATTTTGTTCTTCTGTCAATCTAAAAACGAATCGGTTAATAAAATTATAAACGAAATTAACATATTTTCAATGCTGTCAAACCGTGTTATAACTCAGGATTAGCCAACTTAGCGACAATGCGGGTCATTTGGTGACGTCACAAATGATAAGCAGTGACCCAAAGCGATTTATTTTGCTTGGTATGTACCCAACCAATTCTATAAGCTTTAGTATCTTTGGTTGAAGTGTTCAGTAAGCTTTTCTATAGAAAGCTCGAGTGATTCAAATCTTATTGGGTTTGGTACTAGTAATAGGGCGATATACATAGATATCCTGGGTTCGACTAAGCGATGTCGCGTACCGTGGACATTTATTAACATACGGGATTGTATGAAGTTAAGGATTAACGTTGTCTTACCTTGGAGTCAAAAATTGATACGACGGATTTATAAAGGGTTTCAAAGTTAGATCGCTTCCTCCCCAGTTTTAAAGTTGAAGTCACAATTTTCAGTGTGTTCTCCGAAAAGAATCGAACTAAATTGTTGAAAATTAAAAAAATTTTCAGTACAAAGAAAATTATTAATCTTATCGTACCAAATGCTCCTCAAAATAATTTACGGGATGTTGTCGATAAAGCAGCAGTAACGAAATTCTTAACGTTACCTACAATGATAACTTGGTCTCCCTTACCGGAAAATTTCGTCAATCGCATTAATATCATTATCTACATTCCTCAGAAGTAACAATTCTGTCATAGTTTTGAATCTTTTCAAAATGGGGGGCTGAGATTAAGGCAACTCTAAAGACAAAATCTAGTGTGTGATATTGGTGTCATATGGAGAAAAAATGACAGTGATGCTGGGTTGGAAAACAAACTGATTGCTGTGGTTCGGGTGCGTAATAAACGATACTTTTCACATCTGACCTTGAATTTCATGATGAATCTGGAAAGTTGTATTTTGCTGTCGATTCAGGAGGAACATGTGTTTTACCTTGGTCTTATGAAAAATGTGTATCTAAATGCAGTTAAATAACTGGCAAATATTAATTTATAGGGTAGTATAATGAACTAGTCTTTTCCGGCGGTGGTGTGTGATTTACCTATTCTCTGTTGATGAAATATTTCCGTAAAATTTTTAAAATTTGCCTCTTTAGATAGGTAGGACTTGTCTTCGATAGTGTTATCTGTTATCTATTGTTAATGCCATATGTTTGATGGTAAGTAGTTGGCAGTTTAATCAACACTCTACCTTTACGGTTCACTGCATACCGTAAGGTTTTTCAATAACTACCACTTGTAAGAAACAAATAAAATTTAAGCTAAAGTCGGTAATGTTGTCGGAACACTTTTCGAACCTTCATGTTTCTCTATCCCGCTTTCCCTCAGACTTGCCCTAGATTCTGCTAGTCTCACTCTTCTAAACACTACTTTCCGACGTCATAATGGAAATAAATGTTTTGGTACGTCACTGACTGTTTATGTAACTTGAATTTTTTATTTGATTTAGAAACCTGTTTTCCACCATTTGTTTTTGTTTCCACAGTTGTAATAGTTTTTTACCTATATAACTTCCTATATTTGGACCAGTAACTCTTAAGGAATCTAACTACAAATTAGTGTTTTGAATAATAAAAGCAATATACTACCTTAAAATATCAAAATTTAATACACTTGTCATTAAAATGACTTCTTTTGATGTAAATTTGTTATGCTTCGTTTCTATGGATACCGATGCAAAGCTGTGGGAAATAGGGTAATTTCCATTGCGCGCGCAACCCGTACGAAATAAGAGTATACGGAAATCGAGGGTATTTCGTTATCATTTTTCAGTCGGAAACAAGGCAGTATCCTGATAGTTGCAAAAAATTGCAATTTTTATTCATGTATCGGAAAAAATAATGTTGGATATTTCTATACCTCATTGGCCAATATCGTAAACCCATTATCTAACCAAATTGTTCTCCCATAAAACCCAAGAAGATGTAAAATAAACGTATTAAGCAGGGTTTAAACAGTATTTAAGCACGATATAAGAACTTATTACGCAATAAAATCTGTACGGCGATATATGTATCTAGCCTCGAACTTAATAAGCCTTTACTCGCCAACCTCCGTTATCCTTTAGGGTTATTTCTCCGAGATTGAATTTCTAATATGTTCTGTTTTTGATTAAATTTATGCTCGTAGTTTTAGTTTTGGGGCCCTGTTAGGAATTTTAGTTCTGGCCGGGAAATTGCCAAAGTTTGTTTTAAATTACCGCCCCATGAATTATTACTTTGGATATTTTTGGAAAAGTTTTGTACAGTTTTAGTAACTTTTCGGACAGTTCTGGTTAGTTTTGTATGTGATGGGTCTGTGCTCTTCTATGCTTAATTTAGTACAGAAGCGGATCTGGAGCATTATACTGAGATAATTGGAATTTCGGGAGCTTTTGCTTTGCTTATGTGAACCTACTCAGTATTATAACTTTCAAAGCTACTTAAAGAACAGACCGCGAGCATGAAACTTCACACAGAATTTTAAACTGGTTAATTCTTTACGAATTTCCAGTTACATGAAACCTGTTCCCCATTAGTTTGTTTCCCACGACTTCGAAAGGATAAATCCTTTGAAGCCAATATCCTCGAAATGTAAATTTGTTACCCATCGGACTGGAACTTCTTTTTAAACCAGTTTCTAATATCGAGTACTTTTTAAGAGCTCGGGCTTATGCGGAGTCCACCTTTTCCATAAATATGTCCATAAGGATATAAAAGCACCGTTCACGAGGCCTTTTGGGCCTATTACTTTATTTTGGGGCTATTTTGTCATTTAAGGGTTATTTCGCCCCCTGGGCATTAGGATAGCAGCTCTAGGACATCGTGGAATCTGGCCAATTTAAATGATAAAACGCGCCCATTAACTCTAAGACCCAGAAAACAGATAAATTATACCTCGCTAAGGTTAAGTTGCGTAGATTTGTGTTGCTCGGGCTCCCTAATTAAAATTGCTTTGGGATGTATCCTGGGAGTAGTTGGTTTTAGTTTGAACATCATTGCCATCTAAAAGCAAAACAGAATTTTAGTGTTTTATTACCATTGATAATATTTAATATTTTTAACTCATTATGAAAACTTTCTTTGATTTTCATAGTTAGTCTCACAAAAATTATATAATGAGTTTTTCTTCTGGAATCTTTTTAGTGACATTTAGTACTTAGAACTCTTGAGATTCATTCGTGTATTCAGAATCTTGTTCCTTATTCTCCTTTTTTCAATATTAACTGGCTCCGTGAGTGAAACAGCTTTTTTACAGTTTTCAGGTTTTGTCTTTTTGTAATTTTTTCTGTAGTTCTTCTCTATTTATTGTCATTTAATAATTTAATTGATTTTTTTATTTAGGTTTTCCGTTGCAACTTCGTAAAATTATACTAAACAATGACGCAGTCGGCATTTCTATTGGTAAAGGTATAGGTACCAATGTACTGAGGGAAGCCGTCATCAGCCAATTAAAGTATTACTATCTCATCTTCATTTCCACATTATAAAGCATGATTATGAAAAAAACCTCGTAAGGGGGAAATTTGTGTTTTATTTCTTAACCCAAAAAGTTGTATTTCTTCAGTAGCTAAACTGGGTCCCGATGTATCACGCTACTGGAACCCAAATCCAACTTAACCCCGTTTGCTCTTCCCAAGTATAATTAATCAAAATATGCCAGTTTCTGTATGTCAGGCCCCGTCAGGCTTGCTTACTTTAGGTCTATGTAATTTCCTTACTTATACCTCTACGTCTCTTCCACCACCCTTAGCTATACACTTTAGAAGATATTCGCGGGATGGTATACAGATCCGAACTTGTTGTTGCCTCCTACATATACCTCTCGCTCCACTTCTAAAAATTTTGTTATTAAACATTTGTTGTCCTCTAAATATAATGAAAAATAACGTTTTCCCAGTCAGAATATTTCTAATTAAGCTTAAATGTGGAAATTTAATAATGCGGAGAAAGGTACGTCCCTGTGGCACCGTTTTCCACCCCAAAAGCTTTCAAAATGGCTTCCATGCAAATTATAGAGAAAACTTAAGACAACGTTCGCGAGGATATTGAGTTAGCGCTTCCACGTTACTTGCATCTATTTTAGCCCTTAATTTAAAGGACTTAAGGGCCTTTTTCGAGTACGGTCTGAGCTAATTGATTTTATATTCTGCTCCTTGCCTCCACTTCGAGCAATACTGTTTCACAAAGTTGTAAATTGTCTAAAATATTCCGATGGAAATTAAATTTTCAGAAAATCTTTTCGCACCCTTCTTTTTAGTCCATTGGAATAGAATAATATTAGTTCGTATGGAAATTTCTAGTTCCAATCCTTGATTGGAGTTCCTAAGCCACAAGGGCTTTTTGTTCCCTACCTCTCCTAACATAAATTATTTAAGAGCATTATCCAGTTCCTTGAAAACTTGATGTAATACGCAATATTGATCCTCTAAGAACCAAAATGTCTTGGTAAGCCCTTCAGTAAGCCTAGAGTTATTATAATTGGAAAACTGTTAATTGAATTTTCAGTTTCTGATTAATAGCATATGAAGGGAATAGAATAAGGTTCGCTTTGAAAGAAAACGCGTAATGATTATTTCGGGGGAAAAGGATAAAGTTTAGGGCAATTAGATGGCTACCATCAGAATTTACACTATTAGAGGTAAGAAAGCAACCTCAAAACAATATTCCACGACACTGTTTTAATTAAAGTTCGATTTAATTGGAGCATGATGTAGACTTGACGTGACGCCACTGTTTTTACTTAGAGGTACCTACAGAAGTTCAAACTAGTCTCGTGCAAAGGATGACAAAGTTTGGGATTAATTTCATTAGCAAGTTTCCTAATTTGGTCTGTCATGTACCAGCATTTTCGCAAGAAAAATTACCGCATGACGTGAACGCGGCATCTGCGAATGTCAGAAATTCGTTATTTGTTATAATTAGATACTTGCTTAAGACAAAACTACAGGAATCATTTTTTCTAAGACCAAACGTGAAAAAAATATAAAAAAATTATAAGTATAGATAAATGAACCTTTTATAACAGCATCACCGGAGCGAATTTGAGGAAGATATTCGAAGTGAATACATATGTACATCAAACTGATAATGGTTATTATTATATGCAAGTTACATACCAAAGGCTTGTAAAACGTGTAATAGGGGGATATTTTAAGACTGCAAAAAATATCATAAAGTTGAACAAGTCAATTTGCTCCACTATGATATAAGCGATTTTCAAAAATTTGCAACAGGAAAGCCACATACAAAAATTAGTAATCTCTGAATATCGCTAAACTTCAGTGGCTGGGAAGAGATTTTCTGTTATTGTAACAATACTTAGAAAAAGCTTTGAATTTCAAAACTCTCTAGACATTGAATTAAATTATGGACATAGTAACTTATCAATAATCCCTAAGGCCAGAACTGATAAGCTTATCATGGTTTTTTGTTCCTTTAACTCAATTTGATTATCAATGCGCATAGAGAACATTTCCATAATAAAATTATAGAATTACTGTAATTGATAAATTAAAGCATTGTCGTACCAATAGGTCAAACACACCAAGTGCTAAAATTGAACTTTTGCTTCCATTGTTCTCCCAGAATTTAGTTACTGCTTGAATAAATCAAATTTCGTTTTGGGTAATATCTGTTTTCGTATTTTTACCCACGTAAACCGGGAGTAAAGAATCGCTGCTACTACTGCCTAGGCATTAAAAATATTTCAATTATCGCATATTTATTTAAAATGCCGTATCAAAAGTTTTTTACCGCCTAAGCAGTTAAAGCAGAACATTCTAAATTCATAACAAAATACACAAAACTCAAACGGTGAAGGATTTTAATATGTAAATATGAGAACAGATTATGTATTTTACTCGACGAAAACGGAATTTTGTGCTACGGCTCCCTTCATAGTCTCATTTTCAGCTCGGCTCTAAATATCGTCTCGGCAGAAAATCTATTATTTTTTCATCTTATGAAACATGTGTTCGAGTATAAGAAATTCGTGGTTAAATGTTGTGTCTAGGATGAAATATCCATTTTGCATACATAGTTGGCCTTAAGTAAATAACTAAGCTTTTTACTTCAATGATTCATTATCATACCTCATTAACATCTACAAAATGATGCATTAATAACTCTTATTAATACATGATTTTCTATTAATCTTAAATAATAAGTAGGAAAGTTTGTTTACTTCTAAAGTTGAAATATTTGCTGAAGACACTTGTTAATGATAGAAAAATATTAATTAATTTTATAATTATTTATTTCTGACTTTGGCCTGAATAAAGATACAGCAAAACTAAGATATGTTCCTGCAGCATCTTCTATAATGGAAACAGTCCCATTTGTCTATATGCTTGATGAACATCTTGGAATCAAGAGAAACTACACGTAAAAATTGACAAATACGTTTTTTTTTCGTATATTTTTTAAGCAATCGCAATTTAAAAAATAGTAAAATTGGATACTAACCAACACTCAAAAATGCAACTGCATGTCTTACCTCTCCCGAAATCCTCATGTTTTAAGTTGAATTTTGGACACCCAACACATCAAAATTATATTTTCAATGAGAAATGCCATGGAAACACCTTAAATAACTTTTTTAAATAATCTAAAATTCTATATAAGCAACATGTTGAGCTATGTGTGGACAGTTATTTTGATTTTAAGAAAGATGTTTCCATAGGCAATGTCTTAAGAAAACCGATTAAAAATGAACTAGGTAAGAAATTGACTTAAAATTCCAGGATTATTGAAATCCCTAGTTAAATGGTGAAGGAATTATTCCATACTATCCATTTGAAACTGAAAATCAAGGAATGACGTAATATTTACCTCCATCCTTGGGAAGTTAATCCTAACATTGTTAAGTACCTACACAAACGAGCCAAATCGCACAGCTCATAACATATTCACACATTCACGCCCGAAAAGAATACTGCAAGCGCCATTATGTCAAAAATGGAGGCCCCGGACAAAAAAACATCATTCTCTCTTTTTTCCTTTTACACATGCGCTATATGGCTTCCTTTTTTATTTTTCCCATTTCACATTTCTCCTTCTCTTTCGCTCTTTTTGCAATTATGAATGTGCGAGAAAGATGCGAAAAATAATCGAGGGATTTTCTGTCTATGGGGAGCGCGAATTCAAGGGCCACAGAAATCTACATGGATGATCAAATATTAGAGAGAAGGGAAGTTTTCAATGAATTGTGATTATTACAAATGTGGCATTAAAATGTTAGGTAATATTCTGTTTGCCGTATGGAATGGGTGAATGCTCTATGATTGAAATTTCAAATTATATATTTAGGAACATCGTGTAGATTGCGCTTAGCCGTTTTGAAATTTCCGCAGCTACATGAATGGGTGAATTGACTTTCCTTTTTTGGTATAAGAGACCATCAAAGCTGATTCAATTTATTTGAGTAATCTTGATGTTTTCAGAAAAATTCTTTGTGCACCATTTCTTAACACATTCTGAAACAGTAATTTTTACCCCTTATCAATTGAGCTAGGATTTTAGGCAAATGCTTATGAGGTAATTTTCAAGTACACATCCTATAGTTTTGTTTTGGTGTAACTTCGACAAAAACCATAAAAAAATATTGACAAAATTATAGAAAAAAGTCAAGTTTAACAAAAAAGCCTTAGTTTCGTAATGCTCCTTTTCGTTCTTTTTAAAGATTTTAGCTTTTTCTTTAATTTATATTGTGCCTCTTTTAGAGTAATTTCATAGTAAAAAAGTGAAATATTAAAAAAAATCATATTGTGCATCTAAAAATCAATATAATAACTTGCGTATAGTATCACATTTAAAAAGATGAGTAATTTGACATCATATGTGACACGAAATTATTTTTGAGAAAGTGATATCTTACTCGCTATCGTTGCCTTGATCACTTTTGTCAGGATTCTCAAGGTAAGCTAAATTTCCTATTAGAAACATATCGATGTAAGGTAGTTGGTTCAGTTTGAAAAAATGAATGGGAGCCAACTAAAAATAAAGATCACCCTGTACATCGCCAGCTTCAACTGAAATTACTATAGTTAACATCATTCCTCCAACTAAGTAAAGCAAAGTAAACATTGAGATACATTTCAGAGTTTATTTAAAACATGTTTTTCTTATTTTTGGATATCTAATCTAACCTTGATTTTTTTCAACGCTCTGTATATATCAGGGAATCACCACTTATTTCATTTGGTAGATTTGCAGTTTTATCCATTTGTGTTTTTAACTGAATAATGGTAAATTTCATTCATGGTATATTCATTACTTTACGTTTATTCATATAGAGACAACTGTGAATTGACGATGTGTATATGGAGAGATTGATTTATTGTTGATTCATGTATAAAAGACAACTCAGAGTGGATGAATGGAGAATACAGTAAATGTTTGCTGAGGTTGTACGGGTTATGGTTGAATCCAATGATAAAAGGGGAGTCTGAATGTGTATAATAAGTCAGTGCAAACCTGGAAAGGAGTTTCTTCGAAGAAATGAAAAATGTTTTGATTGATGTAAAGCAGAGTTTTAAAGCCGAACAGTCGAATGAAGATTTAGTGGTTACCGGTAACTTCAAAAAATAGCTGTATCAGGAAATATTTAAGAGAAAACAATATATCTCGCAACGCGTGGCGAAAAGAGCAATTACCGTCGTTGAAGGTTCGATAATGCTTTAATAACGAATTCCAATAAGTAAAACATTTTTCTACGACAATGCATGATACAAAAGGCAATTAAATCATTAAATGATTTATTTAATATTAACATCGCCAGCCTTATTCACACACGCTGTGAACCGTCAATAAATAATGATTATGAATTTTTCATGAATCAACCAAACATGGTAATAATCGATTCTGTTGTTAAATAATTACAGCACTATTACATTATTGTTCTACTCGGCAGTTACTCAACAGATAGAGATGCGCTATAAAACACTCAGTTCTTGTTATGACAAAAAATTAAATTAAAAAATGAATCTGTAGTGATGAAAAAATAATCTTATGGGATTTCATTTTGATAGTTGGAAATGCTTTTTTCCATTATGGCAAGGTATGCCAAAAGTTGACTTTCCATATGATGGGAGAAAAATTTATATTAACTCACTTTTGATTCATTTTCAAAAAGGAGTTTTGTGCACCATTTTCCTGCGCATTCTGTGGTTGTTAAGCTTAAATAATATATTTTTTTGTTTTAAAGTGATGTGTTTTTCAAAATGCATATTTCAAGCATTTAAATTCGATCTTTCTTATAAGTTGTTGAAAATAACCCCCCTCCCTTAAATACATGTCGCTCCACCCATGAAAACTACACGTCCCAAATTAAGTCCAAACATTAACCGACTAGTCTAAGGTATACAGGGGGGATCGTACATTACTAAAGATCGGCCCGAAAGTTTCTTATCTCGTTGCGCCAAGCTTTCCCAAAGTTCCTATAAATAAACAAACTTGAGGCCATATATACATGACTAGGGTAAACTGGAGGATAGATAAACTAATATTAAGCGTATACACGGGACCCGTTAAGGCGTCCATAACTCCATATAAATGCAAATATCTTATATTAAGTTTGGGCCGTGTATTTTCGTTAAGACAACATACCGTCTTATATAAGTTGGAGGAAGATGGCCGACGAAGTTTGGGGACAAACTTTGGAAATGGGATTATTCATTCGCCACCATTTGGTGGCGTTATTCTCTTGTGGAATGTTTTCGATTGATATAATGTGAATTTTGCTGAGTGAAAATTAAAATATCTTTAGAATTCTGCGTTAAATGCGACAAATTTTTAACGTATCAAATACCAGTTTAGTGATGAAAATTATAATTCGAACAACGCATGATTGATGCTGTATTATCTCTCAGAGTTAGTCTAGCGTTAAACATTACTTATATTTTGTCTGCTGCTTATCTGAATTGCTCATTGCACAAGAATTATGGACATTAAGAAATAATTTAAGCAATAAATTGCCTTAAAAATCGGTCAATATTTTTGGATCTTGGTGTGATTTGTCATTACTGGGACTACCTTCCACCAGTTGAGAAGATACAGGTGATTCTCACTTAACTTTCAATCCGAAAGAAATATATTTTTTCTTGACTTTTCTTAGTTCTCAGGTCAGTCCCAGTGATGAAAATCGAGAGAAAGATTCCCCCTTCAATTATCGATTGGAACGGAGCTGCTGTCTTCTTGTGCTCTTTCACTTTATCAACTCAGTTCACAGTTCACCGGAATTTCGACAATTATAAATCAAAAAATTGGAAAAAACCTTTTTATTGCCCGATATTTAATAATTTCCGCCTGTAACTGCAATAATGCGCAATTTATAAATTTACATAAAAATATCTGTTTAGATCAGTTCTGAATTGTTTAGGTGGATTGAGACCGGCCAATTCTATTGTGTTTAAGGATGCGGGTTTTTAACGTGTTTAAATTATTTAAAAAAAATAAAAAATTGTGTGTGCAGACTAAAAGAAAACGTTATATTTTTCTGGGAAATCTCGGGCATCTCTAGCCAACTAAACGATACAATTTTAATTCAAAAACACTGCTTTAAGTCCAAATTAGAATTCGTTCATTTCAAAAATTATTATTTAAATTCAATGTTTTACGGGGTATTTGGAAAATACTGCTCGAGGGAGATTTCATGTAGGGTCCGATATTCCCTTAGGGAAGAGTGTAGGACAGAAAATACAGCAATTTATCATGTTATTTTAATGTATTCAGTACGATTCGGGGAAGTTGCCCACATGTTCTGAGACATCCTGTATGTAATTTCCATATTTCATACGCGGTATATCAGTTCCCTGTTTTGGAAGGGTTATTTGATTTTGTATATATATTTTTTTCGTCTTCATTTACTGCGTTGTTTTCTTCGCTTATCGCGCAAATTATATTTCTTGCTGTTCCAGGAAGATGTTTTTAGTTAGGAACGATTTCAAACTTGGTCCTCAGCAAAACAACCCTGTGCTAGAGAACCCGAAACTTATCTCTTGGAAAATTAATCAAAATTTATTCCCATCGTCTCGAAAACTTGTTTCAATTTCGAAACTTCCCGAGCTCATCAATCTTAAGCGGGCGTACGTCGGTCTCGGCGAATTTCGCTCCTTAAATTGAAAATAACCCTAATTAACTCCCTAACAATGCGGCACGGTATCGATTGTTCCCTTCTCCTTCTTAACGAGCCTAAAAAGGAAAACTAAAAACCGCCAAAGGGGCGTTTCCTAGGCGAATAGCGGCCCAGCTTCCTCCTTATCTCTCCAATATTTCCTTGCGTTTATACATGTTAAAACAGGTACGTGGTGCTCCGCTTTCTTGCCCTGCGTTGCGCAGATCGTTTATTACTATATTTTCTCTTTTAACCCCTTAGACGTTGGATTCTTGTCCGCGAGGTGCGTCTGAAACGGAGGACAAGCTACGATGTGGCCCTACGCTGGGCTACGGTGAAATATGAAAAAGTTCCAACTTGTCCTCGAATTTTAGTGAAAAACATGATAGATTTATTACAATTTTGAAGGGATCTATGAGAAGAGAATTTAACTTTTCTTTTATCTTCAAAATATCCATTTATTTTCTAGGGTGAAAGGAAAAGTAAGACTTTTACTAATACCGCGACAGTTGTGTTCAACTCCACTATGAAGAACGTTAAAAGAGTAAATTTGCATTTTCGCCGAGTAAAATACGTTTTTTCCCAATTTGCACCAATTTATTTGGTCTTTGATTGACGAAAAATGACACAAATCAAGCCACAAAGTACCGTTCAGCACGTTTAGAGTTAATACATAACTTTTTTGTTAATCGCAAAAAAAACAACCTTTGACCATTGATTTCTATCGCATGGAGCAAGGTCGTACTAATCGTCAATTACGTCTGTGCTAACACAGAGGACAAGAATAACAAATATATTTATACTCTAGTGGGTCAGGATTGTTTGCACATACTTCTGACTATTCCTGATCATCTAGATTTTTTTCGTTCCTGTGAGAACGCAACTATCAACGAACGCTATTGGTTCGCGATATTGTTGTCCGAATTCAGTAAATACTCACGGAACTGTTAGGACTTTTATTGAGTAATTTACGGTATTTTTATTCCGCATTTTTTTCTTCGTTACACAGTTGAATGCATAACTCTTGATTGATAGATGATTGATGCATTACGTTCATGTCAAACTACAATAATTAATATTAAGATTACAACATTAATATCTAACATAGTTCATGTGGTTAATATGGATAAATTATCATCAAACTCGTCAGAACGCTCTAACTGGTTTGGACGACTTGCACATATACAGTGACTCGCATTAATATTTGGACACTAGTATTTTTGGAAATATTAGGTTTTTTACTAACTTATTCTTAACTAACATTATTTATTGCGTAAACTTTGGTTACAATAATGTTTCTAGTATATATAAATACATTTTTGATCTTTTAAATTTAATTATATACAAAGATAGTATCGAACAAAGAAAACAAGGAATAATTTTACCATCGCAAAAATATTCGTACACATACCAGGAACATGAAATTTGTAAACAAAATTTATATAAACAAAAAAACATATAAACGAATTAATACTTCGTAGGATTACCTTTATGTTGTATAACTTGTTGAAGCCGTTTCGGCACGTTTTCAATTATTTTTTTAATGTAATCTTCAGGTATCCGTTGCCATTCTTTAACTAATCGTTGTTTTAACTCGTTTATGGAGTTGACTGATTTATTATGGACTTTACGGTCTAAAAATTCCTATAGATTGTTTATGGTGTTAAGATCAGGTAATTGTGCAGGAGGATTTAATACTTTAGGGCAATTATATAATAAATACTCTTGGACTAAACGTGACTTATGTTTTGGAACATTATCCTGGTAAAATTAAAAATTGTCGCATATACCTAATTTTTCAGCTCTTTTTAGTAAATTTCGCTTTAAAAGATCCAAGTACATAACTTTATTTAAATTTCTTTCAATAAATACTAATTTGCCTACTCCTGCAGCTGAGATGCAGCCCCAAAGCATCATGCTCCATCCGCCGTATTTCACAGTCGGCCGGAGATTATTCATTTTTAGCTCTTCATTCTTTTTGCGCCATACCATTTTACGACCATCGGATCCAAAAATATTGAATTTTTTTTCATCAGCAAATATAATGCTTTCCCGGTATTTTTTCTCTTTCACAACGAATCCATGAGCAAAGGCGAGACGTCTCTTGCCATTGACTTTCGATACGTATGGGGCTTTTTTCGGGCTACTCTTCCGTTGTACCCGTCTTCTTTTAACAATTGTCGAACTGTGTTAGGATGTACTTTTTTGCCATTGTATTCTAGTAAATCAGCTGTTAATTTAGGAGCATTCAGTCTAGGATTTATTTTAATTTGTTTAATAATTTTACGCTTCTCATGCTCATCAATAAGTTTCGGGCGTCCTTTTTGCGGAATTGATTCAATTGGATCTTCTTGAACAATTCTTCTAATTATATCACCAACTGTACTTTTACTTATACTTAACAAATTACCGATTTCTCGATACGATCTGCCTTTAGCGTAATGAAAAATAATCAATTGTCATATGTCAAAAGAAATATTTTTACCTTTTCGCCTCATAATGTGAATTTTAGTAAGTAATAAGTTCGCTTTCAAACCCCCTTGCACACAACTAACAAGAAAATTGAGTATGACGCGTCTCTAATCTTTTACGATCATAAAAAACCCTGTATGCAATGTTTTTCTATTAGTTTTTACCTGCATTGCATCGCACAGCATTCCGTGTCCGAATATTTTTGCGATGGTAAAATTATTCCTTGTTTTCTTTGTTCGATAGTATCTTTGTATATAATTAAATTTAAAAGATCAAAAATATATTTATATATACTAGAAACATTGTTGTAACCAAAGATTACACAATAAATAATGTTAATTAAGAATAAGTTAGCAAAAAACCTAATACTTCCAAAAATACCATAGCGTCCGAATATTAATGCGAGTTACTGTATCTATTTCTAAGAGCTATATGTTTTCTTTCTTGTTAGAACAGAGCTCTTAATTATAACAATTAATAACGTACAACATGACTCGTGTGATTAAAACGGGGAAGTTATCCTCATATTTTCCTAACAATAACTTTTATTTTTTGCCAACCTTATGGTAGGTAGAGATGAGTAAAACAAGATCAATACCTAAATTGGTATGAGTAATCGATAAAGCTCTTATTATTTATATTGTATTATTATAATTATACTTGATTTTCCAGACGCTTAAGATGGATGTGTTCCGATATATCATTAAAATTTATAAGGCTCTTGCGCACTCGCCCGTTGATATCTCCGAGATATCAATAACGTCGTTTCTGCAAGATAATGAACAATTGCGTATCATTTGAAAGAGAAATTTCTGCATCGGTACTGGTCAGTATACAGGATGTTGCAAACTAATTCAAAAATTCATTATATTTTTGAAATTAGAGTTACGAAAAAAGACTTGTTAGAATTAAGAATGAAAATGTACTTTTCATACATATAATTCTATTAAGGGTGCCATTTGAACTATAGTGAAAATTAATGCAAAAAACTCATTGAAGTCCGATTGATATACGATTGCTCTCAAAGGGCTGTTTTGGCCGCATGAACTTTTATTTACATAAATTAATTTCGTGTATTTTCCTATCGGTTACAATAAACAATGTGAAAGTTTTTTTATCAAATTGGAAAAAGTGGAATGAAATATTGTTGTCATTTGCTTGATTTACATAACAAAAAAATTAATTTGTTTCTTTTCAACATGAAGAACACATTTTCATACTCTAAAAAGTTCTTTTTCGTAACTATATTCGTAACCATAATTGGCGCACTATTAAAGTCCCTGAAAAACATACTGAGTATCCATTCGTAAAATATGTTAATCCTTGTAAATCCATAATTATATGAACTGATTGCAAACAATATCTCATTTCACTTGAAATAATTCTTCCGATAGATAACGAGTGATTAGCAAAATGTTGCAAATCAATTAATTTGAGAGGACTGAAAATTTGTTTTCGTATATGGATAAGAAATCCCGACTTTCAAATAAGAGTTATAAAATTTTAGGGGTCGTATCACCCATATACAAATGATAAAGAATGTTTCTCTTTAAAAACATGCTTGAATTTTGGTACAGATCATCAAACATAACGAAACACCATCGCAGTTATTATAAAATAAAAATTCAGGTGTAAAGATAATTGTTTCAAATTGGTGAGTAAAGTATTGGTTTATAACTATAAGAGTCTCGTATTAAGGCTGAGATTTTAATGGGTTAATAATTTTAACTGCTGGTTAGTTTCCACAGATAAATTGAAGTTGATCCAAGGTATTAGTGTGATTTTTGGTTTTTTAGAAAATTATTTTGAAGTAAACGGAAGAATTTATGAATGATTTGGCTAAAATATTATGGCAAATACTAATGCGAATAGGTTCTAGTTATACATATTTTTGAAAAATTTGTAAAAAAAAGAAAATCTATTATTTTTGAAGATATTTAATTGAAATGTGGAATAATGTTTTCCTGGTAAATTTTTAAACAGGTTATTCCAGGGTAGCATGATACTCAGAATATTGTTTTGGTATTCTTGAACCGTTACCATTTTTATTTCTTTTACAAAACTGTTACTTATAATTGGTATTATAATTGGAAAATTAATTATAGTAAAAAATACATTTTTTGGTCTATTATTATAAAAATGTTCGATATTAATTCCAAACTATTTGTAGCAGAAGTAAAATTCTATACCTACCAGCTATAAGATAAACAAATTTGCAGGTAACCGAAACGTTCCATAGAAAACTTAGCTTGTAGATTTCTAGTTAAAAAAAAATTCAGTAAATCAATTGTAACCTAAACTTAATTTTTTCAATCACTAAATGAGTTATGACGAATTTTCAAAAAGGTCAGTTTTCTACACAATATATCGTCGGGGACCTTTCTATCTACTCAACCAATTTGGGAAAGTAATTAGCCAAAATTTCTTTTATTTAACCCTCCTTCTATTATTATATTTAACTCACAAATTGATGATGAGTATATACATCCCAAACTTGGAACGCACTGTATATGAGTAATAGGCATCAAAGTTGTTTAATCATGAATCGACTATGTTCCAAGGAGAACCTAATTACATCGGACCATACGGGTACCGCAACTTAAAATGGATAGGTTAAGTACTTATTTTTAATGCACAAGTTTCTTACAGCTTAATTGCTTAAATGTTGGATATAACTAACCTGAACTCTCTTACAAGACATAAGAAGAGGTTATCAAAATGTACACATCCCCGTAATAACGTAGCTTCAACACACAGATTTCCGTATGTTAAATATTAGGCACCATTAAAATAAAAGCGATTTACACACACATACATCCAGAAGTTTGGCTTCCAGTCAATGTTTTCGAAATGTCACAAACACTTTATGATTAAACATTTTCTTACATTTTTTCAATAATTATCATTGTACATTTTCCGACGGTAATAACTACGTCGTCACCTACCAAATTATCAACTTGTTCTATGCTTAGAGGGTTGGATTCAACTGATTTTCTGAACCCCATGTAAAATATTAAAAAACAGGTCACCAGATAAAAAAGCTAAATTATTTTAGTCGAATAAAATACAGTAATGTTCCCACGTTACCCAACTGAATTAGAAACTAAAAGGAAAAAGAAGCATTCGTAAACTGGAAATAGTATTATTCAATCCACATAGAAACAAGTTTATCAAGAATTTGCTCTATATATGTACATAGCGTTAGAAAGCACGTAAAATCGTGAGAATTTTTTAGGGTTATATGAAAGAAGTGAGGGATTTAAACTTGTTCTTACAAATACAGGTTTATCAATACACTTGCAAGTACCTTCATGGGTGAGTTCATGTTACTATATTCAAGTCATTCGTGTTGTACTTGACCGAGAACTGATTATATTTTTTTTTAAACTTACGTTTAGTTTGTAAAACACGTATTTGGTGTGAATGAAAAAATTTTAAAAATACAACTATTGAAGAAACTGGGTTATTGTAACTACAAAATTAAGTCTAGAAAATGTGGTGAAGTGTAAAATGTATCGGCGCGCCCGGAAAGTTTAACATCAAGGGACTTTTGGTGAAATTAATCGAATGTCTTTTTCAAATTGAACTGCATATTTTAAGGAAATAACAAGAAAGACGAACAGTTATTCTACGAAATGTGGAAAATGCTGTCCTTGTGCAAAAGCCAAAAACTAAATTCTGTGGTTCCAATACTAGAAATAGTATGAAAAATAATTTGATATTCGATACGGATCTGCAATTTCAATTTTTTTGTTTATAACTTAAAACACTAAAAATTTCAAAATTTTGCAACAAAGAAGCAATTAATCTATAAAAGTTAGAGAAGGAGGAAGCTTGTCGGCACCAATTTTTTTTAAGACAAAAAAATCTAGAGTTTTAAATGCGAGTTAAAAATATTAAAAACTTGCAGATTTCAGTCAGGACTGAAATTTCTGCAGCTTCATTGCCTCGTCACAAGACAAACAGTTTAAAAATGGGCATTGAAATCGATCTTGGTGGTTCCATTTCAGCATGCACAAAGTCAAAGCTCTCTAAAAAATACCAAATAAACTGCAGGGTTTGATATTTGCTGGTTTAAATGGTGTTTGAATTACAGCTGCTAAATTTCAAAAATTTTCCACCCCGGGGAATAACTAAAATTAATTTGAAAATGTCCAGTGTTTCTGGATATTCCTGGAACAAGTGGGACTTTGTTTAATTGTGAAAGGTTGTTTTGTTGAGGAACTAGTTGTGTAATTTTGTCATATTTTAACTCAAACTGCATCTGTTATACTTTCTGAGATCCCATTGGTGAGTTTTTAGTTTGGACCAATCTATACATACCGTATGAACCGTCAGGATCGGTACTGATTGAACCTCAGTATTTTCTTTAACTCTAGCATGGTTTATATAGTTCCAGGTTAGTCTAAGATAGGAAAATATCATCAAGCTCAGTGCACTTTAGGATGTTTCAATTTAATTTCGTTAAAACTGATGCTCAGCTCTACTTAAACCCATATTGCTCTCCATTCCCCTCCGAGGTGTTCTAGAGCCTTCTTTGTCTAAGTTGGCGCTGCTGAGATTCGCCCATTTTATATAATATTGATTTAAGATGGCGTCTGGCGGTGCGCTAACGCCGTTCCTTTGTTTTTCCAGGACGCTTCCTACGAAGCGAGATGCGGGTCTTCTAGGAAGCTGAGCTATACTCTGTTCACCTGCCACTCCTAATCCAGAATACTACATAAATGGCTCCTTCCAATAGCATAATTTATGAAATATTGGTAAATTCATTTATCAGAGCATAACTCTTAATAATAATATTTAGAACATTCAATAGTTGCAACTACCAAATGGGCCAAATATCTAGCAAATTTTAACCAAGTAGGTTACAGAAATGAAACGAACTAATAATATCTCCTTGGTGCTAGGGTGTAGAGCGAGAGGGAGCTGCGGAAAGGAAAGATAGAGATATTTTCCGCTATGTAGATTAAAGTTTTAGAATATATTAAACTGGAGAAGCAATATAGAGTCGAATTTCGTACGCTAACTTAGATTAATACCTTTGAGAATTCAGAATTTGCTCGGTAAGTCATTATTTATGCTCCAAGGCATCTTGAGATATATATAATTTCGCCCGTTTCAGCTAAGATTAACATCTGAAGGGCTGGAAAGGTATTTTCGCTCTTGATAAATTAAAATTAGTCGGAATGGAAATTAATGAGGGTGGTTTGTTTGCTAGAGAACGAAGGGGCGGTTACGTCTGATGCGATTAGTCTTATATAGGTTATAGGGTGTTTGATCTAAATATACGGACCCAAGGGAAGTAGAGCGGATAATGTAACATTTTTCATAGTTCAGGATTATTCATAAACGTTATAATGCCTAACGGGCACCATCTAAGCATCATTCAAATCTTTACGGCACCAATCGGGCATAATTCAGAATTCAGGTGTATCCAAATGCAGCTAACTGATGCTGTAAAAATCACATTTAATAACACTCTTTCGTCATATAAAGAACTTAGATATTTAACTGAAACAGGCACTTTTCTCTATCTCGCTAATAGCTAATAGAATTTTTTTTCTATCGTAAGTTATTCGTGAATAAATAATCGTTCCAAGTTATCCAATAATTTCAAGTAAATTTATGCAAATGTGGGTTACGGAAATTTCGCTCATTCAATTTTGATACGGTAAGTTTTCGTTTTCACGTGGAAACAAAATCAACTTTTGTCTTCAATATTTCACTGTTTCATATTCTCTGCAGGCGGAGCCACAACAGAAAGTCGGTTCAGCCTGTAATTTCGCTGATTATTTAATACTCGTAAGTTGACATTTGGACCACTTTATTTCACTGGGTAACACTGTTTGTTTCCCGGGAAAATTAATATTACGAAATTATTTGCTCTCAAGTAACAGTAAATTTAGATTTTTTATATAGGACATGGCGTATTTTTTAACATTTTCGGAATAAACAGGTCAATATTTTCTTGCAAGGACTATTGTGGAAATATTAATTTTTTCATTTTTAAGTATAATTATTCTTTTGACCAACCATCTATCAATTATTGCGAGAATATCAGCGCACACACATGATCAAAATAATGAAAAGACTGCAACAAATTCCTGCTCGATTTTCTCCCTGTGACTTCCACATCGTATAACAGAATTATACAAAACAATCATGTATCAAACTCGTGAGCTAATCCTGCTTTATGTAACTCGTGCCATATCGCGAGACCTCCCTTTGTTCGCAGAGTCCTACTTGGTACACAAGTATTTACTTTCTAACAGCTTACTTTAATATTTATTTTCTATGAACAGTTATGCATACATTAAACACACACACTGCTGGCAGTTTGGTTTTGACATATATATCCATATAGCTACGGTCATTTTTTTTGTTGACTTTTATTACCGCTATATTTTATGTATAAAATTGAATACCAAATTTCAGAAAATAACGTCGACAACTTCAGTTATTTGCCCTACTCATTCATTACCAACTCAATCATCTTTGCTAATTGTTCTTCAAACTGAGACTCATGCGCCATTGTACTATCTTATGAAACTTGAATGTTAATGTCCTATGTATATTTAGGGTTTTTTCTTGCACAAATATTGAATGCTTAGCGTGCATGTTTTTTTGAAGGAAAACTATTTGTCAGAAACGGACCATGTTAAGCTTTGATTTGAAAGAAAATTAAAGAACGATACGATAAATACATACATAGTACGATAATAATTTTAGAGTATATTTCTCGTTTCAAACTGTGACAACATGTACGATGGTGTGGAAAACAAAACGTTAAAAAAGCAGTTCTTTCAAAGCTCTTAAGATATTAAATTCACCCTTTAATTTCATGTGTGTGTAACTATACATACAAGCTATGTTTAATTAATTTTGAAATTTATGATTGTTGCATAATTTAAACTTATGGATCTGTGAATTATGACATTCTTTCAAATTATATGTAAGTTATACAGGGTACTCCATCTTAAACTAGTCCAATAAAAGACTTTTTTACTTTGATTATAAAGTTTTTATTTTACTTTTAAAGTACATAGTTTAATATGGAGAATCCTATAGAAGAACAGAAGATTTTACATGTATCTAGCCATAGAACAAAATATTAATTTTGCGAATTTGTGAAAAAATCACAAATCCTCCAGTTTCTAGCGGGTCCTCTAAATTTACAACATAATCGTTTTTAACTTAAGTGAACCTGGATTACATAATATCAATTGTCTTACTTTTTAACATCCTGTGTTCATGATTTGCGGAGTTATTTTTTTGAACCAGAGGATTTAATCCAATCCACTGAAAAAAGCGACATGCACCAAACTCACTATTCACCTATAATCTATTTTACTAAAAACTCTGTTTCACCTAAAAACTCTATAAAATCCATAAATTTGGTATCCATATAATGGACCCAAAATTTAATTCAGGCTAACACATCCAATATGGAAGCATCTTTTTCCCCACACCCCAGAGGGTTTAAAACATCGGACAGCCATTATTTCACTAGATAAGGGTAAAAGTAGTCGGAGTAAATGGGGGTGTCCTACCCCCGTAAAATTTCAATAAGCCCTATTTTGTCGCGATGCTCTATAAGGCTCCGTCCTCTTCTAACCCACAGGGAGCATGTTCCTAGCTCAAGGGATCCACCTACAAAGTTATGGCAGTGAAGCTGTTTTATGGTGCAGTTAAAGGAAGAATTTATCCCAGTATGGCCTGAATAACACCCGAGGGCTTGCCTAATTTAAGCTAATCTTGCATGCGAAAATAAATTCTTCAAAGATAAAATAGAATGTCTAGAATTTTATTTCCACTAAAAAAGGTCACACTATTTGTCTTATTGAATCTTTATTAAGCTAAATCCAGTTTTAAAACATACAGTTCAAATATTTCTCATGTAATACCTTCGACGTCCCCCAAAACTGACCCCTGGTCAGCTAAAAATGACCATCAGTAACCTAAGACGGTCACCTTTGGCCCTTGACGCGAGAACTAGTCCACAGTGGCCGCAAGTGTGCTGGTCAGTGGGGTCATCGAAACCAGAATTTCGAGAAATATAGGGATTGCTATCTTGGGAAAAATGTAATGTTTCTGATAGTTATCAGTTGAGTTTTAGTGAGAAGGTAAGGGGTGAAAGGAGTTTTCTTTTTAAATTTGTTTCCCACGAAACTTGAAATAGTGGCTATTTTTTACATGTCACCATCAACTGTGGATATTTAAATAGCCATGGAGTAATAGCTTCTGTCTTGCTTGAGAAATAAGATTTCTGTGGAGATGGAAAAGGGGAGCAAGTAGGGGACAAAAGGGGGGCCAAGAAGCAGGCACCTCCTTCCTTCCGAAAGTGGCAAGAAGACGTCGAGAACAAAGGATTGCGCGGTAAATAGACAGCGTTTCTCATTGGCTGTCGTTAATAAGTTACAAGACGAAGGAAGCTGAGAGAATTAATGAGTTCTGCATGTAGAAACTTAAAGCCGGCATTGTGGTGTGACAGGATGAGGAACTCGTCCCCCTCCCTCCTTACGCCGCCCCTGTTTCCGGCTTCCATATTTCCTTTGTTTGAAGCCGCGTCCTTTCGTTTTCCATTAATTTCTTTGGTTTCCATTATAGTTGGGTTTGACGTTGCTACGTGGAGGAAACATGAAAGCCTGGGAAAACAAATCAAAAGACGATGTTAAATTTTATTACTCGGAGGGTGGCAGTAAGGTTCTAAGATGTTTCATTTATTGAAAGCACCTTTCGAGGAGCCTAAATGATGTATTTGATTTTGAAAAGTGTGTTTTATTTGAAAAGGGCGCATATATTTTTCCGTCTGGAAAGAGAAATTGAGTCTAAGTGATCTAAAAAGGCTAAGTGTTAGGCATTAATTTCTCATATGTACGTTCGCGAGAGTCCGCCCTGTAGACTAGCTACGGTACATCCTAAACCCGAAACCGAACTCTCGGCTCCGAGCTTATCAACAAAAATACATTAATGGATATTTGATATCAAATGAATGGGTAATTTAATTAAAACAATTAATTTTTTATTCCATTTAATAAATACATTCATTAATTCATTATGTTATTTTATTTGATATTTATAAAATGTGCTAACCAAAATATCGATTCGATTAACTGTTTTTAACACATCATATAAAACTAATGAATACAATAAAAGAAACATTTAGTATTCAATAAAAGTTTCAAATTACCTCAGTGAATGATTTGAAAAAAATAAACCGATACATTAAACTCAACAGCCCAATGATTTTAACACTGATTAGTAAATGTGCGTTTAATTGACGATTTAAATTCCTTTCGGCAATGCAGGAGTACGTTGAACCAATTTTAATAAATTTTTTCATTGTCTCGATGTATTATTTTTTTGTATTTATTCCACTTTTTGGTTGAACGCGGACACCATTCAAACAAATTTAGCACGTCTCTAATGAAATTCGGCATTTGCTAAATTTCTAACTTCAATTATTCAGTTAAATGCAGAAATTTCGTACACTTCTAGTAAAGGCCGTGTAAGGTTAAGGGGTCAATTCGGCCCCCACGGGCGATCGATTTGAAATATTTACCAATTGTCCCTATCACTCAAAGGACTTACCACATAAAATTTCAACTTCCTAAGTCTCACCATTCAAGGGTAGGACGGGGTTGAGGGTGAACATTTTAAAACGCTATGTCTCGGGAACTATTTATCGTATAGCGTGGGACAAAATGGTGCGTCCTTCAGTAAACACCTTCTTATTTTTATATACTTGCGGATTTATCGGTTGATGCCAAAGGGCCGAAATCTCAAATAAAAAACTTTGATGATTTTAGAGAAATTTGCACTTTGGTACACTAAACATTTTTGCACACTGTGTAGAGGGCCTCTCGAAGTATCTACCCACGTTGAATCAGATTTGTACCAAATTCAGTATTTGGGATATAACGATCCAAATTATAGGTATATAAATATCAATAACTTATAAGTCTAAATTCATATAATTCATATAACTAACGCGGCAGAAAACAGCACCAACACCAAATGACGTCGCTATACAATATATATGGCATAGAGCCTCTAGAGCTGCCCTTTAAAGTGTTGGGCAAGTAAGCATAATTATGTACCCAGAAAGAAGGGAAGAAATTCAATGTTTTTGAGAACACTGGTTATTATTCAGGGAGGGTGGTGACGTCAGCGTCTTCATCCGTATCACTGTCTTCTTGGACACCTACGAAGCCAATAATCTTAAACTTGTTGGTCAAAATCTCGGCCGGGTTAATAATTCGGGCTAAGTAACGAGCATGTGATAAATAATAAATAATTGCACCCACATGAGAACAACAGCCAACAGTACGCTTTCCATTCGGGCAATCACAGCAATAGCGGCATATACCTGATACATCATTTCGTTTTAGTGTATAATCGATGAAAGAGATGTAGGTTTTCCTATTACAATGCTTAGAACGAGATTGTACTCTCAAAATGGTTGCATTCTCTTTCAAGTGGTCAACATTCAGGGAACTGTCCTCGTTCGTTATCTCTGCTAAATATGATTTAGCTTGGCCCAATTGATAAGTACCTGTGAAAAGCAATATTAATTGAGTTTCTGTTAATTAAGGGAAATTCTTTATCGCGTTTGAAGTAATCCGTCTAAAAATAACTTTCTTACGCGCCCATTTTCCTGTTTCCACTTCTTCCGCCAAGTAATTCGGTGTATCTACCAGCGCTTACATCCTTGCGATGATTTCTTCTCCAGCGTCTTTATCGGAAGTTCATCATTGCCCGAACTGATTTTGTAAAAAAATCGCGATTTTAAAATACTCGTCTATTGTCGAGACCATCTTATTATCTATTTTCCTGTTAAGTAATTGATATTTTTGTTTCAAAATGCCGTGAACAACTTCAACGACCCATCGGACTTTTGTTACAAGTCTCCAGCGATTAGCTTCTAAACTCTCTAACTGTTTGCGTTTGCCTCTGAGAGTTAGCATGGCTGTTTTGTATCCTTTACTGTTTAAATATTCTATTACGTCCCGAAATCCTCTGTCCAGTACAAAAATATCCCTTGCCTCCAGTAAATCGGATAATCCCGCATTCTCAACTTCCAGAATTGTTCTTAAAATTCGCGCCATCATTTTCGTTTGCGCCGAACGGTCCAAGCATGTCGACAACAAAACCACTAGTGATACATATCGTGAATGGTTTACACAAAGGTACTTTCTTTTGATCAAAAAACGATCTCCTTTGATATTCATTGTTTGTGCTTTTTTGATGTCCAGCATAAGTGTCATCACATATCAGAATTAAATCCTCATTATCAGCTTCAAGTATTGTTCGAGCAATTGGACTTGTTTCATATATAATTTTTTCCCTAGTTGTATTTTAACATCCAAAGCGTTTAGCTAGAATATCTTGGACAAAAGCAGATCTCACTGATTTAAGATACTCCGAGACCTCACCTTTATTGAGTAAATGGAGAATGGAGGCAATTAGTTCATGTGAATTACCGGCTTTAAGTTTGAATAAAAAGGTAACGATGACTTGTGTGGTGGTTCTGTTACAAGAATTTCTAAGAGACGTTAACATTTCTTTTAACTGCAATAAATCCCAAGTCAAGCTTGTGAAAAGTCATAATTGTGTTTCGGGCATAGAAAAATCCGAGGCTTGAACAAACACATGATTTTATCGCAACCAATCGCTAGGTTTTCCATCATGCAAGAGAGCTCTTTCGATGTGATTTCAGAAATATTTGAATATAACTTGATCTTCATTAAATCTTCCTTAAAAAATGAATCGAAGATGATGTGACATCTACAGCATCTATCGCCGACTGGAATAAACAGTTTTCTCTTCGCCTAACTCTGGCAACGAGCATTCTCGGGAATCAACGTTAAATTAGAAGTTGTATTACCATCACAAATGATGCAATATTTATGAGTTGCAACGGTACGATCGATTTCCATACTAACTAATTCTTAAGCCTGTTCATTAGATGTTAAATTACATTTAACTTCATGATCACTTGTATCGTTTGTCTCGGTATCATCGCTATCCTCGCTGATATTAATCCGAATCGATTCTTCCACCACGGGATTTTGAGTGATGTCAGTTGCATGTCCAGCGCTTTGCTGAATTGGGACCAGCATTCTTTGCTTTTAATAAAAGCAAATGCAACAATATCCGCACACGGTGCGATTCTGTTGAACTGCAACACATAATACTTTTCAGTATAAACAGGCGTCTTCAGGCGTGTTAATACATTTTGACTTTCCAGGCACTCTCCTCCAGGCACGTGAAAAAATCACACACTTAACATTCAGCGACGCTGATGTCGAAGGCAATGAATCATTAGATTCCATAATTTAAAATAAATAACAATAAATTTTTAAAAACTGCGAAAAATTAATCGAAAATTGCCAAGTCAATATGCACCCTAGGTACACATCACGAGGCACAATAGTTTATTGTTATGTGTACAGGTATATTAAGGCGATAAGTGAGAAAAAATAATTTATTGCGATAAATACTGTTTTTTGCGTATTCTTTGCGTCTGCGTATTCTTTGAATTGTTATATCCCAAATACTGAATTTGGAACAAATCTCCTTCAACGTGGGTAGATACTTCGAGAGGCCCTCTACACAGTGTGCAAAAATGGTTAGTGTACCAAAGTGCAAACTCCTCTAAAATCACCAAAATTTTTTTTTTAATTTCGGCCCTTTGGCATCAACCAATAAATCTGCAAGTATATGAAAATAAGAAGATTCTTACTGAAGGACGCACCATTAAGCCCCACGCTGTACGATGAATAGTTCCCGAGATGTAGCATTTTAAAGTTTTCACCCTCAACCCCGTCCTACCCTTGAATGGTGAGACTTAGGAAGTTGAAATTTTATATGGTAAGTCTTTTGAGTGATAGGGACAATTGGTAAATATTTCAAATCGATCGCCCGTGGGGGCCGAATTGACCCCTTAACCTTACACGGTCTATGGATATTTACTGAGGACAGCAATTGAAACGTTCAGCTATTTTCCATTGATTCCATTGGGTTCCATTGGGTGTTCAGATTCCTGTCTACGCAATGGCAATGATCAGTTGCACAGCATACACTAAATTTGCCAATAATAGGGTATAATTTGATAGCTACATTTGGATGTTTTTTTTTTCGTATGATCTGTTGTAGTTAGTCAAACACAATTTAAAATTTTATCTTTAAAATTTGATTAGAGAATGAGGACTGACGAAGCAGGCACAGTTCTGTCCCTGCGCAAAGTGGCTTTATATATATATATTTATATATATATATATATAGGCCTAAAAAAATTTGTTTTGCAAATCTCTTGAAGATAATTCGTCTTCTAGTGAAGAAAATAATTGTTTGGGCATAGATAACCAAAGATTCTTGAAATTTAAGATACTTCTCTAATTTTAATCTCGGTTCGTAGCACGATATGGCATTAATTAGAAATTGCGTGTGTGTTTCATTTGAAGTCTTGATTAGGCCCGTTTCTCCAGGAAACATCGTAAGGAAAGAGTAGTTAAGCGCCATTAAACTTAAGACAGCACTGGGAACATTTGGGTACCACCACGCAAACAAGTATAATTGGTTCAATATATGTAAAAGGGATTTGGCGATATCGCCCAACAATAATTATATTCGATTAAGGGTCAGTTTAGTTTCTAAGATTGAAATTCATGTTTTTGCTTTTGTGCCACAATATTTTAACCTTCTTTGATCTCCATGGTGAAAACGTAAGAAATTTTAAAATAAGTGAGAAAAGTGAAAAGTGAAAGTAGCAACCTACAGTTCTAAAAAAATATATTTGAAAAGTTATTTTGTTTTATATCCATCGTAATTTTCAATTGAGCACCTTATGCTTCAAAGAAACAGAGATTCATTTCCAACTTATTCAATCAAAGATTGAAAACAACTGCGTTGATTTGGAGATTATAGCTCTTTAGTTCCTAATCATTTGTAGCAACACCTATAATCAACACTAAAACGTGAATTTGCATCTGCATATGTACATAAAGGGTGGGTATTTTTCCATGCCTACTGAAGGGATCTTCGAAACTAAAAGAGAGAGAGGGAGAGAGGTATGTGTCGATTAAATGGGAAAAGATTGAAGAAGGAACCAAACGCCTCGTTTTTGACTAGGTGAATGTTGGTCCCCACGATATTCCCTAAAATCTCCTTAAATTTGGCACAACCTTTTTGGACCACCTCGTATATTCTACGCATATGTAAGTATATGCAGCAAACACAAAAGGAGGTTTGTGTTTGCCGTTTTTAATAACTAATGCTTCATGATTGAATACCACGGCAGAAGTGGTAATTTGTGAACCTAGGTAGATAATTGACCACTTATAATGACAATTAAATTTTAAGAATTCACCATCAAGAATCTGATTATAGTGAAGTCGCCCTGCGAAGTTTAACGTACCTAAGCTATAACGTGGACCTTTGCAGATAGACACACAGATGACTCCTCAGAATTATACTAGTAGTAACTTATCTAGATACAATGCACTAGCTGTATTTTTCCGCGTAAAAGATAGAAAAAACACTTTAATTAGTAGATTCGCCTCACTTTTAATACAAAACTATAGTTTTTTGTAAATGGAATTTTTTAAGTGACCCCATAAAAAATCGAAAGGCCTAAGATCTGGTGATCGTGGTGGCCATTCTATTACGCATCTTCTATGATAATACGATTTATCTTCTAGGGGAAATCTCATCAAGATACTCTCTCACAGCTATAGCATAATGTCGTGGTGGACCATCTTATTAAAACCAAATATCATTTGCTATGCATTCCCCATTTTCTTCAGGAAAAATTGCGACGATTATTAGAACTATCTCGTTTTGCAATAAGTGGAAGTTGTTTCGATGTCTCTCTATGAAAAATTTATCGATGGATTGATGGCTGATTACATCCATCCATACATCGAGTTTTTGCAGATGTATATACAAAGTGTGCATCCAATAAGGATTGTTTGTTGAACAAAAGCGACAACTATGTCGATAAATAGATTAATTCAAGCAAAACCGAAAATAAAAACCTTAAAAAGAACTTATTATACTAAATGCCTTTTTTGCGTCAATTTACAAAATTCCTTTCTGTGATCAAAATATTTAGATTACTTCTACAACTCTTGGGTAAGAGATTTTTTTATTAACAAAACTTTTCTCGTTTTGAAAGATTATTTACTAATTTTGCAGGTACATGGAGTGTTCTTCAATAGATAAAAGAATGTTTAGTGCTTTATCGCCACCAGTTGCTGTTCGAAGTCTTCCGTATTTTGTAGTTTACTTTTTTCAAAGTGAAAAAAATGGATTGCCTATCTAAAAAGCAAAGATTAATACTTTATTTTGTAAAATTTTTAGTTTTAACTATATCGTTATGTACTTTATTGAATTATCTTTCATTTGATATACTACAGTGGGTATTTTTGCATTTGAAAATAAAAAGTCAGTAGGAGTAGATGGATAAAGATGAAAAATTTTAACGTTAAAAATAATACATTAAATTCTATTTTTTTAAATAAAACGATGTGTTCAAGTATTTTTTTAAATATCGAGTTTATGCAGGTTATAAACGTGTTGCAATACTTTTCACAAGCGTTGTGTAATGTGTCAAGTTTAACATGGTGCATGAGGCTCTTATGTGCCATTCTTAAAAGTTGCAAGTGCGAGGTGGGAGATAAAAAAGTTGCGTTTTTGCATCTTTAAAAAAATGTAACTTCTTTACTTATAATGATAAAATGGAAGTCCGCAGACAAAAAAGGTTAAAAAAAGATTAAGTTGTAAGGTGAAGCTGTAAAAAAATGCTTTATATAAGAATTTGTTTATAAGGAAAATGATCGATTGAATAAAAAAATAGAGAAGAAACCGGGTCTACAAGGCTTTAATATACAATATAGGCAAAAATCTTTTTTTAATAGTATATAAACTTTAAGTAATGCGTAAATTTTTCTTTTCAGTGTTTATTCAGTAAAGGTTGTGACTTTCTTTATTCGACTATAAATTTTGCTTACTGCCCTCAGAACTGGTTTACCCAAAAATAAAAATCACAAGTGTTTTATAAGGTTTTACTTTTTTGCGATTCCCGTATAATATATCAATTGTCAGTCCTTTTTTGAGGCACAGTCATTTTTTCAGGTAGGTCCTATCACCAGAGTAAACAACAGGCCGATAAAATATTTCTATTCGATTGTTTCCCTATAGACTAAAACACTAACATATTCTCAACCGGTAATGTGAATTGATTGCTGAGCTACAATTAAGGCTAGCAAACATTAGAGCCCGACAATATGATTTTTCTACGAAATGCACAAACTATTTTTTCAATGACTCAAGATTTGTTTGAAATGTGTAAACGTAATCTATATGGAAATAACTGTACAGTATTTCTATGGTGGTTAAGTAACATTCTAAGTGGCATATACAATATGAACGAAACCTGGATCTACCTAGACCAATGACATACGACGCCAGAAAGTCGTCACTTCAATGGATATTGCAAATAATTTTCTCGGGCTTCAATTTGAAATGGTTGCTAGAAAAGACTTTTAATTTAATCAATTCTTTTTTATTTTAGAAAATCGTGGCAAATAATATTCCTACACATTTAAGCATTGCTTTTCTAAAATAAATATAAATGTGTACATCGATTGCTTGAACATGTTTCAACAGTAGAAACCTGTACATCCCGGATCAATATTCTTGTAGCATCGACTAGTGTTTGAGAGAACATTAACAGATGGCGCTACATTTCAATTCTGCCATAATAAAACATGAAAGGGATAAGCGCATTCGCCAGCATGAACAGATTCTATATAACAAAAAAATATACAGGGTGTTTCTAAATTATGGTGCCAAATTGATATAGAAGGTAGATTACATCATTTTATGCCAGAAATTCTATATAAATGTGTGTCCAAAAATGCTTAATAAAAAAGATACAGGGCGTTTTATGATAGTTTGGAAAAACATATTTTTATTATTTTTTTCCAAAGGGCTTTTGTGATTTTATTGAAAGTTGGTACACAAGATGTGGCCGACGGGTGCAACAACTATTGATGAGTACATTATTTTTAGTTGCTATGGTAACCAAATAACATTAGTGGCCTAGAAATTTTTTCCATAAATTTTTTTTGTGTGTGGACAAAATGCATATTTGATCAGATTTTCTTAGAGTTTGTTTAAAAATACACAAAAAAGGTACTCTGGTTTAAAACCGATAACGTACTCAGTTTTCGAGAAAAATGATTAAGTATGAGACACTGCAAACTGCTCATTTTATTTATTATTTTCTGTTGGCAAAGGCAGTGGTTTAAATTTAAAAAATTATTAATAAAGAAACTAATAACAACAAAACATACTTAACAAGTATCAATTTACAAATTGTTCGAAATGTTTTCCACCACTACGAATACAAGCTCTGACTCTTTTGAGGAAGTTAAATTGTACTTTCTCTATACTTCTCTCGTTTTGTTTTATATCCGCAAATACATCCTCAATTCTTTGCCTTAAAAAGTTTTCATTCGGGATTGGCCTACTATACACTTTCTCCTTTACATTACCCCATAGAAAAAAATCTAAAGGATTTAGATCGGGGCTTCTTGGTGGCCATTTTTGCGGAGCATCATATCCACGACCAATCCACTTAGTAGGAAAAGTATTATTTAAATGTGTCCTGACATTTCTGGAGTAGTGGGCAGGAGCACCATCATGCATAAGCCACATTTTTCGTCGTGTTTGCAAATCGATATGTTCCAATACTTCTGGAAGTTGGTGCGTCAAGAAGTTTAAATAATGACCACCATTTAAATTTTGAGGTAATTCAACAGGGCCCAAAATTTTAGTTCCCAAAATGCCCACCCAGAAATTTATTTTAAATTTATTTTGGGATTGAGTAACTACTGTTTCTCTGGGATTTTCTTCACTCCACTTATGGTTATTTCTTGAATTGAAAACTCCATCTTTTGTAAATGAAGCCTCATCTGTAAATAGTATATTTTTCGCAAAATCTGATTCACGTTCTATTTTATGGAGAACCCAATTGCAGAACGTTGTCCTTTTTTCAAAATCCGTTGGCAGCAGTTCTTGTACTTGTAATAGGTGATACGGATATAAGGCTTGCTCTTTAGCTACTCTCCACACTACGGAATGCGGTATATTTTGCATAGCACCTATTCTTCTAGTACTTAACGTATTATCTTGTTCAAAATGCCTTAATATCTGCTCTTCATTTTCAACAGTTCTTGTTGTACGCGGTCTACCAGCATTTTTGTTAATGTTTCTCAAACTTCCTGTCTCTCTAAGGCGAAGGTCAATTGAAACAAACAGTTTTCTTGAAGGAATTCTCCTATTAGGATATATCTCTTGATAACATCTTCTTGCTGCCCTTGAATTACTATCACATTTACCAAAAATTAAATGCATGTCGGTAAGTTCTTGGAAAGTGTATCTTTCAGCCATTGTTATTAAAAAAAATTATAAAATTTTTAGAAACGAACAACATGACATGGATCTAAAAGACTGACTTTGACAACAGAAAATAATAAAAAAGCATGGCCAGCTAAATATCCGAAACCTAAACGCAATGGTAGATGAGCAGTTTGCAGTGTCTCATACTTAATCATTTTTCTCGAAAACTGAGTACGTTATCGGTTTTAAACCAGAGTACCTTTTTTGTGTATTTTTAAACAAACTCTAAGAAAATCTGATCAAATATGCATTTTGTCCACACACAAAAAAAATTTATGGAAAAAATTTCTAGGCCACTAATGTTATTTGGTTACCATAGCAACTAAAAATAATGTACTCATCAATAGTTGTTGCACCCGTCGGCCACATCTTGTGTACCAACTTTCAATAAAATCACAAAAGCCCTTTGGAAAAAAATAATAAAAATATGTTTTTCCAAACTATCATAAAACGCCCTGTATCTTTTTTATTAAGCATTTTTGGACACACATTTATATAGAATTTCTGGCATAAAATGATGTAATCTACCTTCTATATCAATTTGGCACCATAATTTAGAAACACCCTGTATATTAAAATTTAAAATTATTTTTTTGTTATAATTATATTTGTCTGTTTCCTTACTTAACAGAAGAACTTTTCAGTTTTGTTAGTTTATTCAGAATGTCCGTTACAAATATTTTTTTCATAAAGAAAATTAATATGGCTTCTGAAAAAGCTTAGTTTAAGACCAATTAATTTCTACACTAAGAAAAACCCTTTAATTTATTTTATTACTTAAGTAACTTGACATACCTAAACTAACTATAAATTGATTATAATAAACGAACTTCATAGTAACTGTATTTGTTAAAATATTCTTTCAACTATTTAGAAATTTGCTGTCTTGCTAAAATAGCAAGAACAAAATCGTTCGTTGCAAAAATAAATTATTTTACTATTCATAGTTGCGGTATTCATTGGGGTTCTGGTAATGATCATGTGAGTTCAATGGTGCATGAATTTTGGCACCTCCTATTGGGGTTTGAAACAAGTTAATTTGTCCATAAACTCCTTCTTAATTAATGACTTCCAATTGCAATAACCGTAAATACGAGTTAAAAGGGGTGCTCAGTTTTTTTTTAGTTTTAATTCAAACTGTTAATGTAAAAGGGTCTTCGTGTTTCTTATTATTCAATGATCCAGTAATTATTAACATTAATATTTTTTATTAGAGTCATCTGCTGAAAACTAATGGAAGGGAAAAAATTAAAGCGATCTTTTGTAATATTTTCGAGGTAATTTTTTTAAGGGAAAAATATCACGTGTATTGGCATATGAGGGTGCGGATCATATAAGTGAGTCCCTTAAAAATCTAGACCTTTCAAGATATTAATACAAAATTAATGCATTTTACTGTTGGCTACGGAAAAAATAGTTTTTTTTAGTTGAAATTTAAATTATCGCCATTAAAAATTAGCCATGAAATAGAAGAGAGTCCTATTACTCATTTCTCTCAACTCACTTCATTTAGTTGATTAATTTGGAAACACTGTTGACTGGAGTAACCGAAAAACTCAGTTAGTAATGTAATCTGCTTATGTGGGATTATAAGAGCTGAATATTCTTAGCCATCGCAATTAATGTATTCTCTTGAGACAACTTGGTCACTAAGTAATGACAACTTTGCCTAATATCAACGCAATCTACAGATTGTTACTCAGGACTGAATGACAATATTGTCTAAATGGACTTTCTTGGTTACTGGAACTATGTAGGGTAATTACAGTAACTACACAGTACAGTATTTAGTATAGACCAAAAGTCACCTTCTATTCCTTCTCATTGCTTTTCTTCTAATTATTAACCGTATCGAGATATTAATACAAAATTTTGGATATTCATGGTGTTATTTAAGTACGTGGCCAAGCTTCAAGAAGTGATTCTTTGAGTGATTTTAAGGGAAAAGTTTATATAAACAGGGGACTCGTAATGCTTCATTACAATATACAAGGTGTCAAATTTAAAAAATCTAACTAAAAAAATCGTAATATATTAAAAAAGAAACTAAAATAAAAAGAAGATGCAAGGTAATATTACATTAAAACCTGGTGACACTTTTTAATGAAATATTTTGAAATATTTTAAGTTAGAAATTATTTGTCTCGTTTTGTGAGTGGCGTGCACAGGGATAACACCTGAAATGTAAGAAAAATCATATAAGACAAACGCTTTATTAAAATTACATATAAGCAAATGCTACCCATTTTTTTAGTGAAAAAAACGTTTAATGGTAAATAAATGTGAAATTTCATCAACAGTTACTAAATTATTATTAAAATTTTTAAGCAAAAATCATTTAAAAAAGTTTGAAAACTTATATGTTGAAAACAAAGCATTAGCGGATCTATGTTTATATAAACTTTTCATCTGAGAATCAGTTAAAGAATTATGCCTTGACATTCGGCCATGCATTTAAACAACACCCTGTATATTACATCCTGAGATATACTATTTAATATGTTAGCAACTGTTATTAATGACTGTGTCTTTGTATTGTCGTCAGCACCTTTTGTTCGAAAAAGTTTCTAAACTTTTATTAATTTTTGAAAGTATCTAGATCAGTACAGGGGTGTCCAAAAAAGTACTCTAAGTACAATAAAATTGATTGCCGTTTAGGCAACTCAAATTGTTTAACTAAGCAATCAAGTAAATTGGAGGGTTCTTCACAGTGGCTTAATTAGTCTACGAAGATGCCGAAATCTTAAACATTCGCTACGTTCAGTCAATTTTTAGTACCTACTCCAATGCTATCCCGATATCAAAATTCAGATCTCAGAAGTTTAGATCGATATTTTCATTATCAAGCTCCTATTTTATCCCCAGTAATGTGCACGAATAGTTTGGCATTCAAGAATTAATGGCGTGCAAAAGTTTTTGGACGCAGATAGGGTGACTTTTCGAGGAGATATTTCGAGCTATTAAGGGTGCTAATAGGTACGCTAAGTGTTGCAATTAGAGAGGCGAAATTGGTTTAAAGTTTTCGAATACCTCTCCCTTTCATGTAGTCTTTCTGGTGCGAGTCCCAGATATGTGCGATCTTGGAAAGTGCCAACTGCATTAATAAGCAATACACGAGGGCTACATGTATTGTCACTACAGAAACAAATACAGGGTGATTCAAAATTGAATGTCATTATTTCAAAAGAGCATGTTTGAGGTGAAAATAAGACTGTTTCTTCCTATAAACCTCTCTCCTAAAATGCACTCCTTCGGAGATGGAGTCATCTAAAGATGAGTGAAAAAATCTATTATGTCAAATTGTGACCATAATTATCATTAAAATTTGATGAAAATTTGTAAAATCTTAAATTTTCAGGCGTTTTATTTATTTTTTGCTTCAAAAATTATGTGAAACTTATTTCGGAAGAAAAGAAGGTAAAATATCTGGAGTCGCAGCGGTCAGAGCCCTCCAATACTTCTTTTTCGTTCAACAACGATTTTCTTGCAAATAGGTAGTTGTATAAGAAAAATGTAAGACATGAAAATTTTATAATTTTTTAGGTCCTACCAAATGGTGATAATTAGATCTAAAGTTTCTTGGTGGAAACATAAAATGTGGGCTGTGCAAAGTGTAGGCTCCCTTTCAACCCTTCTAAAATTAGGTTTACATAATTTTTGCAGCAAAAAATAGAGCATCTAAAAACACTAGGGGTTGCAAATTTTCATGAAATTTGATCGGTAGCTGTGATCAGAATTTGACGTAATCGATTTTTTTCGCCTAACTTTCGATGACCCTTCTCGGAGAGGGTGCATTTTAGGACACAAGTTTATGGGAAGAAACAGCCTTACTTTGACGAATATGCTCTCTTAAAATATTTGCACTCAACTTCGAATCGCCCTGTATATTGCATATTTACATATGCAGCAACTGAAAAGCTTGGTGTTTGCCGATTTTCGATGAAAGTTTTGCAACAAGTTCTAAGAAAATCCAATCACTTGCTTTATCCCCTCGTTTCATCCTAATGCTATAATTAAGATTCGTGACGTTTAACTGATGACTGACATTACTGCCTCGACTTGACGCCAAAACTATTATATTTAATCTTAAGTTAAAGTTAGAGGCGTTAAATGACACGTGAAGCGAATTTCGAATTGCGAATTGTTATGAGGTTTCTTTACATCTTGATTTAAAGTTTCAACCATGTCGATCAATTTTGCATAGCTACAGAGTTTATATAGTTTTTTTTCCTCATGAATGGCGTATTTATTGAATTATATTTCAAATTTCGCTGGGCAAGTTTCTCCCAATTAAATTTCCGGTGCTATGAAAAATTGAACGATTTTTGAACCTTTATCCATATTCAAACAGCCAAAGAAAGCCTGGCTAAATATGGCCCCAAATTTTTGAAATTCACGTGAGACAATTCTGTGTTCAAGTGACAAGAACTTGGGTATAACACTTATTTAAAATGCATAATTCGAAGTCAGAGTTTTACGAATAACATTTGGAGAATAGACGTGCTGAGCTCTTGTGGTAATGAAACTCTTTTAAGAGCAAGCAGATTTAGTAACAAATCTTTTGACAATTTATTAATCGAAGGAAGAACGTAAAATTTAATGGTTATTCCACTATTTTTCCATCGTTTACGATATTGATATGCAGATAAGCAGGGCCGGCCTTAGCAAGTCTGGCGCTCTAAATCGTCGCCCCCTCCTTTCATCAGGCTGGTAGTGCATAAAAGAGACGAAACTTACTCTTTCTCTATATTAAATTTATGATCCTCCACAAAAGTTAAAAAGACTATGACAGCTCTACTTTCGAGAAAACTAACAAAATGAATTCCAAACCATCTTTATTAATAAAAAAAAATCCAATACAGAGATACAATAACCATATAAAAATAGAATACAGAGAAACTTACAACTATTACAAACATTAACCGAAAGTGAACAAAAACAAATATCCTTAAACATAAATTTTCACATAACCTCGAGAGTGAAGTTTGTACTCTTAAACAGTTGTATGTGTCACTAAAATTAGGGCCTAAAATTAAACAATATATCAAAAAATACGAATCGCATAAATTACCGAACGTCCAAAACCGTAAGGGAATTTGCCGTAAGAGTAGGCGAAATGGATAATTTCTCAAATCGCGATTATGGTTTTACAAAATCCAACAGATATTTTGAAAAAATTAAACAAAAAAGCGTCGAAAATACAGAAATAGAGTAACCACAATCGAGAGATCCACTTGCCTTTACAATAACAGTGACAGCACTTATAACGTTAAAAGTGTTACAAGAAGCAAAAGCTGTTGGGGAGGACGCTTTTTACCAACAATTTGTAGTTACTACTCTACTACGTTTTTCAAAGTGCCTTAGATTCTATGAAATCGTTCAATAACAAATTTGACGACTGTACATTGTTCTTCTCACTTATCATTAACTTACGTTTGTTGTGTTTGCGCAATATAAATAAATGTCTTCTTATATTATACCTATTTTAGCATTATATTTCCTTTAATAACCTAAAAATCGATATAGATTTTTGGACATTAAAGCAAACTATTGCAAATGACGAAGTCAATATTGGACTATGTCTCTATTGGCGTATTTTACAGAGATCGATGTCGTATATACAGGGTGGCAGCGTCAAATTTGCTGAGTGCCGGGGGCACGCACCCTGGTAATTTAAGCTCCACCCTATATGTACTGAAGAATCAGTCAGGGGGTATGGGGTATGACAATACATTTAGTTACCTATAATTTTTGAGGTAGAAGAGTCATTTGTACTTTTTTAAAATAATTTTTAAATAATTTATGTTGCACGCCTTAATTTTCAGTTGAATGAACTTAATTTCAAAAAGAAATCTGATTAAAAGGTTTTATCTGCGTGTCACATTTATAATTTAACAACGAAGAATCTAATTAGTTATAAAATAACCCAGAAATTATTGATTCAATAAATGACACGCAGAATTTAATTTGAAATTTCATGCCGACTACGATGGTGTAATTTGGGATTTTCAGTGCTGGTACAAAACGAATTATAATTTACCGACTTATTTGTTGTTTAGATATTATTCAAAAGCCGTTTTTGGCTTATTTTATATTAACGTCTCAAGATTTTTTGACCTTTGATGCTCAGGTCAAAGCTGTTACGTAACAGTTGTATGTGTTTAAATTATCATAATGCAAATAAAAATAATATAAAAGTTATACCTACCATGATTCACCAGAGAGATATCAAATTGTGATCTTGTGATATAAGGAGGAATTTGTAGCAGAAGAAAATTTTGATTTTTTTAAATTTTTTTACGAAGTGCCCAGATGGTTTTTGAGGAGGTCCAGATTTCTGAGGATGTCGCAGATACGAGTTAGTGTGATTTTGCTTTAAAAAAAATTATAACAACTTGGTAGGTCATATTGTGAATAAATGTTAATAAACACTTTTTATTCTTAAAAAGTGTTTTTTTTTATACCTGAAAATTATTAACGAAACGCTCCTCAATACTAACAAAATATATAATTTACAATAATTTAGAAACTTTTAAATGCCAACGGTTTGAGAATATTCCATTCGTATTGGTGTAATGTGAGACAGGTGAGGTCCGATGTGTGTATCAGTATTTTATTAACAAAGAGAAAATATGTGAATAAACTATATATTGGGGTTATTGATTTATTATTTATCGAAAATATAATTACAAAGCTTTCACGGAGTGAATAAAATATTTGTTCCGAAGATCAAATGATCTCACGAGTGCTTTTTTCAAGATATAAATACTAAGGACCAAATATCTAGATCTTAGAGTTGGTTCTGACTTAATGATGTAGATCAAATAATTTTTATGGTCTAAATACTTCAGTACTGGTTTATGTAGCAGAGCCAAAAAACGAAGATGTTTTTTGTAAAATTTTGAGCAACATTTGCTTCACATTGGATTAAAAAAGTCATTCAAAACTATAGTGCCAACACTCTAGTATTGTATTTAATTACTAGGCAATTTGACTCTTGACCTAAATTGGTTTACGCAGTATAAACGCACTAAATATCAATTTATTATGGACACTATTTAAAAAATCAAATGCTTTATTTATTTAGAAATATATAGAATTATCCCGTAAGACACCATATTAGTTTATTTAAAATAACTTGAAATTTTAAGAATTAAATTTGAGGTAAAAATCATAAAGAAAGGCGAATTATTTGGTTTGGATCTAAGTCTTGTTTCTATCTTTGAAGATCAGCCAATAGCATTTAGCGTTGGACAATAATAATTAGTGTCAGGTTTCTCTCTAGAATTTATGGAATATTTCGTACCTGGTAAATGATGATTTCATTGTAATATTTGGTATTTAATTAAATCGTGTTTAAATTGGATTTATAAATCTAATGACAGTGGGCTAACAAAATAGAACTATACCCATTTTGTTATAGATATGTATTAAAGTAGTTATTACTTTGTGGTTCCAAAGCATCATTTATTAAATCACGAGGAAATTTTCTTTGAAAGATTTAGAAAAAATTGCATAGAATAATGAAAAAATGTTTTTAGAAGATGCAGAATGAACGACTATATAATGGCGTGTAAATTAGCTCTGAAGATCCTCGAAGGAAATCTAGAGAGACTATAAAGTTCCCTTGGAAGAAAATAGGAAGAAAATTTCTTTTAAAAATTTAGAAGAAAATCTATAGGATACTAAGAAAATTCCTTTCAGATAGTCAGAAAAGAAGCCTATCAAGTGCTAAAGAAATTATTTTTGAAGAATCAAGAAGTTCTAGTGAATGACAAAGAAATTTCCTTAGAAGGTTCTGAATGAATGTTTACAAGATGAAGAACAAATTCCTTTAGAAGAAAATCTATAGAATATTCAGTGAGCGAATAGATTTCTTTGAAAGATTCAGAAAAATATTCTATAAACAAAGAAGAAAATTTTATTAGAAAATTCCGGAAATACTTACCTGAACTAACCGGAAAGATTCGAAACTATAGAATGCCATGAAAACTCTTTCGGAAGACCTAGGGAAAAAATTCCTCTGGAAGCTTTAGGACGAATGTTCATAAAATAAAGAGCAAACTCTTATCAAATATTTATCAAAAAAATTTTAGAATACTGATGATATTGCTACGAATGGTATAGGATGAAAATATAAGGAGGTCGCAAGGTCAGGTAGCATGTTTTGATTGGCAAAACTTGATTAAGTATTCGTTTCAATTGATTAATTTGCTAAACGGTATAAATACGCTTGTCTATTTCAAGTACGAAAACTCATTTACCAAAGAAGAATTCTTATTGAGGAGCTTTACCTGGCCTAGGAAAATCAACGGAGCATTTTCCTTTCATAAAAAGGTTTATTGTCATCTTGTTACTACACGTATTTTCGTTTTAGTTTTAACTAACAAGTTAACAGACTTTGAATCTACATTTTTGCAAATAAAAACATGGATTTGTAATAGTTATTTAACCAGCAAGTGTATTTATGAAGGCGACTAATGTTTGACGCCAGCGCGTTAATGGAGTTAAGGTTATTGATCGCTTATTAATATACGAGTTACTTACAATATTTTTCTGACGCCTTCAGGTATTCACCATGGTTCTTGAGGATCAAATTCTGATTTTGACGTAAATAAAACGGTTCATAATTAATTTCAACTTACAAGGAAAGTCAGAGTTGCGCATGAACATGACCCGCCATACGTGGGAGTATTGTTGAAAGTATACGAGTTGACTCTCGAAAGGTGACTCTTATTAACAAGGACGGAAAAATGACACAGGGCAGACATATAGGTGACAAAAATCTCATGTTTTATGTCATAACTCTCTCTATTGAGTAAGTGGTAAGGAGGACGAGAATACCATGTTTATTGATTTTGTATATTTGGCTGCCTATAATAGAATCTTGCTCTAAAATGAATCCATTGAACAATTAAGCGTTAAAATAGAACATTCACAAAATTCGATTTGCTAGCCATTAAATAAACATTTTGATGTCAGTTGACACTAAAAGTAATTAATCTGATTTATATTTGGTTTTAAAAGTAAACTTTTTGCTCACATCAATCACGTGATATTTGAAACAAAGGATTTTAATTTTAGATACATTTGGGAAATATGACTTTAATTATAAATAAAGTAACCTCATTGCTAAGTAACAAAGAGTTAACAGATTAATTAAATATTTACTTAACATTCGTGGAGTTTAGTTTTAATATGCTGGTGCATTAAAAATGTTTAAAAGTTTGATATTGGCATTTCTGCAAGTAATAAATGAATTAGAAATCTCAGAATACGCAGAGTAGCAAGTTGATTGAAGTTGCATACAAACCTGGACATAATCGGGGAGAAGATCGTCGGTCAGCTGTTTTTTCCTTGTGTCCACTGAGTCCGCCGATATGTTGTCTGCTTTCGATTTTAATAGGGAAACGTCGGAAAGTCTGTCCTGGCCTGGGATACACCGGTCTCAGTTTGGTTCGGCCAAGCCATCCACAGGCCTGGATGCAATCAGTGGGCCCACTCCAACCTTCCAAGTTACTTGGACAATCACGAAAATTAAATCTCGTTTAGTTCGAATTAGTCCTTTTTTTCAATAGGCATTTTCTGTGTCAACCATGGATCTGCGTAAATTATTTTCAAAGAAATTGATTTAGTAACTAAATAAATATAATTTAATATATCTAACCACTCATTAAATTTGGATTATTGGATTTGGATACGGAAAATTAATTTCCAACATTTAGGTCCACGTGAAACGCGTATAATGAGCGATCAATATATGTTTTTCCGTTTTATTTAGTATTTATGGCACAGAAAATTGATTATGCTACAATTCTAATGTCATCCACGTGACTTGAGTGAAAATTTGCGTAGAAAGATTTTGTTCCTTTTTTTGTTTGTATCGCGTATTTAACAATTATAAGAAGGCAGGAAATATCATGAACCTAAAATTTGCAAATGAATGATTCTTAATAGAAGCAATAATATAAGATTCGCAGATAATTAATTAATCTACAAAATAATTCGACCATATATTTAACAAACTAAAACAGATGTATCTCAGGTCAGTGCACAGTTGCCGATGTTGTCCTGACCGATGTTGATGTTGTGTCGGCTAGAAATTGGCCGACTCAATGGACATAACGAAAGACACAGTTAGCTGACAATGTTTTCACCAATTTTATCCAGGTCTACAAATCGCTTCAAGCTTTAGCAGTTAATTATCATTAAAATTCATGACAATTCAATGCTCTATTTCAAATTATTCTTTCATTTATTCGAAGCCTAAAAAAATTTTTTTTTGTCTCTTTCTCTTATTAATCGTTTTCTGCGGAGTTTATGTAATATCATTTTGCGTTGTATAGATGTGTTGTACATTGTAAACAATGCACAATTTTATGAGTGTATGAAACTGAGAATTTAAAACAACGAATAATAATTAGAAGTTTACCATTGCACCAACTGCATGTTTCAACAACACACAGGTCTAGAACTCCATACGAGCATAGCGTTACGTCGTGTTGGACGTTTTAAAGGAAATTTCATTAATTAACAAATATTTTAATCGGGATTGTATGGTTTCGACAAGGTATGGCAGCCTTGAACATACTATTTTAATCTGTTTTTAATTTGACTACTATTACTTAGGGCATGCGAGTAGGTGGTGGTAGTTTTAAGAGAACAGAATGTTGAGCGCGTATAAGGTCAAAATGAAGCATTTACAGTGGTGGTCCATAATGGTGTGCATATGTTGTTGCTAAAGTACTAGGATGCGAAACAAACCATGAATTTCGGCATTCGTGTCTAAGACAAAGTAGTAAATTCTTTTTATTTCCCGGAATGACATCGGATTTTGCCATGTTACCATTAACAGTGAAATCGTTTCTTCCTATCACAATATTCAATTAGAATTTCACTTTTTCATTTATTTTTTTACTTTTAAGGTCTTTTATTGTGTATCGTCCAATGTTTACCATCACGAGTGGGGCAAATTGATAAAAAAAAAAACAGTTCTGTTGTTTTTATGCCGTTTTTTTTTTGTTTTTGCTGAAAATTCATTGATTTATGGCGAATAATATTACATTTTAAGCCGTAAAATATGTACGGAGCGAACTGAATGTGAAATGGTTGATTCATTTATTTTTCAGTTGTAACACAATTATATAAAAAGGTATATTATTGTGTACTTCGCTTTCCTTTATAGTGCTGATTACATCAAGTTAGTTTGCTGTTTTATTCAGTTTTGATAGGAACGTTAAGGGTGGCATAACTCTTTTCTGCGCAAATGGAAATATAAAAATGCTGTTAATTACCTTTTCTTTGCATTTTTAATTCGTGAAATTTTGCTTTGAAATTTGCACAGTGTTAGCAAATTAGGTTGGTCAATTAAAATTTTACTAATTTATGTACAGTTTCTGCTGTAACCTGTCTATAATTTCGTACCAATAATAATGAATATTCAGAAAAAGCTGTCTTTACTGATAAAACCTGAGTTTATAGTAAGTATTCTACAAACGATGTCAGTTAAACCTATTTGCAGATTTATCCTTAATGTAATTTATTTCAACTATTACAATTATTATGTTGATATATATAACGAAATTATTTTTACAGTGCTGTTCGAAAAGGCAGATTTTAAAGAAATGTAAGTTTTGTAAATTGATATATTCAATTAGGTGTGAGTGTAAGCGTGAGTGTAAGAGAGTTCCTGTACGCAGTATTACATGTAGTTATAACTAAATCAGTATTAAAACTTCCAGACCTAGCTTTTAGAATTTTATATGGTAATTTTGCTAGTGAAGCAACAATAATTATTGGAATCGATTCAACAAAAAACCTATCGATCAGAATCGTGTCTGGTGTTTAAACATAATAAAAAAGTGTTTAGTTTTTAGGAAAAAATTTCAGAAAGTAATAAGTACCAGAAAGCTGATTATATCCAATTCAATAATATGACTGATAACGATGAAAAAAAATTTATATTGTGCATTAATATTTTCGACGGTAATCATTAAAAATGTTTTAAATTTATTTCAATAAATCTTTAAACATTTTTGGTTAAAGGTAGGGTCTTAGAAAAATTTGTTACAAGTTTATTAACAAAATGCGAGAAAGCGACATCACTTTTTTAGGTTTAGTTGATTTAGTTTTGTTGTTACATTTTTTTTACTTGTATTTTGAGACTATAAGAATACTTAGAACAAGGCTATATAACTCAAAAAAGCATGGAGAGTGTGATGTAATTCATTACATTTCATTCCGAAAACAAAGAGATATAATACTATAAGTTTGGTCTCAGTGAAGTTCATGTAAAAATGAAAATCTCTCTCTACATATTAAAAATGCAGTTTTAATCGTATTTCAATTTGATTTGAAATAATGTTTAAGTTATTTAGTTTATTAAAAATTTGTATAATTTGGTACGGATTTGGAATTTTTAACGTAGCAATTTCAGGGAATGAACATATTGAAGTAAATTTCATCAGCCAAATCGGTATGAATTTTCATGATTTACAATTATATTTTTCGAGGTGATTCTTTAAGCAAAATAATCGAATATTCGCTTTTGTTATTATTTAATAATTTGGGCCTACAAACAATGAAATTTGGTTTAAACAATTTACGTAGTTAATCACTTTCATAATTCACTTCTTATTTTTTCATTTGCATAATTGCCAAAATATAGGATATTTGTTTAACAAATGGTTGCGAACTAAATAATATCAATATTTTGTTCCACAATGCGGTTATATCCTTGTTGTTTTGTGATTAATGTTGTTTTGAATGTGAATACTTTGTCGCATTTTCTCTACATGAGAATAAATTATGTTAATCACTGTCAATAATGGTACATGCATTGATCAAATTTTATATATTTTCTATAAAACATGTTCAAAAAATTGTTCCTGTTTTTTGGTTGTAAAAGTGAATTCCTTTGAATTTAAATAATCAGCAGTGATCTCAATATTCTGAGTAATTTGTTGTTCACCCCGATATGTTTAGAAATTATTATAAGATTTAAGTTTGTATGAGATACTTAGGGAGTGTAAAAAAATGTGTAAATATTGCGAAAAACAGAATTATTTCTCTTATTTAAGATTTTTGCAGTTTAATATTTGTTACGCTTTTGAAATTTTTTTGGATTTTGTGGCTAATTAAACTCACTTGTACAATTTTGAAAAGTCGTCGACGTCAGTTCAATAATAAAAGATCTAGCTGGAGACTGCTACTCTTGTAATACCGTTTGGATTTTTTGTTATTTTCTGCCTATTTGCGTTCGCAACGTTAAAGAAAATTGAATTAATAACAATTTTTAAATATCAAATGTGATTAAAAAAATCACAAAGTGAAAAATAGTTTCCAATTACTGACAACCACTTTTTGGGTACTTCATTTTCAGATTCGGTTAGTTTGCGGGACGTAAGATTTGTACTAACTGGATAACATTACCATAAAAGGCACTACAATTTATATATAAAATATTTAAACATGTTTTAAATAATTAACGTACCAGATGAACTCTAATTATCGCGCATAAACCTCTACCCGGTAAAGTCCAGAAAAAATGTATCAATCTCCATCAGGTTCAATTTTTCACCCTTTCAATCTCATTTAAAACCGCATCATTTTTCATCGTTTTAACTCTGGAGGACCTCGCAAATTAACTGGGTGATAACCAGATTTTGTTGGGGGATTAAAAAAAGGTCCGCATGACGTGTAAAATGATTTGAGATAAAATTAATAGATGACAGATTTTTGTCCTGTTTTTTTCCCGTTTGCATCCAAACTGTATCAAGTGAGTAAAACTACGTTCCTTTATCATCAACTAGTTATGAATATAGTTTTTGCCTAAAGGCTACAGCTCTGTGTAGAAGGTCAGGAAAACTGCAGAAAAGGAGGTGTAAGAACATTCCAAAGTAAAGTTTTTTTGTTTTCGTTTCAGGCTTGAATCAGCAATGAAGCATGTTAATTGGGAAACGTAAGACCTGTTTCCATTTTTGCTGATACTCGTGATGTTTTATTGTAGCTGTTGCATTTTAGAAAGGAGCTCCTCCTGCATATGGCTTCTTGGGGAATTGCCGCAATCGCAAGTAAAACCTGTAACAACATCAATTGTTAGTATATTTATCGTAATAAGTTTAGAGTAGGCAACAAATTCACTCAAAATTGAATTAATTCTTTTAATTTAAAGTTCACTCGAAGGGCTATAGTTCGACCAAGAATAGGAATTAAGAAGCTATGAGGTAATGGTAGGTGTAAAATATCATATACATATGTACATTGCCTTAAAAAAAAATGAAATCTGAGATATCATCCTCATTGTCTGAAGGTATTGCTGAAAAGCAGAATAGAAGTCAAAATGTACATATATGGTATTTTAAACATAAAACTTGCTGCTGGATGATCCGAATGCGTCATCGTAATTGGTATTTTAATTGTTATTTATATTAAATTTAATATTTAAATAAAATTCTTATTGTTTTAATACAATATTCATAAATACGGATTTTGTTTTTATTCTAAAAAATAATAAATTTGTAAGAATGCTAATATGGACTGGCTGGACTGCCTACCAGAGGTACTTATGTAACAATTCTATTTTTAAATGCGTTCGGTTTGTTTCCTTGAAAGGATAATTTTTGAATATGAAAACCATACCAGCGCCGTCCTTCCTCCCGTCCATGGTGATTACTTCATACATCAAGTTTCATATTTTTAGCTCTAGTAGCGGTATCTAACAAGAGCACGAGTATTTTCTGAAGGAAATAAAAAAGTTCCGCAGTGACAAATCGTCAAAACGATCCCATCAACCCCTTTTTTCCACAGGATAATCCAGTCAACCTCATAAATCACTCCTAAAAAATCCCTGGAAAGCTCTAAACAAGCTCAGCCGCAAACTTTTTAGCACATTTTCTCCCTAAACCGACCAATTTATCTTGTTTCATTTATAAAACAACTTGTTGCTCCGAAAAAACCAACCCCATTCTGATCACGCCCAAAAAAAATGTGCGTGAAGCGTGCCGACCCTAAAAATCGGGAGGAAGATAGTATTGAGTCATAAAAATAGGGGATGGTCCTTAAGAGTTCCAATATAACCCACGTTCCCTTGGCGAAGTATAGCGTAAATAAAAATTATTTTTAGATTTATTTTGCGAACTAGAAATTACGTTGTCCTTAGGTTTTTCTTTAAATTTAATGACCAGGAGTGTAAAGGGTGGCCATTTAGCAGCCTTTCGTATTCCAAGATTTCAATCTTTAATTCATCCTAGAGTTATAGGAGTTTATTCAAGATTATAGGTTAATTTCAATTCAATTTATTTTGGTTGAAAAAAGCTTTTTCGGAGTTGCTAAGACCTCTCTGTGGTTTGCGTTTGTCAAGTCAATTTTCCAAAAAAGCGCCTTCATACAATTAATCAATTTTCTCGTCACTTCACAGATTTGAGGGGCAGATATCTTCCAGAGCTGAGGCTCTTAAATGACCACTCAAACCTTTCTTCTGCATTTTAACATAGGGCTTTTTTCAATTTGAAGAGGTCCGGCTAAAGTACGCAATTTAAAAGCAATTTAGCTCGGTTTTTTATGCCTAAAAAGGCCGTTTTTCACTCCATTTGAGGTAATTGGGTAATCCGTGCGGTTGTTAACTATTCACAGCTCGTGTCCACGATTTCATTAAGGTTAAACATACCTATTTGGATTTTTTTAGCTTTTTCCCACAGAATTAATCTTTGTCAATTTAAATACCTTCAGGACGTATATAAGAGCACATAGCGATTAATTAAGTAATTGTACTGTCACTAATTGATGGACAGGACGCTATTTCAAATAATTGCTAATATTGTGCAGTTATTTATTTTCAAATTTCATCACACAGGCATACATTGATATTGCCAATTATGCTAAGCATATAATTATAATGTTTTGTTCCTATAATTTAATGAATTTGGAACCTATTTATTGTATTATGTGCTAGAATATGATTATATTCATAATTTCCCCCTTTTTTAACATAAAGCCCGCATTTCTTGTTTTAATATCATTCATACTTTGATTATTATGCTTCCTAATTTAAATTACCAATAGCGGTAAAAACCGATGGTCAAATCCCGACGTGTGAAATCTGTAATTCAAAATTAGAGTTTTTCTTCATATTCAGGGGCTCCTCAAGCTCAGTTTAGTGTCTGTACTGACTGAAGATATAAAACGGAGGATTAATATAAAATTCTGCCATTCGCTGCGCACTCAATGGAAAGCGCGGTCGACAGGATCTACTATTTCTGTTAACCCTAATGGAGTCTTCACCTCAGAATAATAATTGATTAGTGAATAAAAACTACTGCCCACTGTCTAGTACCTAGAAAGTCACCACAAGAACATCAGCAAAATGTGGTATTCCATTCGACCAAAGGTGTGGTCGGCCGGCAGTTGAACTAATTGAGTCGCTGAGTCGATGAGCTTGAGCTATCTTTATGGTTATCGGCTAGAGACTCACACTAAGAAATTCACGCTTGATTTACCACTGAAACCGCTTCAATGATTGGGGGAAATATTTAGAACAATCAGGTCTATCCATCGCAAATAAGGTTCCCTTGTCAAGATAGTCGTGAATATCCAAGGACTGTATGTATCCAAGGATTTCTGGTTTCCATTAGTACAATCAGCACATCTGTGGCACTTTGCGACTCTATGAAACAACTTGGACTCCAGATATTCTATAGCAAAACTTTGTCGAGATGGGGAGTAAACTACTGGTATTCTGAGCATCAGTGAGGCTCACTCCTACTTACTGGAAAGGATGGCGAAGGGACACTGCAAACGAGTTCTTTTGTATGTTCGTTTATATGACAACAGTGCCAGGCAATTCATATTTGAAATCAAAATCCCCCCCATTTTCCCCCACTTTTTTTCCAAATTTTTTTATTCAAATCCATATTCCAAAATATAGGAAATGTGCACCTAATTGAAGCATATATCACTGAAAAGTGCCATTAAAATACGTTGAGAAACAACCAACTTACTAACAAGAGTAAGGTAAAAGTGTAATTATTTTCGCATAAGGAACTTCCGGTTAGCGGATTGGCCGACTAATACGAAACAACCTGTATTATAATCGGCACTATTAATAGACAAAAATGATCTTGTGTTTAGTTTATTTGTATGTGGTTTATAGTGTAATTATATGATGCCAGCTACAATTTGAAACGTCACAAAATTTACGTCTATACAGCGGGATGAATATTTTTGGGGGAGAACATTAGGAGACAATAAATAATAAGTGTTAAAGTAAATGATGATAAGGTGTGATAAAAAAATCGCCTTTCCCTACTAAATCGAAATTTCCATTTACAGTAACAGTTTTAAGTGCGCGATTTATCGCTGTAACAATATTAGATACCTAATTCCCTATACATAATCAAAATAATATTTCGGCATGGAAACTATCTCCATTATGGAGCGCGACTGCAAAATTTAATTTGTATCAGTATCGATTCGCGTGATTTATCATTCGACAGCAACGGCAATAACTGTCAGAACAAAAATATTTCAGTCTGATACACTAATGTATTGTTTGTTTGTATTATTATAATTTATAATAGATATATTACATTTATAATCGGACAGCGAAATATACCTGAAACCTAACGTGAATGTCCGCAAAAACCTCGCTTATTCGTTGTCGATTGCTGGTCAGATTTTTCTTTTAGAAGGTCTCTGGAAAGGGCTAAATCGGCACTCAGGGACTACCTTATTCTCGTAGACGGTTTTTAATCAGGCTATTAAAATAATAAAGCCACGAAACCCGGTTTAAACCGCAAAACTCCTGTCTGCCTTGAATTCGCAATCCGAGCCCGAGTAATATAATATAATAGCTACAAAATCTGTTGCCGAAAACTAAGCTTAGAGGCAAAATTTAAGATTCATAGAATAAAATATGAGACTCTGTAAAATATTCATCCAATGTGCTCTTGAGTTTGTTGGGGCAAAACGACACGGGATAGCATAAACAAAGCTCCGAGAAACTGAGGTTGGGTTGGAAGTTTACACCTCTTTAAGGTCGTGGCTCATGCTGCCTTTTTTAATAGTCCCATTCCAGTGTACTTATCGTTCTTGTCCTTGAGTTGGTATTTGCAAAATCTACACAAGCCAGGACATAATACGCTTAATACAGTTTACCTTTGCCAACCGAATAATAATCCTCAAAATAACTTGCCCATAAAACATACGACAACTTCCTACAATTCTCGAGTTACTACAGGTCTTCCAAAATAAAAATTCCCCGGCCTGGGCCTTCGCCTTTTGCACAGTCATTGATTTCTTACTCGCGTCGGCCACGCCCATTTTCCTTCTCTCCCTTCCTTATTCTTACCCCTTCCACCCCTCGTGCCCTAGAAGACTTATACCGGTGCGATTTTGAATTTTTGTAGGGGGTGAGTTTTCCCCCCTCTCGAGTGAGGCGAGGTTGAACTTTCACAGCTCTGTCCCCACTCCTTAAGCTTGGACGTTTTATAAAAAGTCGTTGCTCCTTTGGAATGTCCAGGGGTTTGTTCTTGGTCACGAGTAGGTAGGGTCTTTTTACATAATCAGACCAAAACATTGCCATTAGGTATTAGCAATCAAAGGGAAAAATATATTTTCGCAATATTTTCGTTTTCTACTAAATAAAGGCGAAAAAGTGTCTCTGTAAAAATGCAATAATTAACAAAATTGTTTGTCAAAAGGATATTATAAAAATCCCGAGTTAGCTCTAAAAAATAAAATATGACGGACGAACTATATATTTCGCAAACAGGCGTGTTACAGGTGAATATGGGTACCTGGAAGGATACCAGGGCCATACAAGTGTTTATAATTAGCCTTGTGAGGTTTATTAAACCCCCAAGCCTCAACAAAAGTATATGCACTGGTAACCTTTAGCTATGTGGAATTCAAGCGACAATTACATAACAGATCCACAATTTTACTGGCTTATGGTTGCTATTTTGGCATTGCTAGACTTTTCTCAAAATGTCATCGCATTTTTGGTTAAAACATTGTGGTTTTCGCTTAGTTTGGCAAATTATAATATATTTAATCTTCTGGGATCTGGCAATTGAACTTCGCTCAAAAAGCCATGCGCAGATCCTCCGAAAGTTCATAATACACTGAATATGTTAGTCCAGTCCTGTGAATATCCATCGGGAATGTATTTCACTCTGCCCAACAAAGAGCGAACACTCGTTGCCATTTCTTTTTAGATATGGCAAATTTTTTGGTTTAATTTATTTTTTTAATTTCATCATTCCATTTTCAATATATTTTTATGTATTTTTTAATTTATTTTTAGTTGACATAATCCACAAGGTGATAATTGTTTTCGAATTAGGCCCATAATTATTTTCCCAAACCAATCAAGCCCCAAAGAAAATGTCAATCGATCGACTTACAATTCCAACCAAGGTGCTACATCGCGCATAGCCAGAAGAGAAACAGCTTGCCCAAAACTGAATTAGAAATTTCTCACAATTTCTAAGAGCAAGGTTGAGAGTCTTTTTCGATTTATAAGATTTTTTTTCTATATTCCTGGATGCAGAAGTTACTCCAGAATCCTCTGGAAACCATGTTACTACAGATTGTATAGATCACGAGAACGAACAGGAAATTAAGACACATCATTTAGGAAGAAAGTGGTTAAAAAGACCACATAACCAAATATCCTATGAGGTCATTTGGAAACTTCTGTTATTGCTAACCCAGAATCATTGCATGTCTTCGGTTACAGTACACTTTACGTATATTACAGTTGCTCCAGTTTTTCGCATAAAAATAGAATAAACGACACAGTCAAGAATAGATCAATGGTTTGCGTGACTTTTGCACTTGCCCGCAGCTCGTGCGTAATGTTTCACGCTCGTGCGTTATGAGTTACTTCCTCCCCTCTTTATGTAAATTACTATTTCCAGTACCGTAAAGTAGACAGATTTGATTGTTATAATTCTGTATAAGCATTTCAAAATATAAGTTGAATCATTCTGAATGACTCCCTTACCGACATATATGGGAAATAGAGTTCAATTGGAAATTAGTACCATCGTAAACGATTGCCAGGAAGCTACGTAGCTCCGTAGAGGTTATAGGGCACGCCCATAAACCATTCAACGTAGACACTGTTAGGGGGAAACTCTGGAAATTTGTCATAAGGATTAAATTTTATAAACACCAAGCAGAAATCCATCTAGAAGCAGACCACGCCAATCGTAGGATCAGTTGAGAAATAGGAAAGACCATTAAGTTGCAATGCGATATTATTATCACGTAGACCGGAGTGGTGAATTATGAAACGAAACTGCATATCTGTAGCTGTGAAGGTCATGTGATCCTCAAGGTCATATTATTGATCTACTGTTAGTTTGAACAGCAAGTTAGTTCGCATAGAAACCAGTAATCTGACCAATATCTAGGTTTTATTTCAAAGGTTTGGATGGGGATCAGTCTTCAGTTAAAGTTGACAGCGCATTAATAATTTGGTCCTTAAATGCGGGGGAATTTCACATAGTCGTTTTTTATTTAACCGTTAGTTAAGCTTTCATTCAATTAAAAGAACTGTTTATTTGCGAGTAAATTGTCAACTGCTTGATTTTCAGAAATTTAATAAATTAATTGACAAAGATATTTCCATTTCAATATGTTCCTAGAAACAGCAGGTTTCTGCTAAGCAGGTGATTTTTTGGGTACTCATTTATCAATTTGAAAACATCCTTTAGGTAGGCATCTGTTTGCAATATGAGTAGCCTTTTTGCACCTATTTAATTGTATGTAAATTTGTTTGTACCCTTCGTAACAGGTGCTGCTAAGTCATGAAAAAGCATATGAACATATCTTTAGAGAGAAATCTACATATTGTTTTCGGGAAAACTTACCGTTCTTTTTATGTCGAAGTGATAAATTTGGTGACGGATTCAATCTGATATCTTTCTTCTATCCTTTGGTTCTTTTTTTAAATTAAAATTTATTCTGAAAAAGGGTAAGCGATAATATACTACTCAGTCAGCAGGATTTATATAAAATACTCACAATCAGCTTTCAGGGGTCGAAGTCGCCAAGTTCTTAAAAAGCCCCTGTCAACTTGGTATTGAAATCCGAGAAAATCCCAAAGGATAGTTGAGTCCGGCTTTGCTTCAGGTTTTAATGGGTATGGTCCGTGTTATAAAATCTGAAATAAAATTATATTTTGAATAAATGTTTATGAAAAACTGTTGCAGGAATCGCATTTTATGAGCTTTTCAATTTCTCAGTCCAAAAGCCACCCCGTAAGCACATATTATAGTCTCCTGCTAACCCCTGTTAAGTGGCTAATTTTCCAGAGTAAACCGAGTACATGAAAAATGTTCCCTCGACGCCGTAAAATCAAGAAAAACGATACGAAAGAGTGCGGAAAATGCCTGGAAAACCGCCGGGTGAGCCGTTAACTCTTCCTGGGCATCGTTTTTTCCCGGTGAAAAATGGCCCCGGACACTTTTAGCTAAGTGAATTTAAAGTGGAGCAGATTGTTTTACATTATTTAGACGTCAGACCGGATAATTTGTTTCTTTCCTGGGGAAAGAGTTCACCGAAAACATCCCTTTGGAACATATTTTTTGGGGAGAGACGAAAAACTCGAACTGAACCTCGCAAGATTGCAAATATTTTATGCTGAAAAAAAATGATACGAATGGCTGCACATTGTCTGAATAGTGGACAATGTCCATTCTATGATGAAGATAATGAATCAAACTTAATTAAATCTTGCCATATCAATTGTACTGAGTCGAACGCGCTCGGAGCTTTAAGTTGGTTAAGTTCATATGATGTGTGATAATAATACTAAAGCCAAAGTACAGCACTAGACTTTATAGCAATAATGTCTTGATTTAGGTCTGGATTGGAGAAATGAGATTGAGCTTTCTAGTTGTTGGAAACTCTCATCTTCTTCCGTAAGTTTCCTTGCCTATTTGAAGCATGAAAGTAGAATCGAATGCCATCCATCTGCTTGAATTAACCTGAACATCTAAGTTAGACAACTGATTGATTCTCATAAATGGATCGATGTTACATAATATACACATGTACCTTAACCAACCTGAACTAACATGAAGATCTAAATTGGACGTCTAACCGGTTCTTGCGAATGAAACAGCGATATTGGAGAACTTGATGTCTCCTATAATATGTAGTTAGTCTTTCACTCAACTTCGCCAGAGAATACTTGCTAAGTTGAACCAAATAGGCAATTGTAAGGCTAACAAAAGCAGTAAGTCTGGGATTGTCCCTGCGATAGTCTCAAATTTTCATTGTAATAGTTTTACATTGTCGTTGTGATAGTATCAAATTGCCATTGCGATAGTCTTAGATTACAATTGTAATTATCTTAAATTGTTATTCCGTTGGTCTTAGATTGGACTCTGTTTTGTTGATTTGTTGGAAAGACTAATATTACAGATCTCATTTATTTCAAGTAGGTCACACCACTTTGGTCATTTATCATTTTTATGACCAATGTCCTGGAATTTCTTCAATCAAGGAATGACTGCCTGCTGAATGGTCACTGGAAGCGTCGATGGTATAGATAGCTACTTCTTACAGGTCGCAGTTGGAGAAATATTGCCTCATTGCTCAATAATTCCCGGTAGACTCAAAGTAAAATTGACTATCTTCACTTTCTGTTTGGTGATATCAATGGTGACACTTCATCGGGTACAAAAAACAGTTTTTGGTTATTTTTTGTCTTTGAAATTTATCAATCAGTTATCGATGGATTGAGTACGAGTCAAGTAGTAATAATTATTTATGGTGCCTAAAATTCCGAAAATCTCTTTGTTAACATTACTGCCAAAATATATGAAGAATTAAGTGAGTCGACCAGCTGGAAAGGTTGTATTGAAGATATAGCTAAAGCGAAGGGAAAATGTATTGACAGGGACAAATGTTATGCGATATTCAGACCCATGCACATAGAAGCAACGTTTGTTGTCCATTTTCTGATGCCATGTCCCTTGTTATTAAATATGTGAGAGACTGGAGGACTACATTCAAGAACTTCTAGAAACATGTCAGCAATGACTAAAGTTGCCCTTTAATCCCCCGAGTGGGGACAGATCTTTAGATTACTATAGCTGAAATGACAGGCATTAAAGCCACAAGATCAACAACTCGTCTGCATTTTGTGGGTCAAATTTGCGGAAATGCCGAAAACGCTTTCCTAACATGTCCCATCACCCTCGCAAACACTTCCTTGTTTAAAACTTCCCACGGTTAGTTAACCACATCAGGTATCCCTGGCCATACTAAGGTGGAGATCCTGGATAAATATCTGGCACATGGAAACACCTTGGATGAATCTACGAGATATTTTATTTTGTTGTTGTTTTTATTTGTTTTTTGTTCCATTTACACCCACATGTGCGTACGTTTTCCGCCATACATACATATATCCCATAATGTGGGTGCACGCGCTTTTGTCGCTATAACGGGAAATAGTGTGATAGATGGGGAGCCCCATAATGCCCGCGAAAAGTACACACAAATCTACTTGAGAGCTTGTTTAATATTTTAAGTTTTGTGGGGAATACGTCCACAGATGTACAAACTCCATTTTACTTAAATTCATATGTCTTGGTTAATTCATAAGATGGATTCGCTTGACTGCGAACGAAACGTCAAAACAAAGGAAACGGTTAGAGTTAGCTTAACTGAATCATTAAAAACTTTCCTTAAAGCTTGGCGGAGAGAGCCAAATACGGCGTTATAGCGAGAGCAAGGGTTGTTATTTTCTTATCTTTTAATTTCCGCCAGTAATATTAGGAAAGTTTCAACCCAACTCCGACTCAAAACTAATTAAAATTTGAGTATCGCGGAGTTTGGAAGTTTTACGGGAGTTTTACTTATTCATACTCGCCGGATGATGGATGTTGATTAAAATTAAACTCCAAGAAATATGATTCGCTTGAAGTTTAAATTATGGGCGGACTTTGTGTGCTTACTGTCTTCCTTAAACTCGCGGAATGACGCGAAACTTTTGTAGTCTCGGTCTTTCCTATTTCCACAGGGAGTTTGATTAATAATAATGGTGCATTATCTGTTGGAATTTTTGCTCTAGATCCAGGGATGTCACCTAATAAATCAATGCAGTACAACGGATTAATTTCAAAGGTGTCAAAGCGTACCTAAATCAGCGTCGACTTTTCCAAAAGGGCCCCAACAAAGACAAATATATTCCATTTGCCAAATTAATCTTAGACACAAAGCAAGCACTTTCATCGGTCTTATTCAGACGGTGGAAACTCATTTATTTAGTAGTTTCCAGCGTTAAAATAAAGGAAAGACTTGATGGAAAGTCTCTCTCTTTAGCAAAGCCAAGATGGCGTAATATTGTTATTATACTTTGAAGGCGGAGATGTTCGTTGTTCAAAGTTAAGTAAATTTATTCCCAGGGCGACATTAGAATTTGTTACTTCGTGACGAATTCTAGACAGTAATTTTAGATAAAACACCCCGAGCGTATCTGAAGTAGATTTTAGTGGGTTCTTTATCTTTTTGCTGCTTACTGACGAAGTTTCGGTCAATTTTTTCCATTTTTGTATTGATATCATTCGAATTTTGTGGGTACAATTCCCTCCGCTATCGACAAATATGAATATAAAGCAGTCCCGTGCAATTGGTCAATAAATTTTTTTCGGGTTCAGGTGTTAGTTATATATTATACAGAGGGGGCTTTTTAAAAGGATAAATGTCAATTTCTGGGAAATTATGCCGACCATAGAAAAGCCCAAAAACACTTCTAGCATAATACGGTGGGGACAGATGATTGACGGCAAGATGTATCCACTACCCTCTATCAAATGCACTCCAGCCATCCCAAGTTATTTTTTTAAAACATGGGCACGATTGCGACATATTGTCGGAAAATATTTTCACTAAGTTGTTCAATAGTTCCATAATTTCGGAAATTCATGACGAAGTACCATCAAATAAAAATTGAGGGAGTTTAAAAATACCACCATTCTGGGATATCCAGAAATATACAAGGTATGTCACAAAATAGCAGTGAATTGACGTTGATCTTTCTTATTAAATGACAAACTTTTTAGGACATTTTCTGACTCGCTCTTCCATTATGAACAAATTTCATGTAACATGTAACTTGTTTACTTTAAATGCTATCTAACTTCCATTGAAACCTTGAAATAGAGTCGCAATTGACCAAATTCTTCGCTTCGATGAAATCTAGTTTCATGTTAAAATAAAAATTTAATTAGTAATTTTACTGTTAGAAAGTTTTTCCCGCTCTTACGCATCTCTCACCCTTTTTCTGTTGTTTGGAAAAGTATCTAGAAAAGGGCACGGCTTCCCTTTGAGAATTGCATCTGTTTCATGTGGTCGTTACCATTTGGATTTTCAGACGCATAATAAATTATATCTCTGGAAAGAATGGAATTAAAAGAATTGCCCTATTTTAGCCAGGATTTTGTATTTGGAAATCCAAATGGGAACCATTTGGAAGTTGTGTGCATTCCTCGATACTTCTTCAAATATCTGGAAAACGGTGACAGATATGAAAACCAATTAAAAGAGCGAAAAAACCATCTGCATTGAACAATAACTTCAAACATCAGGGAACAAATTGCCAGTAACATACGGTAAGAAAGTCGAGTTAATAAAAGGGATCGTCCCGTCTAAAATTTACCACCCTGTAGATTTTGGGAACCTATTGCGAATCGTGGTCATCCGATTCTAGAGAGAGGCGCAAATGACCTAATAAACATATTAAAAGTTGAATTGAAAACGAAATTGAAAATTTGATTGCTGCATTTCTTAGCAAATCAGAAGCTGGATATTTGCTTGGTTTCTATGGCAACTTAAAGTTCGGTCCTTGTAATAAAACCATTAGATTCCAAGCATATCCAAATTAAATCATGTTTCGTGAAATTTAGTTAATTAAATACCATTTCATTATTTTTTATCAATGCTGATAAAAAAATTTAATTTCTTAATTTTGGCATATTTATAAAATAATGGTGGAGAGTGAAGTTTCCTTAACAGAATACTCCTCGGGTTTAAATTAGTTCTGAAATTTTTCTGTCGAATATGAATTCAAAATTCAAACTTAGATTTTGTTCGAAAAAATGTAGAAAAAAATTGCATTTTCAAAAAAATTTCCAGAAATAATTTGTGCATTAGAGATGTCATAAGCGAAAATTTTGCTTTGTTTAATTTTTGGTTTTCCTTCTGGTATTACCAGCAAGATATCTAGAAAACTTTAGGCAAAAACACTAAAAGATCAGAAGAGAACTTGTTACCCTAATGCACTTTTTGACATCACACTATATGTTTAAAGTTATGTCCAGCCAATACCTCTACCTCCACCTCTTGTACGTATATCGTTTTTTGTCTCTGCGAAGTTTTGGGACTGGTAAAGTCTGGGGCTCCCATCATATCTCCGAAAATTGAATTGATGTTTCGGCAAAATTGCTATACGAAAAGGTAATGAGTGATGAGGTATAACCATTTTGTATCGACCGTGAGACCCCTGATGGATGGAATTTTCAGGCTAAGCTCAACTATTAGAACGTGAGACAATAAATCAGAACTCCTTGACTATAACGGATTTTTTCCTGTAATGTTTAGCACTCCGGAGCCTGTGATTTATGCTGCCATGAACAAAATATCACCAATAAATCTTCTTATCTTGCGCTGAGAGCGCCTTAGAAATTTCAGTTTGCGCTAACTATGCGAAACCTTAAACTAGGAATTTCCATTCTCCAAGTATTTCAGGTAATAATATATTTTATTCGGCCATATTTCTACGCAAATTGAAGTCGGTGCCAGGTACGTACTCGGAGAAATTTTATATTTTTCAAAGGCGAACTTTAAACCAGCAACAGTGATAAAACATTCTTGATATTGTTAACTTTATGGGTTTATTAGTAAGTTTGACAGTAAGTTTTGACTTACAAAAGAAGATCAAATTTTAGATTTATTGCAAATATTGTCTGTGAGATAACTTTTAATAGATGTTAAAAAAATCTCTTATACATATTTATTAGGATGCTCCAGGTCATCCAGAAGATTCAAAATATTAATTTGACTTTGCCTTGCATTACACCAAAAATTGACTTTTGTGACTTTCACTTGCATTATGTCAAGCTTTGACTTGATTTTTGAGTTTGACTTATATTATGTCAAAATCGCGTTATAAACTGTGTATGAATGGTCTGCCACTGCATATAGCATAAAGCGATTATCCGGAGTATGGATTAATACATTTGAAACGCAAATTGTGCCTCTTTCGAAATCAATTCAGTACGGTCCTATTTACAATAGAACCGACTATTCTTATCAGGGTAAAATTCTCCAGGGTATTTAATTCGCAGTACGTGTTTGGCGTCGCCAGCCACTGCTACCAACCGACCGAGGCTGATAACGTCAAACGTTGGCTCCCTGGGATTCGGGTGTAAGATGCCGACTTAGCATTCAAATTTCAAGCAATAATCATAATCATCATTATTATTTAAGTTAACTGTGGTAGGTAGTTAAATTACTAGATCCTTAATTTGCTAGCAGTCGCTTTCTCTTCAGAGAGTAATTCGGTACAAAAGAGGGCAATTGTAGTCCCGGAATCAGAATTTGATCCGGGAACTGCCACATGTGGGATCATCGAAGAGCTGGACATCTAATAGGGGCTGTAAACGAGCTTTCCGTTTATACATTTATTTTTTAATATTTTTTATATATTTATCCTTTATATACATATGTAACATACTTTGTGTGTACAATAATAAATTTAGCATTTGATTAATTGCGATTGTGATGTTACTTTCCCACTATGACCAAGGTGCACTTCTAATTCCAAGTTAATTTTTATGAACGAGAATTATTAGGTAAATTAATATGTAATTTTCAAGTAAATTTACTAGCCCAATTACCGTTACTGATACCTAATTTATTAGTAATTCTTAGTAGAATATTTCCCTGTTTTGTTAAGCTGCCTGTTTGCGGAATGTAATTATTGAAAGATTACAGCGGTAATTCCCCGTTAGTTATCGATAATTGCACTGCATCATGGTTGCCTTGCAGGCTCATTGATGAAACCATGGTCTGAAATACACAACAAAAGTAATTTTGACATTTTATACCTATTAGTGGCTTATCAGTGTCCTATATGAACAAATATTTTACGTCTTCTCTTGTCTTAAATTGTGGCCAAATTATTTTCAAAAATACTCATTATAAATATGTAGTTAGCTAATCAATAATAATCCCCAAATTCACAATTGTAAACCAAAATACCCCAATAATTCCACATTCTACATTATCTTGATAGTATTTTATTTCGTTTATTTTCTTATTGTGCTAACAGAGCTCTCATCTTACAAAGACCAGTTCTTTTACCACGCTATGAAAATAAACAGAGGAATTTTTGAATTAAAATTTTTTTTTGCAAAATTATCACGAATTTTGATACACCTATCCAATTATCCCTGATATTGTCCGATATGCAAAGATATAATTTTTCCATTTTTCCAATTCACTAATAAATACCACTTCGAATAATCATCAACGTAGATAATGAAGTAACTGATAGACAAGACAGATTAAATCAGACATTAAATTGTAACATTAATCATTAACTGTGTCTGTTCATTTTTAGCTTCCCGATCAATTTTTCGCAGATTCTTAAGACTTTGCTGAATTGTTCACCAAAACGTTTTCATTCGAACTTTGGTGAATGCTATTCTCGCTTATTTTCAAGTAGCGAACTTTTCCACTGCTCTAGCAGCCCCTGCGACTGTGTGAAGCGTTATTCCCAAAACGAAATTAAAGGCAAAATGATGTTGTTTTGCCTCTCGTGAATTACGAAAAGTTCATAAGACCAGTGGATCTCCTCTGTTCGATTAAAAATTAGAAACTATAAATTTAAACCCGAAAGTAAACTGGGGGCTTTAAGGCCATCAGAAGAACAACGGACATTAATCAAACCGAAAGGGACTCCGAATTCAAGATAATCATTCGTTTTTGTGGCTTTCTGGGTTTCCGTGATGCATTTTGTTCGAGGTTTCAACTAAACCAAACACTTTCTTTCGAAAAAAGTTGATGCTGCCCCATTAATTTATTTTTTACCTTATCCCCTGACTGGTTTATTTTCCACGATATTTTTAAGACTAAAATATTTTTTATTCTTTTTACCCCATAATTTTTTTTATTATTTAAATTAAGGAGGGGAAATGCAGGCATAGTTGTCTGAAGAATGTTTAAACTCATTTTGAAACATTTTTAAAACAATGTATAATGCGTTCCTAAAATAACATAAAACGAAATTATTATGGGATCTTAGGATTACTGGAGAAAACGTTATTTCATATATCACGGATTTTTTTGATGTAGGATATGGAGTCTTTGAAAATTTTTAACAGTAAGAATCCATAATTTTTATTACCATACGTTAAGGGCAAGTTACTCAGCGTCCAGATACACACAACTCAGGATAGAGAGGGAATAAATATTTATAAATTGTGTAATTTTATATCCGTTTGTAAAAAATTTAGTTGTTATTTATCTGCCTGTATCAGCGGTTCTTCACTGTCTTCGTAGCTGCATGTGAACTAACCTAAAATCAAGTCTAACCATCATTTAAACTGTCTTTTTTCATTGCGGAGGTGTGTCCGATAACGGAGGTGTGTGTTAACCATTGGTTAAGCTTTAACTTCAGTTTGAAAGACATTTCACCTGTCAGTTACTTGTTAATTTGGCTTGTAAAACTTGCGCTTATGGCCAAATTATTAATGCGACGTTAGTTTTAATATCGACCTACTTTCCTTAGGAACCAACAATCTCATCAATACGAACGCTCAATTTCAATGATTCTATGGAAATCAATTTTCCATAAAAACAAAATTTCCATAGAATTTAATTTTTAGGGGTTATTTAATTTTAATAGATTCTATTCATTAATGCCTCGAACAAAATTTGGTTCAGTGACTATGTGTGCCACTATAATATTTGCCTCTGAGATTTACCTTATGGATTAAAGCATTTCTTGTTTGATGTCTATAGTTACGATCCGATCCTTTAACAAATCTGCGTCAAATCCAATTTTCTGACAGTTTAAGTCTTTACTGTAGACAATTTTGTTTTGCGACTGGTAGGCGTTTATTACCCCAAATTGGTATATTTTATCCTTACTTAGCTTCATGGACGCAATGAGTAAAGTGCACACCAGTTTCGGGTAACTGACACCTACCGATCTCCGGCCGAAACGGTCTTTGGATTGAGATACTGCCAGATTTCGACGTAGCAAATGCAAAATCTGGAAGTGCAAAAGTTTCCTTAAACTCCAAAATCTTCGATGCGGCGACTTTGGATATTCAACATTTAAACGTGGAAATTTGATTAACGATGGTTAATAATTCCATCGACATATTACAAACATGTTATCGGCGTGATTCTTAGTTCTACGCAGCGAAAACTCGCATATGGCATTTAAATCAATTTAATGTGTGGAATCTAAAATTGCAAAAATATATAGGGTGTTGCATTCGAAATAGAGAAGTTGACATTGACTTCCGGTGTAACCGGAAGTAGTAAAAATAGTAATGCGCTTCATCAAACCAAACAGTTTGGTCTCAAAACATTTTCGAGGATCTCTAATCATAACGGAGATATCGCCTTGTAACAGAATCACTGAAGCACCCCGTATATTATTTATGTGCATATTTATTATACACTCCATATTATATTTGTATGTATGTATTTATATTCAAGCAAACTTTAAATAGCGAGCGTTGTATACTTAACTAAAAACTTCCATCCTTCCAGATTATAAATTCGCCAAAGCATCTCCTTCAAAGTTATACGACCCCAAGCAAGCATCCGACTCTCCGCGTTTATTCCCTTATTTCCGCCCTTCTTTAAACCTTGGATGGAAATCCTCTGTATGCAACTTTCGTCTGAACTCACCCCTTTCGTAAGGGTGAAAATTCCCCGACGCAACTTGAAAGCCGATCCTTGTAGAAAACCTGCTTTTGCTCGCCCCTTATTTTATATGTACGGCTCCGTTCCTTTCCTTAAATGCGTCCGCCCTTATAGCGAGAGCGCCTAAGGGCGCTTTTTGGGCCGCATTTTTGTTTGCCCGGTGGGGTTCGGAATGGCTGCTCTATTTAATGTAGGGAGAATAATACCAATTTGAATTTCTCTGCAGATTTTAGTTGTGTTTAAGTTTAAGGAGAGATTTTATGGGGGGATAATTGGAACGTCGCGACGCCGACAGCAGGGGTGGGTTTGATTCGATATAAGGTTTTGTTGAGGACTCAATACTTATGAGAGATTCACAGGACTGTTCCAGGAAATGGAATAATGTTCTCTGTCGTTCAATGGAGAATTTATTGGTTTTGAGTGACTTCATTTCCTCAAGCCAAGAACTTTTTGAATATATCAGTTCGTGTACGTGTGCAACGCACCGAATATTGATAATTTATGGAACTAAGTTCAAGTACCGTATCTACTTCAGTTCCTTAGCTGGGACTTTTTCGAAAATGTGAACGTGGATTTTTTCAGTTTGTTGACTCATGATGTGAAATATTATTAAGATGTCGATGGTCGCATTGATCACCGGAATAATGGGGTGGAGATTTCTCTACTGTAAAGAAGGAATGCACGGAATTCGAGGTGAAAAAAATCTATACGATTTTCTCCCAAAAATCTCACCATTAGATGGTATTATCAACCACATTAAAGCAGTTTTTTTTAACGCAAAGTGAAGCCAAAAATAACCCCGGCTCTCTCATGCTAGGCAACCCAAACGTGACCAACCCTCGAAGAATTACAATCAAACAAGGGTTTCGAAATCAGGCAAAACATTTTACTAGTTTTGCTAGAAATGTTTTATGTCGAGGTTTAATTTTCTCCACTCTCTCAATTTTAATTGGGCTCCCTCCCCTTTGGGTAGCAACGTTGGGAATGAGGGTAGGGGGTAGAATTTATTATTAAAGGGCGTCCTGTTATGTCTCAAAGATAGAATTTTTAAAAGAACACTGGTTTACAGTAACGGCAGCTAGTGTAAATGTTATGGTCGCAAACTGATATATTCAAATAGAGAATGTGTAAAAATATGTAAATGTTATATCGAAATTGTTTGTGTTCGAAAACATAATATGGCCCTGAATGCTCTAAATATGAAACTATTTCCAATTTGCATTAGTTATGGTGCAATATACGAGTATGCCAGTCAGTGAAATATTCAAAAAGCCCGACAAAAAGATGATAAATATTCATGTACTAAATATTGCCCAAATTCGAAACTTGTATAATATGATTGCAGTGTTTGCACTCGAATTTTATTGGAGTTATACTGATATTTATAAAGCATTGGCTGAGTTATCGGATTTTTTGTCGTTTATTGCAAGCTATCATACATGAATGCCCGTATTAATTGCAAATTATTTTGGGAACGTCTGCTTGAGTAATAATCAATTCTCTATTTGGAATATCAAATTTGAGGGGAGCTAAAATTCCCCCAAAGTATTTAAACCTTGCCGATTTTTAGATTAAAATCGTTTTCATCGTAATGACGTTATACAGGGATAATCCATTTGAGTTAATCATCTGATGTAACTATATCCCCACTAGCAATGATAAGCCAGCGAATTAGACTCTTTAACAGTGAATGTTGGTCTTGAATTATGCATGGCTGCTTTGCAATTTTATCTTCAGTTAAATATATTATTATGAAAATGCATTAAATGCACAATATTCTGCTATGGAACTGAGTGAAAAATTGTGTTTTCGTTGCGAACAGTTCTCTAGATATTTTATGTTAATGTCGGTACTCAAATTCAATTTCGAACGGTTTATTACGGTCATATATTGCCGGTTTGCAATGATACGTGTGACTTCATTCTCCTGAAATGCTTCGCGAAGGCAGATTTCAGACTTTTGTATTTGAAATCGAATTTGTGTCTGGGTATTCTCAGAACCTCTCAGAAGATGAAGACTCAATTTTAACAAGCACAATGATGAAAATCATCTTCCTCTATGCTTGGAGGTGCAGGCCATTTAAAAAGGAGGAGATGGGTGATCTTGATTTCAATCCGTAATTTGTGTTCCAGTCAGTCGCAGCCATGAGGCTTATCCTGATATTGAGAGTTCACTTTGTAACCTTTTTATCCATTTATTTTAGGTGCTGACCATACGTGAATTTTCTAAACCAAACCCCTTCTTTGCTTAATTCTCTCTATTTTCTCCTAGCTCTCTGTAATCTATTTTCTATATTGTATCGATTTGTAATGCTCAAGTACAATCAACGAACAGACAGCAAAGCAGATTTTTTTGTTTGTGTCTAAAAGTTTCAAATTTAAACAATTTCCCACATTAAAAATAAATCTTCTATTCAATTCGTCATCATCAGCGAGATCTTTCAGTATCACGGGCCCAGATTCACTGATTTCTGCAGTAGAACGTCTCCAGAGAAATATATTAAAACCATGTAGTAAAATCGTTAATTACGCAATTTACATAATCAAGAAGCACATATTCGTTATATTGATGGGAGTCCCAGTAAATGATCATGTTCCAAGATCCCATAATCTGGCCTAAGATTAAAGGCAAAAGATCGGAATGAAGACTCTTCTCACCTTCCTGTATAGATCAAAATAGTCTTTTGTTGTGCAACATACCCAAGAAGTCTATTTCTCAAGCTTCCATTAAAGAGCAATGAAATAATTCATGTTCATTCTTACCCCCTTGCACCTCATTTTAATATGAATATGAACACACCTCACTTCTGAACCGAATGAAAGGTGCTTAGGACTTTTTAGCGCCTAAAGCTGGGTCCGCACCTAAAATATTGTGATCAGTAATGCAGGTAATGACAGATTTCAACAGGACTTGGTTTGACAAATTTGCCAAAAATTGGAGGACTTGAGTTTTCTATACAAATAAGACGGCAGAGAGTTGTCTAAGAATAAGAACTAAAACCTGGTTTATACGTAATATTTTATTGTAGTTTTATATGATCTGAAAAAACTACCAACAAAATTAATGCAAATTGTGCAGTTACACCAATAAAATTTTCGTCAACAGTCTGTTGCACTTGCCATCAGTCTCTTGCAGGTATATCTAACCAAAAACGTTAAGTAGAGGCCATAAAGTGTGTTTCCCCCATTCTGTTGCATTCCGCATCTTGTTCTGTACGACTATTGTATGGTTTGATATTAGTAACACTGACACTGAGCTAACACTTAAAGAAAAAACGAATTTGGAAAATGTTTCATTATTTCTCGATACAGTCTCCTTTGAGATCTACACACTTTTTCGAACGAGATTCTACACTCTGTATATAATAAGCAGCTTCGAATGTTTCAAATTAAGCATAATAAAAACTAGACTGGAGGGGCTAAATTTGGTAAATAGGGCAGATGAGGAGAGAATATGAAATCATGTTGACTGATTTTGATCATCGCGATGACAAAAATGTGAACTGGTGCGTTGCCTTGATGAAACGAGATTTTCTTTTTCGCCAAATCCGGTCGCATTTTCCTAATTTTTTCGCTCAAACGTTGCAATAAATTTGCAGAATATTTTCCGTTTATTGTTTTTCCTTTTCATTGGAAATTATCTCATGTGCATCCCAAAAAATTTCCGCCTTCACCTCTCTTTCAGTTGGGAAAATTTTCGCCTTCTTCGGAGCCGATTCTCCCCTCAAGTTCATTGTTTGACTGTTCTTTCGTCTCAGGTGTGAAAGCATGTTTCATTTATGGTTATGAATCGACCCAAAATCCGGCTTTATGCCTTCAAAACTTTGCTAAACACTCCCTTGAAACATCCTCATGACGCTGTTTTTATTCAATTGGCACCCATCTTGCGCACAGCTTTCTCATTTCCAATTGTTCCTACATAATGCGATGTACAGTAAATTTTGAAATGTCTATTTGCCTGTACAGTTTTGTAGATTTTCTCCACAATATCTGGAGAGGTTAGATCTGGAGTGTCATTGGGTCGATCACTGCGGAGCTCGTCTTGGCAGCTAATACGATCGCGTTTAAACTCTGCCACCCAATATTTTACAGTTGTTAACGAAGTTTCGGAGTGAGATTATCTCAAAATATAATCTAACTCCGCTTTTCTGTTGGATGAATTAACACCTTTTAAGTGAAAGTATTGAATCAAGAGTCGATCATTCACTTTTTCCATGTTCACAAAATTTCTAAAAGCGTTCGGTAAGAGCGGCTCCAAAACAAACTCAAATCAATTTTAGAAATAAGATTTTTAAGGTTAGGTCTTCGTAATATCGGCAAATTTTTAACAGAAAAATCGCCATCTATATGTGAGGTCGGGTACTTCCAGGACTACATTCGTATCTATGATAGCCTCTGCCGATTGCGGTCATTAAGTAGTATTACTTCCTCATGTATGTGCAACCACGTTTTCCCCTCAAAAATCAAAAAAATTCTCATTGAAGTTACTTCGAGATACTCAAGGTTTCAGAAACAATTAATTAAAATAAGGCAGCTTTGGATTTATATTACAAATTTGCTTAAGAAGAGATGACATACATGTGCTCCTGACTGTATTCACTATTGTTCTCGTCAATGATCGACAAAGACTAGATTTAGCATGGCTTTTTACAATGTGTTCCTGTTTTTGACTAATAAAGCACTAATCCATGGCGAGGAAATTACGTCGCCATATCTGTTTTGTGTTATATGAGTCAATTGCTGTGGCGCATGCCAGCTCTGACGACTATATGACGTCACTGGGGCACTAATAAATGGCGGCCTTCCATAAAAAACCTAGACCAATCTTGGTGGCAATTATGTGCTTTGTACACTTCTTCTTCGTTATTGGTCCTCGTGATGCAATGTGACCGGCAGTACAATAAGCCTGATGAGTAAGTAAGATGAGATTTGATACGTGCCGGTATGTGCATGAATAGTGGTGTGAAGGGATCAGTTTTTTTCATTGTCAATTTCGGGTAATTAATTTGAAGATGATTGTAAATGTGACACTAAAGTGGTTTTTAGTATACGGCTGTATCTTCCACTAGGTGAGATGTTATCTCGGGAAACTAGGGAATTCCTTTAAGGGCAGTTCGGCGTATTCATGATAATATGGCACGTGGTTTGTGGTAAATACCCGCATAACCGGAGCGTTTTTTCGTCACTGGCTTTGGCAATTGTTACATCGTTTTTCAAAAATGTTTAAACAGCTTAAGTAACTCGATAATTTTCTCTGAAATAGAGTTCTGGCAACAACTGGGAAATTCAACTGAAATCCCTGCAGAGCCATTTTCTACCGCCGTTGTTCGTTTGTTTTAGAAAGGAGGAGGGCCTCCGGCCACAGCCCTTTCTTCAATTGTTTCCCGATCGTCGATATTCAAAGCACGCTTTTACAAATTGTTTAATTAAATCAAGGGAGGCCGCGCACAACGCGACGTTCTCTTGTTTCCAGCGCCGACTGTGTCTTGGAAATTAAATTTAAGACTTCGCATAGACTTTGACGCGTTTTGGGACTTTGCGTTCGCTATTCAATTGCTTTGTTCGCGGAACTTTCTTGGCACAGCTAATTGAACGGGAATCGTCTTATTTCAGAGTCCCCCTTGGAAATTGTCTATTTTTCCTTGTCCTGCTTCTCGGCGGGTTAAATTGAGTTAATTGTTTTGGAACAGGAAGCAGCCATCAAGCGTACGTTTGTCGATGTGATAACCAGACACCGAAGCACACAATTTTTATGCCGAAAATGGTGATGGCTGCCGCACCCTTCATCTCAGATAGTATTCAATTGAAGTATCGATTCGTGTAAAAAGTTATGGCCGCCTTTGCGTTTCCTCTCGGAGCCCCGTCTTTTTTCACCCCCTCATCAAAATTTACCCCATGTTCGCCCTTGCGCTTCTTATTTCGCCCTCCTTCCCATCCGAACGTATTTAACGTCATTTGTATTCTAAACAGAGCCCGAAATGTTTTACTAAAGTAAACTGAGACTTTAGGGGAATTTCCAAATTTTAATTGAGAATATAAGACGTGGAATGAGGGTCGACTAACTTTGGGAGCACGAAGTCCCTGGAGTTTTGTGCCGGCAGCTCACCAAATCCAAACACAATAATGTATTTAGCATAATTGTTCATTTTGCACAAAGTAGCGCCGAATATAAGACAAGTTGCAATTTAAAACATCATTCCAATAACACTCCGAATCATATTTAACGAGGTTAAATTCCTTTATTTCGCTCTTTATGTTCCGAAACTAAACCCTTTCCAGGGACCATAGCTCAAAGGCAGGGAAGCAGGAGGCAACAAAAGCAAAGTAAGATGCAATTAAAATCCTCAGATTTCTATTGGTCCGCGACTACGCGACTATTCTGCTCGCAAAGCTCCGAGAATAAGTTTGAATTTTCAAGTTGTAGCTTTACGATTACCATTTCAGGTTGTATTGTTGCCTTTAGGGCCCTAAGGAACTTATTTGTATTTACCTCCTGCAGAATGTAAAGAGAATTTCCAGAGTTATGTAATTCTGCTTTATATGTTTAAAATATCTACGGGTAAGCTTAATTCGGATTCAGATTGCGCATATACAATGTGTCCAAGATAAGGATGTCTAGCATGGGGACCTTGTAAATGGCAATACGAGGATACTCCCAGAAGTACCCCACCTGAGATATTGCTGGGGATTTTTTTGTTACAAATTTGTGTGTTTTTTGTTGTTTATCTCACCGACCCTATTTGCCAGAATGAACTAACGCAGATTATATTGTATTTCCAAACTTTAAAAATTTGCTCGGTGGACAGCAATTTACCAATGATGAAAAGGTGGAATCCGAGAATAATGCCAATTTTGAAATATTCCATGCTGTTTACTACAAATAGGGTATAGATGTCATAGAACATCCCTGAGAAAATCGTGTCAATTTCAAAGGAGACTATGTTGAGAAATAATGTAATATTTTTCAATTTTTGTTTCAAATATTAGGTCAGGTACTTCTAGGACGATCTTCGGGTATACAGACTTGGTGAAATCGGAGAAAAGGCGCCCAGTGTTACGCAAGATTTTTGACCAACAGCAGAACAAATTGCTCTAAGACTGACGATAAAGATAAGCCATAGGCATGACAAAGATAGGTAAAAGACTGAGAAATTCAGGCAAAAAGAAGTGACATTGGTCATAACTGCACCATTGTGAACTCTCTTGACAAGCAAGACAACAGGCCTATTGAACACTGAAAACTCATCAACCTCAGATATGAGAATGATTTGACCCTTCAGAAGAACAACGACGCAATTGTTACTGACCATTTCCTATCCATATATCAAATGAACTGCGTTATTCTTGAAAGTTTGGTAATTTTTCAATCTTTTCTTTAAATTGCATTACTTTAAAGGACTTGCAGATACCGCCAATCATTAAAGAGAAATCTTGAATCAGTCTACAATCACTTGCGAGATGCTTTGGGCTTCAGAAATGTGCCTCCATATGAGACAATGACATATCAGAAATCATCACGTAATCATCATAGCTTCTGAGAACCAGGAAGAATGTACTTTGTATCATTAAAGAGGTTTTCGGATATGATGCTTCCACATTGAACTTTCGATTGGGGTTTAATTATGTATGACGTGTGAGTCCAGTCGTGATGATATACATACTGAGAAATCTTCACTGCCATTTTCTATCGTTTCACATTTAACTGGAGAAAGTATGGGGTCAAAACTTATCGTTTAGTAATAATCTGGAGTTATTTGCCAAAATTAAAAAATACGCGTGCCTGTTTTCTAGACACCACGTTCCCTTTTCGTTTTCCATGCAAAGAATCTTCAGGGAGTAAGGTGCTCCCTGCCATCCTCGTCCCAAATTCAGCGATTATTATTTGTCTTTTCATTTCCAACATACTTCAGTTATTTCATATCAAACAAAATAGTTTTGAGCAAATATCCATACAAGTGCACGAGTTCATCGTTGTGGCTGCAGAGAGCAATGAGCACTGAAAACCAAAGACAGGCTTAGCTCCTCCCCTAATTTCATTAAAACTTACGACATTGAAGCAAAACCCTCTTATGTCAAGAGATAAGATTAAGAAAAGGGAAAATAAGATAAATGTGCCCGCCATATTTTAGGGGAACATTTTACTTGCTTGCATTTCATTCAATGTAGCTGTCGCCCGGGAGAATATTCAACGAATTGTGTTCTTACACACCTTTCTATGGAATATTTGTTTCAGTCCCTTTGTAAAGGGTCATGGAAGCAATAGTGTCATGCTTTTATCTTAAAAATTTCAAAGACTTTATGCTTGAAGAGCAGCGTCGCTGCATCTGTTTGGATAAGAAAGCACGTTTTCTTTCAAAACTAAGCCATTGATATTTTTACATTTTCCAAATCTGTGGAAGCCCAATAAGCTTGTTAGGGTCTGGGACTGGGAGATCGTCTCTTGGAAACCGAGAAGACTCTTTCCCCAATTTCGCTCCTGGTACGAGATCCCATTTCCCAGTTTATCCTAGGAAACTCGCATGTTTATTTAAGGCTTCCGAAGGATTTATATTAGGGCTCGAGCAATAGTTAGAAAAGTACATTTTGAAGTGAGTTGTTCAAGTTTTAAATTTTGACATTTCTTTCATATGTAAGGAACGACCTGCTGCTGCGTAGTAAGTTTTGCATTATTTTAAGATAAGTGCTCATATTAGACAGAGAGCCATAAACGCTTTATTAGACTTGCTCATTCGCTCAGACATGCCATTTGATCTTCTGTCTCAGTTTGCTCGTTTATGCAGCACCCGACGTGAAAGGGATAAATAACGTTGACGACGTCTGATCGGTAACGGTGGCAGACTCTTCTTTACCGCCTTCGGGTTTATCGAGGTACAGAATGTTACAATTAATTTGGAATTTATTTGAAAAACTGAGGAAGTTACAAGTGTAAAACGAACGAACTCGTGAGACGTGTTACTACGTAACAATCTGTAGGCGTGGTATGGGTAATTCAAGAAATGATGTGTGTTACGCCTTCAATGGGTATTGTAGAATATTCTATCTTGGCATTCCAGAGTTTCTATAAATTCTATCGCATATCCTATAAATTACGATATCGAGGTTTGGTTTTCTGTTCCCAGGAGGAATACATATGTAGATGTCTGCCATGTCTGTATGTCTGGTGGCTATTAAGGATGGTAATAATTTCTGGAACTTCTGGCAGTGGAAGGAGATATCGCAGTATTAAAGAAATGAAGGACAAGAAATATGACGAATTAAACAGAGGAAATCTACAGAGTTTTTTTTTTAAGTTCTGTGTTAATTTGTATAGTCATAATTATTTGACGATACGCCCCCCACGCACAAGTTTTCAAAGACTAATAAATTCGAAGTATAATAAACATTGTAGAATTTATTAGTCCTTCCCTCGTACGGAAAGTTTTCTCTCTCTAGCACGAGAGAGAACGCAAGTGTTAATTTGTTTTGCACAGCACCAGATAATTTATATTAAAGGCACCTTTCTAGTTCATAATGTCAAAGGAAAGTTTCATTTTCTTGAAATATACAAGTTTAAAAGCGAAGGGCGTGGCTTTCCCGGGAAATTTATCGAGGCGAAACGCGCGACTCGCGAGCGAGAATAAATTTTCCTTTTAAGATGCTATTTTCCTCCGAAGCAATTTTCCACTCGGTTACAGTCGGAGTTAGAATTGTCAAAATTACCCTTTAATTAGTAAGTCGGTTGATTTATGGGCAAAAATCTTAATTGGATATTATTACAAAGTTTAATGGTTACGAAATGGCGTATTAGAGTTACAGCTAAATAAGTATACATTCAAGTTCGCCCAAGCTCTACGGCACAACTACTTTTTTTCTAATTCTCTGATTAAAAGCAGCCGAATATCCTAATGACTATACGACAGAATCTTTAGTAATGCCCTGCACAATTACCAAAATCTCTTGAATCATGAAATCCAATGTGTCTGTAAATTACCTCCTCATCATTCAACATAGCTCAATTCGTAGGATAAGAACTTGACCTGTGCATATCTTCATTTTAATTTGAAAAATCATGAACGAATAGTTATGTTAATTCTTAACCAATTTCTACATTTCTCAAATTTGACGTCCGAAACCCACCGTTGTTCGTCTTATATTGTCAATGGGGTGTTCATCATAAATCTTTGTATGTCGACTGATTATTTGTATGTTTGCTTAAAATATAATAAATTGATTATTCATGATACTTTAATATACAAAGTATTCTGAAAATGGATGTCAAAAATGGGGTCATGAGATTCTTTGGGCCAACGCATTAAGATTTAAAAAATACTTGAAAAAAGTGTTTTGTTTAGATGCTAGTCACGGTCAAAATTCTTGGAAAAAAAACATGTTTTTTGCTGTACTTTGAGAATATTTCAATACAAACACGACCAGAACATTTCACAGAACAGCTGCGTCATACAGATTTTTTTTTGGATGATACATCAGCCCTTTCTCCAACTTTGTTATCTCTTGAAAATTTCTCGCACGGTTAACGTTTCGCGCCGAAAAAAAATTATTTTCTTTCCTCATGCAGAACATCAATTTCCCATCACTTCGATAACAATTATCGATACTTGTCAATGTGAACGTTGATGTCACTTATGAAAAATATCATAAAAAATTGTCAAAATTTTTCAAGTTTCTTTTCAGACCAATAATGGCTTTCTCTAATGAAGAAATGATAAAAATGATGGGTTTTTGGAAGAATAATTTTTTCGCCATGAAATGTTAACCGTACGAGAAATTTGCAAAAAATAGAAAAGTTACGGAAAAGACTAATGTATCATCAAGAAAAAATCAATATGATAGAGATACCCAATGAAAGTTTTGGTCATTTTTGTTCGAACATGACTAAACACTTACCGCATTTGCACATTGCGAACAAACATGAATGTTGCGCGAAAATAATCGTTATACTAATGAATAATTGCACAATGGGTTTCGTTGAAATTGATTACAGCATGTTTCAGAAATAATAAAATAGCATTTTTTTCAAGAATTTTGGCCCTCATTAGCGTCTAAAAAAGGTACTTTTTTCAAAATATTTTTAATTCGAATCTTAATGTATTGATCCAAATAATGATACCATTTTTGACACGCGTTTTCAAGACACCCTGTGTGGTGTCAAGAAGACTTTTAACAAATTTTAGCACCGTATTCTACGTTTTAAATTAAATCTTAATAGCTCCCTTAGTTGGTTAAACAGCTTTAAACTGTATGTTCATCACACAATATACGCTGCATAAATAGAGATGTCAAATGAGTTGGAAAATTTAAAGGGCGTTACTCTTTCTCGTGGCTGTTCCCCTTTTTCAATATCGAATTTCTTGCTTCCGCCAACGTTTGGAAGATTCTAGGAAAACTACAAAAGGGCTCCGGAAAATTCGGAAATCTGAAATGTTTCCCAACTTTATTGCCATTTAAAATTTTTTATGTATTCCTCATAAATGTGACAACTTTCCAGCGCATTTTAACGTCACATAAGTAATTGTTCCAGTGAGGTGCAGGTTTGCTCACATATGCGGCCGAGAATGTCCGTTGCTCTGCAACCAGGGCAAATAACAGGCCGTCAACATATTTCTGTACGGATGTTCTCGTATAGATTATGTCTAAAGTTTACACATTTCAAATTAATCTTGAATTTCAGAAAATATGACATGTGTACCTTCTCGGAAAATAATATTCTCGGTCTCTGATGCTTGATACACGTGGTTGCTCCTCGGTTTACAATTTACATTGTCGCTCGAGAATATATTATTTTTCTACTAGGTACATTATATACCAACGTTATTACTACCAATTTTATATCGTAGTTTTTCTAATTATTATCTTCGCTATTTTTTTCACCAATGACAAGAAGGATAAAAGACGGACAAAAAGATCTAGAGAGATCCGACCTAAACAATAAACCATGTAACTGAACCAAGGAAGTATTAATATTCCACCACGCTGATTACAGATTAAGTTAAAGCTCACTCCAGTACAAAATCCTTAAATCTTGAGGAAAGGGTCTTAGCACCGCAAGGGAAATTTTAATAGAATCTAACCGAAAATCAGCGATTTCCTATAATAAGGATCTAATACAGAAAATTGATTAAATTTTCCGTAACCCTCTCGAGCTTAATCATGTTAAGAATTAATTTTAATTTAATACGAACCGCCAAAATGAGCTAGGGGTGCCAACCACCGAAAAGACATTTATTATTACCACGGGGCTGAGTTTTCTTTGGCACATTTTCAATAGAAATACTTAAACAATACAAGAAAATAACTCACCAAAAATTCTCTTACTTTTTACGGGCAAACAACAACCAACTCGAATCATAATCACATAACTCAAACTTGCAAAGATGTTGTCGATCGAAAATTCAAAGCCGGACTAAAGAGCTCATGAATATCAAGCCGCGAAAAAATTACCATATCTCAAAAACTAGAAAAACGAGTCGCCGGCTTGGATGGACAATTCAATAGGGGCTGCAATTGTCTTGACCATGGGCCGTTCGAATTCAATGAGGACAGGCTCGGACCAAAGTGACCCGAAAAGTGACCCTTTCTTGAGTTCTCACGGGGAAGAAACAGGTTTCTATATGATGACCCTTTGGGATTGGAACTTTGATTATCTAAGTTTTCAAAAGTATACATTTACCCTTGAGGAAAAAGTGTATCTAAGGGTATGATTTGTAGAATATGTTCATCTCTGAATAAGTTACTCAACACAAATTGAAAGAGTTGTTCATTTGTAACTAAACTAGTTATAACACGAATTGGGTCATCTGAAAATTTTCCTAAAGTTAACTGGTAAAACTTCGTTATTTCTTTGCCGATTTTGATTTTTCAGTTTGAAAGAGACATCTTTGCATCTTTGGCCTATACGTCACTGGTATCCGGGTTTTTTAAAATTCATTCTCGTTTTAAAGAGTGTTAGTTTGAAACTACAAAACATTAAAAAAATTTTTTCATATTGGGTGAATTGTTGGGCTTACATTTCAAGACGTTGAGATTTTTTTATATGTTCCATTTTATGAAAATATTCCCGTTTTATACAATAATGTCTTTAAAAAAATTACTTTTTTTAATTATACAATACTAGACACCGTCAAAATTACAAGAAGCAATTTTTAATAAAATGTTAAACACAGCAGCGTGCAAAAAGATCACTGGGCATTACTGTGTAAGAGGTTCTATAACTGTAATGAGCATAATTTTGACAAATTCAGAGTCGTGGAAAACAGCTTCAGAAATTTAAAAATACCACTACTGAGTCCGTTTTTTTAAATTTATTTAAAGACTGTGTAAGTACGATTCATTGACGTGTAAAAGAGTATTTATTATACAGGTTAATCCAGAAAGTTTGAGAAAAATTATTCCATTTTTAATATCCCTTGAAGATTTTTGTTAAGGATGAGAATCTTCGTCGACATTTTTGAAGTATTAAAAAATACTATTAAATCTCTTAATTTGTTTTGGAACACTATGTGTAATTGATCTTTAGGTATCTCAACAAATTACACATACATGCACCACGTAGACAAATGCAGATAAAACTGAAACTGGTTTTTTTTTAGCGAATTTTCACGTTTACCTCATAGCTCCTTTTTATACGCTCTTAGTTTTAATAGGTTCCATCAGAAAATATCCAATTTTTCATTTTAGATTTTGTCTGTTATTGTATAAGTAAAAAGACAAAATATCGAACTCATAACACCATAGTTCATAAAATTGCGATGTTTCTATAGCAACAAAATGTCTTAAAAAACCCTCAAACATGTTCAAAGATAAACCTAAGGATTCACAACATCGATCAAAAATTCTAAAACCACTCACGTTTCTGAAATTCTCGGTCCAAAGCTTCAAATATTATAGTAAATACTACGCTTGTCCTCCTTAGATGAAAATCTAATATTGACAAAGAAGTGTTGAAGTTAACGTTAGCCAAAGTTAGGTAAGTTTTGGGCTCTGCCACTTCATTTGGCGTTTAGTTTATTTACTATTCCAAATAATAAAAGTGAGATTATGCAATTTAAGAGAACATTTTTCATAATTTTATGACATGTGAATTCAATCTGCAATCTCCAAAAAAATTATAATCTTTTTGGTCACTGAGAGATAAATCAGGAATGGTCTAGTAACCATTGACTTCAATCTAGATTCTAAGACTTTTTTTCTATTATGTCTTGCATCCTCGCTTTTAAGGCCATTTCGTGCTGTAGTGACATTCACAGACCACTTGAGTAAATCTTAAAATTTAATTCATTTAAAAGTAATCAGTGCGTTCACATTAGAGTAAGCAACACGCATCCCGTGCATTCGAATATGGTGTCGCGGTCATTTGAACGTGAGCGTGAGCATCGCCGACCCCTAGGTGATATGAGTTTTAAGAGGCTCTATTCATGTGTCTGATGACTCTTTTTGAAGTTCCCTTTGCAAGAATGTTATTTGGTTGGAGCTGTTTAGAGACAGTTGCGTCATCGTGAAAATCTCAATACTGGCCCCTTGACGGTATTTTCATCAAGCCTAAAGTAATGTTATGAAATTTCTATAAGAATATACTCACGGTTATTTCAATTTTTGAAACGTTTCTGCACCGAGTTGGAGCTATCCTCAGGACGATACAATTTTCATGGCGGATTTTATTATCATGTTTTAAGCTGATCGATGTATTCGTGAGTTTTTTAAGAACATGTTTATGATCGAGTTCATTGGCAGCGTGAATTAACTGTCCACAGTAGTCCCAGACAGAAAAATAACATTAAATATTTGTACTATTTTGATTTTTCTAAAATAGCTAAGATTCCAGAAAATTTCAGAGAGGCTCTGTATAGGGACAACCCACCTAGACAAACTGGTGCTAATGTGATTAGCATAAGCAATAATTATTAAGGTTGTTGAAGGTTTCGGGACTATACACTCGATATAGGAAACTACCCGAAGTAAATCGATTTATTCGAGTAAATACGATGAACAAATCAGGATGGTTATAAAAAGTATTAAATCACGTTTATAACTTGGATAAATCTGATATTTTTTTAAAATGCTTAAACACGTATAATTTTATAAATAAAAAAGAAATATAATGCATTATTTTCGATATTCAAAATTTTCACCCCTATCCAGCTACCCCTAATAACTTTTTATTTTCAAATGGAAAAGTGCCCAAGTAGTATGTCAAATGAAAGGTTATTGAATAAGGAACGCAACGGTACACTGAAAACTAAAATTGAATCTGCAGTTTCCTCAGAAAATAAAATTGTTAGATCCAAATAAAATAACTCGTTCAGAAACTATTTCATCAAGTAAAATCTAAATTCTTACAGTAAATATTCAACTTGGGCTTCAGTAACAATTTGGAATTAATTCAGTTGTTGTTCAAACTTTTTTATGCAATTATCCAGTATTGTTTCTGTTATTAATTCTAATTCTGTTTGGATTCTAAGGCATAAATCATCTAAATTTCTTGGTATATTTTTTTAAATAAAACCTTTTAAGTAACCCAAAAAAAAGTCGAGTGACACAAGATCTGAAGATCGCAGCAACCATTCCATTGTGCCTCTTCTAACGATCCATGTCCTAGGGAAAATTTCGTCAAGATATTATGTCACAGTTGTAGCATAATGTGATGGGACATCATCTTGTTGGAACCTAATATTATTGCCTACTTGTTCCTCATTTTCTCCAAGGAAAATTGTGACGATTGATGGAACTATTTCGTTTTGCAACAAGTGGAAGTATGATGCGCTGTTTAAGGCCTCCTTTATGAAAAATGGACCGGTGAACTTGTGGCCGATTATACCCATCCATACATTGAGTTCTTGCGAATGTTATGTATGCAGATCGTGCATTATCAAACGAGACTGTTTGTACACCAGTATCGATAGTTATGTCGATGAATAGATTCAATCAAGCAAAATGTTGTTTAATTGTATTTATTACATATCTTCGTAGGCATAATATTATACGTGTTTAAGGATTTTTTTAATATCGAATTTATGAAAGTTATAAACGTGTCGCAATACTTTTTACAAGCGCTGTATAAAGGAATAATAAAAGTTTGACCCGAGGCATAACCGAAAATGTCCATACACTACCACTGGGAAGTTGTTAGCTAGCTTGTTAAAATCCAGCTGCGTCAGCATTGTGAATTTACAATGAACACTGGTTTTAATTTGTTCGGTACTGACCAGTGTCCAGTACGTCAAACTGGTTTTCACCCTTCAGCTCTACCGAACCAAGTTTTCAATAATGAGGCAACAAAAGAGTGTAACATAGTCAAATAACATAAAATTCCATAAATGTGTACGCAAAGAGCAAAATACGTCGAACGATTATTCAACAATTATTATATATTTAGTGCCCTGCTTTCGCAATTTATGAGATATATTACTTACGAAGATACGATTTTAAAGGTGGAGATTTCACATTTCTCACAATCCGGCTGCCGCAGGGGTTGTTCGTAAGATTTAGCGGAATCAGAACGTTTTAAAGTGCTAAGTCTGGTTAATTAGGGGCGCAATTCCGCACACCTGTTTACTTCTATTAAATTTGTTGCCAGCGAAATCTTAAGAAAGTGCTGAAAACGTACAAGGGACTGTTTGCGTGTTGTCTGGAATGCGAGAGGCTCACAAAGGCGAGTTGTTCCGGAAGAACATGTTAACAGTAACTGCAAGCTTTCCCATAGGTAACCAAACAGATTTAGAGCATTGCTTTACTGCTTCAAGATTTACTGCTATACCTTCATTTGTGGGTTCACAAGTTACAGCATCTGGCTAATAAACGATTGGCTTTTAATGTAGTCAAATAAAAATTTTTTCTGACCTGGAGGATCAGCATACAAATTCATATATATATTTACACCGGTAATTGGCGAAAGCGCTTAATAGAGCATTGTTCGAAAGAGGCAATGGGAAAAATTTAGAAATTTTGGCTCAAGGCATGATTGCACGAGATGCTCAATTTCAAACAAAATTCCACATCCACAATGATTGCTTAAACAGGAGTTTGCAAAAAAATATAGCTGTACAATGTCCGCTTTAGTTTTAAATATAAAAAAATAATAGGGTGGAAACTTAGTCAACTACAGGTAACGAAAATTACTTGATTGGCCTAACTTAAAATTTTTATTTAAATTTTTGGTCAGTTAGTCAATCTTTAAGAACCTCTATATTTTGTTATATTAATATTTGGCAGTTGACTGCATGGAAACAAAAAAAAACGTCTTTGATGACCATCCACAAAACTTTTATCACACTTTATGCTAACCCAAGGATCATTTTCAGCTCTAGGGAGAGAATATCATTAACGCATAACGTTAACTTTCATCTCTAGGGATGAAAGTTTCACAGTGACACGTGAACGCAGCCCGCCATTCATAGGAGCATTGTTAGTATGCGAGTGACCTACTCAAAAAAAAAGTAGATTATTTTCATTTTCTTTCATATTTAGTGCAATGTTGCCATAAGTTTGAAAACGTAAGTTCTAGAAGATTTTGCATTCTTTACTTATTCTCTTAGAAAAACAATTTGATTTATTTTTCAATTTTTAATTAGAATTATTTTATTGCCATTTATTTCACATAGCAATGGATGACTAATAACTACGTCTTACCTATGATGGGTTGTAGATTTGCTACTTCAAAATTCAAGGCTTCGCTATGTTAAACTAAGAAATTATTAAAAAATTAAAATAACATTTAGGTTTAGACTATTCAAGAAAATGCAGTAAAAAAATTGTTACTTAAGACCATTTGCCTTGTTTTACTAACTCTGAACACTATTATTTCTTATGGTCTAAAGCCAAAATTTCGTCATTTCTTTCCGTCGATATCTCGAGAAATACTCTCCGAGCTGTATTTTGAATTCGAAAAGCATAATGTTATACATCAAATCAAAGGAAATTTTGCCCTTTTCCTAATTCCCTATGATTCATACATAATATAAAAGTAAAGTACCATATTGAGTTCGCTTTCTGTTAAACTAGAAACTATGTCAAATTGATTTTATATGGAAATTGAGCATTTAGACTCAAATGTTTAAATTTTGCTTTATGCTACTTACAAATAATTCTATGTTAACCGATATCGTAAATATCCGATATACACTAGTGGTCATAATTATAGCAACTTTTAAACATTTTAAATAAAATGTATCTATTCGGCTAAACCCAATATACGTTTTTATATTATTTATCTTCCACAACCGTTGATGTTTAAAATGCATCCAAACAAAATATCAACAATTCCTATAAGAAACTATTAAAACATATTTTTTCAATACCGGACAAACATATAGCAACTCTTGGAATTTTAAAATTTCACTTGATTTCTAGACTTGTGTGTTTAAAGACGTTTTATATTATGGTTTCATTATGGGTCGAGGTAAAACAATCTCATTAGAGATCAGGAAGATTATCAATGAGCGGTGTAAAAGTGGCGAACGGCAAAGCGAGATTGTAAAGAGTTTGGGAATGCATAAGTCAATTGTATCTCGTATTATTTACAAATTCAGACAAACAGGAAGTGAAGCAGCTGAAAAAATTTCAGGACGCACAAGGAAAACTACAAAAAGAACTGGTAAATGGATAATTCGAATGTTTCAAAAAAATCCATTTCTATCATCCACTCATATAAAATCACATTTAGAGGAAACGGGCCTAGCTCATATCAGTTCCAAGACCATAAGAAGGAAATTAGTGGAAAATTGATTATTTGGTAGGCGACCAGCGAAAAAACCATTGCTGTCTAAGAAGAACGTGAAAGCCCGACTTTAGTTTGCGCAGAATTACCAACGCTGGACATCTGAACAGTAGAAATTGGTAGTTTTCAGCGATGAGTCCAAATTTAACTTATTTAAAAGTGATGGCCCATCATACGTTAGACGACCCAAAGGCGCAAAGTTGCAAAAAAAGTTTGTTTTACCAACCGTCAAACATGGAGGAGGTTCGATTATGTTTTGGGGTTATTTCTCTGGTTTTAGCATGGGTCCGCTTCACAAAATAGAAGGTCCCATGAATCGATTCATGTACCGAGATATCCTCAGGAATCATTTACAACCATTTCTTCAAGAAACCATGCCACTAAGAAGCATTTTCCAACAAGATAATGACCCCAAACATAAATCGAAACTTGTTTCAGAATGGTTTAGAGAGGAAAGGATAGAAGTTTTTGCTTGGCTATCGCAATCTCCCGATCTCGATTTCATAGAAAATTTGTGGAAATATGTGGATAATAAAATTCGGAATACATATTCCAATTTACAGGATTTATTTCAGGCACTTCAAGAAGCCTGGAAGAGTATTGATAACAATTACGTCAACAATTTAATAAATTCAATGCCACGAAGACGTGCAGAAGTTATTCAGCAGCGAGGGTATTATACAAAATATTAATTATTGAACAATTCTCTTGTAATTTGTTGAAGTTTTATTACTCTTTTTAATTATTTCGTCTAGGTCGAAATGAATATATTTTTTTATTTTTGTATACAAATTATTAGTGTTTCATTGTTATATACTTCTATCATCAACAGTCGTTGTAGAATCATATTTTCAAAACCTATTTTGAATTTAGGCTGTTAAGTCTAAATTATTTGAAATTTTAAGAAGTTGCTATAATTTTGACCACTACTGTATACAGGGTGAGTCTTCAGTAATGGGACACAGAGCAACGATGGATTTATGACATCAAAATAATGCAATATAGCTAAATTTATGTTATACCAAAAGTTGATAATAACTGAGATACAGGGTGCCAAAGTTGAAAAATGAAATCAAATTTTCTTTAATATCTCTGGAACAATTCGGGCTAATTTCACGAAATTTCTTATATAGGGGTTTTTGGAGATGATCAATTCAAATTTATCGACGATTTCGGTGTATCTTCTAGAGGGCGCCACAATCGACAATTAGGAGTCATTTAAACCATTTAAACTTTTTTGTGCCACGGCGTATATCATTTTGTCCTCATAAAATTTGTTCCCCTACCTTTTCTAGTTAAAAAAGTTATACCTCATTGGTGTCGCTAGGAGCGACGGTTTTCGAGAAATTCAATTAAATAACTTAAATTCCCATTTTTTCTACTTGTTGACATGTAACAACAAAATTTTTTTGTATTGTTAAAAAAGCACAAAGATTATATGAAAACAATTTAATACCGTAGTTGGTCTTTTATTGATATATTTATTTAAGCTCCAAACGAATATTTTAACAATAACTAAAAAAATTAGAAATTAAACATATCTTCCTGTGACAATAAATGTTCGACGTGTCCACCATTTACTTGGATACATTTTGCAATTCTTTTACAGAACGACCTCTTTATTTTAAATAGCAATTGTTCATTTCGAAATAATGTAGCTGCATTTTGAATTTTGTTTCATAATTTTTCAGGTGTATTTATTGTATTTTGGTAAACGGAAGATTTCATGTAACCCCATACACAAAAGTCCATGGATTGAAGTCGGGACTCCGTGGGGGCCAGGGTATTTCAAATCCACGTCCTATACAACGATTGGCAAAACGTGTACTTAAGAAATTCCTTACTGGACGGGAAAAATGTACGGGTGCGCCGTCTTGCATAAAAAACATTACTTGCCTTAAATTCAGAAGCACATCATCAAGAAGGTTCCCTAGTTCATTTTGGAGGAACTCTAAGTACAGAGGACCATTCAATTTGGGTGGTAATACATAGGGTCCTACGAAATAGTTGTCAATAATCCCGCACCAAACATTTATTTTAAATTCGTGCTGAAAGTGGCGTTCAGTAGTTAGGTGAGGGTTTTCTGTGTCCCATGCATGTTTGTTACGGTGGTTAATTATACCTCGACGGGTAAAAGTTGCCTCATCTGTAAAGAAGACCTTATTTAAAAACAGTGGATCTTCATTCTGGCACATCCGAAAGAAGTTACAAAATTGCAATCTCGCTTGAAGATCGACTTCACATAAATTTTGAACCGGCGTAAAATGGTACGGGTACAGTTTCTCTTTATGAAAAATTCGCACTACTGATTTTTGACTTACTCCTGCACGTGCTACCATACGCCTTGTACTTATTTCTGGGTTATCAACAACGCCTTCTAGAATTTCTTCTTCTTGCTCTGATGTAATAATTTTCGGGCGTCCAACGGTGTTTTTTTTATGTTGAAATGAGCCGATCTCACCCAATCGATCGTAAATTCTTTTAAACGTTTTAAAATTTGGTTGTTGGCGATTTGGGTACATTTCGAAATAACGTTGACAAGTTTGACGCCCGTTATAATTTTCTTGAGCGTATACACACACCATATCTCTCATTTCAACATTAGAATAATTATTATGTCTCGGCATTTTAATTAAATTGTAAATTTATTTAAACTTTAAACTTTTTTACTTTACAAACACAATGCAGTAAAACTGAATATTAGTTTGACATATGTTATCATTCATTTGTTATATCATAGACTACTAAGATAAAGTAACGTCGTAATTTTTTTAGTTATTATTAAAATATTCGTTTGGAGCTTAAATAAATATATCAATAAAAGACCAACTACGGTATTAAATTGTTTTCATATAATCTTTGTGCTTTTTTAACAATACAAAAAAATTTTGTTGTTACATGTCAACAAGTAGAAAAAATGGGAATTTAAGTTATTTAATTGAATTTCTCGAAAACCGTCGCTCCTAGCGACACCAATGAGGTATAACTTTTTTAACTAGAAAAGGTAGGGGAACAAATTTTATGAGGACAAAATTACATACGCCGTGGCACAAAAAAGTTTAAATTGTTTAAATGACTCCTAATTGTCGATTGTGGCGCCCTCTAGAAGATACACCGAAATCGTCGATAAATTTGAATTGATCATCTCCAAAAACCCCTATATAAGAAATTTCGTGAAATTAGCCCGAATTGTTCCAGAGATATTAAAGAAAATTTGATTTCATTTTTCAACTTTGGCACCCTGTATCTCAGTTATTATCAACTTTTGGTATAACATAAATTTAGCTATATTGCATTATTTTGATGTCATAAATCCATCGTTGCTCTGTGTCCCATTACTTAAGACTCACCCTGTATATTTACATTATTGTGTCGAGGCCACATTTAACCAACAAAACAGGAACAAAATGGCAACTTCTTGTTTTCAACAATTTTATGTCAAACCGGGAAGACTTTGGTGATTTTCGTGTTTAATATCTGTTTTGTTTGCAAATTTCGCAACATTTTTTAATCCTGTCTGTTGTCGGTAATTATCAAAAGGTTTTTGTATTGTTCTCTATATTGAAAATTGTGTCGTTCCATTGTGGAGGAAAATATCGTTTTTTTTTCGTAAATGTTTACTTAGTATCAATTGCAAAAGTTGAGCGAAAATATAGAGAACTTGACAGTTGAATAAACTTCTAAATTAACAGAACTGCACTGAGAAACATTGTTTAAAAGACCTCCCCAGACAATGCAATTTTGTCTTCGCGAATATCTTCCACTGGTGCGTTCCTGACTCTTTGAAATGCAATTCTAACTGTTTTGACCGAAAATCGCCATTCTTTTCGTTTTATTTTCAATAAAACATAATATTAACCAGCCATTAACAGAAACTCTTCGTAGTGTTCTCCTTGAGCATCACGAACACGATGAGGAAACATTTTTTGCATTTCCAATGCGAGAGTCCAGGTTCCAGTGTTACGAAAGTAAATTTGAAATTTATTACTCAATGTTGCTGTTTTGTCTGGAATGAACAAATTGCGGTATGGATGTGGCCTCGATATCATTTCATTACAAAAAAGGTAATCTAAATGTTGGAATTTTTTGCATTTATGCAGAAGTAGGTACAATGATCACGAAGAGAGTAATGAAATTACAAAATGTAAATTTTCAAACAAATTCGCTTTGCACCTGTTCCCCTGATTGCAAATGATTATTACAGATAAAGAGAATGAAATTGAGCTTAATTACCAGTAAATAAAGCAGATAAATTAAGAAATAAAACAAAAAATTCGATTAGGTTTTGAAATGTGAGTCGCAGCCAACATGTAGCACAAATGAATATAAAACTGATTGATTGTTTCTGCGTAAACGATAAAATGTCCAAACAATAAAGAAAGCATTCTATTTAAATGTAGAAAACAGTTTTTTTCTTTTTTAATATTTAAAAAATTCCTGTTGCTTCCGGAGATATCCGGAAAAACCTGGAAAATTGCATTTTCGTTTAAATTTTATATACTGAATTCTAGAAAAGCTTAAAAATGGAAACTACTTCCTTAAGGTTCTCTTTTACTAGCTGCGACATGAAAATTACTTTTGCAAAATACTCAATGTTTCTATTACTTTCCTGATACGTTCTTCTTTAAGTTTCGTTCAAGTGTAATTGGCGCCGATGAAAGATAAATCGTCACGTCCCTCACTCCCAGTTTCAATATACCTCAAAGGAATAACACAAAAAAACATCATCAATTGAAAATTAACTGAATTACAGCTAAACACTCAGACGGTCAAAATTAAATTTTCACTGGATTTTGGGTATCAATAAATCTATTCTGATTGGTACTTGTCAGTCATTCATCAAGAGTAGCTTCACTAGGGCATTAAATCTAGTAATGATTTTACATGAAACCACCTGTGGTCTGAGGCGTTAAAGAAAAGCATTACATGAAGATCATAAGTACAGGGTGTAACGTATCATCAAGAGGAGATTTGGAAAGGGGGAGGGGGCGATAATACTCTGCAAAGTAATAAAAAATATTAGTAGATCCATGGTCAAAAACGTATCATTTTTGATATACACGGTTCCTCACAACGCGTTTCGTCAAAATCGTCGATAGCTATCTTAAGGGTGTTGTGCTTTTTAGGGCCAGTATGTTTTGTAAGTTTTTTGAAACACCCTGTATGAACTCGGATAGCAAATTTCCATTCGTTCTTCACTTCTTCAGCTTTTTAATATCTAGCATTATTTTCGTGTCTTATCGTTTTCCTAAAATTTGAAAAAATAACAATCGATGTAAATTCGAGAAAGTTCAGTTTACATATGCCGCCCTGTAATTTAGAACACCATGATCGAGTTTTGACCATTTTAATATATATTTTTTCAATTTTTGACATTTCGCAATTCCAAAAATTCAACTCAAGGCATACGCGAGAAAACCGCAAAATATGAGAAAAAAATTAAAATTTTGCCACCCTGTATGTCGAAGATGGCGCTTTTTTAGCGGTGGATCTATTAGCATTTTTTCTATTATTTTACGAAGTGCTATCGGCAACTGAAATATCTACACGATTACGCATTACATCTTGTATTTCAAAATCTGGGACAATGCCGGGAAATTTTTCTTCGTGAAATAGATGTGAATCTATCTATCAAGAGTTGGATATAGTGCATTGGTATCGTGGATGTCCCATCCAGCCAAAATTCGCTATCGACATGAACTTTCCAAGAAAATCATGACGAAGATGGTTTTGCCTAAGGCGGAAACATAACATTTTGGGGACACCAATTGGAGTTATTAGTAAAACCAGGTGCCACAAAGATGAAAATGAATTCTGAAGTTACAAACTTTAAACAAAGTTCAAGATTTTTAGTGACTCAACTTGGTCTTCTCAAGAAATCTCTTGTAAATTTATTTCAACCTAATGAGCACCTCTCTGTGTCGTCGATATCAAACAATCGCGCCAGTTTTAGGGCCCCGGGGCTCGTTTCTTTACCTCCTTGGGGCCCAACTTCATTTATATTATATAACAGTGCCACATTAGATATGCAAATGAACACGGGGCCGCGCCGCCGTTCCTCCAGGCAACATACTCAACTAATTGCCAACTTCTTAACATCGTTTATACTTACTTTGCTATGCCGTGCACGTTGCTTTGACAAATTTACTTCTCTATACCCATTCTCTATATTCTCCACACTCTAATATAATTTTATGTACGGTCTTGACAATAGAAATTGAGATATGTAGGTAGATTCATCGGGACAGCTTGAGATATAAAAGGATCGATTTTATTGCTTCGTGTTGCAAGCTGAAAATTTTTAATTCTCTTCTAATTTGCCTTCTGGCACATTGCAGCCACTTTTTCCTGCGCTGCCTACCCCTAAAAAAACCAGTTGTCATTCCCACGATCTGACTTGTTCAACAGTGGACATCGGGACAAGTCTGAGCGTCTTCAGGCCGTTTTACCCCTTTTCGCCCTAGCTGACCTTTGAAACTGGTTTTTCTTCTGGACATTTGAGTTATAAGGGTCAATGACGAGCATATGCTCTTGGAATATTTTAAACGGATCAAGAAGTTAGTATTGAAAATTTCTTCGAAAACAGAGGAGTGTTGTGTGGTAGTTTGCGTGCTCCACATCCAGTTCCTAATCCCGTTAAAGTAAAACTACAGCTAATTGTATATTCCTAATGACGAAAGTTTGCAGCAAAATATACAGACGGTGCTAAAGTTTGATTCGTTTCTAACTTTGTAATTTGAATTGTAACACAGACACCTACAGTTTATTTCTATAAACTTCACGTGCCTAACTTCACTGTAATTATAAACTATTTTACTGAATTGTAACTTAAATTCGTTAGATTTCCAGGAGGCGAAATTACATTGTGGTTTATGTTATAATCTTTATTTGTTTTTAGAGCTACGACGTAAGTTTATTATACCCAGAAACCAATAAAGCTGTTCTCGCAGGTAGGTAGCTTAACTGTTCTTAATCATTTGACATTTACTTCGGAACAGAACCCAAATATGAAGGTACGAAAACAGGAGTGAAAACAAATTAATTTTGCTTCCCTATTACTATTTTAATGGAGTTATTTGGAACTCTAGTAATATCCAGGTCTGGGATTTACTCTGTAAAGAAGTTTATGAGTAATATCGGAAAGACGAGAGTCGACCCTTTCCGCCATGGGTCGAGCAGCAGGCTCGTTGCCGAACCGAGAAATTGCCATTTTGAAATTCTGTTAAACATCCAGACGCCACTCAAGTAAAATATACCATTTTAAGTTTAGGTGAAAGTTGGGAAATCGTGTTTCGATATAGCCACAGGGCACTTTAAATTTAGACTAGGTAATGAATTCAACATAAGTGGTTTAAAATTTTATTTAAAATTATTTCGTTAACGTTGGTGCTCAGTATCGACATATCATCTACATGAAAAAGTAGCAATCGAATGAACTAAATGCAAACGGAGAAACAATAGGAACCATAGTCCCCTACCGCGTCTATACTGACCCACTCAATGCAGGACATCACAATCGTATTGTTTTGTTCACAGCAAAGTTGTGGCGTGACATCAGAGTTAAATGTCCTCTCGGATCGTCCAGAATCAGTAAAAACACAACCAGCCAGTTCGTTCGTTTTGAAACCCATAGAGGGATATCACTGGAAACTCACACGTTTTGAAGCTTCCTAAAGCATTTAATAGAATAATACTAGAACCAGTTCATCATCTAACAAATTTGTTGAGAACCTGAAATTATCGTCACCTACTTTCTAGCAGAACCATCTTTTCAGATACACTTCCTGATGTTCTAGGTCATTATGCGACATTTCAATACGCCTGAGCCTTAGGATCCTGAATGTAAGGTATATATTTGCCTTTTCTGCACAAAACTATTGAAGATCATTTACATATACAATAACACACTCAATAATCGCTATAAAATTTTGGTGGGGAATCTTCGGTTTATAACATTTTTTTCTGGGACCGTATTCCGAAATGCGGTCAAAAATCCTTCAAATTTCCTCATTTTTGTCAACTTCTTTATAAATCCGATATTCACTGGGATTTTTATTAACTCAATTATAAACTATCATCCTGTATATGTAGGAACATGGACTCTCTCTCGCAAATCCCAGAATATCCTCTTTTTTTTCAATATCCTCAAGTATTCTTGTTCACTCACATGACACATATAGTTTCCTTACACGTGGTGGAAGCGCCTCTCGGCCTAATTAAAATCGCAATGATATTTCTTTGAGCAATCCTTCAGACGTTCGCGTGTGCGCAAGTCAAAAATAAACGATTTTCCCGTGAAAATTCCCTTATTTTCGCTAAGGCGTTTCTTATTTTCCTCTCAAGGCGGAGCGTCGAGAAAACGGCAAAGATGGCTGAAAAGCGCGCCGGGACGCGCGGCGCGGCGGCTCGCTTTTGATCTCTCCCAGAAAAGGGTTGATGAGAGATGGAAGAATCCGGGGGCGGGAGGGGGAGGTTGGCATGGGTCGATAATCGTGCCCTTTTTAAGATGAACGAAGACGACCGGTATTATTGCATTGAAAGCCTAGGAAATTCGCAAGCGTGCGATTAGACGTGGAATTGATGAACTTTGTTATCGATTTTATTTTATTTTGCTCACGTAACATGAGACAGGGAGTGTCATTTTCCAGTCCATGAAGGCAGATATGCGCGAGGAGGGCTTGAATTGAGCTTCGATAGTCTTTTTTGAACAAAAATCGACTCGGGAAATTTGATCGCAATCTTGTGCCCATTGACAATCTTCTAATTTTACCTTCCTGTTGAATTTCCGTTTCTAGGATGTTCGATTCTCAATAATGACCTACCCAAGTTTAGGTAGATGGGCATTTCGAACATATGCTTTAGTAAAATTTTACAAGGTATCATAGTTGATATCACAATTGGAGCCGATTGATATAGCTGATAGTCAACGTTAATTCTTGGCTGAGATTTTGCTGAATTTAATTCATGGTACATAGTAACCCATACTATTGGCATGTGCAGTTTGTATATAGATCAAAATGACTGGTATTTTATTAAAAAAATTTGAAATTCATATTTGAAATAAAATTAGTTTAAAACAGTATTAGGAAAGAGAATACTCTCAAGATGACTACGGTAGTCAATTGTAATGTCATTTTGAGACCGTGTTGACTACAGATAATTTTTGTTCGAACCTTAGTCGTAGGCATTTAGAAAACGCTTATATTACAGAGGTTCATGTTTGCTGAAATTTCTTATTGGAGTTCATTCGGAATTGTGTATTTATACGACGGCAACACGAACATGATTTATATCCAATTCCAATATACCAATTCAAGGGGGCACTGTAGCAGAAAGATGCAAATAGCAGTACACAAACTGATAGAGTTTGTAGGGAATATGCTCGGTCATGCATTACTCCAAATCACCTGTAGTAACCTAAACCAACAGTACGTAAAAGGCCCTATTGAGAAAGTGACTGTGCTGCTCAAGTAGTGACGATATCGTTAACTTACATTAAGCAGTCTACTTTTCAATTTTTTTTATCTATTGCGATTCATAAGAGTTGTATTTAATCTCTTAATCCCCCTATTGACGTTATAAAGTTAATATTACATGTGCCCAAGTTACAATAGGTAGCTGCTGTCATCATTTTCTGCGAATTCTAGTCAAATTGTGGTCAAATAACGTAGAGTTGTGAAATAACACGCAAAAAGTTGCGAATTCGAAGATTATATGCTATTCTAAGTTGATAAAAATCCGTTGGTGTGATAGAGCTCAAGTTTTGCCTCTATATAAATTACAGACAGTGACAGGAGTTACGTTTGACATATTAATGAAGTTAAAATTCCAACTTTTCTGGACAAGTATGATATGGAATATATGACAATTGTCACAGGAAACGGTTTCATATTTATGTAATTAATTTTTTCCAATTCTTTTCCGAATTAATTATTTATATGAGGACAACGAAGAAATTGGGGACAAACCTTTTTGTTAATTTGTCGCAATTTTTCAAGAAGTACAGTTATTTAAAAAAAAGCATTTAAACCGTAAGACTTAAAGAAGATTTAAACTTTCAGCTAGATATGTCAAACACTATATACCAGCAATGTATTACAGGCAATATTTTACTATTGGGAAAAAAGGACGTTCTCGTTATCATAAGGTTAAGAAACCAGTTGATATAACATTTGGACCCCGACTAGAATTCAGAGCAGGGCTAGAAATAAGTAGAGACATCAACCTTTCTCACTTTAGGTTATCGATTGCTTTAATACAGCGCACTTCTAATAAAGTTAGTATTCTTCAACAGAGGGCGCTCGGATCTGAAACTTGGCAATGTTGGAATGATAATGTAGATTGCGCTAGTGTCACTATTATTTTCATTTCAGAACTTTTTATATTTTAAGTATTTCTTATGGTGTGAACATGGTACTTACATCAAAGTCTTTCACAGGATATAACATGCATACGAAATGGTTTATTTACCAGATTCCTAAAAATATTCGATAGAGAAAGCTTGAATTCATTTTATAGCCTATGACCAAAGCTCTGCCATACCTACAATGGACGATCAGTGTCATCTGACTCATATAGGAACCTTTTGCTGCAGATTAGACAATTGCAAATTATGCTCAACACTGGACCTCTTAAAAGCCTTCCACCAAGCAACCCTGGTTCTGGAAAGACATAAAAAAATGTGTCATTTTAGCACCAATTAGATTTTTGATGAAATTTGCGTGAATTGAAATATAAATTCAAATAACAGTTTATCATCCAACCTGATATGAAGCCTTGGTATCGCTCTTTTAAAGTCTCCAGCATGTATTACTAATGTGAAAAATTGCTTAATATTCTGTCGACCCGGGGTTCAGAGCAAGCTCCAAAGAAGTTCTGAAGGTCGCAACTAGAGAGAAGGTTCACGAAACCACGTTGAGACTTCCTGGTAAATTCTTTGCAGATCATACAGTTTACCCTGATCTCAAGCCATTCTTTGAAAAGTTCGAAGTATTTGCCATAAATTTGTCATAATGCTGTAAGCGGAGCGTTATGAAGGAAGCGATTGCCGTGGACAGTCATTGCATTCATAATGTTTTGGTTACTTGTTCCCGTATTTTCCTAAGAGATGATGCAGTTAAAAAGCCCTTACCGGTCCCCATATTGTCCATGTCAGGTCATTAAGCATCTATCCGATTTTGCCTTCAAAATCATTATCAATGGAGAAAACGCACAGTCTTTATTGAGCGAGCGGCCTTCATTGATGCAAAATAAATTGATAGTGATGTCAATAGAAAAGCTCTTTCACGGACTGATTCCATTGCCATTGCAAACTTACAATACTTACTTAATTGGAACGCTAGGTCAGCTTACTCATTGTGATGAGTACCTCTGAGACTTCTATTAGTCCGTGCAGTATTGGGCTTATGGGAAAGGCGAAATTAGGCTAAGATCCAAAGCGGTGAACTTTTTGGGTCGACGATTTTTTTTAGAAATAGGGAGCGGTGATTAAAAATTTCGCCCAGCGTATCAGACTTGCTAAGGCCGGCCCTGAGACCTTGACGTCATCTGGAGTTTCCGCTACTCGAGTACGTGACATTATTTACCAAGGTATCAGGAGCGTGTGCTTTCTAAGTAGTGGACACCTGACGTCCTCTTGACCATTACCAAAGCAGCCGGACAATAATATCAATTGACGTCTGGTTGTGAGTTCCCTATAACTATTTATTTCGACTTTACCTGCAATGTGTGTTTTGGAGTGAACAGAGATGTATCAAATTTTATGAGTTACTCCAATAGCTTGCATAGGGAGTTTTCTCACAGTTTTGAGAGGCATCTACCTGAAAGAGACTGACGACCAAGTCAACTCTCTTCCTTAGTTATTTCCTACGAACAGTGTTTTAGTGTTACATTGTTTGTAATAAATTATACAACAAACAAATAAGTTTGTACCTATATACAGAGCATTTTGTTGCTGTTCTGTGAACGTTAGGATCAATAAGCATGTATTTCTTCCAGTAAATTCGAAAGTTCAGGTTAGTTAGTAAAACAAGTTAAATCGCTGAAATATTCATAGTTTGTTCCAGAAATTCGTTATTAGGTGTTTTTACTCTAAAAAACTAAAAACGTTCAAATTCGTTGGCAAAGAAGTATCAACTATTTGGGGATGCACGATTAGAAATTATGACTCAGCTTAATCCTGAAGGGAGATATTAATTATCTCCTCTCGATGGACCCTTAATTGTTTGTGCTGATCTATATAAACCTGCTTCATACCACCAAAACCACTAAAATTTAAAATTTTTCCGTGGCGCCCATGGCTGATGGCTGTTTTCCAACCCCAGGGATATTTTTGATTAATTATCCGATTTTCTTGGCAGTTTTACTCCCCGCCTTCGCTCAAAAAGAAATTCATCAGAGGGCTGGAGTATAAGCAAAGTAATATCTGAAAACAAAGTAATTTATCAAATAAATAGACCCCATTGTGCCTGAACCTTACGCTTTTGTAGAAAATTACTTGAGGAAGTTTTTGCAATGCTTTTATTTAAAACACATAAGAAATATCACCGAAAGATTTACGGAGGGTTTTTAATCGAGTCTTAGCTATTGTTGTATCAACCTTTGTTTGATTTGGCACTATTTTGTTAAGAAAAATACGAAGGAAATCGGATATTCAAACAAAACAGTTGTGTAAACGTAAAGGATTTAGCGCTAAAACTGCGAACTTCCAAAATATGGTATGAAATTTATCATCTTCGTTATTTTGTTCCGAGATTTCTCCTAAAATGCCTGGACGATGCCGCTTTTGTTTTTCTCCTCAAGGCCGTAATGTTTAGTTTTCGCTCTGATACTTACATGAGCCTACTATACGGGATCCTGCTTGGAGATGACCAAAAGTTTGGGTCCCTCCATAGCTGCGTCAATATGGCAGATCATGCAAGAAAAATTTAGTATTTTAAACTCCTACCAAACTGCCACATTGAATTTTAATATGTGAAACATCATCGTGCTCACAAAAAGGCTCAATTCAAAAATGGGAAAATCCAATATGGCGCCCGCGAGACAAAACAAGGTTGATGATGGTTGTCTAATATCGAAATGTCGGGTTTAAAATATATGATAGCCAAGTTGCGGAAGAGGAAATGTTGCAAGGATCGGCCATTCTGAATTACGTCGTCAAATGAGCCGAACAAAAAATAAAAACATTTTTCCAAAATTAAATTTCTTCCTGAATACCTCTGATATACCTAGATCCCCATGGTTGAATTCTAGAAAGGGACATTCCAGAAAATGTACTGTGTCTACGCAAGAATGTCTTATACGGAGCGCTTTGTCAGGCCGTTTGCGTCATGATATGGTTCGGTTTTCACTTTCCAACGACCAATATGTTCTTTGAATATGATTCAAACAATTTTGATTACATAATACTTTCATGTAAGTTCTGAAAGCGCATATCAGTAAACAATCGTTCCATCAAAATGTCTTGCACTGTAACCACTCAGGTATACAGTTCAATTGCAGTTAATTACATTGGATCTTATAGACCTTATTTTACTGACCTCTTCTCCAACATGCGAAACAGTAACGGCCGAAGGGCAAAATCATTCTGGGGACACAGGTCTTCAACATTTTTCGATCCCTGTCAAAAAGGCGAAGGCATATTTGTGACAAGTCCAGTCCTGCGATGCCTTATCAAGAAAAGGAATCTCCGCTAAGAATTTCTGAGAAGAACCCTGAGGTTTCTAGCAAAGGTCAATTGGACGATCTGCACGTCACAAGTAGGAGCAATATGTTGGAGCCATCCATACAACAAAAATTATAAAAGGATTATTTCTAGTGATCTTACCAAAATGGATCTCTATGTGACACCACGAGTGTAGATACATGATATTTATTTCATTGACAGGGGCTCTTTATCTCCTGTATACCATTAGGGCATTCATGGTAAAACGCTTTAGCTTGACAATAAAAGGAAATTAGCTCACAAAAATGTTTTTTCGGTGATAATTTAAGTCCTATTCCGCAAATTTATTTTGAACCATAAAACCTTATTATGGTTAATTGAATGTATACCTACCCTCAAGGCAACAGTTGGTTGTGTGCTGGCGTAAATCACACCCCTGCATGGTTGGCGTTGGTTTAACAAACGACACCGTCATGACAACAATAAACTGAAGTGATAATATTGTTGTCAAAGAGAAAATATTCTTTTGAGTGTAAAGAATCATAAAAAATCAAAAAAGCCTCTCAGGAAATTAACTGATTAATCCCAAAATGAAACACCTCCTACGGGCAGTGGAGCTGGCATTTAGCGTCTTACTGATGTTCACGGCTGGGGCGGACTCTTTGATTTGCTACAAATGTGAATCTGGTGAGTGTTCTGCAGATCCTGATAACCTGGAAGAAGAATTCTGCTCCTTAAGTGGAGTAGGAACTACAATTGCTACGATGGAAACATTCATCGAACACCAAAATGGTTCACCTGCAGAGAGCCTCCAATGTTTCGTCTTCAAAGGAAAGTCCTCCATTGGAGATAACAACTTGATCTTCAGGGGATGCTCGCTGAACGGTACTTGTGATCACCTCATCGATAAATTGGACTCTAATGACACGCAGTGCCTTGGATGTGACACAGATAGGTGCAATATAGGGCAACATGTAAAACCTTCCAGTTTATGCTTTATGCTGCTCATTTCCTTGACATGTATTGCATATTGTTTCGTTTAAAAATCATTGTATTCGTAAATTGTTGTAATCGTTTTATATATATTTGAAAAAACGATATATTCGATTTTTGTGTGTATGTGATTAGGGTTTTAAGTGACATGAGATTAAAGGCTTCAGTATTTTTTTAAAGAGCCTCCGAAAATATGATATCAAAATGACATGTGTTGGTCATCCTTGAATACGCAATAGCTGCTTCAATCAGCCATTTTGATGTCATTCCCTGAGAGAGTATTCTGTTCACTAGAGATTAAATAAGTAGGCCTCTGATGTACCAGATCTGTATACAAAACCAGCACAAGGTGTAGAAGAAGGATGTGGTATTCATGTAAGCATAATTTTCAGCGTAATGTTCCCATTTCAAATATAACTAGGCGTCACCATAATTGCAAATTAAACATAATACGCGTTTCTCGATCATTCTCAAGCAGGAATATTTGGAAAAATATCTTAAATTATATATGTAAAAATGCATGTCTTCAGTCTCTCAGATCCAGTTTGTCAAGTGAGAGCAAATTTTTGAAGACTTGTTGAATTGGATGTAGTATCATACTTCTACTGACTTCGCCGAGGTCGTCCGTATGATATTGAGGATGAGGATGCTTGTTTGAATGATTTACCGGAGATACTTATGATAAGATTTTAACTGAGGTTCCCGGCATACCTGCATTGATTTACTTTTGTCTTTGTTGAACCGTAAAGTCTCGATAATGGTCATTAAATTCTTTCCAACACAGGTTGCAAACCCGTATCGTATTTATTAACAATATACGTATAAATCATGACGTACGTTTTCCTGAACATGAATCTACTCTAGGCAAACAGATTTCGTGGGCAAATCAGCATCTTCAAAATTATATTGACGAAATACCCCTTTTCTAATTTTTCAAGAAGCAAGGCTGCTTTGTTCGCAAAAATAGCTTTATTATGAATATAGATTAAAAAAATAAATAAAAAATACAACTTTCTCAAATTACATAAACAGTTTTCCTAGTGTAGAGTTGTCATTTGCATTCGAAACTAATGACGATATTGGAATTTGAAATAAAGCTCCCAGTATATTTACAAATTTTTGAAATCTATCAGATTTAGGAAAGTGTAAAACTTGTCATATTTGTGTGTAACTTGTCATATGTAAAACGGTTGTAAATCGACAAATGCGAAGTTTAAAATATGCTTAGAGTTTTTAGGCAACAAAAATTTTTTAATTTACGGGGTGTTTCATTTAAAATTTTGGTAGTTCCAATTGGTGTCCGATGCAACTGAGAACACTGCGGTAGTAAAATTACTTTTATAGGATAAAATAAGGCTTCCCATGTTCACATGCCAAAGTTGACGAAATTGTTTTTATGAGTTTTTGAAAAATTTTTAACGAACTGGCCACGTTATGACACTGTATAATTTCCAAACCTGACTTGTATAAGTCCCAGAATAGCCGCTTCTCTACCTCTTCTAGTTAGTACACCAGGAAATAATATACCATACATGTACCTATATACATGTATGTATGTATTTTATTATAATTTCGTGTGCTAGATTGTTTTTTAACTGCGACATATAAGAAGTGGTTTCCTTTCTACTTCCTGGTGCCCAGTCAAAAACATCCTTAAGTACCTTTGTTAAAGGGAATTTCTCATCCACGTTTAGGTCGACATATATATATATATAATAGCCAAACAGTTCATCCTTATTTGTGCTGATAATCTGAATAAATCAGCATCATCCGTTTACCGGGGAAATTTCATCTCTGCTTCTTCTCTAAAGTTACCTTGAACTGCCAAATCAGCCTCTCTGCCATTTACCTGTTAACATTCTAATTATTTTTTCCAATCATCATGACGAATGCATATTAGCAATTATCAGTAAAAATAGCTGACTTTCTGAGAAAAACTTAAAGTGGTATTGCTATAGTAGGCTTCCCAGATTTTATAAACTCCTTCCAACGAATGACGTGAAACAAAATAAAAGGGCCTCGGAGAGCTTTAGATAGAATTTCTACTTAGAAATATGGCATCATTAATAACTGTGTATTAAATGGTGCACTATTTGTATTCATTTTCAGCAAATTTTGCTTTTCTGCTGTACACGGAAAATTTTAAATCTTACAATATTTTGTAGCTGTCTCGCATTAAGTATAATAGTAAATCATTTTAATTTTGCATCCGCTTTATGGCTCAAATATTTCGAGTTTAACGTGTCTTGGTATAACCGCCTCTATTTTTGGTTTTTTGTTTTTTTTTTTATTTTAAGTTTATCTTTTTAATATAAAAATGGGGGTTTTTATTCAAAAAATGTATACATTTTATAAGAAAAATACAGGGAGTGCCGAAAAACCGAAACCCCATTTTGTCCAATTTGTGTTTTTTGTAATGACACCCAGTATATGTGTTAATATTCTATTACATGTGTCTGTTGCTGACTTCATATATACACATGTACATAAACGGTTTTATCATTAGCTTTAGTGGATTTTTTGAAATTTAGTAGCCACTATACCAGTAGAACAAAGTCGTTCCAAAATGTAAAAGCTCACAATATTATATTTAAACATAATGATCTAATGGAAAAACATTATTACATTTCAAGAAATATCTTTCAAAAATAATTCCAGAAACCCTCTTATATCTGAAATCAGCATGAAAATACATGTACATTAAAATATTAAAATACAGTTTATTGCATTTAAAAAAAAAAAACGAAAGTTTAGTTCCTCTCGCTTTTTCAGACGCTCTGTAATATACATTTTTTAAATAAAATGGCATACTTTTCGTACAACATTTCTTCTAATTTTGAAAACAAAAAATTTGAAAAAGGGTCATTTAAAAACCGCACGGATCATATCTAAGAAAGGATTGCTCGAAATATATTAATTCAAAAAGGCGATAGCTAATAGAACTTAACTCATTAGTAATACAAACAGGCAAAATGAACTCAAAATCATCAAAATTTACCTTGACACAAAATTCATTCTCGAGTCATAATCAAATGTCTGCAAGCTCGCTAAAACACAAGAGCACTAAATTAAGGACAAGGAAAGCGAGTCAACATAAACAAGAAAACACATTTGCATTGGAAGAAAACTGGTAAAATAGGTAGATTAAGGGATTTTATAAACCCAAAGTTAGCGGCATTAGGAGCAACTTGGAGTTAATCCAGCTACACGGCATATAAGGAAGGATTAGCATAAACATTTGCTAATAAGAGTGTAGGGGTCTGTTCTTAAATTTAAATCTAAGTTATTTGCTCACTTTGAGCAATGCTTATGTGCGAATTTGGTTGTTGAGGATTGTTTGTAGAAGCAAATGACCTTCAAAGTATGTACTCATTTTTATTCATTGAGTTTTTTGAGTTAGTTCAGGTTAATCATCATTTACGGATTAGGAAAATCGAATAAAACACTTTTTCTCAGGAGAAACAATTTATTAAAAGTCCCGAAATAGATTTTCGGTGCTCCGTTTTCGGTATTGTCACACCACAGACTTAGATAAGCAATAAATAATTGTAAAAAAATATCAGCTGTTCCAAAATAGCAGCATTTTCTTACCACATTGTGTATCAATTTTAAAGAAACCTACAGGAATGCGCAACTTAGCTTGATGTGTTGCTTATCGTTTTCAAAGTGAAATAATGAAAAAACTATCGTGCATTACACGTCCGGAAAAGCATTTTGCCGTGCGCGACTTCCGGTGTAAGATGAAGCCAATTTTGTCAAGCGCGCGCAGAAAAACGTATTTTCCAGACTCCCAATAAAATATGCCATTATTATATTACTTCTGATAATGTAACAGACTAGTAGTAACGATGTACTGCTAATCTTTTTTTTAAATTTAAATATTACAAGTCGCAATTCAAAACTGCACGTTGTAAAATTTCTCTGAATCTTTCATGAGGAATTTTATTACCATGTAAACATACAAATTTTAAATGTGGCAATTTCATAAAATGCGCTTCAAATAAAGATGTTAAATTATTTTTTGAAAGGTCTATTGATACTAAGGCCTTACACCCGCTAAATACATCCTCGCCCAAATTACTTAGTTTATTATTAATTATTGAGAAAAATTTTAAATTTTCCATCTGCAAGTTTCCGGAAATCGTGTTGATATTGTTGTTATCTAGAGTCAGATGTTCCAGTTGTTTTAAAGAATTGAACAGAAAGCTGTCAACCATTTTCAGTGAATTCGAAGACAGATCGAGTACAGATAAATTCTCTAAATGTGAAAAAGTGTTTGGGCTAAGGTCCTCAAATCTGTTCTTCCGCAAAGAGAGTTTATAAAGCCCATTTAGATCAGCAAAAGCAGTAGCTGGGATACTGGAAAGGCTGTTGTTTGATAAGTCCAAAAGTTCCAAATTTTTTAGACCTTCAAAGGATCTTTGATCAAGTTGGGATAAGTCGCTAGACGATATTATTAAAGTTCTTAATTTTCCTAGGCCTAAAACATTGAACGATTTAGAAAGGGGTGATAATATGGGGTGTTAATATATAAATTTAAAGAGTCCAATTCTGAGGTTGTTTTAACCAAAAAATACCTTAACACACTCATGGCTGACTCCTTATGATACGGAGTTATGAGCCCTAAATGAAGAAATTCATTTTCGGAGACAATGGCGAATACGTATGTAATTAGATTTTTTTGGCTAACATAAGCTCAGCAATGCACCTCTTGGATTTATACAGGGTGTCCTCGAATTACGTGGCACAATATAATACCGCAGATCGTTTGAGTGAAAATAAGTCGATTTAACTAAACTTCCCTCAGTCCAAAAGTTGATAATTATGGAGCTACAGGGTGTTAAAGTTGAAAAAAAAAATCACATTTTCTTTAATATCTTTCGATTTCTTTGAGTTAATTTCACGAAATTTCATATTTGAGGGTGTTTTAGGATACGAAATTCAAATTTATTAACGATTTAGTTGTTTCTTCTAGGGGGCGCCACAAGCGACCATTAGGACACATTTAAATCTCTGTAACTTTTTCGTGCCACGGTGTATATTATTTTGGTATTTAAAAACCTTTTTCCCTACCTTTTATACTTAGAAAAGGTATACTTTATTGACGTCGCTAGAAGCAACGGTTTTGGAGAAAAATGCATCTAAGCCTGATGATGCATGCAAATTACCTTAAAATTATTTTCCGTTAAAAATAATTAAGTTTTTCAAAAATAATTATTCGTAAAGGTATAACAATAAGTTTTCAAAATCAGATATTATTTTGACTATTACAACGGCAAAGTCCATAAACTAACAGCATATCCACCATTTCAGAATAAGTGAATTTATTGGCCATACTTATGGATATTTACAGGAACAAGAAGCGAAACTGACAAGAAAAACTGAGGGCTAAATAAAAAAACTGACATTTGAGAAACAAATTCAAGTGTTAAAATGTCAATTAAAAACATAGCCAACTGAGTTATTTACTTAAAAGCGCCAACGCAAATATGCAGCGCATTAGAATTATGCGTTTTTCTCCAAAACCGTTGCTTCTAGCGACGTCAATAAAGTATACCTTTTCTAAGTATAAAAGGTAGGGAAAAAGGTTTTTAAATACCAAAATAATATACACCGTGGCACGAAAAAGTTACAGAGATTTAAATGTGTCCTAATGGTCGCTTGTGGCGCCCCCTAGAAGAAACAACTAAATCGTTAATAAATTTGAATTTCGTATCCTAAAACACCCTCAAATATGAAATTTCGTGAAATTAACTCAAAGAAATCGAAAGATATTAAAGAAAATGTGATTTTTTTTTCAACTTTAACACCCTGTAGCTCCGTAATTATCAACTTTTGGACTGAGGGAAGTTTAGTTAAATCGACTTATTTTCACTCAAACAATCTGCGGTATTATATTGTGCCACGTAATTCGAGGACATCCTGTATAGTATGTCAAGCAACACCCTGTATATCACGTAACTCATAAAGACTATAGTGACTATCAAAGTGGTAACTAATGATAAATACAAAAAAGATGACTCGAGTGTTTTTGGAATGTATATGGAGAGAATAACCTCGGTGACTCACCTGAAAATGTATCATTCCATATTACTGGCCAGCTAGATGAAGTGACCTCAATGTACACCAAATCAGAAAATTGCCCCAATCCAAAAGGCTCCATACTAACATTTCTGCAGGATGATATAATCAGGGTCCTGATTTTATTAGGTTTGGTGCGTAGTGACTCATCTTGGTGAAACAGCAAGTTATTCACATCTTTTAAGTGTACTGCCGTTGTTTGGTCCATGATTCTTAAAGCTAAATCTCTTATTGAAATTTTTGCACCCGAACATTGCAAGATCGATGCGTTCTGGAGGAAGCTGCAATTAGGTTCGACCTTTTCTTCGTGATCGGGATTCGCCACCATTGTTTTGAAGAACAATAAAATAATTAAAGGTGTAATCTAAAATAAAAATTTGTACCTATTAGCTGTGAATTTTAGCACACAAGATGCAGTTAAATCAATATGAATACTAACCATGATATGACTCACCAACTGCTTAAATAACAATAATTATTGTTGTATCGCACTTCGTGGGTAATCGATAATTTAGCATTTTTCGCTGTGGACTTTACTTCTGGACTAGAGAGCAACCAGGGTTATCACAATATTTTTAATATTTATGATTTCGGAGCAATGTGCAAAAAATATTTAGGGACCCAATTTTTGAAACTCGAAAGGAATCCTCATGCACACGGCATCGATGTTATTAGAGTTTTTTTTCCTTACATTTGTAATATCTCTCGATTCCTGTCTTTTTTATATAAAATTGAATGAGAATACTTACGTTAAAATTTGCAAAATAGCGCCTCAGATATTGCCCGAGTTTTACTTAAAGAATCTAATAAAATGAGAAAGACGTCACTGCTTTCTGTGAGAGAACTTCCAACATACATAGCGGGCCAAAAGATCTGCATTTTTTCTAGTTTAAATACACAATATATTTCAGATAACCTCGTGAAAAAGTTTATATGGGTAAGATCGGGCGATCTAACAGACCACTCTAATTGCCCCATTCATATAAACCATCCATTGTATTATTATTATTACATGTGTACATTACATAAAAAATATTAAAAATTAGTCAAAGAACTCAAAAATGTCATAATATACATACGGTTCCATAAGAAAAAAATTGATAAGTACATTCATCTCCTATATGGGGACCCTGTATACATGTCTGTGTAGTCAAAAAATGCGCAACAAACAACAACATTTAACCTATTCAAGCATTTTCATGAAAAATATTTCCTTCATTTTTTTACAAATTTACGTGGGACTTTTGGATCTATGTATAATCACTAAGTATTCAACTTTTTGAGAATATAACTCAAAATTAGTTAAAATGTTATTATTATATTTATGAGACTTGTATGCTGATACCAATACACCTTGGTTAATTGTCACATCCCCGCATATATATTTTTAAGGGATTAAAGTCCATTTCCAACCAAGTGTCCAAGGGGAAATGGACCAGCGTAATGTGTATCATCGGCATTCTGAACAGGACTAGAAATAAATCATTTTTTATTCATTGCCAATGACGAGACCTTTTGTCTGATATCGTGTAATTACACTATGATTTCACTAATTCTTTAGCAATGGACATTCTGAAGCTTCGATAATAGAGGTTTTTGAGATTTAAGCAGTTTATTCACGATTTGTTCTAAAGGGATATGCCCAAAAGTTTGAATAGAAACGGTAGTTTGTATTATTTGTTTAATACATCGAAGGCCTATAGGGGCCTATAGGGGCCTTCGATCTATTATCCCGAATACAATGAATTGAAGCAAATAATAAAATTACAAAATGGATATTTGCAAGCAAATCTGTTTTGCGGTTAGTCGGTTGATTGCAATTGATTATTAAATATAGAGAATGGAATTGAGTATAAAGAGTCACAAAATAAAACAAATCATTGAAAAATTCAAGCAAACAGTGGGATGTGGGTTTTTAGACTAAAGCCAACATATGGTGTAATAAATTGATTAGAAACTTACGCACATTTAGACAGAGTAAAATCATTGTCAGCAAGTGAGTAATGGCGCTTACTTCATCAGTTTTAAATTTTTCATAAAAATATGAATGATACGAACAACCATATGTGATAATATGATTAAAATAAGTATCATATATTAATGTTTCTCTTCTACGCCCGATAATGGCATGAATTAACCTACAGTTTGTGTTTAAACATACATTTTTAGAGATGTTTTTTAGGTTTTTTGACCCAATTAATCATACTCCACCTGTGTTTATATTAGATGTTAACTGATCGTATTGCAAACTTTGAGGGTAGATTTCTCTCAAAAAATATGGTAAAATCCTAAATAACTAAAACTAACTAAAAAGTCTCACGTGCATAATTCATATTTATTTTTTTTTTCGGAAGGCATCTACTGAGATGGCAGACAGCCCCAGCAGTTTTTAAATTAATACAGAGGTTCGAGAACCAAATTTTAATTAAAAATATTTTTAGTAAATAAATTTTACACAGAATGAAAATACAGTTTTAATTCTAAAACCCGTAAAATGCAAATGAGACGTTTACGAATATTTTGTTTTTTTTGTGTAGAAAAGTTTACTTTCCAAGTTCGTGACGTGATCACATTGACACTTAGTTCGTGTTTAAAATGCAGACCTGGGAGTATTGAATTGTTCATTCATGAGCACACGCGTTTTGAAGGCCCTTTGGCTAATTTTTATGAAAGAAAAAAGAGTCTTAAAGTCTGCTTCTAAAACTATTGGCAAACATTCATCCTGCAAGAAAAAATTTCTCAATATTATACAGAGAAAAGCAAAACGCCATGCAAATTTCTGGATTTTTAACCTGAAAGGTGATCAGAACTGTCGCTGGAATCTCATGTACAGGTTTTGGTCGATATGTTTTTTGGGTGTTTTTGGGAAAATTAAAATAACTACAAGGCATTTTCAAAACTTTGTCATTTTTTTATTGCAATAGTTCTGTGTATAGAAAACACCTCAGCATAATTAAAAAAACAAATTGTGTCTGAAAGATAAACTCGTACAGGATCAGTGGCGTAGACTGATCATCTTAAACGAATCTATTCAATCCGGTGCAAACCAACGACAAACAATGTGATGGCCAACTGGTACATTTGCATTAACGGTTTTCCCATGATTGAATAATACAAAAATAGTGTTATCATTGGAACATCTCTTGGGAGCCCTGAACTATATATTGGAATATATTGTGGGATTTTTGAATTTTTGGTTTACAAGAAAAATTACAGCGGGTCTTCTTAAAGTTTCTATTATTTATGTTAATATTAGCAAATGCTCGTGCGTTAGGATCTCTGTCGTTGAGCCACTAACATGAAGGTACTTACTGAAAATTGTGCTATTCTTGGCGGCCTTCAATTAAAGTAACAATAAACTTCATAAAAAGCTTCGTAAAAATCGTCAAGCTCTCGTTGTTAACATTAACTATTCGTCGAACTTTTTTCGAAATCGTTACGGGACTAAACACAAGCCGTGGTTCAAACGAACTTTCTATGAACAAGGGTCAAACAACACTACTTGCCATATGTCGCCCTAAAAACTTATTGAAAAGTGATTTTTGAAGTCATTCATTATACTGCCAGTCCGATGCGGTTTTCATTGATTTCACGGATACTTTTTCACGTCCTATTTTTTGTAATCGACATAGTTATTACGTAAAATTTAATTCATTGCCAACAATAGACGGCAGAACACAAATTATAGCTAATTACTCAGAAGGTATTTTCCTTGGAGTCAGCTCTTCCCTGCTGTCTTAAAGTTTCTGAATATTCTTTCTTTTGCGATGGCACGTCCACGTAAATTACTCCATAAAAGTCCTGTGCGAACCCTAATGTTATAAACGTGAGCCGTAAACGTCATATTATTCACATAGGCTGATTACTGCGTAAAAAAGGGGATAGGATAAACATACAAATAAATGAACTTTACTTAGTGGTTAGCGTGTTTGTTTTTTAACATGATATGGTCGTAGCTGAAACTCATTATGTAACGTTTTAAATTCAGGAAAACGTAACAAAAAAAGTTCTTCAATGCATTCGGTCTCGTTCAATACGGACCCTCCTAACGGCACCTCATCTAAGATAGTATCCAGATAGCTTGATCCAGATTAATGAAAGTATTTTCTGCTGGCAATTTATCTTAGAATTAAGATTAAGACGTCCCGAATCGCAGCCATCTTAATTTGTCACCCGTCTGCGGTGCCAGCGGCCATCTTTCTTCTCCTTTTTTGCACTGTTTTAGACGTTTCCCCTTGTCTTCTTCTTAAGTACATTGAGAGGACGTTTTTACCGGGAGATAAAGTGCCCTTTCAAAAGGTTTCTAGCGGTATTGTTAAATTTATGGGAATGTGATAGAGTTTTGTCCTTTATCAGCATGCTACGTCCACGTAAGTGTTGAAATTCCACGTGACATGGTGTAAACATTTGCGAATTGCGGAACTAACCTGATCCTAGACCAGGACCGGTCTTGGCAAGCCCGCCGCCCTGAGTTGAGGACGATGCTGTTCCGGACTGACCTGAATTCAACTCAGAAGAGATGCCGACCAATCTGACATAAAAGGCAACATACTACATATCGAGAATTTCTTGATAATGGATTAGCACGGTTTAAATTGAAAATTTTTTGCGCATGTGTGAAATTTTATATCGGCGAAACGTCTACACTTTTAAAAATTAGAATCAATGAACACGAAAAATTAGATTATTTAATAGGTCAAATACAGTGTCTCAAAAAAAAACAGGTGAAGCTACAGCCCAATTATTTATGAACGGATTTTGATGAACTAGAAACCAAATAAAATGATATTTTTCAGATTATTAATTAACGTCAAAGGTAATTTTTTAAACCTCAACTTCTTTTGCTTCAGGCGTCAACTTCAGTATTTCAAATAGAACTCCATGCCCTGAAGTAATGCTTAACGGCGGTTCCGGGGCGGAAGAGGGGAGGTGGTTTTAGTGGGTAGCCGGGCGAATTCGGTTTTTCTGAAAGCTCGAATCCCACACTACCTGGCCCCAACAACACCCTGGATCAGGTGTCTTTAGAAGATTTCCACCTCCTCGCAAAAAAAAAATAGAACTCCATGTTTTTTTACATTTTTTGATAAAAAATATTTTTCCGAATATAATAATGTATGAAAAGTTAATGTTAAAACAATTTTTAACTAGAAAAAAAAATGAATTTTAACACTATGAGTTATTTAACCTCCTATATTGTATATTTTATACTAAGACGCTTGATAACATGGACAAGTAGCGCCCGAATGATATCCAGCGAGAGAAGAGACTACGTAAAACCGTCCTTAACTATTGGAACTACATCATCCTTCTTTATAATTTTCTGTGAGCAATTATGCTGCAAGTGTGATTATTCTAAATTAGTTCTTCTCATCAATAGAAATAGTTCTTCGTTTTGTTATTGGCGATTATTATCAAGTGTCAATTTTGGTGAATACATTGTTAAATGAACAAGACAAATCCTACTTGTAATATTTAAGCCGATGTATCAGTATTAAAAGAAATAAAATTTTTCAACTTTTTCAGGTTAAGTTTATTTTAACATTACCTTGTCATACATAATCAGATTCAGAAAAATATTTTTTACAGAACTAATTTACAATAATCTCGCTTGCAGCATAACTACTCAAAGAAAATTATGAGGTAGAACGAAGTGGTTCCAATAGTTAAGAGCGGCTTTATCTTGTCCCTTCTCGCTGGGTATGATATGCAAGCCACTTGTCCATGGCGCCAGGCGCCTTTGTGCAAGATGATACAATGGGATGAGATGGAATGAAATGCAAATGACCACAGAATAACGCAGATGGCCCCATGACGATAGAGATGGTTATATAACTCACAATGTCCAAACTTAGTATACAGGTGCTTACATAACTGATATTGTTCAATTTTTTTTTTCTATTTGAAGTACTCAAGTTGACGCTTAAAGCAGAAGAAATTGAATTAAAAAAAAAACAATTTTGACGTCTCTTAGTAAACTGAAAAATGGTAGTTTATTTGGTTTTTAGTTCATTAAAATATATTCTTAAACAACTGAGTTACGGCTTCGCCCATTTTCGGAGGCATCCTGTGTATGTTAGTATGCCTTAGTTGATGGTCAGAGAATGAAACGAAACGATGCTCGGATCGTTACCAAGAATCCATTAGCAAAGAAGCGTAAAATTAACGAAAGTTTATATATTTTGCTTAATAAAAACCGATGTGTGGCCTCTTGCTCACCAAGCATGAATAACACTTGGTTACCTATGCTTAGGCAAGAGGTCGAATTGGACAAATAAAAATATACTAAACATAAAAAACATGAAAAGATACTAAACTAATAAATGCTATTTAGAATAATCGCAAAAATGGATAATAAAAGGCTTGAATCAGATACAGTGGTGGAATCATTATCCATAGATTTCAAGCCGATTTATGTCCAACACATAATATCTCGAAGAAAGGAAAAGTCGGTAGCGCTGTTAATGTCTGTGACTCCTATTTGCAGCTGAGCAGTACCGCAGACGAGAACTCTTTCCAAGGAGTTTTGCTTTTGTGATCTAATTGATAAATTAGAGTAAAGTTAAAACCTCAAGTTTCATAGCTGTAGCTATACGAGAACGGATCTCAACATGGGGTTAAATATTTAATACATAAAATCGTATGTTACGGGTAAAATTATGTTGAACTTAATAAATTTGTTTTATCCATATTTTCGAGAAGTTGAAGAGAATTACGGACACTCACCTGAAATTTAGTTTTTAGTCAGATCAAATAGTTAGTCCAACATTTTCGAAGTCGCGGTATGTCTCAAGTGGAGAACATTCCATAAAACCGCAACAAAAACAAAATCACAATTTAATAACCACCCAATAAGGGCTGGAGCAATTAAAAACCGAGATTCTCCCCTCATCCTCTGGCAATTCCTTGAAAATTCATTAAATTTCTGTAGCGTAATGGCTTGAGCCGAGCCAACAACTTTTTATGCTCCTCTCGTCTAGTTCCAGATTTTATATTTCTCCCAGTTTCATTAAAGTTTTTAATTGAAAGCTGCCGAGTTTCCCTTTTTGTTGTCCTTTTTGTGTTGCCGTTAGCATATTTTGTCGTGATGTTAATATGGCTGAGTTTCATGGATCTTTGTAGCTAGTTTAATTATTTATTCAGGTTAAGGACTTGTTTCTCATCAATGTAAAATTTGAATTACTAGTATCACTCAAAAATTACAGCATCACCATGAATATATACAGAGTGAAACATATTATACGACGTCAGCTCATTGGTGCATACGTTCAAGAGCTAGCTTGTAACCGTCATTTTAAAAGTGTAATGATTTATGAGTAAGAAAATCCCTTATTGACTAAGAATTACGAAACAACGTAAAATAAGGTAAATTAAAACTAGAAAACAGCTAATAACCTCCAGACAAGTGCGGGAAGTAACTCTTTTCGTTCACGTATAACTTTGAATTTGGATGATCCAGGAAAGTATATATTTCAATCCTTATTTTCCTACACACAAGTACTAGCACACTATTCACGTGTTCCGCATGAATAGATTCCTACCTTTAATTAAACAACGGTAGCTCATAGAATTAGAATACCTTGATACAGGGATATCGGTCAAAAATATAGGGTGCCCTAGTAGGCATGCCCCTTTCGGTTCAACATAAGGGTGCATAATACATAAAATACACCATTAAACATTGAAATTTAGAACTGGCAGAAAACTTAATTTTCCCCTTTGTTAATTTAGCCTGCTGAAGTTTCTTATTTCAGATTTAATTTCTTTACGTTCACCTCTCAAGGGTTTCGACGAATAAGGAAATTTGTTGAAATTCTTACAAATTTCTCCCTTATAAAACAAAGAACGAGGCGCTGGCTGGCGAATTTAGATTTCTCTGGAGATTTTCAACTTTCCCTCCAATTTCCTTTCTTTCTCAGCAAACACTACAGTCACGGTAAATTTGTATTTGAAATAGGTGTGTGGAATAACATTAAAAGGTACTTTTTCGTCGCGGCCTGTAAACTCCTACGCCAATGAGACGTTCAGCTGCTTTAAATAATATTCTCCTTTAATGGAAGAAAATTGGACGAAGGGTCGCTTAATTTCGCCATTAATAAGTCTTTACATCGAAAACGAAGGAAAGTTTTTCGTTCATCCCCTGGAAGAAGAATCGGGAGAGAAGTACAAAACGAAAATTAATGGAAAGCCCGATGAATAATGGAGCCAGTGCAATTAACAAAGAAAGGGGCTTTGAAAAACAACTTGTGCCTAGACGCTTGCGCTAAACCTGATATTTAATTACACGTTAAATAAAACTGTATTATTAGTAATTAGTCCTGCATAGAAACCTTTTGTACTTATCTTATGCTTAGGATTATCGACGTATAGCATGAAAGAGATTATATATTTAAAAAAATCTAACTCTAATTTTGCAGATAACTAGTGAAAATATCTGAAGCAAAATCTGGTGGTGGTTTAAAATTGAACTGAATCGTCGGGGTCTTCTCTGTCTTTTCAACCGGAGAACTTATTTAGTTATTTAACTTTCTTGCTTTGGTAACTTTTGCTCGCCTCGTCGGGATCCGCAATATTTCTTATTCACTCTTAAAATATGGCTTCCATTTTATGTTAATAAAGAAGTTCAGCGCGCTCGTTAAAATTTTAAAATGCTTTAACACAGTCGAAAACTTTCTTAAAGTATACAGACCAAAGCTCGCAGGCGGGGTGGCGTAATTTAATACAGAAAAGCAGAGATGGATTTAGGGAAATATACTTGTAAATTACTACAAATTCTTGGAAAATGAAAAGGCAGTCGTCAAGAGAGGTCATTTTGAGCCCCCTTGCCTGATAAGACAAACCGAACTATCCTGCTGCTCCCTGTTTCCTTTGATCACTCCGTTAGGGAAGTTCTAAATAGATTTTTTTCTCTGTGTCTTATAAATTGTTTTGTTTATATAAGTGTTTTTATGATAAGGACAGAAAAACCAAATGGTCAGTAACCTTTTCTCTGAAAATAAAAAATTTTTATATGTAAAAGTAAACGTGAAAACGTGAAAAACGTGCAAGGTCGTCGAAAATCATATGTAGGAATCAAATTTTCATGCCAATTTTTTTGTATCATACTGAGTAAATACGCTCAGATATTTTTTTCCTTTTAGGCATCATGTTAGCTAAATCTCTAATTAAAAAATACAAGAATAATAAATTTTAGATTGTTTTCATTTGCTAAAATACCATTACTGAATTAGCTGGCGAAACTTAGATAGTGATCGTTGGATCGTCGCACACTTTACTTAACGAAAGCGGTAATATACTTGGTTAAACTAACAGCTTATATCAGAAAATTACAAAAATAAATTAAAGTAAAATTTTCAAATGCCTACCATGTAACCAATACATTTTCCAAGCCTTAAAAAAATTTTCTTTTCGTAAGCTGAACGGGGTTTTGATTATCATTTCTGATTGTTTTTACACCTCTTTCAATATTATTCTATAACTCCGCTTTTATTTATACGTCAATGACTTCAAAAAAATTTCAGAAAGAAGAATCCAGTGGGTTTCGATCGGAACATTGTGGTGGCCACAGATCAACCCCTCGATACAGAAAATTCATATTTAACAACTCGTTTATATGTATATGTGAGGTAATAACCAGGGCTGCCACGTTGCTTAAAATATTGTCTTAAAACTACAGGAACATCTTCCAAAAGTAGTCTCTCTCAAAAGTAGTCTGTTCTCAAGAAGCTCAAGCATCGTTCTTCGTTTACTTCGGCCGGAAGGGTAATTGGTCATAAAATCTCACATTTTCTGTTAATTGAAAACTGATATGGAAATTGCTTTTTCTTATTAAATACGGATTTCCTATTTTCTAAAGTTGGCTGTTTCTGAAATTAAATATACCTCTTCTTGTAAATGTTGTCCCATCTATATATAATATTTTATTCGAGAACAAAGGGTCATAATGTTACTGTTGCAGTAATAAATTCTAAAAATAAATTCTTTCTTGAAAATCTCTTCGCAATATTGAATAGGGCTAAATTGGAATGGAAACGGATTCTCTTTCCTTAGAAGTCTAGCAGTTGATAATTTTCTGACCTCTGTCGCCTCAGAAACAGGCTTGATACTAGTTTCTGGATCTTCCACCAATCGGAGGAATATTTTCTGTGCTCGATCCACAGTGAGAGTATTGAATCCTCCATTATCCGTTTATGAACGAAATGAATCAGGTGGAATCCTATACTTATTTGTACCAAGGTTTCTCAGACACTCTGTATATGTAGATATTTTTTTGTCTTGTGTAAAATATCGTATAAATCGTTATTGCTGCAAAGTCTTCAATTTTTATCAATATTACTAGAACAAAAGAAAATTGGCTAGTTTGTTGGTCTCGATTACAGAAATGTAATTCTCTTACCAAAGCCTTATATATTGCATGTAAATACAAAGCATGGCGTTTTAACTGAATTATGGACTTACAAATTCATTTAAGCCATTAAAAATATACCTACTTCTGGTCATTTCTCTAAAGAGAAACAATACTAAAATAAAAGTATTTCACAATAACCTGGTGTCCAGCCAACCAGACGCCACTATTATCTCTTCCACAAATCGGAGATTTTTATCGGAAAAAAGCGTCAACCAATAGCAACTGTGTACTGAAAGAAAAACCTGAGCGAAAATAAAAACTTCACCTATACCTTTCGTACGCCCCAGGTTTCCATGGCTCCAATGGCATTTCAAAGTCCTGGAAACGTGCAAAAGAAATCGGCCAATTCCAGAAAGAAATATCAATACTTTGGGGAAAGAATCCCGGGTGCGACAGAGAGGCCCCACCCTTAAACAGAGAGCCTCGGCCGGGCCGAAAGAAGGTAAAAAGAGGGGTAGAAAAGGGCGAAGTGTTGCTATTCGCCAAGGGATATTAGGCGGACTTCTTTTATTCGTTTTTAGCTGCATTGGGGGGGGATTTTTAAAACACACCTACTACTTTAGGAGTGGGGATGCAGTGGATCTAGCGTAGTTTAGTTCTCAGGTAGGCATTCAGAAAATATCTTAAGCCCCGGACGAGGTAATGTGAGTACATGTTGTTGGAGACCCATTTTTAGCCAAGGTTTATAACCGGCCTGATAACGGTAGATAACAAAGTCTTCAAGCCGTTGTTAACTTTTACAACCCCGTTCTCGAAGATATAAGAGACGTTTATGCCCCCAGCAAACCCGTAAAAATATGCTAATAAGGCCCCTGAATTGGCGAAAATAACGACACTGGGGGAGGCTCGTTTTGTATAACTTTATGTATCTTTTTTAGTGCCCTCTTAAGAAGGTTTACGACATATTAGGGGTAGTTGGCCTGGCAAATCTTCCTGGAGTATATTTAATATGACTTATTTAGATCATTTACTGGGTTAGGCAAAGTTGTCTCATTAAGGTTGTCTTAGTAATAAAATTAGTAATAGATGGCATGAACACCCCAACAATACACAAAAATATAATCGAAATTTCTCAATGAAACAGTGCGAATCTGAATCGTGTCCGTGCACGGTCGTTTAAATACGGTTTGAGCTGAGTTCTGATTAAAAGGAACTTTTTTTAGTTTTAAAATGCCTTTTTTTTCGTGACTAAATGTAAATCGTGAACATGAAAAAAATGCGATACACAATTTTACCAAGCAGGAGGCTGACGGTTTAGTTTACGTATAGTTCCTCTGTAGTCATACTCCCTAGTACTCGTGCTAGAGCGGCCGTACCCGCTTCTTCTATTAAAAATGTTCTTTGCCCGTGAAGTATTTCCTTTGCGGATTCGCAATATCATTGCCTTCAGAATTCTTTAGAGCCTTTATATCTGTGTTCTAACAAAAATTGGTTTTACCCGCGTCATCGACCGAAGAACTTCTAAGTAAATGAAAAATCTAAAATATGTAAAAAGTCAAATATAAATTAATAATATTACACACTACATATTCAGTAAAACGTAATGCATATGAAAACACTTTAAAAGTGGAAAGAGGAATTCAAAGTTGGAGTGTTTCAACCTCAACACGATTTTATATTAAATGAAGTATGTTGGCTCTTAGATATTTGTCAGGATTATTAAACAGCGAGGGGCTAAATTGTCCCCCCTCCTCTCGTTGTGAATTTATTAACAATTCGTTATTAAAAAAAAATCCAGAACAGCATCAGATATTACATAAAATTGTGCATTTTGACTTTTGTTTCTTTTTTATATGTTGCCTACGTCACCTGTAGCGCAAAATGGCCGATTTTTTAAAATTGAAACATGAGTCAAGCTATACAAAAATTCACATTCTCGTTAATTCTAAAGGAGATGCCATCAAACCTTTTCATAAATCATAAGCAAAAAAGAAACTAAATTTCGTTAATTACAGTGTTTGCTAGCATGAATCCAAAAACATTCTTAGGACAAATGTTTATTATTTTTCACCGCATTATCGGACTCTGTCCAGGAATAGGGGTTGCCATTTTAAATTAAAAAATTAATACCCACCCTGCCTCCGCAAGGGGTGGAGGAGATTCAACTCTAACACCAATAAATTTCGTGCTCAGAGGGATTTAAGATTGGTACTAAACATTTCTTTATAGGATGCCTAGTATTCGAGATATTTCGATATTCCACATTAAACGTTACACACTGTATAAACGTGGGAATGTTGTTACCACAAAACCGCGTCCTAACATCATCCTTGTATTTCTGTTCTAACATAACTCAACTGCCAAAAATTCTTTTAGCGTCTGAACTATGCCTTCAATACAAAATTCCAAAACTGCAGTGTGAGAAACATAAAGAGTAATATAAAACCTTTTTTCTTCATTTAGAGACAAATTGCTAGAAACCCAAACAGACGCCCCAGACAGTACATTTAGCACCCGAAGGTCCTTCAACTCTTCAGATGTTTTGAAAGTGTGTCGATACCCGAAACCTCCAAGCCAATATCATTAATAAATGTCAAAAGTAGGAGAGCCCCGAGCACTGAACTCCATATCGACTATCCTTGATCGCTGAAAAGTTAGCATTAATCGTGCAGTACTTGCGCCTATGTCCCAAAAATGAATGCAAATGTTTACAACTATTTTCAGAAAAATTATTATATTCAAGCTAAGAAATTGTATTAAAATCAGACACACAATCGAAAGCCTTATGCAAACGGCATAAAGAAACATTAGGGTTATGTTACCCTTTGAATCCCTCAAAAATCTTTCTGCATTTAAGAAAAATAGCACCACATGTTTCTCAAACAAGGTGTTTATCTGCTTTTGCAGCATACTTTCCTAGACCTTTGTCAGGATGGATAAAATGGATATATATCTTTTTCCATCATTCCTACCATTGTCACCATCCTCATGAACTGAAATCATCTTTGCTATTTGGACTAAATCTAGAAATATGCTATTTTCAAAGAATTTGTTAATAACTTTCGTCACTGATACAATTAAAATATCTTTTCTCTATTTAAGTAGATCGAGTATTATGATTAATGGAGGGTTAATTTTTCGAGTTATTAATGATATCGCGAGTTAATTTACAGCTTCATTAGCGATTTGGACAAAAAACTATCTAGATTGTTAGAGTTCAGTAAACTGCAGCATCATTTATAAGATCCCAATAAATTTAAGGGTTTATTTCATTTTGCAGAATAATATTCTCATATTTATGTGATTTTGCTTGGGCAAGTTCATTCCGATAGCACCTTCTAATTTTATTTCTATATTCCCTCAATAAGACCTATGCAGCATTTCAAACAACAAATTGACTTGCTCGCGAATGCCCGGAAGTTCATCATTAAACCAGCAAACACACTTATCACTATTTCCAACTGAGGTCCTCTCAGGGAAAGCAACTCTGGTTTATTCTCTTAGCTCAATTACTAATTTACAGAGTTTGTTATTTGAATCAATTAATTCAGTCTCAACAAAATCAAAATCAATCTTGATAAAGATTTGATAAAACTGTTGCGTTTCCTTCTCAGTGTACATCCAGAACGTATTTTGATGGCTTTTTGGTAAATTCAGTTGAATTAAATTTTCAAAAATATCTTTGAGCCTATTTTTACGTATTTGTAAATCTCAAAATGAATTCAAGATTCTGTGCTTGACCTTCTAGGAACAATACGTTCACGATGCTCGAAAACAAACCACTTTAGTAGGTATAAAAAAATACTTCATATCAAAGACAAACATTGAAAACGGTTTGCCCCTAAGGGTGGTTTTTAACTCGTATATATATTTGTCTTCTAAATCTAATTTTGTCAACCTCAAACGAAGACCGGAACGATAAGTGATATATCCACATTGGAATATCAAATTATGAACTAACCCAATTTTGAGGGTAGCGTACGCGATCTTGCGGCTTTAGGGGAGGTCAGGGCGCGTTCAAGATGAGGGAGACGCAACTAGTAAGAAGTTCAAGTTTGCCAACATACAAGGGCGAATTGTTGTGTATATGTTATTTTCAAGGTATGATTTTGATATCTTGCGTAGGGAAGTGTAATAAATAGAAGAGAAATAATTTAGCTAACTATTCAATATAAACCTTGCCTGGCGTAGTATAAAATTTATTGATATAACTGAAGGGTGAGTATTATTTAGGAAATAAAGTTGATACAGTATAACAGTTATTGCACCTCACAAGCGCTTTGACCAGTTCCGATGCCCAATCAGGATTATTCAGTTTCGATTCTCTGCCATTCCCAATTTCTTCGTCTATTTTCTGATGCTATATGTAACATGATATAAAGTAAAAATTCATCAATTTGTTTTTCCAACACTTAACCCAAAAAATACCGAACGCATCGAAATACTTTTTTTATTTCATGACACTGAAAATTAGTATTTCCCAGTGATTTAATGATACTGAAAATGTATCTTTCTAGTATGGAGAGGCACGGGAAAATATATTTTCTCCGTAAGCGCGCGGAAAAGTGCCGTATGCAGCGTCTAATAACGAAAAGTATCAATCATTATCCATTCAGCAATACCGTGACTCTTGCATTTCAAGCTAGTTTCGTCACTACTTTTACGAGTGTCACGCCAATGTATCTCACTAGATTTTTCCCTTAATCTTTAAGTGTTCCTTTTAGAATTTAAAAATTCAAATAAAAACCTGTAGACGTTCTCTGAGAGTAGAACAATTTCTAGCGATTTCTATGACAAAAAGAAAATCTAGAAGATTACATTAAAGAAATTCCTGTTCGTTTCAGAAAGTGTCTGCACTAAGTTGTCTGGATTATACCCTCGATTTCTGTTGCCGCGGGCTAAAATGAAAGAGCAGCAATTTCTTGCCTAATATTGTTGTTTAATAATGAAAAATACAGTGTTAATTACACGTCCGAATGCACTTTGCCGTATTTATACCACTTCGTGTGTTCGATTTCGCCTCACATGGGAAAATGCTATTTTCCGGGCTCGCATTGAATTATATTATTTATTTTGCATGCATCATAGTCCTTGAACCGGTCTGTATTGTTACGGCTGGCGGGTGGCCGCCAGAAGTAAAAGACACGGGTAAAAAAAGGGTTTATCGTGGCGCACTCGACAAGAGATTTATTGCTGGTTTCATATATGCCTAAAAATTTTGGAGTATTTGTTTATTTTAATATTTTCAAGTTTTTTAGAAAATTCTAGAATATTCGAGACATGCGTGTTTAGCTATGTAAGGAAGCCGTTGCTAGGAGTGTAGCCATCCTATCTAAACTGTAGCTATTCATTCTAACACTAGTCACTCACAGTTATTCACTAAATCTAGCACAGGCATAAGAACGAAGCCATTGTATTAAGCGATATTAAAGTGTTTGAGCAAATTGTAGCTGTGTTTATTTTTCGAGTTAATAAATAGTATTTACCTTAAAAGCGAGTATACTGGTGCCTTATGTAATTATGTTGACTTGGCTTTGGTCTTAACTTATTTCATTAACTAGTAGTAATCAAGTCAGCGGAGTGGAGAGCTTTCACTCTTTTCACTCCATAGAGACCTAGTCCCTCTTGGTCAAATGGACCTTGCTCTTCATAAAGAATAGTGTGCTCTTCCAGTCAAAAGGTGCCTCCTGCAGGATCAAGACAGTTCCAAAAACCTATAATGGTGCCTTGGACGTGTTTGAGTAGGGAAAGGTACCTTCCAGTCTAGTCGTACAGTTTGGTTTTGGTCTTTTCCGTGAGCATGTGCTCGTCACGAGGGAGACGTATCTTTTGTTAACCCCTAGACATTGTTCAGGTCCGTGGAAGAGTGACTCTCTCCCGCGTGACCACCTAAATAAATTTCTGGTTTTTACGAGTGCTCACCCACAACAACGTTCGCGATTCGGACACACTTTTTTCGACAAGACGATTGTATGTCGTATCAAGAGTCCAAAAAATTGTCGACCAATTGGTTTAAACTGGTGTTTACTTTCATTTATTGCACTCCTCAATCCTCCTATGAGAAGCCATAGCTTGCCTCCAAATACAAATATCGACCTCCACTAACTTCAGAGAGACATCAAGTGCCACTTCCAGGATGGTTATGAATGCATAGGCGATCACCGCGAACCATTTCCCTCAGTTTCGTCAACTTTAGCATAAAGTATTCTTCCATCTTTGTCCACCACACCACGAATTTATTAGGGACTCTCTGTCTGATTTTCACAATTAAAGCTCAGCGTAGTATTTGGAGTTTCTGACCCCATGTCTTTCCCACTATTCCCTATTATTACCGTATCAATTCTATTGTCTTATTATTAATTAATTAATTAAAATCTGAATTTTATTTGCAATTTATAAGCTTTCTTCAGATTGTCCCATTTTTTCCTGTAAATAGATCTAAAAGCAATCTAGCCGCTTCTGTAATACTTATACTAACATTAATTGGCTTTATTTTTCCTTAATCTGGGCTGTGCGCCTCTAGACGCATTAAAGAAACTTTATAACGTAGTTTTATAACTCTCGTTAGAAATTGGATGTCTTTCCGACTCTTTTATAACTTATTTGCATTTTGCGAAAGTTTCCGCATTTAACTTAATCACCATCGCCTAGTGGCAATCTTCATATATATCTTAATTTTCTGCACTTTTATTTCATAAAACAGGATTTTTTCAAAACAAACGTCACTTCACTTAAAAAATAAATCCATCCAAGGAGGAAAAACTCCAACTTTTCCATTTGTGCGAGGGTAGGTATCATATTTTTAAGGGCCCCGGTAAAAAGGGTTTGGGGATATTAATAATACATTTCGGGGACTGGGCATAAGGGCACGAAAAGAGGGAAAAGATGTCTGTTTTTGAGTTGCTTAAAAATCTAATTAGAGGGTAGACGTTGTAACGGTCTCGGTAACAAAAATTTATTATTTACGAAGCAAATTAGGGTTTGTTATTATTGTCGAAGGGGTTGGATATTCAGATTTTTGTAAAATTTGCCTCCTGTGGCTCTTAACCTCCCGGTACGATCGATAACTCAAAGAGATGAGCACGATAAGAAGTTCCCCCCAAGAAAATTATTCTATAAAGTTATAAAACCTTTCGAAACGAAGTAATATCAGTTCGATTTAGATAAGTAAAGTAATATAAAGTTGAAGCTACCAATTTAAAATTGGCCTGAAGGGACTAACTTACTCAATTGGTGCTATCTCTGATAAAACACAAGTAGAAATTACCCCGATATTTTGACTTTTCCGGCCGTTTGCACGTTTAATTTATGAACTTAGAGGCTCAAGGCAAAACTGGAGAGAGTTTAATTGTTTCTAGAAAAAGCTAAGGACTTTTTGATTGTCAATTGACATGCTTACCCACTCCAGTACCACATAACGAGTATAAACATTCCATTAAATAATAGTTCTAAAAATAAGCTGATTCTCCGTAGAAAGTTCAAGCTCAGTACGACAATGTTATTACAACATAATTTATAAAATGTATTCACCCCCGTCGGAGCGATGAAAGGAAAGGGGGTTGGAGGAGCGCGGGGGCGAGAAAGAAAATGTCCGCCAGCCCCCCAGAAAATCCATCACGTCTCGCAATTAAGTCGAATTCAAATTTTATTCATTATAAATTACCATCGGCGTATAAAACGGGAACGCTTCTTTGAGCGAGGATGGAAGAAACGCCAATTTAAACTTTCTACTTTAAGTTTTATTGCTTGTAACGAGATCCAGAGGCGGGGAGATTGTAACAAAGGTCAAATTTCTATAGAGCTACATTTCTTCACCACACATGCTTTTTCTAGTAATTCTTATATTCTCCCTAACTAAAGTTTTGTACGATATCTTATGCCTTAATAGACGATTATTTCGTCAACAAAATCTGCAGGTTCCGAAGGCATACATTTTAGGTGCGCTGCCATGTAAGAGGGGTTCCATGCAAATACCATGTGGCACTATTCGTATCTTCGAAATAGTATGAGCTGAGACGGCAGTTAAGCTAGAAAAATTAGATATATGTTATACGTGTAGCTCATATATTAATGAATCCCAGTTAAACCCCATTTTTTTTCGAGAATCTAAAATTCAAGGTAAATGTAGAAAATGAATGCATTTCGTGGATGGGTGAGAGAAATGGCAAAAAATTAATTTATTTGGAATAAAAACGAGGTGTTCTATTCTAAAAAAAATTCACAGATTGCTGCAATAAATTGGATAGATGGTATTTTCTTAGTTTCTGAAGTTCATTTAATTTGTTTGCAGTGTCACAAGGCAATGGAGATGAAAATTCTTACATTTTATTTCAAAAAATTAACTGTGATGTAGAGGGGTACTTAATTAAATGGTATAACGAATAACACAGAACTGCAAAAAGTTCATAATATTTAGAAAATTATTTAATTAAATACTGTCATGGTATATGGTTGTGTTTCACAATTAGGTAGATTTTTCATTAACGAGAAAAAAATCTAGATCCATATCTATGCACTCATCAATTCAGCTTCAATTATTATCATTAGGCAGTAAAACCTTCACAAAATGAAAGAAATGTTAAATATTCTGTAAGAAATTTTTGATAAGATGCACAGTTTTCGAAATATAAAGTTTTCAATCAATTTTCTGTTGTCTCTAATATCTCGGAAACTCTAAACAAAATGGCCATACTACAGACACCATATAAAAGGGCCTAAAACATTACACCTTATTGTATAATTTAGCTACTGTACGTATAAATATTTGGAGCTCTCATTCCTAAAAGTAGCTTCACAAATGGGAGGTGTAGTAATTTTACATTCTGGAAAAATAAACTATGCAGGAATCAGTTGTGATTATGGCAAAAAATGCTAAAGCATTCCGAATAATACAAAAAAATAACTTGTCATCAGGTTGGCTAACAGTCTACAATAGGATTGCTCGTTGTTCCCTGTAGTAAGCAAAGCATAACTGAAGCTTCCATGCCCTACGTGGGTTGTGCTAGATTTCGTGACCCCTAGGAATCGTTAGGAAAACGTAAGTGTATGAAGGTGAGTTGCTCATGAAAATACAAATCCGAATTTTCTTCTTCATAAAAATTAAAATTTTAATCTTGCTTTTGAGTTCCTAATTCACAATTTATTCAGTTCTTCAAGTTTAATGTTGAAGTTTTTTACATTTACCACTTATACATATATGCATATACCACAACATAGGATTTAAAAATTGCGTTGAGATTATAGTGGTAACTTTTATATCCCTGGCTGTTGACATGCTGAAATTTAAATTTAGAGGTATTCTGTCTACTAAAATGTGACTCAAAATATAATGATCAAGTTGAGTATTAACGGAAGTTGTGTAAGAAGTTCTATTCATTACAGTTTAGGTTGTACAACGACAGAAGCTCCATACAAAAATTTTCAGCTCTTTGTTAAAATTTCGCAAATTATAAGGCAACTTTTTGCCGAAAAGCTACTTTGCATAGTCCACTATCAAATTTCTCTCATCTCCATTAATTAGCAAGACCAAAACTTTTGAGTTGCCAAGCTAACAAAATAAATAAAGTTTACTTCTTTGGTAGAATTTCTGCTCCGGCCGAAACAGTGCCGTGAGGGAAATTTCTAATTTTAACAAATATTCATTCATTTCAATTAAATTTTAATCAGCCCCACTGCGAGTTTCCAATTAAACTCTTAAAATAATAATTAAGTTTTTACTTTCTCCCAATTTCCTACGGAACTGGGAACGCCCAGGACGGTAATTGAAAAGAAACACTGAAATTGAGCATTTATACTGATGAGAAATATGAAGTTTATAGATGCTGGAGACATGCTGAACTTCACAAAACCATATATCTCACAAACACCCTACATTGTGGAGCATAACCGTGTCCTCTAATGGAATTAAAATAATGACGCATTTTCACTTGGGCCCATTTAAGTTTAAGCAATAATTCTATCGCATATGTATAAACAAGGTGTTATTTAAGCATGTAACTAAACTTCAAAGGGTAATTTTTTGAGTTGTTATGAGACAAAAATTTTATGCTCCGTATGCAAAACACAGAGTGCCAAAACTTTAAAAAAATGGCGTTTTCGTAAAGATCTTAATAATTCTTTACGTGACTTTGTGGAAATTTCACATTTATTTATTTTAAAATATTTTTTTTATTGCGAGCCATTTGTTTAAGTATAGTTTTGATAAACCGATTTTTTTTTTAAGGAATATTTGAAGCTATAAATTGTTTGTCTTCTTTTATTATAAGCGTGCACAGGGGTAGAGCCGGAAATGTAAGAAAATTTAAACACGAAAAACGCCTTATTAAAACTATAATTAAAAAAATTATATGACATTTTTTTGTAAAAAAGAACATTTAACAATAAGCAAATGTCAAATTTCCATAATATCACCTAAAGGATTATTAAGATTTTTAAGAAAACAAGATTTTTTTTTAAATTCAACATTCTGTATTTTGAAAACGATGCACCACCAGACTTACATAAACTTTTCGTCTTAGGTTCACTCAAAGAATCACTCCTTGAAGGTTGGCCACTGACTTAAATAACGCTATGTTTAAGAGTGAGGGATAAACGCAGTAAACTATACATCACTAATAAATCTAACTTCAGTGCTATAGCTGACGTTCTTGTGAGACACTCCCTTCTTTGACTTAGTGGAGTATCAGGTTCCTTTTTCTACAACACCGCACCCTTTAGAAAGTGATAAATTTCATTAAATTAAATGGATAAAAACCCTTTCTTAGCGGTTGATATCAACGGAACGACGACGGTGGGGATCCTTAATTGAAAATCGATACACCCCAAATGTCGCTCTGGTTTCGGTTTTATTCTTTCGAGCCCATTCTTAATGTTCGCGAAGAAGTTTTGGAAATGATATACGAGTATTTACACCCGGCATATGGTTTGAGGACCTTTGTATTCTATTAACGTCCTATAAATAAATATTTTTTTCTAGAACATTCATATCAAATAAAATTTTCCTCCTCGTTTGAGGGAGGAAAACGGCACTTCTGCTTTCGAAGGAGGAAGAAACTGAACTGACAAATACTCGAGAGCAAAAGTACCTTTCTTCCTAAAGGTCACAAGTACACAATAGTTATTTGCACAACAAAGCAAGAAAACGCTACTTTTATTCCCGTTGGTTTTTGACATTAATGGTTACGTTCTGTGTGTTCAAATAATGCACTTTGTTTTATAAAGCAAAACATCAGCTGTAGAAAATACTGGATGCACACCTCTGGAGGAAAATGCCTTTTACTCCCTCCACTGCCGGTATCCGTCATCGGGCCTCAAATTATTCCCAGGAGTAAGAGTAGCAGTTTCCTCCTTTGTTGTGTAGACAACTATTTTAAAATAAAGAGAGAAAACATTAAATCAAACTTTCACGAAATTTCTTGAAATTACCATATTTTTGGTGTGTAATTACTAAACGCCCGGATCATCTTATATAATATCAACAATTTACATATGTACATGGTTTAAACGAAAAAATACACAGTAATCTACACCGCATCATTTTTTTACCAGAATAAGAAAGAAAGCCATAACGATCGGCGTTATTTATGTAACTTTTAGAAAATAGAGAATTTTGTGTAACAAGTTGGATGCGAGGCGAAAGAAGTGAGGTCTTGCAATATGGCACAAGTTACATTATTAATTTACTTAACATAAATATTAACGAACGCTACTATCTTTACACGTACATCTATAAACACGTAAAAGTAAAATTTTCCAATGACCTATGTCAGTTTTATTTACGTGCGGTAAAACAATTTACTGCCCACCTGCGGTAAAGTAATATTTACAGCCAGCAAATACATGCGACAAAGTAGGTTTTTTTTATTAGTTCAATTATCTATTTTAGTTTGTTGCTATTTATACTCAATTTTATCTCACTCTATCTACAAAATCCATTTTGTAATCAATGAAATCATTCCAAAATAGGTTTGTTTCGCAAATAACATATTATATGATTATTTCACAATTTGATGGAATTTAGGTAGAATTTGTATCAAAGTGACTTGCAAAGTGTTTGCTTCGAACAATTAGATGCATGATATTGAATTTCACTCATCGTTCTCCTTCTCGCATAACCCAATCATGCCAAGTAAGAAAAGCTCATTAAAACGAAACAGCCAAACCCTCCCTCTTTCTTTGATTCTTTTCCTTCCCCCTTCGCTCGTTTAAATAAATTTAATTAAAATTCGAGAATGGCAAGGTATTTCGCAATCTAAAAGCTTTATATAATTCTTGAAATAATTCAAAACGAAAGCGCGAGAGAGCGTCGGCCATCTTAGGACTCTTTTCAACCCCTTTTTACACCCCCTCGGGACTCTCAGGACTGTATCGCCTGGTTTAGTCTGGGGTGTCCATGACACCGAGGTAAAATATCACTTTCCTTGACTACGAAAATTCAATTAATAATGATATTGACCTCAAAAAAAGAATTTTAATTGTTGAATTTTAGAAATACTACGACATGGATTACTAAAGAATAATAAATTTGCTCCATTGTCGCGGTTTAAATGAATTTTTGATATTTTCGTGCACGTGAAATTTAGTTTGGATTATTTAAGCTCTATTATATATGCAGTTATGGATAAGTATAATTTGGATACAGCTATATAGAGTATCTCAGAAACTTGTGTACAAATAAGTATCTGATGCGCGGAGGTAAAAACTAGAATATGTCTTATGTTGCTGGTTTTTATTCCACAGCGTTTACATATTTTTTACTTTTTTAGAGTGGGAATTAATTTCACAGTTTTTATTACACGCACTTCAATTTTCTCACGGGAAATTTTTTGGGTACGACAATTTATCTAAAATACTCTGAAATGTTCGACGACATAAAGGTGTTCTGCACAAAAATTCGTGTCTCTCAACAATTTTTCAGATTTTAGGAAATGAAATTTTCTGCAAAAATTCGTGAAAATTCATGGATAAAAAAACTTACACACCCTGTAAAATGGAAGCAAGTATCTTTTGTAGGAAGCATCATGTTTAGCTGAATTTTTCTATTTTTATCCGCTATTTTAGCACTATATACTTATTTATTTCAATGTTTCTAGGACGCTTTAAACAAAGCAAAGAATTTTTCTCTCTGTGGAGGTTAATTTTGCATCATGTAAATTCCTTACACCTGCCGCAACATAACACATTACCCTAATGACCAAAATAGTTTTTCGGAGTTTTGTCTTTTGGACATACATCAAACATTGTGTTATTCCTATAAATCTATTGAAATAACTAAGTTAGAGTCGAACCTAAATAAAATCTAATGTATCATTTCAACAGTTCCCGGACTAAAACCCACCCCATCTTTCCATGCTTTTTCCGTCGACGCAATTTCGTTTCCCTTTTGTCTTTAATTTCCATGGCCGCCTTCTTTTTGCCCTCTTAATTCCACCCTCGTTTTTACTTCGAGGGGCGAGCGAGCCGCCCCCTTTCCCCCCAGCATCCCTCCCGGTCCTTCTTTAGGGGATTGTTCGCGGGTCCGTATTGATTTTGTTCTTATATTTTTAATGGCGGACGGGAGTCTTATTAAAACTTGAAACGCTCTCAAACTTCCGTTTTAGATGGGAGCTACTTTTCATATTATTCGTGGAGTAGGTACTCCAGTACTTTTGACGATGTCGTTTCTAGTTTCCACAGTAAAACTTTAGTTTGTTAGCCAGGAAATTTAATATTATGAGAAAATGAATTAAGTGGACTTTTTGAAAGTTTTAAATACATATTCTATAGGAAGTTCGATGTTTTTTAAGAATTGAGAACAGGCTAGAAGACTCTACTTACAATAGTGTCATCATGTAATTTACTATACATATGTATTAAAATATCTTCACGGTAATTTAAAGTTAAACATTTGCCAACGAATTAAAGATAAATCGTTGATAGGTTAACTCAGGTTGTTCTAGGGTAAAAAAATAATCTCTAATGGTGAATATCAACCTCCATCAAAAATTCTAAAAAAATAACTTTTCCCACCTTTCAATGAAAGCTAAATGGCCAGAAAAAATTATTTTAGTTTGGAATATTTCGAAAAATGTGCATTTGGTCAAAACCCTGTAAACTTTATAGTTTTAAAGACCAGCGTTGAACGATGGTTGGAGTCTTCATATGTTCTACATAGCATGATTCTTACTTTGTGAGGTAATGATAAAATGTTTGAAATTGAGCTTGCTTTTTTTGAATTATATTTAAAAATTAGTAGAACGACTTGCTCTTTCTGATTCTGATTCTGAGAAGGATACAATATTTTCGTTAACAAAGAGTTTTTTTATAACATGTCAACGTTTTTTTTTTAATGAGTAAGATCTAAAATAATATATCAGGCCATTATTTATCAAGATTAATATGTTATGATAGGAACGTTTGTTAGGTTAACAATGAAACAGAAACTTCTCATCATGGTTGAGTTGTATGCAAGTCTGTTATCAAAAAACATATAATCAATAGATCTTTTTTATTTCGGCTAGAACTCAGTAAGTATGTGTGTTAATTGAAAGATGAAATATTAGTGAGATAGAAATTGGTATGTAAGAAAACACCGTCTGAACCATCTTAGTAAATAACGACCTTTGCCTTTTTGGCAATGGGGCTATGGCCCATTAAAAAAAAACACTCTTTTGAAATTCCTATATATAGCTCACGATAAAAAGAACTATGTATAAAATATATAAAAATAGAACGAAATCGACAATTCGTCTGATTTGAGGCTTCGGCAGTGTTCAGTAAACTTATTACTGTAAATCACAGATTATTATATAATAATCATGTCTCTCAGCGTCAACATCATCAGAATCATAACACAATAAATTAAGTGAAAATAACACAATTTTCTTCAAATTCCAGTCACTTTCCTGACAACTGAAGGCTAATCGAGAAGACGAGGTGCATTCCGAATGCGATACTGAATCGCAATTTAAATCACACACATTACACAGATATTAACAGCAATCATATCAATATCAACCCGAACAAACACTTAAGAACTTCACACGAGAGCTTATAAAAATGTACTGACCATTTAAAAACCAGAGTAGGACAGAACACCTGGCAAATAAGTTGAAAGTCTCAAATATGTCACACATTCAAGAAAGGGTCAACACCAATTTTCTACCTTTTTTGTCTGGCTTACACGACTCGTGCATTACATTATACCAGGATGGTCGAAAAACTACATTAAGGGCGTCATAACGACGTCCCTCCACGAACCTCTTGAGGAAGCTAGAGTGATGAATTCACTCTAACTACATTGTCGGCTGGAGTGGTTAATTCTGATTAGAGTTAGTAGGTACCTCACAGCCTCTAATTTTACAATAAATATTTTATATTAAATTAAATAATGAAGTTCTGGTACTCCTTGTTTGAACGCCCTTAATAAATCTCCACCAGGATCGTACGCATATACCTGCAGGCATGCATACATTAAGGAGAAGGGGGTTGAAAAAATTGTACCGACAACTGCTGAATCCTACCGGTCATTTGAAAACTGGACAAACCGGTCTTGGCCATTATATCAAGAAATGGTCATTTTTATTTTTTAATTGAGAGGGTCGCTCTTTATTTTCCGGGCAAATGACGTGACCTAACACCACCCTTAGGACTTAACACGTGGGAAAGGCCCGACGGCGATGGTCCCATTTACTTTTTAATAGCTGTCTGTTCAATTATTTCATTCACTACCAGATTTGAGTGAGACTGCATCAATCTGGTAAGCGTTCCAGGAAAAATTATGATTATGGAAGTGTAACAAAAGTATGAGGTTGATATAGTTGGAAAACTGATCAGATTGATATACTAGACCTCATTACATATTTGTTTGTAATCGGGGGTTGATGTGGTCCGATTATTGTCTACGAACACTTTATTACTATGCAAACACCTAGAGACACTAAAGAGGAGGGATGCTCTATTGAAATCATTTAATTTAGACTACAATGCCATGTCTATAATGATAGCTATAGATACGAAAGCATAAGTCTTTCCGGTGGATTTAGTCCCATAAAAATTTACTTCGACTCTCGGTCTAGCATAGGATATCACATCAAGAACAACTACACAACACCTACACCGAACAAATGATCGAGAATGTCGCCTTTCAGGTTCTATTGAACATTCCGTAGTTGGTAAATTTATAATCAGTCAATAGCACTAGGTTATCGATACTGCAAATCTCTCAATTTGCGTCCCAAAGGTTACTAAGCACACAGATTTCACAGAGCTTGCAGCTATTTTGCAAAAAATCTGATAATTACTAGGAGTTAATAGGGACTTTAAAAAATGTAAAAAAATATCAGGTTCGTATTAAAAGCAAATAAATTGATGATGATTCTAAAAATTCGAAACGTCACATTAAAGATCTAATGGCACCATTGTCTAGAGATGTGCTGAAAATTTTGAGAAAATATATTTTCAAACATACTCAGATAAAAACAAAAATCATTTAAACAAATATCGGATATTTTGGAAAATTTTCGCAACCAGTCGGGATTTGTTTAACATCAAAACGCGGTTTTGTTGACAATTTAACCTTCGTCCCATCGTGGTTTTAGAGATACTAATGTATAGGTGGTTGGTCGCAAGGGCTCGGTTTCCGAGGTACAGAATATTCATATGTTTCAATTCTTTTTTCATACGTATGTCTCTTTTTGAGACATTTGACTCAAAACTTTATGATAGTCCAGACCATTTCTAAAACCTTTAAAATCTTTGGAAATTCTTTGACGGGCTATTGTAAATATATTCAGTGTATGAACATTATTCGGTTTTCCTGATTTTACCTTCCTGTGATGCTCCTTTGGTAATTTTTTTCAGTATTTCGAATAAAATCATTTCGCGAACTTAACAACGTTTGGGTTATTCTGCCAAATCATTTCAAGCACATCATCGAACTGGCTATTAAATTTCCTGCAAATTTTCCCATTTAATCATTTTCTACCTCTTACAGTTTTCGAGATACCTATATATCTAGGCCCAATTTCAGACGTCCTGTACATGTAAATCTGGTCCGCTACCATGCTCAACATGGCGGAGATGGCTCACGAAGAGAATAGGGATTATTCTTCCCAGAATTAGGCTTCACTTAGCAAACTTTTTTTTGATCCACTGACTGTTCGTTTCAGCATCTTCTAGCGTATCATTTAGTCCTTGTTTTGCTCGAATCAGTGGTGGAAAATATGCTTCTGCTCATGCTTAAATTCCAACAAAAGCTTTCTGCCTAGTCTTGTCAGTAATTAGTGTTGCCATTAAAAAACAGGTGAATTAGCAGGCGCTATACTCTATTCAGCATTTTCAGCTAGGTAATTATCATAAAAGGCAAGGTGCAGACAAGCCCTTTGTGCAGCATCCCTTTTTCGACACGCGAACAGGTAGGTACCCGATTCATTCATCTCACGAGAGGGTGATTATAAAAGGGTCACTTTTTGTAAATGAAAAAATAAATTGAATTCAAAACAAGAAATTTAATTTTAAAACCACGAGAAATGAAACGCAATCACGAGTTTCATATTAGAAGGAACGAAACCCGGAGTCCTTCCCCGGAAACAAATGCTGAAACAAAGTATAACAGAAAACCGAAAACAATAGACAACGAAATGTCGCCGCCTGCCTCGATTTTAAAAACACATGTACGCGATTCACATGCAAATGTTTTCCTCTGTTTATCAACAGACCCGTGGCGTGTCCGCGTCCGCCGTCGAGGCGCTCTTTTGTTTTCCCAGTCATTTAGCTTTTCTTGGCCTTCCTCCTCGTTTGTTTCTGTAGTGTCCTCGTCTTTGTTCGACCTTTTGTATCCAAGCACAGAAGACCGTAAAAGGATGACAAGTTTCACCTGCGATTTTACGCATGGTACTCAGTCAATCGTTGACAGAAATTTTACATAAAAGTTGTTTATTGAGAAAATTCTAGGGTATCATCTTGCGAACGTAAATATGCACTTATTTCTCGGCTTATAAATTAATTCCGTGAAATCAGGTCAGTCTTTTGTTCGGGCTTCGTTTCAAAGGCGGCCCGAGAACACAAAAACAGCCAAAAAACAAACGACGAAATACAAAATTACACCCTTTCTCTCCATAAATTAAAACCAGGCAGAAACGAAAGGCTGTGTGTGCGACAAAAACAAAAGACTGTCTTTGTCCCGGCCATTTTGTTTTTGCTCCACTTAGTTGATTTAATGAGCCAAAATACGCAATTTCTTATTTAAAGGCTTTCCATCTTCTTTCACATGTCTCGCGAGAAGGTTTTTCCGTCTGCTCTCCTTTGAATTCGATAATTTTAACCCTTCCTTCAGCTTTGTCTAAAAAAATTGCTGTAATAAAAATTGTTCTGAATGTTAAGAGCTGGTTTGAATGGAAAGTTTGCCGAAAGTAAATCCGAAAGTGACCGTTACAGAGAGACATTTAGCCGCACAAACTTTCCCATGTGTTATTGCAAGGGACACTCGAGACCCTTTAGTCGCAAAGGAGCTATTAAAGGAAAAGGTAGAAAAATTTACATACCAAACCAGTTTGACCGCTCGTACCCTTTTGGTCAGCAATAGAAAACTGGCGGTTTTTTACCCCCATTATTTGTCCCTCGGGCATTCAGATTTAAAGAAAACTCTATCACTTTTCGATCTTACATGGGAAGGGTTGTGCACGTATTTCATGAGGGTTGCATTCTCATATGGCACGGTACAGTTTCGTTTATAAAGCGTCTAGAATATTATTTCAATATTCAAAATTTTAATACGTTTCATTAAAACTTAAATTAAACGATAATTTCAACTTAAATTTTACTTTACTTTAGAAATTAAAGTTTTGCTCTAAACTAAGATAGGACAGAAACTAAAAGACAATTTAAAACACTCCCCCTTTCTTGACAATGTTTGAAACCTATCTAGTAGCTCTTATTCTCATAATCACGCCACAGAGATCTTCGTAGTTAGCGAAAATTTTATCCAATTTCTTAAAAACTGAACTATTAAAACTGTTTCGTCCATATATGACTAACAAATATTGACAATGACTGAAGTTGACAAATGAGTGAAGGTACAATTTCAGCAAATGTCACATTTGTTCATGCATATGCAAAATTTCTAACCTCATTCATTTGTCAAATTTGGCCATTGTCAGTGTGGCGCATTATGTTTAGGAGAGTCATGCTTCAGCAATTCCACTGAAGCTAAAGTGTATTATATGCTATTTCAACTTATTAAAAATCAGACGGCGCCATGGATATCAATTTTTTTCCTTATATAAATAGTGAATAACAAGAAATAAGATAAAAAATAAAATCAGATGTTGAGTTCCCTGTCCATTTGTTTGCACCATTCGATACATAAAAAATTTATATCCAATTGTATTATAAAGGATTCTTCCTGACACTGTTTCACGGCCATAAACGAATTCATTATAGTCCTAGTATAATAAGGTAGGTGATATACGTGTGTCTAGCGTGAAGCTCACCATAACTGAATATTGTCATAATGCGAGAGAACTTGCGAGTTAGTCAATAACTGGGTAAGTTGAACGAAACCTCATTGCGTATGTATTACCAACAGTGCTTTATGACTAATTTCTTATTTATTTGTTAACAATTTTTATAAATCATAATTAAAATACCTTTGAATTAATTTAACCACAAGTTAAAAGAAACTAGTGGTCGCCAGTCTAAATTTAATCATAGTCAGTTTCACAGAAAAAATATATGTTTGGTACTTTATTCTACTAAGCTTATATATACAGCCGCTTTATTGTACTGGAACGATAATGAATACTTATGTCCGCAAAATATGTAGTATACTATAAATAGCCGCTTAGTACCAAATTGGTCGTAAATTAACTGTATTCGGCAAAATTACTCATGAACATATTCTCTTGTAATGATGTAAAATTATCAACCCAACAATAGTCACCTTTACTACGTGTTATTTCGGTACGTGTCTATACGCATTAATTCAAAATTTGACCACGACCACATGGAATATTTCTCAATGGGCAGTGTTATGGACGAAAAAACATTCGACTGTAATAAAGCGCTATCCCATCTATTGTGCCTTCAGCCCTTAGCTCACCTGACTTATTAAGCGCACTAACCCCAACAACGCTCTTCGCAACAACACGCTGTTAATATGCATCGCCAAGCTAAATATCTCGAAAACAGACGCAAATTCACAAACGACACAAATTTACTTTTTAGACGTCATCCCATTCTTACCTAAATATCTCCCTCGAGTCCCTTGATAAATTCGCGAGAAAGGCGATACAGTGACATTAAGGCAAAAGGGCTAAAATTTTAAGAAGGGCGGCTTTATATTCCTTCTGCATGGTAATGGCGAGGCATTTTATTTCGCCCCCTTCGTCCCGCGGCCCGATCCGCCGGGAGAGTTTCGAGGGCTTAAGACGACTCTTCGAAGACGATGATATTTTTCACGAGGGGGTGGAATATAGCCCTTCTTAAAACGGCATTTGTTCCGGTGAGGTATTGATTAGTTAGAGGGGGCTGGGGTGAAAAATTACTCAGCATGGAGAAAGAGACAATCGGCGTTGAAGGTAGACTATACAGTGCGATTTTTGTAACGCATAATGTAAATGCTTACGTGATAAATTTTAAATTTTATGTTTCCCTCGAATTAACCCTATTAAACTTCGCTGAATTACTAACTTAGCGATAATAATTGAATTGAGCCAAAATATCCAAAGTCCAGTATTTTTTCACCTTCCTTGTATATAAATGCTTGATAGGTTCACATACCACTTCAACGTGAGATATCAATTCAACACAAAAATGGTGTAAAAAGGTTCAAACATATATTTATCCATAATTTAGTTCGACCAATAATTCCTTGACTGAAGGACAATTACGCAAATTTTGCGAATGAAGACTTTGCGCACTCGAAAAAAGATTAAGCTAGCTTTGCGACTTGGAGGGTCTGCATCGGACTTCTAGTCCCGAAACCGTACAAAGGTCCAGAATTTGTCGATCTGTGTAGACCATTTTCTGAAAGAACATTTATATCGTGGGACTTCTAATTATAATCTGGCTCTTCTTTCACAGATATTCTGATAGAACATATCGGCGCATCCGGTGTTACGGAGGTCTATCAAAAGGTCCAATTCCTGCAAACTGTTATTTTAGATCCATCACTTATCTTCGGAACTACCAATCAACCTAGTATTACCCGGAATAGAACCATCAGCGCCGTTGTAATCCCGAATGCCGGACACCAGCCTTACATCCAGAGATTGACGCACGTGATTTAGTAAATGAGGGTATTATTTCTTTTACAAGACAAAAGTAGACTATTTACTGCCGTAGTGATATTCTTGAAGAAAATATATTTTTAGGATATTACGCGACTTTTTTACTCAACAGATTCATTGGCCTCATTCCAGCTATGCATTTAATCAACTTCAGCTCTCTTAAGCCAAGTTCCTAGAAATCCTACCAGAGCTCGTCAGTTCGATTCATCTCGAGTCAATGAAACGCCAGCGCAAATCGGCACTATCGAGACAAGTATGTCAGGCCTGCAGGAGAATATCCAATCAACGCCATCTACTGTATCCTTTCTGCAACATCTCTATCGAATTTTCCAATAGCAGGACTTTGTGCACAGGACTAACATAAAACCAGGAGTAATGAAGATGGATTCAAATAGTTGTAGGAACAATCTAAGAACATTAAGGTCTATTTTGACTAAAAGTTGCACGATTTAATTCTAAGAGAACTGAGGCTAAAATGAGATCAAAATTTTAACACGTGATTTCCTATGTTGCACGCTGAAACACACTGTATGAGGGTTGAATTCAATGTCCGTCGACAGCTGGACAGAAGTTGACGATTATGGCCAGCGGGCATATGTTGTACATTCAAAATAATCCATTGGTCAAACCGGTTATCCGGTAGGCTGCGATGATCAGGAAGGGTCAACGCTCAGGGTCACTCTTCTAGAGCTCAATGCAATGGCTTTGGAAAAAGTAGGAACAAGCTGCTAAAAATTTATTTTATAATCTGCATTGAATGCCATGGAGGAGGGCAATAATAATATCTTAAGGTATTTAAATGAATAAGTCGTTACCCATCCACACCACTGACGTTTAAATCTTCACTAAACAAAGATGGCCGCCTTAAAACTAACCTCAATTTATCAATGTCTTCAAGATAAGGCCGCACAATAGAGTGTGTAAAACATCCTTTTGTTTCCAGTTATACGCAAAACAAGGAACACTGGCTGCCGCTAAAACAAACAATGTTCGTACAATGACCAGGGACCTTACATCTATTATACAATGTTTTGTTTTCCTATTTTATGTTTCCTTTATCGCGTGCTCTTAAGGGTTGCGGATTTTCTTGCTTTTATTACCTCCCTGTCGCGGTTTCAGGCTCGAAGAGTGGAAATAGAACACATCAATTTGATTTAGAATAGCAGCACGCATATACATAGAATGAAGGACATAATGGGCCATTATTTGGCAAACTTAGTATATCCATTTTCGATGCGGCTATACCACTATCCGCTCACGAAAAAGTTCTCAATCCCCTTCTACAGTTTTAATAGTTTTCAAAGCGGAAAATGTGTGGTTAAATTTATTCTATATACCAGGTGTCCAAGTATACCTTAGATATGAGAGATTAACGTGGAAAATCGGTTTTTATTTTTTTGCGCCTCTACGGATCACCCAATTGAAATTTTTTTACGTGGTCATAGTACTCAAGATCGGCCATAATTTACATTTTTCAATCTTACAGTTAGAGCTGTTTTGGTTCAAAACGCCTCGAAATTTCAAAAGTTTAAATGTTCCGCGTAACCGTTCGAGGTTATGATTGAGGCTCAATGTCAGAATTAAACAAACACAAAGTCGTCCACGATATAAATGTACAAGCCCCATGCCAAATAAACTTTCTATTTTTGCTTATTTCCAAGCCATTTTTAACTTATTTGCGAGTTAATTCAGTGAAAAATCAATGGAAAATCTGAGGATAATTATCATGTGAACTGCTCTGATGCCCCCACAGTAAGTTGTTGATTAACCTCTGATGACGACACAAAGACATAACCTATATATTTTATCTCACTCACTAGACAGAATCTCTGCGGGAAATTTTAAATTTAATACAAAATACACATTTCCTGTTATGATCATTTTTGAAAAATTGTGTGTAGGGGTTTGAATTGTTTTTAATCAAAAATTTTTATTTGTAGATTGTAAAAATTCTATTGATTTATGTTTTACTATCATGCCCACGACAGAAAACAATTACACGAAACAGTCGGATATCGATATCCACAATTATAATTATCGAACGATTACACGCTACATTGAAATTTTTGAAATTTACGTGCGGTTTGAGCCAAAACGACTTTAATTAGGAGATTTAAAAAAATACAAAATAATGGTCGATCTTGAGTACTATGACTTTCACGGAAACGTTATTCAATTGGATAATCCGTGCATGCGCAGAAAAATAAAAACTGATTTCCGATGTTAAAAAGTCCAGGATTCGTCGAGACACCTAATATACAGGCATTAATTATGACAAAAAAATTCATATTAAAATAGATCCACTAACGATTCTGCAATTTTTCACAGGGTTAAAATTATGAGTGAGGTCCCTTCATGATGTATTTGGACTGAGCCTCTACGTTAAGCTGGAACAATTGTTCATCCACATAGTCAGTTATTATTAGAAAAGTACATCTCGAATGAGAAATTTGATTAACTAAATCACTTACATTTGGCATTTGCCGATCTATGCTCATGTGTTCTCATATAATAATTACCGGATTTTACAAATTAGTAAGGTTAAATTTTCAGCTAATGTAAAATTTCATTAGGAATTCACTTAAATTTCCCGAATAATTGATTCACACTGTCAGTAATTTAATACATATGTACCTAATAAAATTTGACAATTGGTAAATTTCTGCCCTTAATTAATTCCCAGATTCAGCAATTTTCGCTAACCTTAATTCACACAGGGGGGAAAATAGCTACATTACATTTGTATCCGACGTTTACAAACTTAAAAGTATGACAAGTTTTGCACGTTAATTTTAATGTTTTGAGTGTTATACGCATTTTTTCATTTTTGCTGTTTTTCTCACGTTGTTCATTGCTATGAGCGGTAAGCAAAAATAACATGAAAGGCATAGAAATCGCACACTATTATTGCAATATAAAAAAAGATGCACAGTGCTAAACCTAAATTAAAAAAATATTTTTGCCTTGTAAAATCAATACTTTTTGCGTTAGTCTGTTCCTAATTCGTTATGTTTTATCAATATCCACTTATCAATTTGTGAAGAAAACCTACAAAATGACATGTTTCCTTGGATCAGGCTCCTTTTTACCACTCAATAATTTTTTGTAATAAGCCAGGAATTGGTCAATTTCGAAATTTGAATGCGTTGCATAAAGTTCCTTGCAAAAGTATAAACTTTTTCACCTGTTAAAGTTCATTAAATCGTGGCCCAAAAATAGATGTTTTATTTTACAATTTAGGAAATAACAGTTTTAGATACGAGCGCAAAAGCCATTTTGTTCAAAATTCAACAAGGAATGCAACTTTAAAAAAGTAAATAATCAGTGACATACAATAAAAAAAATGGAGTTATAGGTTTTTAGAAGTTTTTATACGTATGTATGTAATCATATCTGTTAAAAATATCAAAGTCCAACTTCCATGGGTAACGAGTTCCATTTCACAAGTGGGGACCGAATGGGAATACGTGGGGTATTTTAACGAAATGCGCATGTAGCGGATTCGTAATTTTACGCATCACAGTGCGTGTGCAAAGTTGTCTATTTTGCATACAATCGTATAAAAACGAGTTACCTGTTGGCTGACATTATGTGTATGTTGAAGATTACAGCGAGCATTGATCTTAATGCTCTCGGGAACCATTATCGACGTCCCGCAAATAATTATCAACTTCCCCTAATCTCCCGGGAAGCGAGGAAACGTCCCGATTTCCAGGCCCAGGACGTCGCACGACTCGAGGCCATTTTTAAAAGAATGATCGTCCTTTCTTTTCCCTCGCCACTAACTTGACGGCGTCGAGAAGAAGAAGAAGAATTCCAGAGCCGATCAATAAAACATCCGAACGTCGCAGAATGGCCGCCTGCCATTGGCCAGGACAGGCCAAGAATAAGTTTTTCGCGGAGGGTTGCGCGGGGCTTCCGCCTTGTTTTTCGCCCGTTTCGGGGGGTTTTTCTCTCTTTAGTTTATTATTTTCGCCGCTGCTGCCGGGACGGGTTTCTCTCCACCCCCCCTATCTTTTGCTTGTCAGAAACACCTTGTTTGGTGCTCCCCTCCGTCTCTGTTGCTTATTAGATTGGTCTTTTATTGAACTAATGTATGTTTGATGAATGTTTCGTCAGCTCAGCGAACGAATTTTCTCTCTTTTGTTCTAGAACAGTGATTAAAAACTGAAGTTAATATAGAAAGAAGAATAGAACGGCGTTATTCTCTTTTATTAGTATAGTTTATCACTTTCATGTTACTGCTGCAAAACCATGAGTAGAACATGAAGCCTAATGTTAATCGGAATCTGTGTCATTTCCTTTACTTTCTTGTTTACCTACTCCTTATATTTTTTCGCATCTCGCTTTATTAAAGTTTACTAATTTACGTCTCTGGCTATCTTTCCCTAACATTTGCCTTCTAGCTCATGTGTTCTCTCTATGTCAAATTATTTTGTTTCGGACGGATCACTTTATCGTGTTCTGCACTTTACTGGTTGCGACCGGGTAATCAAACATTACAGTACTGGATACCGTAATGTTGTTGAGCAATCTTACCAGACTAATTCGGAATTTATGGTTTGAAATATTGCATCCCTTTCCAGAATTATCCAGTTACACCAATTACACATTTTTCTGTTGCTGTGGGCATAAGAGGCACTAATTTTAACTTTTTCGTATTCACTTTTTGAAGCAAAATACTGAAATATTTATAAAATGAATAGAAAATGCATTTTACACTGACAGGTTTAGATAAATACTTAATTGTATGCCACTGTATCAGAATGACAAATTTGGCTGTTGTTACAGTGTTCGGCTCCTTCAGTCGTCTCGTCCGTAAAAACTCGTGATGTAATTAGCCACTTACCGAACTTGTGGCGTAAATAAGTATTACATCGCAAAACGAAGAAATTATCGACAGATTTGTATTTCTTACGTTACCTTTCATAATTAATGTTGTGGAAAAATTCGCTTACCCGTAAAATTTGTAGGTCAATGAGCATTTACAGATCAGTAGGTCCTCATGGATATTCACGTTGTTTATTAAACGCCAATTAACTTCTGGCTTTTAATTACTTTAAATTATTTTAAACACAATTTTTGTTCATATTTTATTGCTATTAACCTCAAGCTACTCCCAAGCTTACGCCTATTCAGAAGTTAAGGATCGACCTGTGATGTATGACTGCAAAAGATCATTAGAATTGCGAGTCATAACGTGTGATAACGATTGTACTGAAAACTACATTGTTTAAGTTATACAAACTTTCACTTTAGATGAAAAAGTAACCTTTTAAAGCAAATGAATATGTGAATGAATGAATATTCCAGCAAAGTTAAAAAGCTGGTCTCGCATGTTTGTATAAATCCAGTAAACTTTAACAAGGTTTTTCACTCATCCGACTTACCCCTGTGCAGGGATTTTTAATTACTGAATATGATATTTATATTAGCCTTTTAGCAAAAAATTTGTTACTCTTTGAGTTGCGAAAACTAGAGGAACAATGTACAATGAGATTGCCATGAAGACTAGTACTAGAGTCTTTTGATACGTATCAGATTCCCGCATGAATTTTGCAATATTCTATAGATTTAATTTAATGTACATACATGTACATAAATCTCATAAACATTTTATTTATAAAATTTTCTCTTCATTAATATTTTTTTACAAATTTCGCATATGTTCCATTTGGATCGATTAGAAAGAAGAATTGCAATTTTCTTTATCAGAAACATTTACATTAAAGTTCTGGTTCATGTTCGCCTGGTGTAAAAATGTTTCCTACATTCGACTAATTTTTGAATGTATTGAAGATTTGACAATAACTTACGCACATGCTTTTTGGACATTTTCGATTCGAGAACAACATGCGCGTGCTGAAATAAAAAAAGTTAAGTTATTCATTTCCAATTTATCAAACCAAGGTTAGTAATGAATGTGCAGTACTAATATTAAGAAAGTATGTGCCCTCACTAGTACACACTCAGTACGATAATATGGCTGACATTCCCATTGTATTATTTCGCTATTATGTTCGGTCGCATGACAGTCGGGAGTAAATATCTTCCACTGGCCACATTACCGTACTAAAAGCGTATTGCCACGTACGTCCGAATTCACCTTAAAATTAACCTGGGCACACTGCCTCAATTCATTTATTATTAAAGTGGAAAAATAGGATCCACATAATGTCATCAAGTATCGACATCTTTCCTAATAATGTTTCTATTTACTTCACTCACTACATGACATTCAAAATCCATAATCATCCAATTGAATTGTCACCGATAAATGATACAATCTACAGGGAAGAAGAGATATAGAAAGGGGATAATTCGATGATATGTCAAGCCAAACCCCAATATCTGGATTTCCTGTATAATTATTTTAATTTAATAATCATTCTATTCGAATCTACATGAACTGTGAAATTCATGTAAATAAAGACGAGAGGCTCTGTAAGATAAGGTAGTCATTGGATTGATGGGGCTGTAAGCGCTGTAAGCTGCCCCAACGCACCGCCTGACTTATTAATGGTTGGATCAGTCGTTGAACTTATCAGTCGATGTTTCAACTTATCTGTTGTTAGATCCATCGTAGAATTTATGAGTCGGTACCCAATTGTCTCAACCCAAGGACTGAGTTTTATATCAGTCGTTGAAGCTTTAAATAAACTATGGTCACGTATTTGCATGTGAAGGGTAGGGATGCACGAGGATAACCTTAGAACCACTAAACATAAAAAAAAACAGTAATTTTCGATATGACAAATCTGTAGCTCAACAGCGGTTTTTAACATATTGATCATTCTTAGATGTCGTATGTTACCGAATTAATGGTAAATTTCAAATCTTCGGGAGTCAATTTTCTAAATTGTAGCTCTGAATTATCAACGCTGCTTATTTGTTGGAATGTGAGCATTAGTTTCTGAATCAGTGATCCATTGGTCCGGTTACGTCAATCAACCAATTGTAAGAAAAAATTTAATCATAGATAGATACAAAATAAACATATATTATTTATTTTTTATGGGAAACTCTGGTCCATGCCGACATAAAGCATAACTCAAAAAAAAATTAAAATTAAACAGCAATGTTATGTGTTATCCGTCTGTTCCAAACACGGGAAAGCGGAAAAATAAAATACCACCCGCCGGAAAAAGCGTTTATAAACATTTGCATTAACGGTGCTTTTAATTCGAAAAAAGTTTTGATGCACTAATTAAAAAGTGTAACCTTTGTAATATAAATAAAGCGGTGTTTTAAATGCCTACGGAAAGTTAAAAGCAACGAATTTAAAGAAATGGAAGTTGCAAGATAATAAGAATTTGTAAAAATAATAACTAAATAAATGGGTGAAGTGTGACTGAGATATTATGATAAAAAAGAATTCCTTTATTAAAAGTTCGGAACATTGACCTCATACTTTTCAACAACAATATCCCGACACACCATTATGAATGCATTAAATTTTATTTTGTTATATATGTATACTGTTCCGACTTCGGGGACTAGAATGATTCTAGTACATTCGCTTTCAACGTAAACCCGGAATTAAATCGACGAATAAAACACAACTACCATTCACACAATCACTACTAAACACTTCAATATCGCTTATTACAATTGCTTTGTTCTTATATGTAGGTGTACTAGTTTTGGACTAATTCGCTCTTAACTATGATTCCATTATATAACTAAATGTCTTGGAAATAAAACATTTCACAATTTTCTTACAAACAGACATATCCACAAAGAATTTTTAAAACTTTTTTTCACATTTACCTTTTATGTGCGACGGCCGCCCAATCACCTTAACAATACTTTATCTTACTCTAAGTACATTTTTGGGGGAATCAGGAACGTGGAGAGAAATCGTAGAAGTATGGAGAGAATGTTAGAAGTCTCGATCGACAATAATAGTAAATTTAAACCACGACATATTTGAATTTGTTCTTTAATCAGATTACATGCTTCAGGTCAGAAATATTTTCTGAGTAATTTGGTTTTAAAGACGACTTTCAGCCCAAATGACGCAACCGTCTTTGTCCCAGTTTAATTTAAAATTTGTCACTGCCGCCATTAATAAAGAAAACTTGGGCTGGGAAAATGGAGAGCAAATATTTCAGAATTTCCCAAGAAAACCTAGTTGGATTGCTTAACGGCTGTTATCCATCACGTTCCGCCCGCCTTTTGGGTTTTCTCAATTAAATACAGTGGCAGCCCTATACGAGTCCGAAACTTTTCAAAAATATCTCTAAAGTGTAATCAAAAATCTGCGAAACTTATGTGTTACGAGCTCAGTACTTCAGTTTGCAGCAAGTCTGTTTTATCAACTTACAATGTCATAAACGGGATGCAGAACAGGCTAAAGCAAACATGATACGCCAATGTTAAAGAAGTGTCTTTTATCTTCCGAAAACCGCAGAGAAGGCTCTTCCTCCGATATATAAAGTGTATTTCTTAGCTTTTCTGCCATTTATTTAATGTCTCGTAAGGTATTTTGGTAAACGCCCTGTCTCGGTTAATGAAGCCCGCGGAACGGTTTCTGGCGAATTAATTCATTACTATCCAGATACATTTTACGTGCCTATCTATTTCGATGAGGGAAAAGTTTGAAAATTAGGTCCCTGATGGATATAAGACCATTAATTTTCGCAAAAACTGTGATATAAGCAGTTCCGCTTGAACGGGTTTTAGTTGGTTGATGGATTCGAAGACTTGAGGCAAGTAAAGTTTGTCAATAGTCACAATGCGCCGTTTAGCAACTTTACCAGAGAATATAAAACTATTAGATAACTATTAGACTCTCCAAACTATTAATAATCAAACCTGTAACGATGAAACATGGGGTAAATATAGTACTTTGCAAAATATGTAATGTCTGAAAAAAAAATCCAAAGAAATCTCAAATTACTTGAATAATAAGAAAATAAGAAGACAGAAAAAAAAACATTTTTTTTATTTAGGTATCTCTTTATCCTGGAATATCTACTTTGACATTTTTTTGACATGTACAAAACGAAGAAAGGAAACTTTTAAATTTAACGAGAAATATTTAATTCATGGGTGAGATAGACCGGCTATACCTCATGCTTATGAAAATATGATTCATTCATTGTTTTTTCATTTTTGCTCCGATTAAAAATAATTTTTCATATAATATATTATTTTCTATTCGAAGACGCCATATTGCGTGAGTTGAATGACTTTTCAAATTGTTACGAACGACATATGGTTCTTTAAAATTTTCTAAAAGAGCTTAGAAAACTATTCGGTAATGTAGCGGCTTGTAGAACACATTATTACTATTACATTTCGAAAACGTAAAATAGAGGGTTTTGGATGGATTTTTAAACGTTTTCTAAAAACAAACACAACTGTTCTCCATTAGAATTTACGAATGTACCATGCAGTTTCGGGAACATTCTACGTAAAAAAGCGGTCTAATAATGTTTATTTTCAAAATCACCTTTGCCTGGAATTTAGAGTAAAGTTAAATATTATGTTATATTTTTCAGAAAAAAAAAACGCATTAGTTTGTCACCAAATTTTTTTAAATGTTGCGTATTTAAACTCTGTATTTTAAATTGATAGGATTCTGAATACCCTAAAGAACGAACAAACTATTTTAAAAGATGGCTGTTTATAAAATGATTTTAATTAAAAATAGTACTCCATCGTTTTTTAAAATTTACAGACTTCTGGGCCGTATGCAGCTACTTACATAAAATCCATGCTAATATTGGTCCATTTCTCACTTACAAAATATGCACATTTTTGTATTTCAGTTCACATTGAGCGTAAAGGTAAAATTAAATTAATAAATGTACCACAAAATCGAAAAATTCATATTTCTAAACGTTATAGTGTCTAAATTTGATTTTTTCCAAAATCCAAACATAACCACATTTCTGTAACCCTGTCGAAATTGTAGTCTGGCCGATGATACGAATCGTCCTAATCATTAATTTTTGAGGATACAAACTAAAGCAATTTTTTTTATGATTAAAAATGACGATATACTTCATATATAATTAAAACAAGTTTCTTTTAGCCTGTTTTACAACGTAAATAGTTTCTGTGGCCATTTAAAATTTGGACTTTTAATGTAAATATAATTAAAGTTTCGCTTTTTGATACATATTTGCTGCAGTCTGCGTGATCTTAAAGTATGATATACATTAAAACCTTTGTGTATGGACACCTCTAAATAACCGAAAATTCTAGAATCTTTTTTTGTCAAGATATCGAAATATGTCAAATTATCTTTTAACAGCATATAGTTTTACCTAGTTACAACCCTTACGTGTAAATTAAGTGTTAATGTCAAGAAAGAATCAGCGGCATGTCCGGTCTTGGGAATACATTTTTTTGCTCTAAGGCCGCAAAAAAGTTTTCAGGCTTCGCTTAAATGCGAAAGAGAAATATTTCATAATAAAATTAAAGTGGCAAAAGACAAAACTATAACAGATTATTTCAGTTGAATTGGAGGAATTTTAATTGCTGGTTTTTTGAATTAGTACATTAGATTGTACTGAGGTATCTTTTAAAAGTGCTTTTTATGTTACGATGTTTATCGCATAAAGCATATTTAATAGCATCTTGGGAGCCTGTCTTTTCTTTAAAATTTTTCCATCGATGAACTCGACAGTTTACACACATGAAACTGCGCACTTGACAATTTACGATTCTCGTGGGCGTCCGCATTTAAGAGGTTTTACTGTACCTATATTTGGTAATAAGAATTTTAAACGGCCATTACGCGCTCATGGGAACCATTGCATAAGCGCACAGGAATTTAAATTGCCAATTTAAAAGGTTGAAAAATAGTAATTTTTAGTATACCTTACATGGAATTTCACTTTTTAATGTATTCCTTATGCTTGTAAAAAAGAATTTAACTCGTATATAATAGTTTGTTCCTACTCTTGTTTGCTATAAAAGGGAAAAAAGGAATATACGAGTAAAGTGGATATTTGATTTCATTCTAGCTGCCGCAAAAGTGCACTCTTTAAGCTAAATAAATTTTTGCCACATATAATCATTCGGTGATATTTTCGGAAATGAAATGACGCGAAAAATGCTTTAAAACAGTTAAAACAACGTTTTATTTCCAAAGATTGAAAACGGATAATGCTGAACTAAACTTTTCTAAAGTTAATAAATATTACTAAAATATACGAAATGTGGTGTTTAACACATAAAATAACTTCCGAAAATTAACTATCCTGGCCGAGGGAAGGGGAAAGTACGTATAACATACTCATTAATCACCATCGCCATCCCATAAATACCACATTCAAACCAATAATACCCCATAAAAAGTGTTGACGGAGGAGATGAAAACATATGTGATGACAAGCGTAATACACTCGAATCAATAAAAAAAGAAAAACAAAAACAACCCCTCCATACGTAAAGGGACATAATACGTTAACACTCTGTCACCGAGGGTTAAATAAAGTTATAAAAAAAGACAGAAAAACCGCACTAAGTGCTTTGTTAAATTTGTGGCCAGCGGTCTTCCCTTGCTTTAAGTTTTTTTTTTGTATTTTTTTTAAGGAGACTAATTTAATTTTTTTTATATGAAATTTTAAGTGGCATCAATATATTTTCTAATTATGTAGTTTAATAGATCTAAATGATATTGGTCCCAGTAGGCACGTTAAGGTGACCTACACGATTGACGCGACGCGAACTTCCGTTAGCAGTTTAGTGCGGTAAAGAAACTTCCACACGTCTTAGGTACAATATATGTATCTCCTACAAGCGCATGTCTGACAACTTTAATTTCGACTAAATAATAACGTACGGTGAAATCTTATCCCGCACACGGGTGGTAAATAATTTTACCGCAGGCATGTCAACGTCAAATACCCATAAAGTGCTGATACTGACGCATACATCTTTGATTGTCATCCATTTTTTACGGGTTTACCATTAAATTGTAACTTTTAGCTCGTAAATGCATGCAGTAAGCTCAGTTTACTGTACACTCATGGGTAACATTATTTACTAATATACAAAACTGCATCTTTATTCGAATATTTAGAGTATTCCCACACTAATAATAATAACATGCCAACAATATTCCACAAGGTTTTGCTGTCTACACTCTTATTCAAACACAACACTTAACTTCTCCTATTTGATCATATTCTAATCTAAACCTCTTTACAAGAAATTCATTGTCCTATAGATATATCATGTACAAAAAACTCCCACCGTAAATGCTGTTCACCCTTACAAATTATATTTGGGACACAGTTTCTTATACCAATAATCCTGAGGGGTGATCGTGCACCCCTCAAAGGTATTTTTTAGGGCCCTCATCCCTTTCAGTGGATCAATAGTTATACAGTTCTCTGTTGCGTTGCCGGACGTGATGCATTCCTTCCCGTGTAGACTAGATGACTCTGAGCGGTTTGTAGGTTACCGGGTTTGGTCATAGAGGGCGAAACATTGTGTTTGGGGTTAGAAAAGGGCTGAGTGATTTTTGCAAAATCTACGTTGTTCATATTTGAACCGATTTGTTAAATTATTGATATAGTTTTTCTCTTTTATATTACATTTATTTGTATTATAATAACTTGTTCTAGTTTTCATGGAATTATTATTAAAACTTAAATATACAGGAATTATTTCTATAAGATTTATTAGGAATATAGGAATGTTGTAGTGACTGATTGTAGCTTTTGGGCACAGTTAGAGTAATTCAAATTCGCTGTTCACCATTGGCGTCTCTAAAATCCCCAGAGATACGAAATCGATTAAATTAGGGCACAATTTTATGCCGACAAAACCACATTTTTAAATTTAGAGAAATTCTACTGGTTCCGGAATTATTTTTAAAAAATTCAATATGTTACAAATAGTTTTTATTTTCCTCTTGAGCCTAAAACAAATTTCCCTTTTTGATGTAACGTGTCAGATTTCCTACATGATCATCAGCGTAATATTTTTATATACAAACCTGACATTTTCATTAATGCCTCCTAATTGTTATATTTTTGTAAAAGTAGTTTTTTCGGAAACTATGTGTAAATCCTGCGAATTTACGTGTTCTTCACCCTTTTGGACATTGCCATGGATACATTGAACACTGTTCAACTGAGTGCTTTTGGATGCAACATAATAGGGCTGCTGATGATGTGAATTGACGATTTTCTAAAGTTCAGCAATTTAAGCAGTTGATGAAACAAGTTATTTTCGACCATTTATTAGAAACTATTTGTAACTATTATTGCTTTTTTAAAGAGTTAGGGCGATGTTAGGAGAACAATAGACCAGAAATGAATATGAAGAACGTAAACATTTCAGAATGGAAATTTGTAAATAAATCTGTTGTGTGGCTATTTCATTGATTGTATTAAAATAGGAGAGAAAATAATTTGAGGAGACAAACAGAAACAACTACTTCGAGGACTAATACCCCTACGCTGACATTGAGCAACACTGTTTTCCTCAATGAGACAATAATTTACGCAATTTCCTATCAAGCTCTATACCTAGAGTTTAATTGAATAGAGGATTTATTTTCTTTGAGAAATAGACTAAGTTTTCCTATATATTTTACAATAAGAAAGATGACCGGCTGTTGGTCAGCTGTGTCTCAGAGAACATTGCAGAGCATTGAAAATTCTAAAATTAACTAAATTAATAATGAACCGTGAAGAATTGATTAAATTTAAATTCTCAAGGACCGCTGGGGAATATCTAAAAGGATAATACTAGAAATTTAAATTTTTATAAACTTCTTAAATTTTTCAACTTGACTCGAAATTCAACAAATGCTGCTTCACACGTAATATGTTCAGGACTTATTTTTGTCTAAGAAACCATTAAAATTCAGGTTCCTGGAAATATGTTTTAATAAAGACGTAAAATAGTTGTGGTCCGTCAGAAATATGTTTAGTATATATTCAGCAGTCTTTTGATGGCATCTCTCATTAACTGTGCCAGGAAATACCACATTATTAAACGAGCTTCTGATTGATATTATCATTCCCGATGAAAAATTTCCTTGAATGAATACAATACTTGTATTACAAATGGTGCGTGATAAAACTCACATTCTATCACTCCCAATAGCATTTGTTCCACTGTAGGGATTAATAGGTGTATCATGTGTTTAGAAACAAATTCGAAATTCCTACACTGTTATGGAGCCGCAGACACAAATGACTTTTCTCATAAAGTTCTTGATGTTTTTGAAATCAAGAATGGTATTAACAAAAGAGTTGCAACAATATTAATTTCCTAAATACGAGGTAATATTTGTTTAGTTTTTTTTATTATTCATCATTTTCCTATACATTCAGAAGTTACTGAAATCCTTATACGTAAGGCATTCCATTAAAACATATCGACCTGAGCATCATTTCTTATGAAAAACTTAACGTGTAATTACAAGTATAGCACAGGTATATCATCCAATGATTGCTTCATGGAACTTGCAGGTCAAAGTCGCAATGCAATACAAGAAATGCTATTTACCACGATATTTTCCTCCACGCCAACTGTTCCATCCTATAGCTCAAACCGCAAGAATAACACTCGTTCGTTAACTACCTGGGTCCTCTTATATAATTTCATAACCAGCAACTGTCCCTCTCTAATTAAAAACCCCGAACCCTTTGCCCTTATGTCCAAACTCAATTAAGTTTGAAAAACGGAAGTATAGTTTTTTGCCACATCTCGTACAATAAGACAATACCTTTGTGTACTAGAAAGGTCCAAACCCAACTATCCCTTTATAATTATTAGATTTTTTTGGACTTATGATACGAGGGGATGTGCAATAGAACCTGGTAGGTGAGTGTCAATTTTGTATGGTTCCGTTTATTTACGATTTCACAAAAACTTCAATTTGTTTTAGTGCTTATTATCTTCTTCCGCATTTGGAACGAACAATATTTTGTGGTGTGTAATTTTTTTCTATCAGTGTAATCACTATAGATTGGGTTTGTTAAATTTGGTGTACCCCTGATATATCGTGGTTATATCCAGCAGCCGTAAGGGTTACACTAAAAGGGGACAAAATTAAAAATTCGTACCTGTTTCAATTGAATGTCCCAGAGGGGATGAAAATTTTTTGCGTCTGAATTGAGAGATTTTTGCATGCAGACAACTGACCCCTCAGTTTTTGAAGTCTTTAGTTCAACGGTCGAATCTTGTGAGTGAACATTCGATATCGTCGGCATTTTTCGCCATCGTGATGATTTTTTCGGGCAAAATCTGGACATATCTGGCGAAAATCAAATCCAAACGCAAATGGACCGATAGAATTTCCATAAAACATTCTTTCAAAAAAACTACCGGCAAAATGGGCAAATAAATTACGTCATCAACAATGCAACGTATCTCAGGGCATATCAGTGCAAATACCGGGCTATTTATTTATTGTTAAGTTTCGTTAATTAAGTTTCCCCCAGTTAATTTATTTAAGTTTAGCGTAGTGTAACAAGCTGTAAATAGTGTTGAGCTTATGTGCGTGTACATAAAGAGCTTCCTAGGATATTAGTCTTCCAGATCCTTGGAAAGAGGAGCTGTAAGATCACGTAAGGTAAGCTTTATTTGGAGAAGTTAAAATGTTTAAAAATTCAATATAAAAAGTTAACTCGAACGAGGGAGGGTTTCGGCAAAATATTTCAAAAACCCGGACTAAATTATCTGTCCGGTTTTAATTAATATTCCATCCGATCTTAATAAAATTACAAATTAAATCCAAATTTCTAAATTAATCCAATTTTCCTAAACAAACCCAATTTAAGCTCGCCCTATCTCTTCAACTGGCGACTTATCAAATTTTAAATTTTAATATTTTTCTCAGATTTGAACAATTGAAAATTAATTGGAGTCATTTCTTCGTTTCGTCTTGTTAGGGATGTCGACCAGTGACGTCCTTGGAGAAAATTAAAGAATTCTTCGTATGCCTTCTATAATTTTTTGTTTGATTTCTAATGAAAAGTATTATTGCCGAATGAAGATGCAACATCTTCAATTTGTTTTTGTGAATTCACATTCCTGAGTGTTGATTGTAAAAATCGCGTATCCCCTTGAAAATGCGCCAATTTAACGTTATAATTATGAAAAATATAAATAATAGGTTCAATAAATATAAGAAATATACAAATGAAGTTTTCGACTCTAAGAGAACTCTAATACTAGAAAATATCAGGGTGATTTTTAATTATTTTAACCGCTTATATTATATATCAAGAACTCAGCAGAAAAATAACTCTAAATTTCAGAAAAGCGTAGTTAAGAACTAGTGTTAAAGTTTTAGACAAAAATTTACTATGTTTTTAGCTCTCTAAAACTGCTAGAGATGTGGTAATGAAATTTTGTAGGACATTACAGCATTAAAAGCTTCCATTTCGCGATTAATTTTCGATTTTGTTGGCCACCAGTAGCGTGCATGTTAACAAGTCACTATGTCCTCCATATCAAGGATGTTCTTTAATGTCCCTCGCTATCACATGAAAACTATAAAATGCGCTTGCGTTCCATAACTGTGTGTCAGTTCGAGGCAGCCATTGGCTTATTCCGAAACAATTGAAGCTGATAACAATATGTTTTTGCATGTAACTATATTTATATTTATATCCACATTAATGCATTTATGCAAAATTTGACGTTTTGGGAAAACATCAAAATTATTGTGAACTCTGCATTTATAAATGATCTGGAAACGATGATTAATTCCGAAACTGCCATTTTTTCGCATTGTAACGATAATTGTCAATTAAATAATTTTGTATGCATTGCCGTTACAATCATTCACCTACGATTTAATTAATTAATTTTTTTGCTAATATCTTCCTTTCTACAACAAAGACCGAATAACATATGACATCTATAATACCGAGATCAGTCCAATTTTTTTTAATACGGACCTGGATTTTTTTCATTTTTAATATCGTTTCAGGTTATGACTTTGAACTGTAACGTGTCTATGGATATTGTATCAACTCAGGTTAGATTAGATTTTGTAACTCTCATGGTAGTTCTTTACGTCTTCACCCACCTTATTTCTGCCGGCATCCAAAAATGATTCAAAAATCAATAAAAAAGGTTTTTATATTAATTTTAGCTTACACTGTTTCCTCCAGAAGCATTTTTTGTATGTGTGTAATAATTTGATCAAAATCGTTTAATCGTTCACAACTAAATCCGTTTAATTCTCATATGCAAAATATAAGTGAAACACAAATTATCGATAATTTTTAAGAAATTTGCATGAACGTTAATGAAGTTACCAAAAAATACTAATTTTTTGTTTGACTTGCATTAGTGCCACGATTTTCACCTTCAGGACAAGTTCATCTTTTTTTTACAAAATTAAAACATTTTAAATGTATTAATATGGTGGAGCCTATAGTTGCACTTGTGTAATTTAAAGCATAAAAAAAGTATTGCGTTCTTAAGATACCAGATTCGTTAGAAGCATGAAATTCTCATCATTTTGTTACTGTTCAGTTATTAAAGCACATGATGATAAAACTTGAAGCATGAAACGTGGAATTAAATTGATGTCATTCAAACCAGATTATACTGTATTTGAAAATGCGTATTGATATTCACGAGCGTAAAACTAATCCTGCTTAAGAAGTGATCATGCTAGACACCTTAAATCATATATATTAAAGAACTGCAAATTTATACTCGTGCAACAAAATAACCCGATAACTTGCACTCAAGCTTGTCTTAAAAAAGCTTTGTTATTTTCATATTGTGCTAAAGGAGAGCTTTTCGGAGACGGGTCTTTTCGCCACAATATGAACATAAACTCATGTAGCTTTTACACAACAAGCTTTATGCATTTGTCCAATTACTCGCGAATATTTCCCTTCTATGTTCAATTGTCCATTTGAGGAGTGTAATTATCGAAGAACTGCCAAAGTAATTGCCCGCTGACTATTGACAATTGAACACTAAATTTAGAATATCTTATATAGAATTATGGTTAAAAAAATTTCAAAAATCTTTGGTGCAAGTATATAGTTAACTAAACAACACTTAGGGTAAGCCAGAAAAAAATTTTCATGTTCACATGTTCTTTTCTTTGCACTTTTATTGTACTTTTTATTGATATTTTCTTACCTTATCAAGAACTTTTGTATACATTACAGTAAAGCTGCTGCGTATTGGGAAAAAATATATAGAGTTATAAGAAAATTTAAACAGGAGAAAAGAAGAAATAAAATCAAATGTAGACAGATTTTTGGTCTACCGGATATTTTTTTATTTGCTTAAAAAATATTCTTCAAAATTACATTCGTTCAAACTTTTTATCTTGAACAAACTTGATTCGTTTATTTTCAAATTGTGTTAAAAGACTTTCTCCTCGGAAATCGGGTCGCAATATAAAACTAAACTCATTCTCATAAAGCTTTTAGAAAAACAAGTTTCCAAGCAAAATTATCCGTAATTTCGCTGCACTTTTGCAAACAACCCTAAAAATTAAAAAAAATGCAAATATCAAATAATTTCCCTTCCACTACCTATATCGTGAAAAACAAAAATATCTGAATCTTACAACAACTTTTGAACTTTTATTGTTTTAACGCATTTATTAAAATTTTTGACATAAATTCCTCAAAAAGTTCAAAGTTCAGTTTCACACAATCAATACCACCCTACCGACAGTTGAATTTTTTCTCCCCTATTGGCTTTTATTTTTACCCTTACTTGCATTTGCCCACCCCCTTAACTACCACCCTCTGAGTCCGAAGGGACTGACTGAATGCAAGATTAAGTACGCCATTTTTACAAGACACGCTGTTTTTGAGGGGTTGGCGATATTAGCCATTATGGTGTTCGGTTACGCATTTTTTCATTGCAGGAAATATCTACTGAAATTAAAGGTTGGCTCCAAAGGCGTTCGCAATTATTTTATCTGTAAATAAGAAGAAACGTTTAATACAATTATCCCACGATGAGCCCTTTTAATTTAATCCTCTTCTATTTACAATTAGCCAAAAACTCGTCGAACCTCCCGAGCCTTCTCTCCAACAATTTTCTTTTGGGGATTTTCTTTCCGAAGGATAAATTGCCCAAGTTGGAAAAAGTTTCCTGTCCTGAGATTAAAAACAGCCCGCTAGAAAACAAATGGACGTCACCAGAGAAAGAGAATAAGAGTAATAAGGCAAGGATAGATAAATCTTTTCTCTCTGGCCTTTAAAAACTTGCGACTTGATTAAAGATACCCAGTTTTTGTCCCCTTTTACCCTCTTAGAAGATATTTTCGACTAATTTAAGTTTTGCCTGTTTCCAGGGACCTTTTCACTCTGCAGATAAACGTTTCAGACTTTTTTCGAAAAATTGTTTTATTTATATTCGTACAAAAAAAAATAAAAGTGCAAAGAAGCAATGAAGTTGTTAGGCCTTTTTCCCATTTCAGAATCGTCTATAAAAATAAGCAGTTGATTTTCTGCCTACGTGAAGTGGATATACGAGCACGTTGGTATGAGCATATTCCCGGTGGAATCGGTCTTTTAATACGACGCATTGAAAAATAGGAAAAAATCGTATACTATTTTTAAAAGACGTTTGGAGTAATTTAATTAAAAATTTCACTCTTTAATAACGATATCATGACATACAAATGTGTACAAAAATAGTAATAATTTATAGATTATTGAAGTTGTCATATTTATTTAATAGAGTAGTAAAAAATATAACTTTTTCGTCTCTTGATATTCTTTATAATTTCGTTGCGTTTTCAAAGTTAAATGAAAATTTAGTTTTTCAAACATCTGTGATCAAATCTAGTATCCCTCAGGAAATTAAAGTAAAGGTATCGCCTTAAAAATCCTTAAAAATTACGGAAACAGGATTATAGTCTTTCTGTAAGTAAGTTTTTTGAAAAGACCAAGTTTTTTTTCATTTTCTACACCTCGGCAATGAAGCGATTCCGGTGGTACATTTATAAGAACTTTCTCGTCGTATATTTAGAACACATTCTGCATATAAAATTAAAGAAATAAAGTCGCTTTTCCTGGTTCTTAGTCTATTCTTTAAACGTGTCATATAAGATGCAGGTAAATATCTGCTTTTATTTTATAACTAGTTGCAAAATAAAATTCGCTTGTCCATCACTTTCGATTTGGAAATTTGTTACATTATTTTTGCTAAAATTAGAAATATACGCGTCCAATACCATGAACGATGGGATTCCACTAATTCCTGAGAAAAAATTAAATTTCTTGGTAGAAATAGGCCAATTTAGTCCAATTTACTTATATGTGAATATGTTTCTTTACCGCGGTAAAAAGCTTCAAAACTGATTTAATAAATGCTTTTACTTGCCTATTTTTTATACGTTTTTTTTTAAATTAAATTTTGTGTATCAATCTACGTCGATGAGAGATACGACAATACGGTACCGCGAGAGGTTCCTGTCTACCAGGTGCGTTAAAAAATATTTCAATTCGACTACATGAAGTCACAACCTTTAAATAAGCAACATTGTCTCATAGCTCATAAGAGGACTATTCTAAAATTGTTTTGGGTATTTTCATTTATTTTTCAATGTTGAATCGTTTTTGAGCAATTTCGATTTTGATAAACTGGAATTGAATCGTCGAGTCAATGATTTTTAACTACCCTTAAGTACCCTGAGTTTATCACTCAATTAGCATTGGTAATTTGATTTTCTCACAGATATATACGAAAAGTGCATCGCTGACTTGTGATATCAAAGGTTAAAATGCTTAAAACTTAAACTTAAAATATATGCCGTCTATTAATTTTCTAAAAATGTATTGAAAATGGATGATTCTGCAGTCTAAATCTTTGATTCGTTTTACCAGCACCTATAAAGCTGGCCGTAGGTTCAGCAACTACATATGATCAATTCAGGAGACCTGTGATTTTATTGATCATTAATACTTAACAATTAATAATCACTAACCCTACACTGGAATCTTTTGTAAATAACTATTTCCTTTACCTAAACCTCTAATAAAGTTCCATTACACTTTCCATAATCATCCAATATAATGTAAAAGGACCTTTTCTCCACGCCTTAACTCGATTACCAATAAAAACTACGGCAAGCTGGTGGAAAACGAGGGACTGTTTTTCTTCGCTTTTCTTCGCCAATTAAGTTTTTCCAGTTTTGTTATTTTTTGGATCGTTTTTAATTAGGAAAATAAGCTCTTAAACGGAAGCACGTTTCGGAGCAGCCCTGGAACGAACGGGGATTTTTAAAATTGGTTTCAAACCCGAAAATAAAAATAGGCAGTCGACAGACGGTACGTATTTAAATACTTCACGAAGAGTTTTGCAATTTTACCACAAGATTATTTATTATCGCTCTAGTTCTATATCATTAAATGCAGTTGAGTAAAGGCTTGGCCCCTTAAATGAACGAAAAAAAAAAAGGAAAAACAAAGGGTGATCGAGGCCAGGTAACAATATGACAATCTGACCTGGGTTCATTCGACTAGATTGAAAGGGTCAGCTGCGTCGGCCGCAAACAAAAAGGTCAAATTTAGGGACATTGGCCATGGGCAGATGTTCAATTGTGTGCCTCTATTTTTTTTACTGTCTCGTGGCCTGCTTTCTAGTTAATCGCTGGAGAAAGGGGTCCAGATTAGGGCACTGTACAGGACGAACACTCTTCCTCTATTTTATACACATAAAAAATCGATAGGCAATCAGCAAATTGTGACAGAACAAAGTATCCAGGGAAACAATGCGAAGAAGTTCGCCTTTTATAACATTCCTCGCTCGGCGGGGGAAAAATTCCATTGGTGTGTATTTAGTCTAAAGGGCAAAAAGGGGTTCTATTTAAGAAACGCTTGGTGCAGGCTTTCGTATGTTATGAATCATACTGAAATTTAGCGAGTCGAAATCAAATTAGTTGATGTAATTACCCTAATATACCTCCTGTGGCATTTCTTTGGAATCCCCTGGAAAATTTCATGTAAAATTGCCCACGACTATGGAGTAATAAATGCACGGAACATAAATAGAACATTGCACAGATGTTAAGAGGAAGACAAGCTAATACTGTTCGTTTTTGAAATATATCAACAAAAAACGTTGCCTGAGAGAACCGGTGAGGATTGACTTCACTAAAGGCTTTTTCTATTTAAAAGTAAAACACTTATTGATTTTGCTGTCAGGTGTTGGTGCAACAAGGAAGAATACACCAGTGGGCAATGCATTTAGTTGTCAATTTTGCAACGGCCCTTCCATTTTCTGGACGATGTGAAATAAATAAAACATTCAGATGCATGTTTCATGATTACTGCCAAACGAAATAGAGCGACGGTGCTGGAATTTGGATAAAATCGGTAGATTTTCGGGAAAAATACCTGCATACGCTAATGGCCAATAACTGCCTGAAAATATAGATCTAAATCTATAATAACTTTAAAATTATTAATATCCATAAATCGCGGCAATCCTATTGTATGATGGAAAATGAAGAAATTTCGATATCAATAATCTCTATGACGTTTGGCAACGGCTACGAGAAACTGTGCTCGTGTTACACGAGTGGAAAGGAATTAATGCGACATATTTTCCATATTTAGTGTCTTTTTTGGCCTATAAATTCACCATTTTATAGAATTTTCTTGCGATTCATTCCGCATTTTTCATGCGTATTCCGCATCAGTGTGAGAATTTTCAGCCATCATCATTTGGGAAATGGTTTTCTTGTTCGACCTAAGTAAACGTCTATTTGGACAGTATTTAAACAAGATGAAATTCCCGAAATGAGCTGGATGTGTTGATTTGCCTAGGGACGTAGCCTGCAAAATAGGTCTTCCACCCTTTCTCCGAAAAAACGCAGCAGAGTCAAATAGGGGTTGTTGGAGCAATGGAGAATTCTCAGTTAACACCAAAGTCAGACTTAAACCCTTGCAAATTTCTTCTTGCGAACCCTGAGAATTTTTGAGGCATAATTATACCACACTTGTAATAAGTATATTGTGCAACTAGTGCAGAAAATAGCGCTTTTCATACGAGTAGGATAGTTTATTATTAGGCGCCGAAGGGGACTAACCACTTTCGCATATGTTTCTCATTATATTTCTGTCACTGCGGGAACAATACAAAATGTTTTTCCTTATTTCGTGAGTTTGTCCCAACTGGTGATGACGAAGGGAGTGTTGTCACCACAATTGGGAATTGGCAAAAATCACTAATCGATATGTGATTCACTGTTTTCATTTGAAGGGTCTTAGCCCATCCAATATCAAAATGGAGTTAGATTCCACTCTGGAGGAATCTGATCCTTCGTTAACAACTGTAAAATATTGGGAGGCAAGGTTGAAACACGGTCGTATAAACTCCCAAGATGGACTTCGTAGTAGACGACCCAATAACATTTCAGATCTGATCACTCTAGAAATTCTGAGGAAACTGTCCTGGAATATGGACATTTCAAAAAGTACTGTACACCACATTTTGACCGAACAATTGGATATGAGAAAGCTGTGTGCCAGTTGAGTGCCGCGATTATTCACAATTGAACAGAAACAGGACCGTGAGGATGTTTCAAGGGAGTGTTTGGCAAAGTTTCGCATCAATAAAGCCGAGTCTTTGCGTCGATTCATAACCATGAATAAAACATCGGTCCATTGCTTCACACCTGAGCTGAAAGAGCAATCAAAACAATGAACTCAAAAGGGAGAATCGGCTCCAAGGAAGGCGAAAATTGTTCCTTCTGCAGAAAAGGTGATGGCGCCAGTCTTTTGGGATGCATGTGGGATAATTTTTGTTTATTATCTTTCTAAAAAAACAATAGACAGGGAATATTTAAAAAAATTATTCCGGCATTTTAAGTGAAGAAACTGGGAAAAAGCGACCGCATTTGGCAAAAAAGAATCTTCTTTCATTTAGGATAACGCACCAGTTCATATGTCCACCATCATAATGGCCAAATTCCATCAAATTGGTTTCGAACATTTTTTTCACCCATCTTATTCGCCCGATTTCCAAACATGAAAAAAGGGCTTGGTAGATTTGCCAATAATGAAGAGGTGGAGTCCGAGTGTCATGCTTACTATGAAGCAATCAAAGCTTTTTGCTGCAAACAGGGTGTAGAACATTGCTGGGGAAAGTGTGTCAATCTCAAAGGGGACTATGTTGACAAATAATGTAATATTTTCCAATTTTTTTTCTTTAAGTGTTAGGTCAGCTACGTCTGAGATTATCCTCGCATATAAAAAAATCTTAAAAAATTCTTATTTTTTTAAATTATTTGCTAGACCAGCAATTTTGTTTTGTATTCGGTTACCTCAGGATAATTTTAAGTGGTGGTAATGTCCTCTAACATTGCTCTCAGAAATTATGCTCTTCAAAATCGATCACGATCAGATCTCCCCTAAACGTCGCCACTGTGTCAGGCAAAGAGCACTTCACCAAAAACAGGACTGCAACGTGGACGCGTGTGCGTTCCTATTGATTTTAAATTAAAATAATTAAATTAATTTTAGTAATTGCAACACAGAACTGGCCCGAATATAGATTCAATATATTCGTCAGGCCGTAACTAGCGTGCCATGATGTTAAATTTTAACTAATGTATATGGCCGAGGCCATTGCAAACATCTAATAGATTGCATCGATTCATGTGTATGATTTATTTGTAATAAGCGGTTTATGCAAAAATCAAATGTTATGAATTAGAATTACTTACATTTAATGAGTGACTAAAATGCGAAGGTTGTTGCGTCCCTTTCGACGGAGGAGATTCGGCATCAGCCATTCTTTCTGAGAACTTCCAATGCCGCCCTAAAAAATGAAGGGTCGAACACGAAGGGGTCTCATCTTGACAGACAGTTTATCAGAGGCGCGAAAAAATAATTAGATCATTCTTCTGCCGAAAAATTTCCCACTTAAAATAACGCGGTTTTCCTTTTTCGCCCTCGTGTTCTCCCTTCAGGCTCTCCCCTTTCGGTTTTTTAATTTCTTTTTCGTGATTTGAATCTGTAAAAGTTTCTTTAGGGTTCACTTCTTCTCGGTTAGGGCTTTATGAAATATTTGATCGGTTATTAAAGACGGTTACAGTGTGTTTAAACAAATTTAAATGGGTATAACACTACCTACTAGCTGTGAGCTGTTTGATGGCTTATGTCCACGAGAACGAGGCGTCTTAAATTGGCATGTTCACAAATTTACGATGATATGATAGACTAAACGTTCAGATTCAATTACCCCAATTAAACACTTCGTTCTCTGGGGAGCATAGTCGGTTGCGTCATCTCCTGCTACCTTATAAGCATAATATAATTACCCATAACAATCATCAGCAATGACTGAGCCATCAGCAAGGCCATAATGCATTATCCTAAGCATTCTGTTATTAAAACAAAAATTGGAAGAAGCGAATATTTTACAAAAAATAGAAATCGTATAAACTGTAAAACTTTGAAAGAGAAATAAGAAAAGCACTGGACTGAGATCGTATTTTCATCCTCATGTGACTTCCAGAGTACAAGTTATATCCAGTAAATGGACACTTCGGTTCTTCTTTCATATTTAGCTTTCGGAATCGATGATTTTTTATGGGAAAAAATAAAAAGTTGGACACATCTAAGCATCGTAAAAAAGACAGGAGGTGGTTGCCAATGTGCGGTGGAGGATGGAGTGGTTTGGATGCCAATAGCTTCTATAAACCATCATTTCAAAACTATGAATGGCCCTGCGTTCAAATGAATATATCCTACTTAGTATAGCAAGATTTAATATAATGGCACCTATCAATAAAGCAAATTCCACTTTAAAGCTCTTCGGCTGTACGAGTTTACATTGGACAGTGCCGCATCTTGCCAGCCAGCTGCTATTTTCTCCGTTGTTTCCGACTTAAACGACCTCGACAACAAGAATTGGTCGAGTTCCAATTTACCATATGATTGTTAAGCTTTAATTACCTCATGGTTTACTTTATGATCCTGAGTGCGACAATACGTAAAATTACACATTTTTCATTAAGCTGAACGTATAATGCTAACCCATAAAATTTCATCATACCTACTTTAAATTACGAATACAAAAAACAGCTTTTGACTGACAAATGTGAAAAATATGTTACATTCAAAAGTTTATCATCATAGAGCAAGTTTAAGACTGAAGAATACAATTGGCCACTACGCATTTCATGCTTAGATTAATTACTTCTACTAATGACCATTAAGTACATTTAATTAGAATATTCAGAAGGATTTTTTTCCATCAATTACCTCTCTTACTGTATTCAGCTGCAAATTCGTTTATGATTAAAAATAATTTTCACAGGTTTGCGCTGATAACTACAGAAATAATCTCCCTATGCTATGAAAGGGAGGGCTGAAAGATGTCTCCTTTCCAGGTTTTCTGCTGTGGCGCCAGACCAAAAGTAGTCATCAAAAGTCTTTTCCAGTGGAGATATGGGACAGGATAATCTTAGTGACAATCGAGATATGTTATACGGAATTATGCTGAACTATGCTGCCATGATGTTGAATATTCAGAGTATTTAGATTTGGGAAAGCGTGCTGCATTTCCAATGGGAAATCGGAAGTACATCGACCATAGCTATATTTGGCCTTTTATTAATCTGAACCCTAAGCAAATACATGCACCTCCTCTGAATTGAGATTAGTGTCGGAAAGTAGTTCTCTATCGCTTGATGTGGGTGGAGTGAGAAATTGAAACATATCGTTCCCATAGTTGTCGCTGTCGTTAGTTGTAAGGGTGAAATTGTGTTGTTAGGACTTAATAGTTCTTCTCTGAATTGGGGTTTATTAAAAGTCTAGTTGGCCAAATCAAGTTGATCCTATGTTACGTAGGGATTTTCCTCTCGGAGTAGATTTTTGCACTGGATTACGCACTCTGTTAGCAGATACACCAAATTATCTAAGTTGATATGATTTCCATTGATGAAGCTCCTTTCCCTCGTAATCTCAGCACTCAGTTTTACCAAAACTCTATTTAAGCTGCAGTAAATACGCAGGTACTCGCAGAAAACCATCATCAAGTACAATTTTTTCTCAACATTTGGGTTGGAACTACCGGTGATCATCTTATTTGACGTTGCATTGTTCCTCAAGGATTTAATGGCGAACAGCACCGAAAATATTTAGAGTACGATACTCTTGGACATTCAGAAGTTGATGATGATTTAACGTCCAGACAAAAAATATGGTTCGTGTACGATGGTGCATCGCCACACTTTAGTTTATTTGCACGTTAATTTCTGGATAACTTCTCTAGCCGGTAGATAGGAACAGCAAGACCACATGCATGGCCTTCCATATGACCTGATTTGAATTCTCTAGATGATTTTTTGGGGGACACTTGAAGTAGTCACTTTGTATCATATGTTAAGATAAATTTTTTGTTTTAATATTTTTCAAAAGTCCACCCCTTATAATTTGTCTACATATTTAACTAACACCCGGTATTCGCAATGAATTTCATCTACGCCTATGGAAGATGCAATTTTCCATTCCATCCTTTACGCGATGCACTCCTGTCGACTGCACAGAGTGTCCCGTAGTTGCGTATATTTATAATGGCCACTTCTGAAAATGTATAGTCCAGTATTGCCATGATGGGAATTCTGTTTTTATTAATGGGCTTTTAGAAATTTAACGTCATAATGAGATTGCATGGAATTATACGATAGGAACTATTATCACATAATTTACAACAAGGGGACTTTTCAGGTATCTCTGCACATTTTATGGAAATCGTTAACTTTTTGCAGAGTAATAAACCGACAATCGGATCTCGCATATCCATACAGACGATTCCTTTAATTTCATCCGTTGAGATCAACAATGTAAAAAAATGTTGCAAGAAATGGTTAATTTAAATATAATAAATATTTAATAGCAAATGCGAGATCACTCGTAAGGCACACTCAAATCCCCCTACTTCTCACATTTCGAACTGGACTATATCACCCTCATATCGATTACATGTGAGGCCATCATATTAAGGGTAATTGTCGCTGTCATATGAGAAGTGAAAAATGCGTTTCGGCATAAAGAGGACCGTACAGTCCAGACTTTAGATCCTGGGATTCTCCAGGACCGGAACAGATCAACTGCAAGTAATTTTGCACATCAAAGAGTGGCATCGGTGTTATTTAATGAAAGGTTAAAATAAAAGAAGGTCGACTGGGCCCATTATAATTTCCTAATGGCTTCTTTTCCTTCGCCATTGTTATTTTTGACGATGTCTTTCCTCGAACAATGCTTAATTTTAAATCGATAAGTCTCTTTGGTGTCTTTTATATAGATTCTTATAATTAGGTTTTTTGGGGCAGGTATCTATGGAAAGGACGAGAAAAGCAATTTTACAAATTTATAATTAACTGTAGTTAAGAGCAATTTAGGTTCCTATTTGTAAGTCACATAATCAAAACCAATAATTTTTTAAGTGTGAAAAATGCTTAATGGAATAAAATGAAATGAACACTTTATGAATTCAATAATAATTGTGGGCATGCAGCAAAAAACAAAACCAAATTTACGATTAATTACAATCAACAGAAGCTCAGTTCATTCGTGAATAATATGAAACTAAATGCACATATACTAATGGAAAAATTTAATCTGAACCAACCTGAACTTACCCGACAGAAAAGAAGTAACATCACAAGAATATTTGCCGTTAGTTCACGATTTTTTAACCTTTTGTTCATTATTCAAATTTTATTTGGTCTGGATATGGTGATGCACTGGAACGCAACTGCTGCAGCGCAGAGAAAAAAAAAATGGAATACGAAATGTAATCCTTGCCGCTCACCAACGACATCAGAAGAATTTGACTTTTGAAATTCGGCAAATTTAAATTTTAGTATTTGTTTAAAAATTTAAAGTTAACTCTGAAAAAAAAAACTAAATTTCATTTTAAACTAAAGTAGTGATGTTTTTTAGCGATTTTTTTCCGGTACTTAGACAGAATGAATTCTTGAATAATTTGCTCAAATCCTCTGTCTTAGTTAGTCTTAAGCCATATTCAATCATTCCCCGTTATGTATTGATATATGCCAGTAACCCCTTTGTTACTCTTTATGAACTATATGGCAGGAATGTTTGTAATAAGACAAATTATGACAAATATTTCATAGCTTTAAGCGTTACGTTGCGGCCATTTCAAATTTTTTTAAACTAAAAAATTATCCTTTATTAATGTGCAGTTTTTTAGTAAAACTAACCAGAGGCTCCAATATCCCCCTTTTGCATCATTTGTGCGTAATATGGCATCAGAAATATATTTCTGGCATATAGGACCCTGCTCCCATGAGGCTTTTAGGCACTCCCTGTGTTCAATCTGGTTCCCTCTGTTTTAAGTAAGATTTTTTAATGATTTATTGCATCCTAACACGCAATTTCCCAAAATTTCAATATACCAATTTTTACATTAGGGATTCCTTTCTGCGACACCGTATTTTTTACCATCTATCATTAATATCTCATTCTTACTATTCGTTTTAGGACACCTTATATAAAAACTGTAACTAAAGTATATGGGTTACAGCTAGGTTAAGTCTCTTCAATTTGATGTCCCATTTGTGTCGCCAGAAGGGCAATTTGCCTAGCTATGGCGTTGGAATCGAGGCCTAATGTGCGAAAATAATTATCAGAGTCAGTCGAGCCGATCAGATATCGATCGATCGATCTATGGTGAGCAATAAGTTAGCTGAGGCCAGCGACTATTGTACAGTTCTGTTCGCGATGTAATGGGATGGCCTTTGAGGATAAACAACATGTCTTTGATTACTTGAGGCAGGTCAGACACCTACATGGGATGTTTATTGAGTAACTATTTAACGCTATGCAGTTTAATTATGTTTGCTTGGGGAGGGTCTAATATGTTAATTTCGTGATGTTTCCAGAAGATATTACTTTGTTGGACACAGCACAATGCGTGCCGATAAAACTAAATATTTGCTAGTCTGGCTACTCTGGATTACATGACGAGAGTCAAACTCTTTGACTATACTTCGCATATACATATATTACGCAGCTCTAATCAACTATGTGTGCAAACTTAATTGAATTGGATTGGATGGTTAATTACTGATACTTCTTTTCAAAAGCTTCTTCATTTTATAGTGTGTTTCCTGGCAATCCGAAATTTTAATTGAGATTTTATTTAAAAAATTTTAAAATTCGCGACCCTCGTCGGTTTGTATGTTGTGATATTGCTATTTTAATAAAATAGTTATTTACATTCGGATAATCAACCAAATCAATTTTCCTTTAAATATTTTTAAAAACGTTTTTTACTTTAAAATTACATTATATATTACATTAATTATATATAAATAATTAATTCGTTTAATTTAATATACCAGCATCACGTTTTTTATCACAATATCTGCAATGTGTTTAATAACAAATGTGCCGTAATGTGGTGGCAAAAGCGACAGAAGCAGTGGAAAGCTTGTCAGGGCAAGGGGACTGAATATGTCCACTTAATGTCACATGCATTCTCTATGTGGAAAGATGACCATCAGTGGCGTTCAATCTATGTTGTTGCATATTCGTACTGTATTGCTAGCTCTCCTAATAAATTTTGCAATATATTCGTAAAAAATTTAATATCTTTTGAGAAAATAACGGTATATTTTACAGGGTCTTTTCGAATATAAGAGAAGAAGATTAGAAGATGATATTTCGGTAAAAATTTATAGTAGTTATTCATATATACATGAAATACATTATGATATAAAAAATATTCTTCTTTCTAAGGGGTTCTCCTGGAAAAGTTGGGATTAACAAACGCATTTTAATTATTTTTCCAAATTTGAACACAACGATATTAATTAAACTTGGATCACAACATCAACTTACGTAGGGACATTTTACAGTATTTCCTCTCGTTTTCTGTTGCACTCGAAAATAGAAAAAAATCATTTCTTTTTTTACTGAAAGTTTTTAAATACGCGAAATTATTTATTCTTACAATAAATATTTTAGCGCTATTAAAAAATATGACTCTTACTGTTCAATATCAAAATCGAAATGTGTCAACATGGATTTATTATACCTCTCATAACCTTTCCAATTTTATTTCCCAGAGTATAGGATACATTAAATTGCATTCGCATAGGTGGATCAAATAGGGGAAAGGGGGTTGAGAGAATGCATTTCGTATCCCAACACCACCAAAAAATTTTAACTTTTAAATCATGGGTAAATGCAGTGTTGACAAATTGCACGTACTTTTACATTTACATTACTGTCCTTAAGGGTGATTGCTCTTTTTTTCTGAAATACATCTATATTGTACACTAAACAATAGATGCCCAATTGATATCGAAATTAACGCATTAATTTCGAACGGATGCATTAATGCATTCAAAATTAATGCACTTTCTACATACGTTAGGTAAATAACTAATAAAATAATTTCCGTAAATCGTGAGCTACATCCGTGTTAACATAATCCTTCATGGGTTTTCTATTATAGCTTCTTTCAACTGAGGCTTAAAATTGGTAAGAAAATATTGTCATCATCAAAATACGCCATCGAATGAATTATGGTTTCAGTCCGGTCTTCCACACTAAATTGATCCTACCATTCATTAGGAAGATAATATCGAATCGTGGCCACACCTAATAATATACCATCATCCTCATATGACTCTTCCCTATTTTTACCATAACGTTCACATGTTGGGTTCTTGCAAGGTAGAGTAGCCAATACCATTAGGCATGATACATAATATGTGTGATATTTATTCAAAAGTTTTTATATATTGAAGACATCTACGATAAGATTTTTTCGTACCTAGCGGACTCAATCCTCAGTGTTGGTTTACCGTTCTCACCAATTACCATACGTGTTACCTAATCTTAAGATTCATCTAATCTATTAATTCGATAGGAAATGTAGGAGATATATGTTGAGAATGTTGGCTTTATATGCAAAAACATGGCATCCGTCCTTCCTTTGCCTCAAGAGTGTAGGTGAATGCAAAATTGTTGATTTGGTCTTTGTTTCATAATAGTGCATTAAAGTACAAGTGTCATAAGATGACATATTAACACACGAACTCAAGTTTGCACAACGAATAGCGAAGCCATTAGCTTGTAATGGATAAGTGCACCAATAATTTCATGAAACTTGTGAAAAATGTTTCTCTAAAGATCAACCATTATAAAACTGAAAAATAACCACAAATTTTAAACGTTTCGTCATTTTAAGAATGCCAAAAGTTAATTTGAGAGCATTATTACTATTTTAAAATAGTTAGTTTTATAGCCGCCATCTTGTTAAGTTTGCTATTTGAAATGTATACACAGAGCAACGCGCTAACGCAGCTCATAATCCAACTGTTAGCAGTATGGTGAAGTAGCCATAACTGTTTCCATTTAGAAAAATATTCCACAATTCTATTAGTGTTTTTAGTGAATTTCATTACATTTGTTTATTCATGTAAAAAAACCTCGCCAAAAAATTTCTTTGGTTCTTCCAACCTTAAACCCGTAAAACGAAATTAAAAACAGCAGTGCACAGAGCTTTCAAATGGAAATGCATTTTGTCATAAATTATCCCCGGGTGCATTTCGAAGGCAATAATTGTTAAAAAACGTTTTAGCGTTTTTATCCCTGCACTACCAGAAATTTATTAATGAAATATTCCGGTGCATTTCGGTATTGCACCAAAATTTTCAGAGCAATTGTTTTGCTGTGCATGTATTTTAGATGAATTAATGGAAAGAGTTATTCAAATGCGCACGGACGGGAGGAAAAATGAGAGAATATAGTTGAAATATACTTCTGTAAAGTTTTTGATTTTTGTTTAATTGGATTTCATAGCAGTGGGACAACACATTGTTGTCTTTAACTGACAACAAAATGATAACATAAAATCATAAAATATTACAGCATATATATTATTTCCACAGGACATACCAAACCAAAGAATTTTATACCTAATTTATTTTCGTGTAAAATTTATTCAGTTTTGTGGTAATTTGCATATTATACATGATCAATTGTAACATTACATTAACAGACGTTAAAATATCATAACAACATCGTAATGAAACTACGTTCAAATGCAATTGCTCTTCGCTTTCCTGAGATATCTGAGCTTAAAATTTAAAAAGTGGTAAAAATCCTATAGTTCCAGTTCTTGCACGTGTCATTAATCGCTCTTTGAAAATCGCGAAAGTCCGCATTAAAATTCGTCCATATCTCAGAAACTGAAAGAGTTAGAATAAACCGCATTGCGCATTAGGATTTTAAGTACACATGAATTTATGTAACGATGAGCAAGGGCTTGTTCTATTAAACATCGTGCACATTTAAGCCATGGAAATCGTACATATTAAAAAAGAAAGGAAAATATATGATAGATACATGTAGATTGAGAACACAATAAGAACATTTGAGTATTTTATTAGCAGTTTTTAACGACTTTGTACTATGCAGGGTGTTCTGAAATGATGATCAAATCTTTTAACAGGCTATTGGACCGGCCATTTTAAGGGAGATATTTCGTAGAATATCTTTCAATTTAAATCTTTCCTACAGAGTTATTTAAGTCTCAAAATGACGAAAAATAATCGTTACCTTCTATTAATAATTTAACAGTATCTCACAATTTTTGGTATTTAAACAATATCAAAATTTGAAAAATTTCAATATCACTAACAATGATATCTTTTGAAAATCCCTGGTCACTATTCCCTGGTCATTATTCCCTGGTCTTTTTAGCGACTAACCTGTGTAGCTGTCGTCAACTAGAAACTGGAAAAAAACTGAACCTTTCAAACGATATCTCCTTGTTATTCATAGGTTCCGATTTATTTCAATTTACCTTTTTACGTTACTATTGAGTATTTGGATATTTACATTTTTTGGCATACAGTGGCGTAGAAACATCGCTGCAAGGCGAGGAGGTTTTTCAAAATGTTCTCAGTGTGTGGGGCGCAAAATTTATATTTACCATGCTGGATCAAAGATCAAGAGCTGGACTATGATCACGGTTTGGAAGGAAATTATATCAAGTCAAGGTGTAACTTATACTGGAAAAGAGCTGGTTCAATGAATTCTACCGCATCGATGGATACTTGTATGGATAGTCAAGATCTACAGACTCCAAACTAATTGAGAAATTAAAATGTAGCAGATATTTAAGAAGAAATGGTTGTATATCTGAATCCTGTTACCCTCGATTACCCATGCAAAAGTTTAAATATTTAATTGAACAGTGCCGTGCCCATCCTAAATTTTTACCTTACTCTCAAAAGTGTCATTACCAAGTATCTGTTTTAATCTAAAATTTCTTAATTTTGGTGAGCCCATGCCAAGACCAAGATTATGAGGATAAAAACAACATTAAGGCTCATCGTATTGATGTTCGCCCTTTGCTTCCCCGTTAGTTACCATCAGTTATGTTGCAGAACTTTGTATATTCGTCCAATTGTTATAAAATATTGATTTGATCGATTTCATCGGTGATTTTCCATCTCGATTGTAATCTTTACGGTATTTACACGAAGTTTTGCACATCAACACCATATTTAATCTTGTAGTATCCATCTCTATTTCAACAATATTAGATTTTCACCAAAGTTGGTTTCTCTACTACTTCTTCTATCTCTTATCAATTATGTACCAGCGTCCTCAATAATATTTCCTATAAGAAATTATTACTACTTTGTCTCTTCAGTATTGGGTAATAATAATGTGGATGGAACAAATTGATTCTCCAGTGGCTACGTCACTCAGATTAGTTGGTAAGACATGAGTTGATGGATTAAGTGGCAGGAATCAAGTTTGAAGCACCTAGGAAACGCTCGTCTCGTAGCTGCTGATGAATGAAAAAATGAAAGAGAAAAATCTGTGAGTTGATTACATTCTTAATTCTCTTAATATTTCTTAATGCCATCAATTATCAAAGGCGCAATTTCGTTTGATGTTGGTAGTCAAAAATATCTGGATGGTTGAACAAAGTTTTTCCTATTAGTTGATTTACTAAATTCGCCAGAATTTATGCTTGTTCAAATTGTAAGCTTTAAATATGAATTTAGGATTGAAGAAAACACAACCTGAACTAACAAAATCGTGATCTTATCACGCGTATCACGTTTGCAATCGTAGACGCAACTAACCAAGAAGAAACTATAAATTCAAAATGCTCTCAGCGCAATGAGTTCCATGGGGACCCCATCACACTTTCCCCATCCCCAAAAACCCCATACTCCGGACTCAACCCCAACACACCCTCCAGCACAAGTCTACCCCTACAGCCCTGAGAGAGAGAGAACGCATATAGAGACTAGTGCTATGGCCGATAGAGTGGGAAATGCACATTGCTAATGGGAAATTCGTGGAAATATCAATTTACATGTTGATCAACCAACTTAGTTTTTCATATTTTTAATACCATTTAGTTAGGAAGCATAGGAAGCTGCTGTTAGTAGTTGCGACACCCTTGAAGATTTCAATAACGGTTAGGTACTTCTTGGGGAGCAGGACAGTTCTGGGGAATTGCCCACATAGAAAATGCACTCCATGGGAGACAGACATAGTAAAGATAGCCAGATGCAGCGATAGAGAGGACAGAGGCCCCCCTTTTAGCAAGCTCGGACTGCACAACGCGCATAGCCGATTTGTTATATACTTTACTTATATACTGGAAATTCGGGGTTTCAAAATTTCAGGGATGTGAATTTTCAGTATCTAGCTAACTGCGAAAAGAACCCCTTCACAAAATCCCCTCAACCTGTCTATACCTACAGTTTTTCTATTGGAAAAAGTTTTATACCGGATAAAAGTGAGTTTTTTACATTATTTACTATAAATGGATGTTTTTATCCCAAAAATTTAAGTTAGTACCTTCAATAGATGGATTATGAGCTTTGGTCAGGTTTGGTTGAATATAAGTGCATCCTTTTTAATATTTTAAGCATTTTTTATCAATTCATAACATGCTTGGCAGTACACTAACCGACAATCTTCTTCAATACATAATATTATGCCAGTGGCAATTGGGAGCCATTTAGTGATTGATAAAAATCCATCGAGATTGGTAGAAAATGCTTTTATTCATCCGATTGATTTCGCGGAAACAATTTGAAAGTTTTGTCATATATATTATTAAAGTAGATTTTCCCATATCAACACCCATATGCGTACATAGGATACTGCCTTGGATGTGTTATGTCGTATATTTGATTTTAACGTAAGTTTCAACATTTCATTACAAAGCTCGGTCAAATTCTCTTCACACCATGAGTTGGTGCATGCTTCAGGTTGGTTTGGACATTTTTCCATCGTTACATTTGTTTAGGTTCGTTTTTCTATTTACTCACCTCCTCCCACATTTTTATTACTTATTTGTTCTTCATACATATGTTCCCTCCGCTCCCCTTGGTTCGATTTACACTATACTTCTCTATAGTTTGCTAACAGTCACATGGATATATTTCAGGAGATAGGAAAAAGTGTACCCAGAGAAACCTCACTAAAAAACGAACATGAATATATGTGAATTATTAGCTACTTTATATGACAGCTCTTTTAGCTTTTTTGATATATTACTTCATGTATACACTTTTCCAGAATCTTCATAAGTTCTGACCGTACCCATCTTCTTCAAGTTTGGACTTTCATGATAGACAATTACACTGCTCATTAGATAATAAAGCGTGAAAACGGATTCGGTAGAAATGAGTTAATTGAGCAGTTTAAAGTGGATTACTTGAGTTTTTGAACCAAAACTTTTAACGGAGAAGAAAACCTTTAACATTAGGCATTATGTGTATTTTCAGACTAGTTTTTTACATAATTAGAGAGCCCAAGGTCTCCGCTCCAGGTATAACAATGTTGCCTTCCAAGGAAGAAATATTCATTTCCACCTATCATCTATACATATTTTGTCCGGAGACTCTTCTTCTCCTGTCTCAGATATTCTACTTTCAACGTCGATGCTATTTCGCAACCCGACAAGCAAAAAAGTTTTGGTCTTGCAGTCTAGCTCAGTAGACAAAATAACCGACCGATACCAAATAGACGGAATTAAGACGAAGACTGTCTCTGCAAGAACAAGTCCATGACCAACCTTACAAGACAGCAAGAAATGCCAGACTTGCTTGTAACAGTTTTGCATTTTTAAATCATTATTACACAAACCTCTAACTTTAAATTTAATAAATCCGCATTTCGAAAGTTTGGGAGGTTGCGATATTTATCAACGTTTCCGGATTTGGAAGAGCTTTTTGTGAGTGTAGATCTATCTGAGGGCTATTGTACCAACATCCTTGGTCTCCGTATTTGGTCCGATGAGCGAAACCTGTAACGGCCTGGTCAAAGATTCTATGTGTTCACTGCAATGTCTTTCCTCAACATAGGAATGAACTCTCGTCTGATAAACATGGAGGTTAGTGGAGTTTCTTCGATTTCAAGTGTTTATCCCAAAACTTCTCGGGAAAACAGCAAAAGTTCAATGCAGCTAAGGGAGTGATCCTTCGATAGTACTTGTTTCTGTTTTTCTCCGTCGCTACGACGCTTCACACAAGTTATTATAACCTACACTTGGATCATCCAATATCGATGAAAATTAATTTATAAAGCAATAAAACTAAAAATTAACATAGGTCGTGGCTCTTTCTTGAGAAATATCAAATTTTAAATTAATATGCGTGATTATTTTCGAGCCGTTTGCTTAAAGGCAAAACTAGCAAAAGTCTTGCAGCAGGACCAAAACCAACACCAAAACCGGTCCAGTCTTAGTCTTTATCTTGTTTTGGTCATCACCAGTTTCATATAATACGTTAATTTAAGATTAAATTTGATATTTAAAAAAAAATTCTCACGTACCTTCTAAATAAATAGCAACCACTAACTAAGCGACACTATGAAGAAAATGTCCCTGAGTGATTTTTCACTTGCAATTGCAACTCTTTTGAATTAATCCTCCTTCAGTAGACCTTTTATTCTCTGCCTCCACGTCCTTAACACTATTGCCGGTTTGAGTTCTTATCTAACGCTTCAGTTCTTATACATCTATACTAGACATATACGTAGGTTATTGGGAAAATCTCTCCTAATTCACTGATTTCTTAGAGCCATATTATTAATGTGCCGTTAACTTTAACATCTCGATAGAAACCAGAAATACGCCCGGGCTGTATATCAACGTTTCCATGGCAATTGCTTGCAATTAGAGTTAGTGTCACATTCATAATTTGGTCTTTAGTAATTTCTTTCCCCACTTCTACTTCTTGTTTACCCAATTTCTACCTATTGCTTGCTTTTTCAGATCTCGATATTCCTATGAATCTTACTGCATACTTTAAAAGCTCTTAGAGTGTGTTCAGACTTATACGTTGTATACCGAGGACAGCCCAGGAGTAAATTAAGCAATTCACAGTGTTTATTCTTCATTTAGTTGATCAAGCAGTCGACTAATCGGTGCTCATCTGACAACGACTATGAATGCGTCTCTGAGTTTCTTGACTGGAAACTATACGTTTTCGAGAATAAGCTTTCATCTAAACTGTGAGTGGAATTTCTGCGATTTCTGGAGGAATTTTTTGCAGAGATAGAGAAAACCAAAAAAACTATCTCTGCCGGCATTATCCCTAGAGATAAATTCCTGAAATTCATCGTCCACTGATCTACTGTAGTCTCCTCTGGTAATCATTGCAATTAGTGAAATTGTCCAGATGTCAAGTATTTTTCCCAAAAATTCACCGAGACAGAGAATGTAGCTGAATGCTAGTATCCATACTACTACCCAAAGTGGTTGTTTCTATTTACGTCCTTTTCAACCAAGTCTCAGACGAGGCCACTTGCTTACCAGTGTCTGATGAAAGCGGACAATCATGAAACTGGTAACGGCCCGGCCAAGAATTCTGATGTGTCCACTGATGCTGTGTGGAACTTTTGCCACGCAGGAGCATGGATGAATCTGTGACTCTGACTTTCTGATAGTGAAGGTTTATATCTAGACTCTAACGGTAAGCCCATATCACTTAAAACTAACGAGAGAAAAACCTGTCAGGACCAAAAAATATGTGATATGATTAGATGAAGTGAAATCTAGAGAAATATAATACGAGGAAGAAAAAAGGTTGCCTAAGAGTCATGAAATATCTAATTTGGTTTTTGCCATATTAGATTAGATACAAAAACTATGTTATCAAAGTATACATTATCAAAGGTGCCATATACGAATTGGGACGCTAAGCTTTAGCAATGGAGAGTATTGCTAATTAACGTCAACAAAATTGGTGTTTATTAAAATTTTCATGGAGAAATGTGGAGTGGAAAGATAATATCCACAATTTACAATAAATTCCAAATTTCATGAGAAATACTTTATGATATTAATTCACCAATAAAATAATTCTATAACTACATTATTATTACCATATTTACTACTGTACAGGGTGGCGCCATTCCTATAAATACGTACGGAGATGGACAATACCATGTCGCTCATTTTCTCCTATGTGATATGGCTAAGCCGCCATAAATGAAATTTTCTAAAACTTCTTGGAAATACAATTCAAAATATTTGATAATTTATAGAGTGATCTATTAAAAAACGGGACCTTAAATCCGAATCTACAAGTCGCCATCGATGGATAAATTTCAAGCAGGCCATTGAATTCTAACTGAAATTCTTTAAAAATCACTATGTGATCTTTCGTTTGCCTTCTTTAATAATCGACATACGGTGCCACATTGGGGATTTTTCAAAAACGTTCTGTATGTCAAAGATGAGTTAGCCGTGACATAATGATGCAATAAATTTTCCCTTGAAAATCGGCCCCGAAAATCTATTACCATTTTGCCAATACCCCATAAATCCATCCAATAGGCAGCGGCCTGTACAGAGTGATTCACTATGTTTAACCAAATGAATATTTCCGTTATTATTAATTACAGGACAACCTTCAAACTAGAAAAGTTTGACATTTCTTAGTAATTCTTTAGAATCCGCTATGAAATTGATCATGAGCATCAGAAATCGATTAAAGTAACACCGTTATGGGGTTTTAAAGGGATAACCTTGAATCGTCTTATAGATTTGAAGATATCACTTTTACCTCATTTAAATATTTATCTCTAACCGTTTCTCAGATATTTGAACCTACTCTGGTTAATCAGGAAAAATCTACGTGTAGGGAACGTTATAGCAGATTGCATTCTGGCATGGGAACCTACGAATGATCAACAGAAGATGTCTACTTACTGTTTAAGCTTTTTAATCGCTGTTTGTAAATAAAAATTATTAACGTAAGTTATCTTCTTTTCAGAATTCATCACTCGTCGATAGTCAATCAAAGTGTTCCCTCCAATTTTCGGCTGAAGAAAACTACTACTACAATACCTCAAAATACATATACCAGATGTCCCCTAACCTATTCGCAGTGAGCTATTCATACTACCTGAAGGATATTGAGGACTTAAGTTAAAAACCAATTTCTCAGGATCCGTTACGTTGATTTCGCGTTAATAAGGGCGTATTTCCACATAAACATTTTTCACTGATACCATCACAATTTTACATTTTACATTATCGTTTCACATTAAAGTTAGCATATTGAAGGGCTGTTTCGGGCAACGTGAAAAACATCACAACAGACTCAATAATTTAACTTTAATATTTCCACGTCTCTGTTTTTTAGGGCTTCACTGATTTGGATTTAGTAGTTTAGAGTTGTACCACATATTAACAGGGCAATATTAGTATAACAAACGGGCTAGTTTTATTCTCATACAGATACAATAAACCAGACCAGTTTTTAATCGGTTAAAGTTCAAGTTTTCGACAATTAATTCCAGAGTTATCAAACGTTCAGTTTAAGAGTTTTCGAGGAAACAAAAATCTGTGATCATATACGAAGAATTCTTATTCTTTGCCACTTCAGGAATAAATAAAAACCTATTTACCAATTATTTTAAAAGAAAAAATCTGCTTGAAAAAGTATTTTTCCAAGATTTCGACTTATGTGCCTTAGAGTGTCGGCCTTAAAGTAACTTACCTTAGCAACTTTGTATATTATTAACAAAAAACATATTGAAAAAAGACGAAACATAAATTTTTCTCTCGTGTTAGTACAAAAGACATCTAAATTTTAAGTCGTGTTATATAAATAATAGGAATTGTAAAAATATTAACACCTGTACAAATTACACCCAACTGTGACACCATACCCATAACCATAATTTACTTATACACTACGTATACCGGGAGACGCGAAAGTGTCTTTGCTCGCGGTCGTGACAATATCTCGCGTAGTCAAGGAAGAAGACTTGGGAACTCCAAAGCACAACATACCGGTGAGTTATGTGTATGTTTCAGAATAGTCAATTTAATATTACCACAATTTCACATTTAGTTAGTTAGACACAAATTTAGCCCTATTATTTTCATCTTTTTTCCTAAAAATACAAGTAAAGAAAAAAGTCACGAGTTTCCCACATATGAAAGGTACATACCGATCAATGATAATACTGAGATTGCCGAAGCACTGAGTCAACGATAAATCTCATGAAACATAAAAAGGCATAACGAAGATAATAAACATTGTCAGAACATCAAAATTAATAAGTGCTAAAAATTTTGGAAAAAACGGATCGTAAAAATTTAATCTTTAATTGAAGATGCTTATATCGTAAAACATTTCCTTTTAATTATCAACCAGGAAAACGAACGCGTGTGTTAGGACAAATGAATGAGAGATGAACAGAGCACATTGATCTACTCTGACCACTGTATTGGTGAGTCAAGCAAAACGTGTACCAATGCCAGTAGCATAGTTACGTCTTATGCATATCCCAAAGAGCAGGAAGATGTTAATTTCGATAGTAGTGCTTGCAAAACTTCATGAACTAGCAAAAGTATCAACTAGTTAATCATCATGAAAGAACGTGCGAAAGTATATCTACCGCACTGATTTGCTAACCGAACAAAGCGAAGCAGGAAGCGGTCCCCAATCACAGCGCGGTAAAGTATCACTTTCCTCGCTGTTCATTAACATGATATAACGTATGAACTATAACATAACGATATTTTGAAATTACACTCGACAAAGCTATAGTACTTACTAAATTACATATAACACATTTTGGCCCCCAAATTGGCTATTTTCAATTGCAATAATACCCGTTTTAACAAGCGCTTCAACAACTTAGTTTGGAAATCATTTTCAGTATGGAAATCATTTTGTCAAAATATCAATTATTCTTACATACGATTTTCCAAAATAATAATATAACACTTCATGAAGGTAGAACTTCTTCGACCAATGAAATTGCCCACTATTTTCAATTAAAACCAATCGAAAATTGCACATGCCTCAACTAATCCCCATATTCTACATAGATTCACTAGCAGAAGTTAAGTCTGACTGGCGTAAAATAACTTTTCTACACGTCAAGCTATCAACTTAAGCCACGCATGTGTTCTTACAGAGAATATGGAAGTACCGACTTGGACGAAAACCTTGATTAATGGTTCGGTAATGAATCTATTACCATGTTTAGAATTTGGGAAAAACGATGAAAAAGGCTCGAATTAATAGTTAACTAAAATGTATGAAATGGGAATATTGAGAACGTATGAAATGTGCGAAAATCCTTAGAAATTCCCTTTCTCAATACGATGTTTGAGTTTAATAGCACTGCGCTTAAGTCATAATTCAATAATTCGGTCTCTTAACGTTTAAATTAATTTTATGTGTTGGAGGTCAAAACTATCTCTTATAATTGTAGGGTTAACTGAATGTAGGATGAAATTTGGCACGTAGGCGTAAAAGCGTTGGCTACCTCAAACGGTCACTTCGACCATGTTCCTGGATGTGGTACTTTCGAGATATTAAGAGGAACTCTTTATTGTTAGATATAATGAAAACGTTTTAAATACAATATAATCTCATATTACAATTAAGTTAAATTTCTTAACCGGACTTAATACGACTGATAACATTATCTAGTACACAGTTTTTAGATTCACTTTCTTAATTAAGTCTGTGGTGCAGAGCACGAGTGTGAAGTACAGAGTTTACTCTAGACTTCATGTCTCTTGGAAGATCAGTTGCTGAAAAGAAATTTCAATACTAGGCACCAAGGTGCAAAACACAATATATGTTTACAATGATATATGAAATCTTTTCAACGCTATTTTGTGAAACATTGAAACTATGTTAGTTTTCTTACGTCAAATAAACGTCTGAAAAATGTTTAATATCAGATCAAGAAATTTCATTACAGAATTAGTCCAAATCACAGATTCATATTATGGTTAGTGAAGAAAGTATCCTTACTATGTCGAGATTATAATTTCGACGCTCCGCGTTTCGATAAACTATCCAACATATCTCTCGACAGCAATGAAATCCTATCTATTTCCCCATGCAATGTATGATAACATCCTTCATACGGTATTCGTTCGAAAAAAAATATATATATATATTATTACTTGGTGACGATAATCCTCTTACGATTTATTTAAAAATTTTTTGAATTCCTCTTTCGTCGTTTCAGGTTAGTTCAAGTAAATTCAGGTTAGTTCAAGTTAGACAGGTTAATGCGATAGTCAGCAATTTTTGCTCCGCTCAGCGCAAAGTTTATTTGTTCATATAACTTTCTAATTTTTCTGAACCTAATTCTGCATTCTGCTATAGGCGTTTCACAAAATTTCACACAAAATCATAATTAGGTATACAGGTATAAATTTCCGGAAATGCAGTTTACTACTAAACCCTTAGTCCCCTGGGATTGGTTAAATCCAATTTTCGATAACAATTAGAGCAACATTTTTCCATTATAAACCAAAAGTTATCGCAAAATTAAATCTTGTCACTCCCAAAAATTTCGGCATGCGCAGATCGCTTACAATCTAAACCCCAGAAATCCGAAAAACCTCAAAAAACAGTCTCATTTCAATATATTAAAACAAACGCCGCCGTTCGGCCAGCACCGTCCAGAGGCCTATGTAAAGCCCAAATCCAAAATGGCCGCTTGTATATAACGCTGCATCTGTGACGTGGCGCGATGGTGGGGCGCCAATAACGGCGTTGCAATTTAGCCGGCCATTTTTATAAATATAAAATTTATTGTCAAACCACGCCCTTTAATTTGTAGTTGAGTATTGATGTTAGGCCGTTTTGAAAAATGCTGAATATGTAATTCGAAATTGGGCAAATAGCGCTCACCAGACCCATTTGCTACTGTATTGATCGCTGTTTGCGTTGTATTTATTTATGTAAATACATATTTTATTTAAATTGGTAGATATTTGAATTTACATCTCCGCTAGCAACAATGTTTTGTTCTACATGAAATTGTTCATTGATTTGGGAAAAAAAATTTTAATTGAGAAAATATGGATTTCCCGCATTTATTGATACAACTAAAGCATAATGAAGAGCATTGTGAATATTTTGAAGTTTTGATCTGCAATGAAAGCGTAAATGATTTTTACCATTAACTAACATTATTATGTATTTCTACACTCACTTTCCGTTGCAATTATGATATTCAAAACTATAACTAGCATTCCAAGTATGTCTGAATGAAAGACTTAATATGAATATATTATGTACATAACATTCTGTAGCCCTTTGGAACATGCCATTTTGGTTAGCCTCTAGATTTTAAGTTCTTCTATAGCGGCCACGGGGCACACCTATTGTGCTCATGCCCAAATACTCTTTAATCAATTAATATAATTTAATCGTTAGTAATTATTATATTTTTTATTGGATTTTTAGGAAAAGGGAAAAGCCGCAAATCGTTATATTTACTGTACGTACTATAACTAGAGAGGACTGGGCTCGGGAAAATTGTACGACAAAGTAAATACCTACATGATATTCAGTGAAAATTGAAAATGATAAACAATCATCTGCAATAGGTGTCAATCAAACCAAATCGAATTCAGCAATTAAAATTAAATGTCCACTTAATTTGAATTTACTATTCACTAATGTAGAGCATTTACCTAATTCTGCAAATTCTTCCAAAGCATATTTTCAGCTGATAAATGGAAGTTATATGTCGATTTGTATTAGTGGAATAATTCTTATTGCTGAAGTCCAATTAATTAATACGTTTGCCATTCCACTGTCGGTTTTGATCATTCCCACGTATTTTGCCATACAAAGCGTTCTATTAAGAATTAGCAATGTCCTCTAGAATTGAGGAAATAAATGTTTGAAAATCGCCATTAACGGTATTAGAAGACTACTTTTTATGTAGGGTAAATTCGTGAAAAGACCCAATTTCTTTTGCTTGTTTTATGAAGAAGAGTTTATTTAGGTCCACTGAGCTTTTAATATTCGCATTAGGTTCCTCTCCATCAAAAACCCTCCATACACGTGTAGGGAAGGGACAAAGCAAGTTATTTCTTAAGTTAATACTTTGACAAATTTGTTGACCAACAGCTTAAAAAAAACAAAGTGTTGTGTGCGTGACTTTCAAGGAAGTGGAAATACTCAAAAACAACATTAATGTAAAAATAAACGGCATTAATACATAAACTGACTCACTTATCTGGTACATTACTGACAGTATGGTGAATAGGATCTGTTACTTGGTACTACCTCACACGTTACCAAAACTTCAAAATAATAGCAAACAAATTGAAACATTTGTTACCAATTTTTGTTTTAAACGTTCACTTACCAGTAATTTCCCTTAACATCTGATTCGAACACTATAAAACCCATTTGCATGAAGGTCGATTCGGCTGAAACAGAACTGATAATTAAACTTTTCCGAAAAAATGGAATGGGACAATTGAAGACAGTAAAAGTTTTCTTAAGGGATAGGTACACACACACACACACACACAAATAATAAAGGTTCATTTTTTTTGGTCAGTTCAGGTACTGGACTCTAGGTGCAACTTTCACTATTTAATTAACACAATGTAACGTACCACTAGTACGACGGTTTCCCACGCTAAACAAATACGAAGAAAACTGGAGCAAAGACACAAATCCGGTGAGACGATTCGATTAGGAGACGAGTCCGCCCCTGGTCTCGCGATCATTCTAAGACAATCGTTCATCATCTTAACAGGCGAGTTTTCCCAAAAATTTTGATAATTTCAATTTTGTTCTTCCATAACTGATATTGATGACTTAATCATTCCAGTCGTCTCAAATGTTGAAACTTAGAATTAGGTTAGTTCATTTTATGGTTTTCCCCAAAGGAGAGAAGGTGGAGAGACAAAAGTCGGTTTCCCCACGACCCGCTAAGAAATGGAAATTAAGAAACTCAATTAGCAGTTGAAAAAAAATTATGTTTCTACCACGCACAGATGTTAGAGAAATAAATGACTGGTGGACACAATCTAATAAATTACTTGGGCTTAGGCTAAAATCAGCTATTGGTACCATGTTAGGACTAGGCAAATAAATGGTAAAAAAATACTACTCTCGTTCTAGGTACTTCATAAAGTTCTGGTTTCTGAAACTCCTAATAACGTGGCCAGTAAGATAATTTTCATCACCCTGAAGAAATATACCAATCTCCTACCACTATCCTCTAATATGCCTATGCTGGTAAAGTTGTCAGAACTGAAAAGTCGAACTTTGAAGATTGGTTTGGGTAAGCAGAATTTTTACACAAAATGGTGCTAATCATTCTTCTTAATTACTAAGTCCAAAAATTATTGTTATCTTATAGTTAATACTTTATAGTTAATTTTGAATTAACATTTTCAAAAATATATTACATACAAATCATAACATACTTACAATTAGCGAGTTGTGCTTATTGATACAGTACTTTGCGTTACGTAAGCATACTAAGCAGTAGCACGTGCTTACAGCGAACCGTACCGTGTTCTGAGGCAGCATAGGTAGTTCCACTAGTTGACACTAGATGGCTCCTATATCACTGAAGTACTGAATTAATGTTATAGTAAGAAAATGTTTTTTTTTTTTTTTGAAAAACGGATAATTTCGAAAAGAAACGGATTTGAAATATACACTCATCCACATTAGTGCAATTATAATTATTTTTGTCTTTAGCGTAAGAAAGACTACATGACGGTTGAGATAAAAAAATCTTTCATTAGGCATAAAAAATCAAGTCAGTCGACACAGTGTATGCAATTCGAGTGCAAGAATTGCATACAATATTTATTTTACAATCGATACTACTTTGGTATAAAATGTCATAAAATTGAAATTTAAACTCATCTTCATATCCTCAAAATAACGCTGTGCGAAAAAAACATTTATCCGTTTGTTTTCCTCACGCAAGATGTTATGGACTAATTGAAAAAATAGGAACGGTTAAAATTGACGCCCCTTTATGAATTCGTGATTATACGCACAACTGAACATACTGGGTGTCCCAAAAAATCGCCACTCATTTGCATAAAATTTCTGAGGAAAAATTAGTAATAGATGGCAGATATTCTTCTATTTGTTATTTTTCATGAGACACCGGTTGGTTTTGAAATAAAACATTTCTCACATGGCTCAGAGAAAAGTTGGAGAGGTGTTAGAGCACGAAATCTTGGCGACCATGCTGTTGCAACTTATAGTATCCCGCAAGACCACAATTGTTGATAAGCCGAATTGGGATAAAATATGGAAAAACTGATGTTAATAATTATAATTTACTGCTATTAACGGCTACACATTTTTTTGCGCGACAGTCGGCTTATCAGCACTTCAATTTGTTTGCATTCAATCTCATTTAATATGAAAATAAAATCATCAATAAAACAAATTATTTTTATCTACACATAAGTATTATACAACGATTCCGTAATTTCTTCACAAACTTCTTTGTTAAGAATCGTTTTGATGCAGACTGCAGCACGTGGCGAATTTGCATTTTCTTGCAAATCGGGAAAATGACCCACTTTCAGTATTTGGCAAATAGAGCCATGAGAAGTACAACGTGTTGCGTGAGGTGAAGTCACTACTTAATATTCGGCATTTTCAGACCAAACGAGGTAAATTTTTTCATAAGTGTTTTTCTGGAAGTAACTAATTTTAATGATATTTATTGAAATCGGAGCAGTGAGAGAAAACAACTTTGATTTATTGTTTAACAACTTGGTAAAGTCATTTCCACAGGATGATAATTTTGATCTGAAATTAGCAGCTACTAGAAATAAGCAACTAGTTGAATGATAACGAGTTAGTCCTTAAGACTACCAAAAAAATATTTGAAGGCAAACTTTATTTGATCTGAAGTTTAGATGTACTACGTTACCTTGTGAAACACCCTGTATATATCATCTTCGTTGCAACAAGAAAAATATATTTTAAAGGTCAACTTCCGAGAACTCTAGTGAAAAATCCCAATTAATTGAGCATTTGTTGATTGGTTCAGTGATCATTTGTAAAATGTTTCAAAAATAAATAAAACAATCCCAGTAATATCTATGTTTCAGTTAAACATACAGGGTATCCTCGAATCACGTGGCCAGAATAATACCGCAGATTGTTTGAGTGAAAATAAGTCGATTTAACTAAACTTCCCTCAGTCCAAAAGTTGATAATTATGGAGCTACAGGGTGTTAAAGTTGAAAAAAAAAATCACATTTTCTTTAATATCTTTCAATTTCTTTGAGTTAATTTCACGAAATTTCATATTTGAGGGTGTTTTAGGATACGAAATTCAAATTTATTAACGATTTAGTTGTTTCTTCTAGGGGGCGCCACAAGCGACCATTAGGACACATTTAAATCTCTGTAACTTTTTCGTGCCACGGTGTATATTATTTTGGTATTTAAAAACCTTTTTCCCTACCTTTTATACTTAGAAAAGGTATACTTTATTGACGTCGCTAGAAGCAACGGTTTTGGAGAAAAACGCATAATTCTAATGCGCTGCATATTTGCGTTGGCGCTTTTAAGTAAATAACTCAGTTGGCTATGTTTTTAATTGACATTTTAACACTTGAATTTGTTTCTCAAATGTCAGTTTTTCTTGTCAGTTTCGCTTCTTGTTCCTGTAAATATCCATAAGTATGGCCAATAAATTCACTTATTCTGAAATGGTGGATATGCTGTTAGTTTATGGACTTTGCCGTTGTAATAGTCAAAATAATATCTGATTTTGAAAACTTATTGTTATACCTTTACTAATAATTATTTTTGAAAAACTTAATTATTTTTAACGGAAAATAATTTTAAGATAATTTGCATGCATCATCAGGCTTAGATGCATTTTTCTCCAAAACCGTTGCTTCTAGCGACGTCAATAAAGTATACCTTTTCTAAGTATAAAAGGTAGGGAAAAAGGTTTTTAAATACCAAAATAATATACACCGTGGCACGAAAAAGTTACAGAGATTTAAATGTGTCCTAATGGTCGCTTGTGGCGCCCCCTAGAAGAAACAACTAAATCGTTAATAAATTTGAATTTCGTATCCTAAAACACCCTCAAATATGAAATTTCGTGAAATTAACTCAAAGAAATTGAAAGATATTAAAGAAAATGTGATTTTTTTTTTCAACTTTAACACCCTGTAGCTCCATAATTATCAACTTTTGGACTGAGGGAAGTTTAGTTAAATCGACTTATTTTCACTCGAACAATCTGCGGTATTATTTTGGCCACGTAATTCGAGGACATCCTGTATAGTATATACTTAATTAAAATCGACAAAATATTTTTTCTTGTTGCTATTAGCTGATAAAAATGCATTTAATAACTTGTGTCAATATTAGAACTGATTGCGAGTAGAAATTTTGAATACTCTTCAAGGGCACGGCATGGAAAATTAATTGTTTGCACGTAGGCATAGGAACTGGCAACAAAATGCCTGCACCAGAAAAAATAACTCTACAAATAAAAATTATGAAATAGATAGGACTTCGACCTTAACAACAGATACAGTGTTTTATTGGCTGGTTGCTGGCAGCAGGCTTCCGATATTTTGCTATTATACTTTAATGAACATTTACAAATGTAGCCGAAATGACTTGCATGTCGCTATAATATTGCATTATTCTCTTTCACATCTTCTGGCGAGTCATACAATTAGTGTAGGTATTCACCTCATAACCCTGTCCTAATGTAAGCATTCTTTCTCGGTTATGTTTTAATGAGTCTTATACAGCATTTACAACCTCCGGTCACTCATCTACATTTTGCTCATTTCCACTGCAATAATAAAATTATCCAGTCCAAAACATGCCTGCGTCGCATAAACAAATCTCTGGAAAATGCGTAAAAATGTTTTCTTTAAGAAGTTGTTGAACTCTGGCAACGAAAATATTATTTTAACTTCTTTTATTTGCTAAAATCAGATACACTTACATGCAGCCAGTTCAAGTGAAATTAGCATGTGTAGACATTTTATTTTTAGTTATTTTAAAGTTTTAACCTATTTTTTGGTGGCCTTTTTGAACCAAGGCAGTAGAGAGCGATTTGTCAGCTTTGCGGGTTTCCTGGTAACACGAGCACCGGTGAACGTTAAAAGGAATGGACATTTTTATTCTGCATTTATTCTGCGGTGGTAAAAAAGCTGTGAATCTGTCCTTCCTTCCTATTATGATTACTGCGAAATCAACTGCATGATTTAAGTAGAGATGTCGATTACCAAGAAGGGCCAAAACTGGCATTCAAACTTTCAAGTGTTTGTCTACTTCGGGGCAATAGCAGTGTGACCAAATGACTCAAATAGGTCGGAAGGTGAATCTGGGAATATTAATACTAACTCCTTCATCGCCAGGACCGTTTTTCTTCAACAGTAAGCCTTAAAACTCAAGAGAATGAATACTTCTTTTGAGAAAAGCGTTTGTGTGTCAAGCCATCTATGATTTCTTGGCAGTTAACTTCAGGTTAAAATAGCTCAAAAATCTACATTTTGTCCACAGTCAAACTTTAAGTGGCTGAAACGACATTAACGAGGCCAGAGCCGGAAGAACCTGTAAATTCAGGATAGTTCAGAATACAGGGTGAGCCGCAGCGGAACAGACACTGTGCAGGTGCATATGGAGGACCTCAAAATATTACGATTTGTTGGTTTTCTTTCTCTATGGTTGATAGTCGAGAAGATACTGATCTTCGAACTTAGCTTGTAAGTTTGTAAAAAGCGGCATATTTCAGTAATGCGTCATCAGAACACGTTCGAGATCGATGGATGCTCAATAAGGGTTGAATTTGGGGTAAGGTAAAGCTTAAAAGAATTGTTTTTTTTTTATCTACGAAGTAACTAACAATCATTTTTGATAAAACAGCATTTTTTGGAGCAGAACGAAACCAGATTTGAAAGGATCAAATGATCCGTTTTTTGACTGGTGAGCTATTTGTAATATATCAGTCATGTAAGCGACAGTTTTCCTAAGTGTAGCATTACACCACTACACTACATTTGACTGGTAATCCCTTCAAATTCCTTTTATTTTGGTTTTCATAAAATTGCGATTTTATCAACAATGGTAAGACTTTCGAAAAATTTCGAATGGAACTAACAGTTTTAGAATTAAATTTTCAATTGAACGGTATTGTCCACAAGTTAGTTACTTCACATATTTAAAAAAAATCCAACCCTCTGAGACCTTACCTTACCTCAATCTAACTTTTATTGCGCATCTATGAACTTCATCTGTAGAAAAAAAACATACTCAAAAAATCGTCATATTTTGACACACAACTGCTCAATGTCGGCTCCGTTGCCATTCACCCTGTATACCAATAATTTATGAGAGATGCTGGAGACGGATGATTACAATTATATACAAATCTGGTCCATCTAAGCCTGAAATAAAATAAATAAATAATTCATTAGAAATTAAAAGTTTAGACAGTTATGAACTAAGAAAATGACCAGGAAAGCTCATGACACGTTTGGTTTTTAAGATTAAACATTAATAAACAAGGATGATCAGTAGACCAAATTGTAACAAATTAATTGCTTTAGCATTAGAGCAAGAAAAGTGCACAATTAATGTCGCTTTTATTAAATTTTATGAACATTTTCAGTGGATGTGATTTGAGAAACCTTCAACCATCTAAATATTTGAAAATACTCTATGGCGTAAATCATAGAGGTCATTTTGGAGGTCGGTGCATTTTGAGTTTTACGAAAAAGTTTAACGCACAAGTCAACTACAAAGAAAAAGACCATTCTCTGAATTTTTATTTTCTCTTTATATTCTCTGAATTTTCAACTAATTGTTGCTTCGGATGAAGGCCAAACATCTGGACAGTACTTTGCCTTTATTTCATGCTTTCTATCGGAATGATCTTTGTGGCTAAGTTGCCTGACCTTAAACGTTTATGGGCTCCTGAGGAGTGAATGAGGCAGAGGTATGTGACGCGCAAATTTAATTGTAGATATATTTATCAACTAGTGCGGAAAATGGTTACGAGACGTTATTTTAACCAAACCGAAAGACGCAGGCGAAAATATTTAAAAATGAAGTGACAGTTTTTTAAATCAAAATGAATGATTAAACTGGTTGCATTTGGTAACTAGCTACATAATGGAAGCAGGTTTCCGACATTTCGCAGCTAAGAAATGAGATTACTAGCAACAATAGTGGCTGTACTTCTGCAGATCCGTAACGCAATTTGCATACTTTTCTTGGTACTTTTTTTGTGTGATATCCTGATAGTACGACAAAATTAAAAAATGACAATTTTTGGTGTAACTCAGGCCATGTTGCGAGACGAACGACATGAGATCCGCACTCGTCGCACAAAACTCTATATTTCCTAATTGGTTACGTAACCATCAAATTCACCCACGTTTCACACTTTATTTCTGTTAAGACTGCAACAATCTTTTCATGGCTGCAAATGGCTGAAATTAGATTCCTACGAATGTCATGTGAAAAGTGCACTTTACACACGCTTGTATCAGTATGCAAAGGACGCACATTCATGCATGCTTGCAGATACACCCAATAGATATACAGTGGGTTTATTCTCACCGCGTATGAACTATCCATAAATCATTTCGCGCGCCATTTCTCATTTATTTCATTTTAAATGTTACATCAAAAATACCATCTAGACGAATGCAAATATTAATAAAGAGCCAGGTGTTATAGGGTCCGCATCCCCATTCTGAAGAAGCAATCTACACCAATTGGAACATCTTAATTTCATCCAAGTGTGTAAACATAAGGATTTTATTGTCTTTATTGCAATTTTTACTGCCATATAGTCGGCTCCGTGGGTAATTCTCTTTCGACACGCTTCACAGTTGTAACATCTTATTTATTAAAGTCCTGCTACAGAGAGACCGTAATGGTGTCACTTCAAGCTCTTGATACCTTTTCTTTACGAAAATTTAATATTTACCCATTACTATAATAAGAGCATTATAAAGCAGGTCGTTTCGGCAAGAGTAAAAGTCGCACCTTTTACGTTAGTGTCAATTTACATGTTTGTGTCTTGGATATGGACTTATAATTATAACTGAACTTTGCATGTCTAATAAGATAAAGCTAAGGTTCATATGGCGATTTCATCACAGGGGTAATGGCCCACCTTGCAGTAGATAAATGATCCTAATTATGGGTGCAGTTTTAATTTAATTAATTTAGATTTATACGGATGTTTTAAGTCTTTTTAGCATAACTTTAAAAGTTAATGTCACTTTTTATTTTAAGATTAACGCAACAACTCGACATGGACATAAATCTGTAAATGGTTCGTTTCCGAGACACAGGGAGTCGATATGCCAATTTTTTCTTCACAACTTTCAGAATTACCTTTCAGTGCTAACATCGTCAGATATATTAACTGACTGACATAGAACATTAATGTTTAGAGTCCCCATCCCCCCTCTTAAACTTTTTACGGCAATCTACTAATGATTTTTTTCTAAAGACTTAAATGTTGGGTTCAATTTAGAACCTAATTTGCTTTCCACATTTCTGCCGTATCTGTCATCGTTTTTCAGTATTTGCAACAATATCTAGGAATTCATATAATTTTTTTCAGAAGAAGTGCGCATGCTTAGTACGGTCCAATTTTTATCTGCAAGCACGATAAAAGTATTTTAACACCACGGTGGTTTCTCCAATCTGTTGCGAACAACGGGAAAGAGTAACCGATACAGGAACAACACGAAAGATACAAAAGAACGAATTTAAAAAAATCTGAAAAAAGGCGTAAAAAAGGAACGATTGGCGGTGCGCACAAAAAAAGTTTTTAGGGGTGTAAAAAGGGGAATCCCTTAAAAAAATTACGTCCTGTAAATTCTTGCAATCATTTGCCATATCTAACAATGCAGACCATACCAGAGAAAACACAAATCTCAGCTAAATATCATTTAAACTTTGAGAGCTCTACACAAGCAAATTTTCAAACTTGGCACCGTGTGCCACAGATCTTTCTGTATCCATATTTATTCTCTGTCATACTATTTACATTTATTATGTTCGTTATGTTGACAAATTCAAAGATATAAGCCAACCCAAAGACTGTAATACAATGTGGTACTACATGATAAAGCAGTACTAGGGCCCTTTCAGTTTTTTTCTAATGAAATAATAACGAACCACCGTGTTTTTACGTTATCCCTTCGCGGTCAGCTGGACATCGTGTGGTATACGTGCCTAATCCTGGAAAGATGATTTTATCACCATATTAGGCATTAACCGAGGCATAACATCGTTGAACTTGAAGTACCTATGCTAGACATGAATTGTATTAATTCAATGATTCATCAATATGTTAGTCAGGAGATTTAATACAATCATAGTTAATCAATTTTAAAGAAATACTTGGTTTTTTGGGCGTTTCGAATAACGGAAAACTTTGAATCTTGTCTAATACTTCAAAATAAAATTAATTTTAAAAATTTAATTAAAAAAATTAATTTCAGATAAACACACTCAGATGCCAAATCAGTACTTACTAGCTGTCTACTTAAATATTTTTAAATACCTATACAATCACTGGAGAACACCTCAGACCACTTCTTGAGAAATCAAGGCTAAAACTTTTGTGAGGATTATCAGTAATTTCCATAGGACTATGATTTTTATTTAGGTTTTATTTATTAAATTTCTGAACTCCATTAACTTTTCGATATTCGCAAACATTGGTTGCATCCGAACTTCTCGAATCGTTCTTAAGTAATCATCAGAATCAAGATTTACTATTGGTGGTGTTAACCTGAACCAGCCTAAAATTTCGATCAGAATCAATTAAGGTATTATGTTGTTCATGAAAGTAACCACTTGTCCGAGATACACTGAGAACTTATCTTCACATAAATACAAATTTAATTGAACTAGCAGAAATTTTTATTTAAATGGAGGACAGATAAAAATTCATAACATCGCATTTGGGCGGTTCGAACTTATATTTAATAAAAAGGAACTGTTAGATCCGTGCACTGAAACCAGATTAGAATTAAAATAGAAATTCGGAAAGCAGCACATCTCGGGTGAAACTGAAGAAACTAAGTAATTTGTAATTAATAATCACGATTTCAATGTTCGCGGTAACCATTTCTGGCAAATTCGTAATTTAATCTTCAAATCCTCTAAAAATCTTCGTGATTATAATTTTGTTCTACATGGTTTCCGTTTCCTCTTAGCGAAGATTAAAACATTACGAAGAATCTTTGAAAATTTTGTAGTTTTCTTACATAACTGAGGTATCGCTCTTGAGGCCAATTTTTTGGAGAAATAAATTTTTTCGAGATAAAATCTTTTTTCAAGATTAGTTTAGATAAAATAACCGTCTCAAACATGCTTTAGTCCTAAAAATAGTGATTAAATACTGAAACGTACTTTAGACCCACATTTCGATAGAAGTAATAGAATTTGTGTCGACTAAGACAAAATTTAAAATTGTAATGAAAGAGTATAATTGCAGCATCACTATAAGAATTAACTTCCTGGTCATATATTCTTGACGAATAAAATGTTTCAAAATGCTTTTCGTAAAGTTAGAAAGCGCATTTTGGATTAGACCATCTTTAAATGTCGCTTCTATTTAGGAAAGGTGAATAGAAATTATGGAGTTTATTTAATAGAGATTGATTTGCCTTGGAAGCAGCTGGAAGAGATTTGATGAAGATTTCCAAATGTTGCGGTTGGCTGTGTATAAAAACATAATTTGTGATCACTTCATATTTCTAAAAAAGATAGTCACATTCATTTTGATATTGATACATACTGGTTTCACCATCGATTGAGGACGGGCCGAACGGCCCGTTCGCTCTCCAGATTTTGATCACTTTGATTTTTATTTCTAATCTCTGGTTGGAGTCTCATCGTTTTCTGTCAAGTTGTTGACTTTGTATGAAGGGTCGAGCATTATAATATAAATCTTCCGAATACATCACAAAGTTTGACAAAATATAATGTACCTTAAGTTTTTTTGGTGTGTTGAAGAAGCGTACGTATTCTCACAGTTGGAGAGGAAATTCCAATTCAAAATATTTACAAAATCCGTAAAACCCCAAAAGAACAAGTACTGAAAATCTGCTTCTCGAGCATCATCGGGTCCCGATTTTAAATAGGAAAATATATTTTAAGATTGGACTTATATTTTACATCGCGAATAAGCTGAGCTGCAGCGGCGCAAAAAGATCAAAAGTGCATAAAAGAACTTTGAAAGAGTATGTTTCTGGTCGGAAAATAAAACAAGTATAAAATACGTTGACCTACCCTACACAGATTCAGTTAAGTATAGGAGGCTGTGCATGTATACATATAAGCCAGAGGCGGCCGAAAAAATATTTAACGGTTGTGCGCAACCGAAGCTCAAAACAGGGCCTTTTAGGACAAAAAAAAGACTTTACGTAGTGACATACAGAAAATAATTAGGCATCAGCATATGCAAAAAACCTTAAATCTTTAATTCGTCGTCGTATGCGTCTTTGGTACCACTAAAAAGCCCAGATGACAATCGACCGATCGGTGAATTACCACAGAAATATTTGACCAAAAACAAGTCGCGAATATGACCCGTCTTTTCAATTCAATCGAATTGGGAACAATTCAATCGAATTCGATCGTCAATTTCAATAACGAACGACGTATATGAAGTAAATGACACGGAAATTTGACGCTTTTGACATATGAAATGGAATTGACCGATAATTTGTATGATAAATGCGTGAACATTGACTGGGCTGAAAATTGACCAAAATAATTGGGTCAAATTTTCAGGAAAGTAAAGTATGTTTTATTCCCCGGAAATTTCGCAACCCTTCGTCGTTCAACTTGCTCTGGTACCATTATCGCTGGAGTTACATGAAAGTTTGAAATTAACAGAGAGCACTGTAATAGCGATGTGTTAAGTTCGAAAAGTACTGTAGGGATTACAAAATTAAAGTTCGATCTGTTCCATACCAGCCCAATGGAAAAATGTCCCGTATGGTACGCCTCTGGGTTCCCGCCCGATCCGCTCGTGTGTGGGAGAGAGACAAAGCTAAGCTCTCGAGTCGATGACCCCCGTTTCTTTCTGCAGCGCTTTATTTGCATGTCGTTTTTTTCTATCTTATTGCGTTCTTTTACAGCCTACTTTAACTGAAATAACTCAACTTAAGATAGGTTATGGTAGTTTGGAATTTATTTTTACGATCGCTGCTTTTTGCCTTGTTTTTTACGGTTCCCTGTATATTTCTCTCATTACGGGCAATTCTTGATGGGCAATTATGCCGTGTGACCTCTGACGGAAACGGGATAGAATATGGGCGTGGCAGTTTTACCTTTCTCTCTTTAATTTTATGGAACCTATCGGCCCTACGGCATAGAAAAATATGTCATCAATAGTTAATGCGACAAATTGGTTTTGTAAGTCTGTCTTGTTAAAACGCCAACTTAGGCGAAATGTAGCAAAGTAGGAAGTAAATGCAACACGCCTAATTATATACTCCAAGTATGAAGAAGAATGGTTAAATTCAACCAAATCAATACGATTGATCATCGAACGTACTTAATTTTAGCCTTGGTTCCCTTGGGAAGACCTTAGAAATTTCAGAATACAGGTACTGACTCAAGCTCAGAACACCATTAAAAGAATTTTGGATATTCTCTCAAAAAGAAGCGAAATCTAACATTTTCTAAAAATGATTTTAAGACACAATAAGCTTTCTTTTGATTATACGTTTTCCTCAATTTATGATTTTAAAAACAAACGTCAAGAGTTTTTAAACAATGAAGATAGGAAGAAAAAATTAACATTATGGTTCGTTTTTATACAATATTTTTACTTCCAGGACACCGCTCTAAAATACGTTTTCCTATGACTGCCTTGAAAATAACTCAAAATACCCTAAACCTAACATGAAAAACACAGATTGCGCGTGCGCACGCAGATGGTTGCACGCTTGTTTGAGTGCGAAAAAAGTGCTTTTTATACGCTAATTAAACAGTTAGATATTGTCATTTTTCAGATCTAAATATCCAGTAAAGGATATGACAATAATCTTCCAGGTTTTTTCAGGTGTTCAGGCATTTTTTCCATGATCCATTTAAGCATTATCATATTTTTATTACCACTGAATGTTACTTCTGTCAAATTTTGATACCTGAGAAACTCAATACCAACAATAAAAGCATAACTTGCGTAACGAAAATTATCGATAATTTTTGGAAATTGGACGAATGGAAGTTCAGTAGAGCAAGAACATGAATGCCTCTTTCGATATATCTGTTAATTTTTCTATCAGGACGATTAGGCAAAGATGTTGCGAAAGGAAATTTGGTAACCAACGGCTGAAGAAACGAGAATGATACGGAAAAGAGGAAAATCGATAACAATCATTGTAAATTTTTCGACCAAATGTTTGATACAAAAAAACAACAAAAGTTTAAATAAGAAAGTGTCCATATATTTCACATCGTAATGAGCAAAAAAGTATTAATTATTGAACATGAGCACCAATAACTCTAAATACAATACAGTACCTAGTCCATACAGTACAAGCTAATACAGTACCTAGTAGTGGCGTTGGTATTACTTAGTGATGTTTTGCTCGCATCAGGCAACCCTTCTAGCAAGAAATAGAACTTGTCGTTAAATGTGAAATGATGGGTCTGAAGGTGAGTTCGATTCGTCATCCAGACTTTCGGCAAAGAGGCTTATCCATAAAAAAAAACGGTAGATAAAGAAATTGAGTTTAGAAAGCGTCAATATCAAGCACATAGAGATATTTCTGTTATCAAAATTTCTTTAGTACCTCAGGTATTCTCAAGAATCAAGCTAAAAGAACAGAGCAGGTTTTACACTTACAGGCGAAGTGGCACCGGAAGTGGACTTCAACGAACCTCAATACCAAGCACTTCCAAGATTGCTTTCTTATTTTAACCTTTCCAATGAATAAACTCTTCACAGCAAAACTGGGAGAAGCAGCAAGGTTCCCAAATTTTCCTTCAATATTCTGAAGGTATTAGTTGTCGGTAAAATCTACGGAAATTGAGATATCGAGTACACGAAACCTCAACTCCAAATTCTTGGAATAGTGATCTCTTATTGCGAATTCATTATATTGCCTAGATTTTCCAGAGCATAATTATTTGAAAGACTTTACCTAGACTAGTCATGCACTTTCAAACATAAAGGACACGCTAAGGTTCCCTTAGCGTTGAAGCTTCATCAGTTGTCCTAAAAAATTGACTTTTGGGAGGATGGAAGCGTTTGTGTAAAACTTTTCCATGATTTTCCATTCCTTGAACGTGGTCACCAAAACGATGAGATGTACGAAACGTCGAAAAGCACTTCAGTACCAGTAATGAAGCGATATCTTGATTGGTGATGAGCAAAGTAAAATTAAAAAGTGTACGATCTTAGTGTTGCAAAATTAAACTGGTACTGGTCTTCAGCTTAATCGACGAAATCTCAGCTGCAAGTGGCAATTATTTATTTGAAAATATTGTTATAACCACATTAAATGTTGCGAATGGTGTTGAGAATTACTACAAGATTGAAGTATCTACACATAATTGCAAGACTTCATATAAACCTTGCAAGTTCTTACAACTCATGTCTTAATTGTGTGGATAATGCTAAAACCCGTTTCAAACAACAGCTGCCAAAAATTATGTACTTAGGTGCTCAAAACACTGTATATCTCAAATTACTCCCATAATGACTGAAAATTACCATCTTCCCCCGTATGTGATATTTTCATTCATATTGGGGATATTAACTTGAAAAAAAATCTGTGGAGGGTTCCCAGGGCATGAGCAAATATTTAGCGAAGACCTCTAGGTACGCAACATGTTAAAGTGGTTAAGGCCCTTATTTCAATAACTGTTGCAAATGCAATTTAACCACGCCTTAAGACCAGGCAATTTTGTCACTCTTTGACAATTATTTAAATTAAGTAACTACTAACATTTTAAAAAATCGACAGAGGCAACATACAGATTGCTGAGCAAAAAGCAATTTTCTATTAATTACAAGGTGTTTTACATTTTACAGATACAATTCGCGATATCCCACAGATAATCTAGATAATCGCGGAAAATCTTAATATGTTTCCATCATGTGGCATTTTTCTTTCTGAGGTATAATAATTATTAGTTCGGTACTTCGATACACGATCGATATCAATTCTTAAAGAATTTATTTATTTTTAAACTATGTTCTTCTCAGGGAATAGATGATTATCAAACATGCTGAAGCGAACTGCAAGAGGGTCTAAACCCCAAACAGGAGCTTCAAGTAAATTCTAATGATGTTAAGCGGTTTATGCGTGGGAACCATTTGCGATACATAGATTAAAACGTCGTTATAGATTTCAATGATGAGTTTGATTTTCGTGAAGACGAAAAAGATACTTCTACAAAATTTTACTTTTCATATAGAGGGAACCTAAAGTACACGGAAACATTTTTTTCCTTCTTCCACAGGCTCAGAACGTGTGTTTATGCGTCCCTTAAGGCCTTCTTGAATAATTTCTATCACAAATCATATTCACATTGCATCACTTAACGACACTCTTTTCAACTCTCCCAGGAAATAACTTCTTACAAAACAACTTACTCGAGAATTGCTCGTAAAGATTTTCCAAGTATATAGTTCATCAGCTCTTCGAAGAAACTCTCCTAGTGTGACTCTGAAAGCTTTCCGTTACTTAATGTTCCCTCATCTGTTCCTACCCTTAACTTTTTAAGATGTACTGTTTCATCAGATCCTGTCCCAGGACAAACCTTAAGTTGGTGAGCATCTAATACCGATTAAGGGATGGTACGGACTGATGAAGTTGATTTTAGAAGAAATGTTTAGGTGAATATATGATGACAATATGAGGCAGATGTCATAAAGCACGAGAATCAGGAAACCTCCTGAGGTGCTCGGTAGGGTGCAAAGATTCTCCACCAAGTTAGCCCAGAAATTGTCTAACATCCGAAAAATTTAATTGTCGCAATTAGAGGAATTACAGACTGAGCTGCGGTTTTCCTGAATCTGCATTAGAGACAGACGTTACAGAACTTGCCAAAATTCTACTGACTACTTTTGTTTTATTTGACTACTTACTTCTGTCTTAATCGTCTTACTGATTACTTTTGTCTTAATTGATCGAGTTGATAATTATAGATAACAAAAGAAATTTTCTGTGTCATATATTTGATTTCTGACGACATGACTAATAACACGAAGATAAGGAGTATTTGCGGATAGGTGCGGGATGAGCAACCAAGAGAGGTGGTTGACTGAATCTCGAAAATCGTTATTCGTGAATGGAGGGGAACTCACGCAAAGTATTTTTCAGTTTCAAATGAGACCACAGGAGGGAGTAACTAGAAAAATAATATCTACGAAAAAACGTACTATTCTCACAAATTTGCTATGGAGGAACTCCCCGTTGCCCTTCCTATGCTCATCCATGGCATTATATAAGTGGAAACAGGTCTTTTCATTCAAGATAACAAGTTTGGGAGAACGAAACCCCACTTGCTAAAGATTGATCCGTTCAATCTACTACAATAGCTCTGAAGACTTTGTACGCCGCAAAAAAACTCAAACCATTACTGCTTGGTTCAACACTTTACAATTCCGCGCTTTGAATGGTACCACCATTTTTGCTTTGTGTTTAGAAACAACAAAGGATGTTTCCCTTGATAATTGAGAGCAACTGGTTCTAATTCTTTACATTCTAGTAAATAATTGTCATCCTTTTCCTCTCCTTTTTCTCTCTTTCTTGCACTTGCCGGGCCTTATTCATTGATGAGAAATTTTCGAGTCGTACCTTAATTATTCTTGAGAGCAACACTTCGGCAGAGGGAAGGTTATGAGGAAGACGTATTTTTGCAGCAAGGATTGGGGCTTTTTATGTGTTTTCGAACCGTGGATGGTCAGTTTTCTTAGATTTAAAAATTCCTTCTTCATCTTGAGCAGCTCAATGTTGTGCGAGTTGCTCATAACTGTAGCAATGACCAGCCAGGAGTACTTACGTACCGCAAGTCACACCAAAGACAAGTCCTATAATATCGCTTACTGGTAAAGTCTTTACCTGGTTCCTCATACATTTTAAAATTAATGAAGTGAAATTAAATTCAAACAGTTCTCAGCATGACTTTCTCATGCACTGCCTCATAATATGATTGAATGACATGCAGTTAAAAGATTTTTTTTCAATTTCCCGAGAAAACTAGCGAAACATCTTGTCAGCCGGTCAAATACGAAACAGTTTGACATCGAGTGTAAAGGTCTCGGGTTCAAATACCGTGTGTTTGGCCTTTTTCTCTTCTTTTATCTTCTTTTTGTTTTAATGGCGAGCGCACCGCTGCTCCGACTGAGATTAATAGGGAGTTTATATATTATAAATGGTATCTTATTCTTAAAGCTCATTATTTTCTTCCAGTATGATATCTGACCAATCCTTACAATTATCTTTAGTGCTCGATGCAATATATAAAATCTCTTCCTGTATCGGGCATTCCTCGCAGATGCTTATTGGATATAGTACAGTACTCTCTGCTGGATATTTTTGCTCGAATAGACTCGGTGAGAATATAATTTGTCGAGGAATTATGTTTTATACGTTTAATGTCTTTTAGATCTTACGGTGTTGCTGGGAATTAACCATATTAGGTAACTTTATTGCTCTTTAGGAAGCCCTTTCTAAATCACTGCTCGGTGATTTCTCATTATCACGATTGCGAGCGGCTTACAAAATAGAATCTTCTATAAGACGTCAGAATACCCTGTAAAATAGGGTATTTCATAAAATCGCTGGAGGTACGACAAAATACGAGTATAATTTCATAAGTACCTTAGAGAAACTAACACTAACGCTTAAAGAAAAAAAATTGGAAAATATCACATTATTTCTCAACATAGTCTTCTTTGAAATTAACACATTTTTCCTACCGATGTTCTGTACCCTGTTTATAATAAGGAGCTTCGAATGTTTCAAAATAGGCATAATAGAAAATAATCTGAGGGGGCAAAATCTGGCGAATAGGGGGGGCGAGGAAAAAGTTCGGAACCTGAATGATTTTGGCCATCGTGGTGACGGAAATGTGGACAGGTGTGTTGTCTTGATGAGACGAGACTTTCTTTTTCGTCAAATGTGGTCGCTTTGTTCTCATGTCTTCACTTGAGCGCCGCAATAAATTTGTATAATATTCTCCTATTATAGTTTTTCCTGTAGGGAGACAGTCAATAAAAATTGCCCCACAAAATTCCATCCCTACAGATGATCCCCATCTTGCCTACAGATGAAACGATTTTTGCGTTCTTTATAGCCGATTCTCCATTTGTTTCTATTGCTTTGACTTCTCTTTCGTCTCAGATGTAAAATAATACAGCTACGATTCATTTATGATTATAGATCGACACAAAAACTCGTCCTGATTGCTGTAAAGCTTAAAACATCCTCACGGCGTGGTTTTTGTCCATCTTGCGCACATCTTTCTCATATCTAATGGTTCGATCAAAATGTGATGTCCAGTAGTTTTTGAAATGTCCATCATATCTGCAACTCGCGCAATTTTATCCCATGGTCTTCCGGTAGAGTTCTGTGGATTTTAACTACGATAGCTGGAGGAGTCAGAGCTGGAGTACCATCTAATGTTTTACAGTTATTAACAAAGAATCAGAGTCCCTCAGGGTAGAATCCAATTCCGTTCTGATATTGGATGGACGAAGACCTTTCGAATGAAAATATTGAATCACGCATCCATTACTATTTTTTTTCATGGTTCCAAAATCTCTGAAAACGTTCTCTAAAAATTGTTTCAAAACAAACACAAATTACCGTGACACCTTCAAACTTTAGACATAACCTTTTAAGGTTTGGTTTTTATTTTTTTTAAATCACAATCTGTATGTTAGATCGGGTACTTCTGGGACTAGCCTCGTATGTACACTGCACCAAAAAAGTCTGTGAACCCTTGGGGTGGTAAGTTTTTAATTGCAGTAATATCAGTGAAATATATTTTTTTTTTTTTGAAAAAACAAGATATATTTTGGTAATTACAAAGAATACACTATATTTTAACATTTATTTATATTTATGTTTTTTAATTAAACTGAAAAAAAATAGACATTAACACACAAACACAACACTGCCAAATAAGGTTTTGAACACATTAAAAATATTGTTTAATTTAACATTTTCTAACAAAAAATATTGCTTTAATAGTTAGTAAGGCCTCCTTTATTTTTAATGACTTCTAAGAGACGTGAGTGCGTGTTGTTTACTAATTTTTCCATTATTTCTGGCGAAATTTCTTTCCATTCCTCCAACAGAGTTCTTTTCAATTCTTCTTTATTTTCTACTCCTAGTCTTCTTACTTTGTGACTGAGCTCATCTCACAGATATTCAATTGAGTTCAAGTCTGGGGATTGAGAAGGGGTTTTGAGTTGTCAAGGTGCATCGTATAGAAACCATTATCGAACTTTTACAGCACAGTGTTTTGGGTCGTTATCTTATTGAAATAGAAACGATCCAGTCATATCTAATTTTCTAATATTTTTATTTAAATTATGTTTTGGAATGTCAGTATACACGTATTGATCCATTATACCGTTAATGATATGCAAATTTCCAACTCCAGCAGCACTCATGCATCCCCATGCCATAATTTCACCACCGCCATGTTTAGGGGTTCCCACTAAATTTATTGGTTTTCATGCCTCGTTCTTTTTTTCCAAATTGCTTCTTTTCCATCCGATCCATGCACGTCAAATTTAGACTCGATAGAAAAAAATTACGATGTTTCAAAATGTTTGAGGCTTAGATACCTATTTTTTCACAAAGTCCATTCGACGGTATCGGTTAATTTTGCTCATGTATGGTTTCTTGCGAGCAACACGTCTACAATATTCACTTAAATGTAATTTTTTTCGAACAGTTTGAGGAGTAACACTCATATTATAATCAATTAATAAGCCATCGGCAATTTTTCTAGCACTTCTACTGGGTTTTTCACGAACAGTTTTTAGAATTGCACGCCTATGAATATTGTTGATCCGGCTTACTTGGTCTTCCGGAACGAAGTCTATTTGATACATGACCAAGCTCTTTATTATTATTATGCCTTTGGACAAAAAACTGTTGAAAAATTCTTAGCCGCGATTTAACTAATTGCTCAATACGATTTTCCTTACGAGGAAAGCCTTAGTTGACGAACTGCTTTTGGAACATTCATATTTTTTGTTAATCGCTTCAAACTAATACAAGTTTTATCACGTTTTGACTTTAATTGAAAATCGCAAAACACTTAATAGAAAAACAATTTTTTTGGGTTCTGATTTTATTTATTTTTCTTAGATAGGAAGTGTTCAAAAACTTTTTTTGACAGTGCTGATTGTGTTTGCGTATTAATATGTTTATTTTTTCGGTTTAATCTTAAAAAAAAATACGTATAAATGTTAAAATATAGTGCATCCTTTGAAGTTTCTAAAATATACCTTGTTTTTTCAAAACAAAATTATTTCACTGATACTACTCCAATTAAAAACTTGTCACCTCAAGTGTTCACAGACTTTTTTAGTGCAGCGAAGGTTGAAATATAAAACAATCGCGCGAAAAAATATTACAATAAATAGTATAACTGCTAAGTCTTAAATTTAGCGTTAAAATTAAAACATTAGCAAAAACTACAAATAGAAAGTTATTACACTAGACTACTCTTAAGTAGTAATTGTTTCTATCTCTGATTCAATATAAAATTTTGATTTCTCTCTTATTCTCTAAAAAAAAAAAATAATAAAGTGTGGGTAAGAGAGACTCTTTCGGCATCCCAATCTCATATGTGAATATGATCAAATATGCCCCCTTGAGCATGATTTCACATGTTGTCCATGTAGTCTCTAATGTGGCCACAATGCCTGCCGTTCCTACCGAACCGAAGATATGCAGTAGATGCATTAAACTGCATCTGTTTCAGGGGGGAAAAGTCAAAGGAAGTAAGACTGAGCAGCGCCTCGAGAGCTCTAGTAGAGCTCTAATAGTCCCGATTATCCCGAAACACGCCATTCTTTGAATATGATCGAGTATCACGCCCATATTGACTCTTTTTACACTAGACGACCACACCTAGTCTACAGATCTCGTGTTGTAGAATGATCCATACCACTATACAGTAATGCCCGTGGATTGAGACTCCAAGACATCTGAGAGCCGTTTTGTCTGTCCACAGTGCGCTAATGTCCTTCCTTATTACATGCGTTGATGCCAGATATCCAAATATATCACCGTTTGGGAAAACTAAAATTTTTTTTTCATGTGTTTGAACTAGACGTAATGTTGACTAAAAGATTCGATTGGCTTGTTGTCTTGTCTCAACTTACAAATACTTCGTTTAATTGCTTTTGGATTAGAGTGTGGACTGGTCGCAGGCACATTCCAGCACAATGTAATTTTTTGAAATTTCGAGGCCTGACTGGACCTGAAAGCGTGGATGAGAATACCTCGTGAACAATAGGTTTGTCGAATAAATAATAAAATTATTACAGTTTTTTAATTGGTATTCAAAAAATTCTAAGTTTAATAAGTTAATAGTTTTTTGCTTTTTTCCGTGTTCCTCGGATCTGATAGCTCTAACTCTGGTAAATATCAGTACACAGTATGATTCAAATCGCTAATGCATGTATTGCAAGGCGAAAGCAATTTTTAAACCTGGTATGAGTTTCTTATAAGATTTTTAAAATCTTTTCCCGCTTGACCGTTCCTGTATCTCTTAGAATTTTCAAGATTCCAGAATCCAATTTCAAGCACCAATTTATTTAGACTTCACCGTGTACTTAGATACAAAGTAAACTATAGAAGATACTATAATCCTGTTGATTAACAGATAATGGAATGACTTTAATAAATAATTTGGTGTCCAGAGTGTAACAATAATAGATAATATTTAACTACAAGGGAGGACTTACATGGAGTTTTTACTGAAAGAGTGCTTGAACCTACGAAACGGGTTAGCTAAATTCTAGTCCAATTGCGATGGAAATGCCTCGACTTTTTATTCGCTATATAAATTACTATATAATATATAAATTTACTATATAACAAATGATAATTATAAGCATTGACTGAATTATTTAAATTACTTTCATTGTGGTTCTTCCTCGAGAGAAGTTCATACTAATAACACCAAAGCTTCCAAAGCACAACGTTTGAAAGATTATAATGTGACCCTGATCACAGTAGAGTGGCAGTTACATCAAGACCTATAAAAGACCAATCCATAGGTTCAGACCTTCCAAACAAGGCCGTTTATTAGATTAGATATCATATTACATTATGCACTATCTAAATATGCTCCACTTCCTATATTTTTCAACGAAAATATCTCAAAATTCAACTGTCTTCCGTTAAATCTGTTAGTAACTGCTTGGCTGTGGATTGATGGGCATATCAAATGGAAATTGAACAACTAAGAACGTAATTTTCCCCAAGTACTTTGGACTAATGATATAATAAGTAAAACTAATAGTTATCCGAAGCGGTACTTAAGGTCTATAGGTCAGTTCCCACATATAGGCACTAATTTAATCAAGTAAACCGAAACCAATTTGACTTTTTAATTTGAAGCTCAGAAAAATCTCGAAATGAGGAAGTAATTACGGTGCTATCTCCTCTACGAGAAATGTGCGAATCGACCGTACAACCTCATACCGTCTGCTCTTAATTAAATTTCATCGATAGCACACATCCTCTCGGGCGTAGCGAGGGTACCAGTACTACTCGCCTGAAAAAAGCCCCTCTGGTACGGCTTTAGCGTCGTACCGAAACGCATAATGCCTTTCTTATGCAATTTCGACCCCCACTTCTGCACCTCGGAGCACCGCCTTCGATATTCCAAGTGCGCTTTCTTATGTGTCTAAGATTCTCGACTCGCCTAATCCTAGAATTCGCCAATATACATTTGAAAATGTTCAATTTTAACTCGAGTCGTCTCGCCCACGCATTTTTTGCGCAATTTTCCGTCGAAAAACTCGCTTTCTAGCGCGACTTGTCGCAAAAAAAAGTCGACCGGTATAGTACCCGCCAAACGTTTCGCGATTGTTTATATATTATACAGATCGGACTTTTTCCCCGGGCGCGGAAACAAATGAGTGACAGTTCCGTGATTGTTTTGTGAGGTTAGGATATTGGAGCGTCTATGTGCGGGCAAGCTCTTGAAACTGCTCTTTCACTGCCTGGCCTTGAATTGAGGCTGGATAAGGTATCTACTTGCATACGTAACAACAACAAACATATATAACAATAAAAAATGTGATAAAACTCAAAAACTTTTAAAATTTCAATAAATTTTCTTTTGACATGCCTTCCTGATACATATTTGACTACATGGCAAGAAAATTAGTCGAATACGCGGGGTGTTTTCTAAATATGCGGCGCAAGTTCGGGAGGGGATTTCTCAACAACAACAACCAATAAAAATTATTATGGAATCCAAAAATTAAAATAAATAAAAAATTTCTACTCTTTTCTTTGCTCGATTAACTACGAGTAACTTTATGATATTGGGCCACCTAGCAAGAAAAATCTCAGTTATTTTTCTGGAACGCCTCGAAAAAATTTAGCGTATTTTTCAGAAAATTCATCTTAACTTTAACAGCAATATTGTGCCATTTATCACTGATAGTTAAATTTATGTTAATAAGATTATTATTTTGAAACGCATCCTGGTATGATAAACGACTGTTACTTATAAATTTCCTTATATCATCTACAAATCTCTTATCTAACTTGCATTTCAAATAACCTATTCGTATTCTAGGAATTAAAATTTTTTAGTTGTTATTTATCCCTTGAGGTATATTGTAGAAGCACTAAGAACTTCCTAGAACAACAATGATATATGGTACCGCTCCGACGTTTTCTACTTATAGCTTCTCTTTCAATATTTGCGAGCATAATTCACAGATTGAAACAACACCAGCTCTATTTTAGTAGTAGTTCTGTTTCTGAAACTGAACCCGCACTTAAATAAAGGACATAAAGAATAAAAATAGTAAAAGTGTTTAAAGTCGTCGCCTATTTCTTCTTAGTTTTTTTCCAGTTTATTTCATTTCCTCTCAGTGAATATTATTCATTTCTTCACTGCCAAGAGATTAATGAAAATAACACAAAAGAAAACAGTATTACACCGGAAAATTATTTCAATGTACTGGGTGCTTCCTAAACATATCGCTCAGCTCGTACAGCTCATATATTTCTTGGATCAAAATAAGAAAAAAGTTGCTATACACATAGGGAGCCACTTTATTTCCGAGCTACGGCCCTCAATTTTTAATCTGCAAATATCGCTTCGTTTTTATCATTTCAATTAAATTTCTAACTCTTTCGCGTCTTTGGATCGGCTTAAAATAAAAATTAAGAAATACTAATTATTGAATTTGAGAGGGAATTTAAATTTAAAATGGTGGTTTGAAATGGTAACCACCAGCCAGGATGGACCTTAAAAGAAAAACAAGATTGTTGCTTCTTGAATTGCACTCATAAATTATCAGATTTCTCAGGGCTTCTTGAATTTCTACCGAACCGCAATATAAACTGACGACTCTAAATCTTCACACAGGAAAAAATCTGATTAAAATCTAACTAGTAATTTTTGCAGATTTTAAAAAACCTTATTTCAATTATTTCAATTTCTCAATATGTACTTTAAGTCGATTAGTAGGCTTTCAGAAATTTTGAATTTTATTTAGTTATAAATTGAAAACGAAGCGACATATTAAGAAAGACAAGAAACAGAAAGGTTGTGTATTTATGGTTACCTTATTTGAAATCATTATGAAAATTCCGAAAATCAACGTTGCTATTTTTGTATAAAGTGCCAACAGGCCTGCCTGACGCGACCCCATATGAAATTTCCGTACTCAACTCTGATGGGGCTAAAAAACTTAAATATTGTTATTAAACGATGAAAAATGTAATTTAGTTGGTCGAAACTTTTTTAAACAATAACAAAAATCCTTTTGTTTCAATCTTGGATACCCTGTATTTCATAAATGACCCGATCCCGGACAACAGCTTGAAGAAACTTTTTCCTCCTTTTGATCCAAGGAATATCCCTGTTTAAATTGTGCAATATTTTTGGGAAACACCCTGTATGTAAAAATCCGAAGGTCTGCTTACCTTCGTTTTGGTGTTGTTGTTTCAAATTTCTCTTCAATAATCTGTCATGATTCAGTCATTCAACTGACATAAAATACATTATAATTTATCGAGTTTTAAATGATTAACTTTAACCGTTCTACAACTTGACAGCATTATGGTAAAACTTATTTAAAAAAATAGTCGTTACCGAAAATTAGCGGTGCCCAAATATTAATTGCTTTTATCAAGAAACATGTTATTTATTACCATGTATCTCCTAAAGGAAGCAATTCTGGACATACGTTTTCTTCGTCTACAACCAGCTACCAAAAGTTAATGCAGAATTTTAGTTACCCTCGGTATAGGCAAAAACGTCTTTATTCTTAGAAGAAACTGTATTTGTGTGTGATGATTTTTTTGTGTCAAGTAAAAGCACTTCCTGCTTATTTTATAGCACATTGGCATCAATGAATTATCGCGAGACACATCGTTACAACACCCTATACCGCACGCTTTTTGTAACCTCTCCAGGCAATGACTCACATGTAATGATATTAATAATAGTCGGTCAATGCAAATATACCATTCGGAAAATGCAGATTTCCGCCTCTTCGACTAAATCAAAATGCTAGATTAAGCTATAGAAATGATGAAACACAATTGAAAGTCTCTGAGATTAAACAGAACTCACCCATGCCCTTCTGCGGTCCACGCAACTAGCCCTTCATTTAATCTCCGAGTTTAGTCTCGACTTAGATTCAATCAGGCTTTTTTAGTTTTCATCTATTTAATTTAATTTCGTTTTAAATCTACTCTGGTCCCAGTACCTCCTAACCGTGTTGGGGTACTTCAGGTATACCTGAAGAATGTTTTACACGCAGATAGGTGTTTTATTCAATATATTAGTAAGAATGTAAATTGCTAAACTAATCCTCAAGCACAAATCGTTTTGTGACAGAGATTACGATCCCAATGCATGCGACTGGAATATGTGTGCTTATAATCAATATGTTTCATGTTAAGTCGATCTTAATTACCTACAAAAACATTGTGCTTGAGATTAATTTAATGGGACTTTCGATCCATTAGATTTTTACACTGCATCAATTTCATCTGAAAATTAGTCAACTTGGGGGAGCGATGTTTGGGAAACAACATGTACACTTATCTATCCACTAATTATGTTCTTCAATGTGTCATATTGAAATTGCTAAGCTTTACTTAATTCGCCAATTAAATAAGTCTTGAACGATTTTTGACCTCAAACTTGGCATCAACTGCAAGTGGAGTCGCTTAAAGGAAAATTTGCCTTTTTGCTAGTTCGTCTTTCCTACACGAACTAGGGAACAGCACTACGTTTTGCATTACATACAACATTATGTCACGATAACTCATGTAGGCAAATTTGTGACATGCTTACCATACGCAGGTTTAACGAATAGGTACATGATAAATTTCTGTAGGTTGACTTTTCAGCTTAAAATAAGTTTTTAATATTCTCTTCCCACAGCTCACTATACTCTACTTCTCGTTTCACCATTCCTGCTTCATTGATCGCTCTTCATTCGCATGGTTTGATTACTGTTGTTCGTTTCTCCCAAACATCCCCCTTCATTTGGTTTTACTCTCCTTCTTCCTTTATTTACGTATCAAAATTTATTTACTCATCTACTAACCTGAATCTACGTTAGATATTTGCTTCGAATCATCTCGGGATATACATATACTTATTTGTATAAATTACAATTTTTTTTAGAGTGAAATAAATTTTTCAAGCACTTTTTCAATTGCTTACTTTGCTTTTCTGGTCATTTCCTTATTTCTACTTCTTGCTTTACTTTCCTCCTATTTAATTTTTATCATAATATTACCCATAGTTCTTTTGGTTTTTTTCTCCTAGATGGGTGCACTTTCCATGTTTTCGTTACTAGTTATCTCAAAAATTTTTCTTCACCTACTTCAATCAACCTGCATCAATGCCAGCCACATTTTAAACTTCCCACACAATTGCCGACTTAGAGATGCTATTTGGTCCTTCAGCTTTTAACCTCTTATTCAGCTGCAGAAACTTTTTTATCTCACTTTTTCCTCTATTTTCATATGTAGATTTGATGGCTTGATAAGCTCATTGGTTCAGTTAGATTTTTGCTCTCCTGCGCATTTTGCACTGCTTCTCACTGCTTCGATACTGTTTCCCTTTGACCTTTCCACTTTCTCATGATTCAGATAATTCTGTCCTTTTGTCCCCAGTACAATCACTTTGATAAACTAATGCCTTCAACAATTTAATCTGATAATTCAACCTTCACCAGGGCCATCGTCACGTTCTTCAGGCAATCGCTGACTTAGCGCTGCTTCTGGTTCTCCGAATTTTAACTGCTGCTTTAACAATTGATTAGAGAACTTAACTCAAAGTGTTAAATCGTGTACAAAAATTAAGCCCTAGCCCTCACCGAGCCGTGGATTGATACTTATCTGCATAATGCATCAAACACTGTTATAAGTATTGGCAGGGCTCCAAGCTACTCACTAGAATCAAATTATGAAAACAGTACAATTGACTATTAACGAGAACTGATACACAATTATAAAAAACTACAATGAGTAATAAAACTATTATTACCTACTCATTTTACACATCAGCAAATACAATAAACCCATAATTTGGGATAATTCTCAGCAAAGAGTGGAAGTAGCGTCTTCCCAATTATAAATTTTTATTTATTTTAAAACGTCGTTATTTAAACGTGTTCGCCGTTAACGCAAATAATAGCAAAATGTAATACAACATAAGCTTTTCATGTACATAAAAGAAAATTCTGAGTAACTGCGTATCTCCAGGCCGGTTTTTACGCCGTGCGCAGGCACAACTTATTTCCGATAACTCATTAGCGTTACCAGTTCAAAATTTGCAATCAAGAGTAGAAGGTGTCCCGAGAATTCAAATTCCAGAAACAAATTAGAATATGGTTTCGAAACACACCAATGGCAGTACAATCTGTGATTGGGTATTGCATGGACGAAGTATCATTTGAGTAACACATGTGTGCATCGTGTTATTCTAACAAAGATAAAAACGATGGCGGTCGACACACATTTTTCGTTGGCTCTCCAAATATTTGATAAAAATAGACGGTATTTATCCAGCCATGTTCGATGCCGAAAAAATCGGCCAATAATTTTTTCGAGATTTTCACTCGCACTCCGCCCATTTTTTCAAACAGGCTCGTGTTTGGTTAGTCGACGGGATTAGATTTCGTTTGTTATCTCAAGTACTTTTTTCTTTCTATAAAATGAAGGAGGCCTAGAAAAAAATTTAATTTTATAATATTCTCCCGATAATTTGTTCAAATAAGTGGTTTTGGATATTTTGTAAGTATGTCGCTTCAAGTGTTTCAATTATTATTAGTTGCCTTTCGAATATCCTCCAAGTATTGGAGATATACTTACACCAATTTAAGGTCATTAAAGATTACTCTAATTGCCCTTATCAAACGTCCCAATTTGATTTGTGAAATAGTCTAAGGTTTATTTCGAAACATATCGCTTTTCTGAGGTATTTTTCTCATATACTCGGAAACTGATGTGTATGATAAGAAAGTTTTAAAGGGGTTGCGAGAAGGCAGGATAATCTATAAATACCTGAAGTGTGCATGAAGTATAATACAAACGTTAATAAAGTTATCTAACGCCTGTTCCAAAATAGGATTGAAAAGGGCGGAAGATACAGAACTAAAAGACTGAAGCTGTGATGATGTTGCAGCTCCGTTTATTTTTTTTTTAATTCGATAGAAGAATGGAAATGATATTGTTCTGTGCAGATTTTTTCAATTTATCATATTACGTAGAAAATTTTTGAGAAACGGTTAAGTTACATTTGGTCTATTGGGATTTAAAAAAAATATCCGTAATAAATTGTGAGCTTTTCTCCCAGTGACTCTAAATATGTACTGCGGATAATCTATTTATTATTGAGGAAGGTAACTGTGTAAATATTTAGAAGTTAAAAAAACATAAGTATGATAAGAATTTGATCACATATAGTACGTAGTATGGCGTGAGTCAAATTCATTAGCTAACGTCCAAGTCTCATATATCGCTACCTTAAAAATTGCAATGAGCTTCCAATATTTGCAATATATAATCAGCGCTCGTCGGCCGCTTTATATCGACGACTTTTAAAAATAGCTTGTTATTGCAATTATATTTTTAGTGATTTTTTAGTTCGCCATATTTTTAATGAAAATTTATTCCTTGGCATACTTACAAAAGTTACATTTTTAGTTTCGGAAATTTTTCAGTTTCCATTGCGGAACGTCTTTGATATTTCATCTGGGGCATGGTGATTCACGCAGTATTTTTGATCGTTTTTAATCTAAGTGTTTGTTTCTATGTGGGCATTCGACAATAATTTATATTATTAGCAAGGTTATACTTCTCATATCATCTACCTATACATATACTATTTAAATTGCATACTATTAAGTACGCATACTATTTGAATTAATGGTTAAATCGTAATGCTGACTAATATTGAAGCTCAGGGTCGTGGAAGTTGCAGTACTAAGAAGAGATGGAAATTCTTTGACCAAAATTTGCGAACACCTCTAGCGGTTTTTGGTGATAATTGATTAAAATTTTGTTGCGAACAGGTGAAACGAGCATATTTAAAACCTGCTATTCGTTCTTTGTGCTATTATCTGTATATTTCTTTCGCCTTTTTGTCGATTCTTTTATTCAATTTTTTTATCGTTATTCAGAGATTTGGGGTGATGGCCTGTAATCAGATCTAGATGAAGCTGTTCCCGGTTTCAAAAATTTAGGTTTTAATGTCAAATATACATATATATATATATGTATATTTAATTCTCTTTATATCTAAAAATAAAATGAGGATTCATTTGCTACTATCTAAAATATTATTCATGCTTTCAATTACTCTTTCTGGTCACATGAGATAAGAAATATTGTACGTAATTGTAATTCCTGAATTGTGTTTCATAAAAGAATAATAAATCATGAAGAGTCAGTTTTTGTTGTATGAAAAACAGGATGATTATTATTTGCCCTTTGATTTAGATTTTAACTCAATTAAGTGCACACACGAACCACATATTTTTTATTCGGCGCATTTTCTGGATTTATTTATTGTAAGATTGTTGTATCGTTCCACGTGTCAACTTTCTAATGAATAGATGGATGTCTAACCGGAATTATCCTTTACTAGGTATCTGCTATCAGCCTAGACTAAGTTATAACGTAGTAATTAAAAGGTATTGAAATTTTATTAAAATTATCAGGTTTTTCATAAGTGAACCTAAATGCTTAAATGTACTTAAACCACTTTCCACTGATAGTGCTTTGCGAAGCCGAGATCGAACAAATACTTGTAGTCTCGGGGGGTATTTACAAGTAATTCTCGCTCTTGTACATTGAGGTCGAGACCGAGACTCGTAGGCCTTGTAGTAGCAATTTAAGTCCCTGTCCTAGTCTCGGCTTCTATCGCGAGACCCAAACTAATCTCGTAGCTTCGCAAACATGAGTCAAGTTCATCATTTTTAACATCATAGTTTCTGGAAAAATGAAAGTTCGTGACTCTCTTTAAAGTCTCTTTTCGGTAAAATCTCTTTTTGGATATGATGAGAGTACATTAATTAATTCGCAGTTTTAAGCATTCTGAAAGGCACACTGACTAAAATCACAACACAAGAAACAAAAATTCGTCATCTGGCTGACTATAAATAAAATGAAAACCTTGAACTCGATTAGTCATCTTCATCAAAGATTGAACTAATTAGAAAGAAAATTAATCCATTGGACGCCGAGTCTTCTGAAAGTCTCAATATATGATCGGTATTTCTCTCCCATATTAAGGCCGAGACCGAGACCAAGAAAGTCTTCGACTCAGTCTCGAAGTGAAACCTTGGTCTCCCGAAACTTTAGTTATGAATGAATTATTGAAAAAAGGCATTAGAAATTAAAAATTTTATTAAATATTCTTGAATTGTCAGGAGAACAAAGTAAGACCGAAATTTTGCTTCCTTATGTCTATCTAAATATCGCATTCAGAATTCTGTCAATGGGTGCGTATTGCACAACCATGATTTCAATTTTCACAAACAATTTCAGCAAGGAAAGTCGATTTAATATATTCAGTAAAACAACACCCTCCATACTCGCACATGCGAGAACCATTGCCACTTTAATAATTAATTATTATTATTCTCTTTCTTTGGCCTCAGTTGGTGTAAATCGCAACCCAGTTAGAGTTCTTCCTCTCACCAGTTTTTTTATTCGCCTTCCGAACACCCACGCAATTGGTACTACTTTTCTATTAGGAGTGTAGAAGTTCTTAGGCATAGAATGTAGGAAGGTCCCTGCTTTAACGCATCAACAAAAAAGGGTGTGCATACGTAGAAGGATAGACTTATAGCGGGTGGGAACCCACAGGCAGGTATATAAATTTGATATCTGGTCAACACAGTACGGTGCCCTCACAATCTTAGGGAAATGAATATATTGTTCTTCGATCAAGTCAAAAAACTTTCAATATGCTCTTCTTGGGTTATATTTAAAACAAAAAAATGCAAATTTGGATCAAAGAATGATAACGCTGTATCCAATTTCTGAATGCAGAATGCTCTTTTCGCTTACAATACCACTAGAGCTTAAATGATTTTCGGAAATTTATTTAGGAATGTCAATTTGCCTTTGCCGCTTCCAAATGCTTGAGTAACGAGAAGTGGTGCACCTGACACGTGCGAAAAGTGCCTTTCCCGCTCTCAAATTCTTGCGCAACGGCCACATAGTGCAAAAAATTACCACTTTTTACACTTAAAATTGGGGGGATATCTTTTGTTCAAACGAACGTTTAAAATAGATCATAGCGAATTATTTGAACTATATCAGATCGTTATAACGCTCGTTATCTGGAAGGAAAAGGGATTTTAGGCTTACGAACGTAGAAGATAAAATTTATCCCTGGCCTTCCTCAATAGTCAGTAAAATCCAAAAATTAGCGCCAATAATCGAGTGAGAGTAAACATATATGCAAACATATCCAGTGCACTGAACCACCTATGTGTACACTCTTTGCGTTCATGGTCAAGTTCAATGTTGATGCGTCTGTATTTTCCTGAATTATGCAGCTTTTCTCGAAATAATTATCCTGAACTAACGAAGTTTAGTACAGAGAAGCTGATTTTGTTACATTCTGATACTGTTTTAGTTGGTTCTAAAGATTTTGTTCACAATGACCGAAATGGGACGTTTACACCCCTCCAACAGGAGTTAAATCCGTGGCTGTAACTACGGCATGCGTTACAGCAGTATCTATTTCGATTTCTCTATTGCTCGCCTATACATCGTTTGCTGAATGGATTTTGGGTACCCAAGTACCAATCAGGTAGAAAACGTAGCAGTATGTAATAATGAGAACCATTTATAAAGCTTTCAACATTTGCCCCAATTGATCAATGAGGTATAAGATAATAGAGCTAGATATTTAAAACTTTAGACATTAGCATTCTTAATGTGACCCCAAAAGAAACATATAACTAGAACCTTGCATGAAAACTCTCAGTGTTAAACGCGTTTAAAACAAAGAGCAAAAGAACCAAAATGCAACTACTGCCTACGTACGTTTGGTAGGTACTCCGGCCAAGTCGCCATTATAATTATTAGAAAGTTGGTTATTTATTATTTAATAAAAGAACAACAAAATAAATATTTATGAACGTTGTGTTAAGGCGGGAAGAAATCGTGACGTCTAGCTTTAAACAACCATTAAAAAACTAGTTTTGAGATATTATGATGGGCAAATATGAGCAGGGCGATTTTGCTAATACAGTCTACGTATGTAAATAGGAAAGGAATACTTACTGATCATTGGGCAGCAAGTTTAAACAGACATAAATGTTGGATATAAGTGCAACAAAGCTAGGGGTATTTCTGTATACAGGGTGTCCCAATAACATTGGTATAAATAAATCTAGGGCGCTAGCGGGTAAAGCCAAAGCGCAATACCGCAAAATATGCTTTATAATACAGTTGCTTGTGTCGAGTGTACAGGAGGTTTAAGTTTTTTTTTCATTGAAAATAAATCTCACAAATTTCACAACAAACTGTTTCATTTCATTCGAAGCCGGATAATAGAAGATCAAAATTTCCCACTGAGGATAAAGCATAAGAAATCTTCTTCCGAATACTGGAGGATTCATAGAGTAGTACCAGGCGCACTTCTGAACCTACTTTTGTACAAGGCAAGTTTGCCTGAACATCCCGTATATCAGGAAAGAAATTACCTTACACGAAAAGAAAATGGATGTATCTATGGTATTCTTAATTATAAATAATTTACTTACCCTCCATATTACTATAAACGCCAAGTCTGCAGTAAAGACGGGAACCATACACAAGAACTTCTGCAATCCTGATAAAAAAATGGTGCAAGTTGCGTGAAAGTATGAAGAAAAATATTAAAGAAATATATATAGGAGTGGATAATAGCGTTGCACCCTCCCAAGATTTCTTTCTTTTTTTTAGGCCACTTGAGATATTAACTAACTTCTTTGTTAACATCATTGCGGAAGTTCCAAAAAATCTCTTGACCAAATTTATCATCAAAGTCTCAGAACTTATTTATAGAGTACCAGTTTTAAGCTTTATGATGAAGTTAATTTTGAAACCTTTGCAGGTAGAGATTTTAGTGTTTCTACCTAAATTTAAAGCTAAGCGTCCTTTACACATATTGGTTTCTGTAATCCTAATAGGCAAGTCATAAAGGTAGAAAGAAGGGTACCTAATTGAATTAATAAGATTCGACAGGTTCAGTTAGTTCAATCAAGTTGATTCGAGCCTCAATATATTTTTACATTAACTAGAGGAATCAAATAATACACATTTGAGAGAAAACCACCTGCTCCCAAACGTATTAATTGGAAGACTGTATGTAGGTAGGTAGCTTGACTCATAAACAAAATTGTGATGACTCTTTCAAAAGGTTTCATTCAACTCTCTATTTTCTCAGAACGTTGGTGGACTGATCTTAATTGCCCCCCACTAATGCCTTTCCCTTTCTTCACTTTCCATTGCCAGAAACCATCGCTCAACCTTAGTTCAGGTGCAAATATTTCTGAAGGGCTTTTTGTACGATAGTTTTGTGATGAAAACACCCTCCTGGTAAATAAATATTCTTATTTTTTTCGAACGAAGTGGTCTGCTCCGCATTACAGAATTCTTCAACAGAAAGGCATCATCATGTCAAGTTCTTTTTTTTTATAGGCGTATCACGGCGGGTCACTTTTGTTCCCTTGTCGACGGTTCCCTCACTCTAGTCCCTTTGCTAATGAGGCTTCAAGGGAAAGTATCTTGGGAGTAAGGGTATTTTCACGCACGTAACTAAGAAACGATTTCCCCAAAGAATGCCATTGTAAGTAGGTCACAAATGATCTCACGAATTGAACCATAAGTTAAAAGAAAACACAGGGGAATACGTTTTTAAGTTAGTGAGTTACTTACAAAAATCAAGTGTTTATTTGATAATTCCTAAAAAGAAATCGAACGACACATGTTGGTTTTTCTGCGAAGAACGAAAATGTACCAAATATCTTGATATGGACCATTCTGAGCCCCACCTGAGAAAGAAGACAGAAGGGGATATCGGCCTTTTGAAGCGGTCATCAATCAGGTTTTCTATTATGAGCAAGGGACTCATTTGTGGTTCTTTCTGACATAAGCCACTAAAATCGTGCTTGGAGCACAGTTTTTTTCGTCACATGTGATATCTCTAGGCAATGTCAAGCAGCCTTGTAGCCACTTGATTCCAGTTCTCGCGTCACTCTTTTGCATACAATAATTCATGAAAAAAGTGACAAAAAACGCGAGAAAGCAAATTATTATGTAATAGAGTTTGATTGAAGAATGAGGGAAATTATATTAAAATGTTGAGTTCTGAACTAGGATCTGTCCGAGAAAGACGTGTCTACAAATTGCAACCCACAAAGACAGATTTGCTCAAGTGCGAAACTAATTACGTGCAATGAGCGGGATTTCTGTGGCACTATTAATGAATTTCGGAAATAGAGAATTCTCAGATAATGCGGTCAACGAAGAAAATCCATGTCCTTCATTTACACGGTCAATAAGATCTTGATGCAGCTCAGACTCAACGATAATCTCATATAAGGAAAGTATCCTAACCTACGGTTAAACCTATTCAAATCGAAAAGAAGTATGTGCTCCAATTACTCCTCAGAATGCATTTATGTTAAATTGTGAGTGATTCATCACTATTCTAATGTCTCTTATTGACAACATAACTATGTCCTTCCAAGAGCTTTTTTCCGGTGCTTTTGATACGAAATGTTCGAGGAAAAATCCTACAAATTCCTCATTATTTAATTGCACTAATATTTCTTCCTGCAATTTTCCCACATTTCATCTGTATCCAAATTAGACGGAAAAGAAATTGCCGTCCCACTAATCACTCTCCAATGCTCAGGTATTTTACATAATAAGCAAAACATGTAATTGACCCGATCAGGACCGACAAGTAGGAAGTCTACTCACATTATTAACTCGCTTCCAAGCACATCTTGACGACATTATTTAAATAAATCAACATAAAATGCGACTTTTGGCTCTCCTATAGCTAAATTCACACGGTATATAAAGCTAGTACCAGCTGGAACTAGTTCTCTTTACTCTCTTTGCTCTTTTTGATTTTAACTGTAAAATCTTGTCGGCGATAGGTGTACGTATATAAAGTTGCAAGTTTTTTCTTACCTGAAGAAATTAGTAGAGTATTTGCGCTCTTTAGATTAAGCTTTTGATCAGGTCCTATTAGGCTAGGTCCTACCTGTTATGGTTACATTGTTATGTGATCGACAGTTTAAGTTGAAAGCATAATGTATCGCAAAGTCACGTGAGACCATGTGATTTAGTTGCGTGTGGTCGCGTGTTTTTACCCCTGACACTTGACTATCACTAGACTATTGCTAAACGTCTCTAACATTCCCATTATCAGAAAGCCGCATATCGACAAAATTATGTGATTTTTATCGTTTGAATTTAATTATGCCTTATTTTATTATCCACTGCCTAATTAACGAAAAGAAAGTTTCTCACGACCAGATAAAGAATAAAAAAGTCAATAAAAAGACGTTTGTTATCTAGTTTTTTTCCCTATTAGCTAATTAGGTCATTCAGTTGTAGGTAATTATTGATGTTATTGAGTTGTGGAAATATGATATGTTATTGGAAAGTTAAGCTTGATCATTATGAAGATATTAGGTATATCAATGCTCTTCAACCACCCGGCAACCATTTGGCGACTCGCGAATTTAAAACGTTGAAATTTCTCTATGAGGAATTTTTCCACGCCTTCAGTTTTTTTCATTTAACTTAGTTGACGACTAATTTTCAACATGCCTGCACAATAATCAGGAAGGAATTCTTTTAAAGAAAACTTGCTGTTATTCCGAGTCACATGTAAACTTCTCGAAATTTTCCGAAAGTTATGTGTCAAATAAAATCTATTGTTAGTTTAATTTAAAATTAATTTCCAATAGAAAAATGGCTGAAAATTAAGAAAAATATTTAGATGAATGTCAATCAATCAGGTCTTTATAAAAATGTTTATACTAGGATAAAATCGGTTGGCTCTGCGAAAAGTGAACTATTTTTAGGATAGTTGTTGAGAAAAGTCAGATGGGTCAATAATAGGAATTTGAAGGATATTTTTTCAAAGGTCCTTAATGCAAATGCAATTTTGAAACAATTATTTTTCCTCATCTTCAAGTTTCCAAGGGCAAAAGCTCCTCGTCTATATTACTTCAAACAAAACACCATATTACATTTTTCCTGTAAAAGGAAGCACCTTTAGTTCTGTTTTCGCACATAAAGCATTCTGATAATATACAAAGTGCTCATAAAGTCCGTCATCGAGCCGCAACTATAGTAAATTATTCAAATTATTGGGCGTTGTTCATGTTAAAATTGCAATAAAATCTCTCTGTAATATATTAACATATATTGGTTCTTTTTCAAAAATAAGTTCAGTAACTTTCCTAGTCGATTCTTATGTGTAATGTAAAGCCTAAAAATGTTTAGCGATTTTCAAAAATGTCCCAGTTTTAGTTCCGCCCAACTATTCGAAAAAAGTAGTTGTTTGATCAGGTTTGTTGGTTTAGACTTATTGGATACTGAAATTCCTATAAAATATGACCACTTCGAACCATGAGGTACGAACTTTTCCTCAATCTTCAGCAAAATGCTCACTCGAAGTCATCGAGTAACATATTCATTTGTTCCCTCCATCTTCCGTATATAGACTTTTTTGCATCTTCGTCTTATGTCTTCGTAAGGTTTTTGTATAGGAAGGACAGAAAAGTTTCATTGTCGATAGCTCTATTTGAAATAATGATGAAAGTTGACAAAATCTACTGGTCGTTACTATTCTTGTGTACAATTCCAACAGACCAACCCTGCGAACATCCCCCTAAAATTCCTCAATCGACTCGTTTGTGGAGATATTTTATCTTATTTTGATTCAAAAAGTATCTCCTGAAATTTGCGCGGTATGTTTGAGAAGCACCCTGTATATTTCATGAAATTTAAGTTCGTAAAAGAACTGAGAACTAGAAAACACGAAATACAGGATACTATGTTTTTCGTGTTTTTAGAGCTCTGCAGGAGCTAAATTAAGTTAAGACCACTCAACTGAAGTATTTTGCAGAACCTTGTATTGAGATCTCGTACAATTTTAAGCTGCCAATTTAATCCCACACATTTTTTGCCTCGGTAGCCAGGCATCAAAGTTATTATTAGTTATTATTTTTCGTAGTGCCTCAATCTAGAAAGGATGCACTATATGAGAATGGATGCACAATTCGAAAACTATGTTTCAATTTCTTTTCAGATCATGAATCGCCATACAACTGAACTAACCTGAATGGTGTTTCAAACTTTAGCCACCAATTTTTTTCAGTATACATTTAAGCTCCAAATTACCCATGAACAACACTGAGCTGCACCACAAGTTTTCGCCATTTTAACTTGAGAATTAACCAAAACTAGTAAATTTGAACAAGATGCCACATAAACCAATTGAAGCGTTTGCTTATAGTTGTTCGAATTGCTTATCTCATGCCAAACACGATTTCGCTCCCACTACTTACTATATGGAAAATGTTAAATAGAGGTCGACACTCGTAATCATCTTATCTCGAAAAAATAGTGATTTTTTTCGAAAACCGTTTATCTTCAGATAACGGAATGTCTAAGTTCAAGCGAAAAATCAGTTATATTAGAAGGAAAAAATTGGCATTTTTTAGTCTGCCGGCGGGCTGTATTCGTGTCACATCTTTATATTTATGCGTGTTAGAAAACTTTCGCTTAACAAACTAGTGAAGTTATGATTTCAAAAACTATAGATTCCTTAGTAGGTAACCAAACTTCAAGGACAAAATTCACCGGATCAATCTACAGTCTGTATTCCTAGGTCACGTTAAAATCTGTTGTTGATCTCCTTGCACGACTCATTTTTGGCTTTTGGCTTAGATCCTGCTTTTGTTTTTCTCCACTTATTTTCACTTAATTAATTAAACTAATAAAAAATATGGACTTTTGACATGTTTATCTGTTCGCAATACATTGTGCTTTCGTTAAGTGCGTGATGTTAAAAATAAATCTCCGTTTGTGATTTGCTTTAACGATATATAGCGCATGGAAAAGTTTGGCTGCAAGATGTTTTTGGATCAAAGTTATCCACTTTGCACCTGGTATGTACACGTTAAAGATTTTTGATATTAAGAGTCTGTGATATTTCAAATGACTCAAATACAGGACATTGCAAATTGGGTCCTCACCACTGATATCTCGGAAACTATAGGATATACGAAAAAGTTGAAATGGGAGCCAAATTGCGTCGTTTTAGTGCTTGACCAAATATCGCTTGCAAAATTTGAATTTTTCGATTACTTAAGAGGCTATCCGAGAAACCTAAAAATTGGAGATTTCGTTTTTATTTTCTTTTCAGTTTATTTGATAAGAGCAAAACAACAAATATGTTTTCATTATAATTTTTTCTCAGCGACACGATAACGTTTTTAGATTTGCCATTCGATTATTTTTCAGCCAAAAAATCCAATGTGGCTCCCACAAGCAGAAAAAAAGTTGATGACGATGGCCGAACGGCGAAACGTCGGATATCAAATTTAAAAATGTCATCATGTAGTGTGAGAAAAAGTAACAAAGAAAACGTGCTTGTGGTTTAGGATTTTCTTGTCAAATAACTTTAAAGAAAATAAAAACGAAATTTCGAATTTTTAGTTTTTTCGGCAATCTTCAAAAGCAGTTAGAAAATTCAAATTTTGAAAATGGCATTTTGTCAAGCGCTAAATGACGTAATTTTGCCGTCAGTTAAACTTCTTCTCATCGCTTCTAATTTCCGAGATCCCAATCGTAAAGGTCGAATTTGAAATGCCCTGTATATGGCTACAATTTTTAAACACACATTGTAGAGGATAAACTTACTGCAAACACTTTAAATCTTTAAGATCCACTTTTTACTTTTCTTCAAACTACCTTTATTACAAGTCATGTAGTAGCATTTCTCAAGATGGTAGGGCAGTTTAACCCATAGTTCACATAAAGGGGATGGCCGCCTCAGGAGGAGGTTAAGACAGCACTTATTTTGCTGATATTTGAAAAAACTGTTCTAAAATCGGTACTTTATAAAGAACTGTTTAATTGCTACCAACACAATACTGCGGGAAAAAAATTTCCGCTGTTAAAATTTTCACACTACTACATTGGAAAACTACCATTTTTTGCACTTAAATATGTGTGAAAAAATAAATTTCCGTGCACGCGAGTAGAAAAACAAGATTTTACACTAATTTTGATAAACTACTAAAATTATTGCGCAATTTACCTATATGTATGTAAACTAAACTACTTCGTGTGGGTTGAAAAATCACAAAGTTTTGGTCTAAGTTGTAACAATTTACATTACAGGATAAATTCACATGAACCAAATATAAACTAATTTCGTATAGGGTATGTATCTGCAGCTATACTCAACCATAATCTTGCTATCTTATTGTTTAACAAAGATTTTTTCTCTTTAATGGATTTCCGCTCATTAAAAAACGATACACAAAGGCACGGATGAAGTACACTTCAATTATTACTCATAAAAAATTAATGCGGGCAATGATTTTCTTTTAATTTTTATTAATTCATGTTTAGGTCTTATAAAACTATAATATAATATAGCCTTCAAGTAACCTAATTTCGTGCAGTACTCTCCTGATATCACCTGAACGATCTTAAAATTCACACACTTTCGGCAAAAGTGGTAATTGATCATGTCACATTAATGAGATAATCAAATTTTACACAGGTTTGAACTGAACGAAAATTTAATACTAACCTGACCTAACTTGATCTTTCACAGATTAGTTTGAGCAACCTTGCCATAAAGTAGGGTTTTCATTGCTTTATTTTCTTTTACTATTAATTTATTAAATTATTGAAGACTCTTTATAATTTTACTCCAAGAAATAATTATATCTAGATTTAGTCGAGGCTAATTTAAAATTTATTGTGTATATAGAAATTTAAATACTTCACGTTTCACACGTCTACCCAACTAGGCGGTCCAATGAATTATCTGATTATTGTTACAAACATTTAATGATATTTAATTTGCTGCATGAAGTACTCATTTGATTCAGGATTTAATTTTATCGATCCTGAAGGACATATATTTTGAGGAATTTCACATTAAAACAATTGTCGAAAATCACAAAGAGACATTACAGTTTATTAGATACTACGTAAACCCTTTTATTTATTTCACGATAGTGTAATAACAATTATCGTACTCGCCTTATTACTGGTGTTGTGTGAAAGATACAATAGAGTATGTTCTTTGCTTCTTTGATGTTATGCAAATATACCAAAGGAATTTAATAAAATGAAAGCTGAGAGTTTTAACACTTCCACCTTGGTAACCATACAAGCATCATAGACCGTATTACGCACGCTGCAGCGTGAATAAAAGGTCGTTGCACGTGTAGGAGGGAGCATTCATAATGAAATGTATTGTCACTGGTTGAAAAATATTTGAGTAATTACATTACTGGTTAATTTTTGTAATTGAGTAACGGTTTAATTAAGTATACTATTATTTCATGAGTGCAACATATTTATGAAAGAGTGTATATAATGATAATATAAATAAGAGTTGATTAGAGCATCTGGATAATATTAAAACGCGCTACCAAGGCCTTTCCTATGGCCCAGTAAACTTTTTAAATACGATGTAGGTACATTTGCTCCCGGATTATTTGATTCTTCTTTTAAACCAACTACCGCCACCTATTGTCGACACCTTGCAATATTTTATCGAATTCCGGTTCCCTCTCTGAGAATATAGCGCCTCTACGGAAGAGTTAAAATCGTAAGGAAACTTTTGAAATTAAATAGGGACCATAGGAAGAGGTTGAAACTTCATTTAATTAAACCACAGTATGTGCTTCACCTAAATTAGGTATTATTATTTATTCAGCATATACTTACTACTAATTACTAATCCTATATTTAGCCAACAGATTACTTATCATATTCACTATTGCTAATATTAAGGTTCTAACCCTAATCGGCCCAATCACTTATAGCTAAACCTCGATTACCAACTTCTTAAGGTCGATCGAATTATTAGTTATATTAGTATCAGAAAAAGCTTTTTTAATCCTGTAGGCTCGATAAAACCAGTAATAAAACATTCCGCATATTAATAATTGCTGTAAAAACTGCAATTTAAAGGTAAATAATACAAGAAACAAGAAATGAGCATATTAGCACGATGTTGCGTAAGGTCACGCACACGTATAATTAGCCGCCATACACTGTGTATCAAATACAGGTACTGTTTCTTTTTTCCCAGAAACTCGTTTATGTTACATGAGCCTATAACGTTAAAATACTATTCAGGAAAAAAATTCTTCGGCCTTAGAAAAATATTTCAACACACATAGCCAACTGTAGAAAGTTTGAATTGACATAGATTCGTTTGGGACACTGTGTATCGATAGAAAGAAAATAATTGCCCTCTGTAATAATCGGACACGAAGCTCACAATGCGTATAAAGATAGGGTTTATCACCTGCAAGATAATGCGGTTACGTAAAAATTATAGGTGGATTTCCATCTTTACATGGATTTCATGTGCCCCCCTTTATAAAAACATTCATTATGGTGCTTGAAGCTTCGCTGGTTCGTTTAATTGCATAGAAGACATCAATTTTTTGGGCCGCAAAAGCAACTGAAAATTAGTGAGATATATGGAGTTATGATAGACGATATGATTATTATACAGAGCTTAAGGGAACGGTCTCCCTATCAGTGGATAGATTTTTTTATTATGCGCGCATCATAATTTACGATTATACGCGTGCATAAACTGGCTTTATAAGACTATTATTTATTACATTATGGTTGCTAGGGAAACAATATAGAAAATTTCATTAGCGGCATGCCAAGGTGCTTTGACAAATTCATAATCTTTGATCCTGAATGTTATGAATTAAGCATATTACTGATACACTTGTAATTAAAAATATAGTATAATGTACATAAAAACAATATTAAAAAAATATATGCGAAATGTTAAATTTTTGGGTTATGTTAATAAATATGTGTGAAATCAGGTTTGTTCACTGGGAAATTGATAAAATATTTGGAGCCAAAGTCCATATTTCACATTAGCTAAACATTTGTGAAATCTATGAAAAATCAAAATGTTCTAGTTCAGCTAACTCAAATCATTAAATCAGTTTGTGAAATTGATAATATATATTTAAATTGCTTTAAATCACGTTAATGAATCAATATAAAACCAGGATTATTTGTAAATTTGGTACCGTATTTGGCAGCGAAATCCCTGTTTGGCCTAGTGACACCTGTGTGAAATAGAACAGATTCAATTTTATTCAAATAAGATCTGTATAAAATCCGATCAGCCCAGTTGGTTAAACTAAAAATGTGAAATTGTTATTTTAATTAATTTTATAGGTGAATTTTAGTGAAACCTGTGTGATATTTGGCAGAATATGATATCTTATAAGAAATCAGCAGTTAAACGTAAAGTTTATTATGTAAATTGAACTGAAAAAGCTCTATTGGGGATATGTGATCAAGCTCACATTTGTAAATTTGATGTGAAAACAATTGGATTCCGATTCTAGGGAAAATTTATTATACCGCTGGCCTAATTTAATTTAAATACACACCGGACTCATGTGAGTTCAGCTGATTGAAATACACATTATTATGTGTCAAATGCTCTTAGCGAAATTGTATAAAGTAGATAGTAGAATCGAACCCAGATTAACAATTAATCAAAACTGAAGATGTCAAACTCAGAATAATAAAATTTGTTATATTTTTAGAGATATTGATTGATGGTAAAGGCTAAGCTAAGATTTCTCCAAAAGCTATGATAGGACAGTGCAAGCCACATTGATGTATATCAATTGTATCTAAAAGATGTAATAGCAAAGAGCAAATATTTGTGAAATCACTTCAATTGAAGTTAAAGGTGATTAAAGCTAGAAAATAGGTAACAGGAAATATTAGCTAAGTTCGAATTAAATTCGTATGACATCGATTTAATCCATATTCAGATGAAATTTGTGTGTTTTTGGAAGATTGCACCTTAAGGAGTCCTTCCAAAACGAATAATTCACATAAACGACTGATATGTTCGACGACTCAAGTATCATAATAACCATGACTCGTAGTAACCCGTCCTTTCCAATAAATTATCCTAACCTTAGAAGATATTGGAATTATGTGATGGTTCTAAACCACTTCCTGAAGTGCAAAAGAAGAAAACACGGAGCTTAAACCGTTTTGAATCGAGTGATTATTAGCTTCTGGGCATGAAATCAACCTGTTCCGATAATCCCCATAAACCAACTTAAGGAAAGAACAGCGGTCTCGGATTAGAAATAAGCAAACTTAGGTCATAAGAAATTCCATTATCATAAACACTAATGCGTAAAAGTACCTCTAAACTTCTAGCAGCCCTACTACAGGATAATGCTAATTAGAGCACTTATCGACAGTTAGAATCGCAAATCAACTTATTACACGAACTTATGGCAGACCTCCCTCGCCGGAAATGCAAAATTAATACAGTTTAGGTCAGATAGCCGATGCCTCTACCAGGTTCACCATACATTAAAACCACTATCTGGTCTGTCGATCTGCCAGATATAAGTGCCATTGATTTTCTGTTTTCTACTCCCTATTATGGGACTGCCTACGTGAAGCTAAAATTTTGCGAAAAATTCCAGTATCTTTGGTTAGAAAGAACAACAAAATTGGTGACAATTGCAGGGTTAGTGTGGGGAGGTGGCCCTAAAATTAAAAATGCCACCCCTGCGTCCTCATTGTTCACCATCCGGAAAACATAGGCCGTTACATTTTTATATAGGAGGGTCTAAGAATAGGGTGTAGTGGGCGGAGATTTTTTCTTTCAGCACAATTTTTACGTGGAAGGGGGTCGTCTGTTTCAATTGGCAATGGAGGGGGTGAATACCGTTGACTAACCGTTACAAATTTAGCTTCTCTAGGGGGTCTGTAGGTTTTCAAATTATAAAAATTTATTTTTAGATATAAGCTGAAGTGAAGTTTTGTCTTTTGGTAGATTTTTATTTGGCAAATGTGGGTTCTTATTTTTAGTGGCCGGATCCTTTGAGCAGCAGCCAAGAAAAATATTTAAAATTGGATATTATCTAAAATAATGTCACTGGTAATTTTTTCATTAGGAACGATAGTGTTTTTGAGTATCTTTTGCTGTTTTGGTGATGTTTGAATAATCTTACATATTACATGAAAAAAAACTAAATTGAATTACATGTAATGTTTGAATTTTTAGCTGAGGTGACAAAATCGTCCAGTTGTTATAGATTTAATTTAGAAATGTCTACCTGCAGGAATGCTGATTTGATAATCTAATCGTTGGTATAGGTATCAATCTGCCATCCTAGATCAATACTTGTCACGTAAAACGTGTTTAATATTACACTGATTATTGTGTATTTAATTGTTTTCGATACTTTTAAGTTATGTTTATTGCCGTTTGATGAAACAATAAAAACGAACGTTCAACCACCACTTCTAAAACATTGTTACTCTCCATAATGTCGCATCATAAAATAAAGATAATATTCAATATTAACGGTAAAGCTTGCTATGTACTTAAATAGGTTTCCCGAGATATTGAGTGTCATTAATATAAAGTGTAGAGGTTAGCTGATGGGTTACTATTTAACGTTGAGTACTAATTTTCTGCAAGGCCTTTTGTTCTTAATTGTATAAAACAATTTTTTTCACTCTCATCGTAACTTACCTAGATCTCACAACTTATTTGTCTCAGTTAATATTAGTCAAACTGTTTGAATTTTTTTTGTATCTATCAGATTATGTACTTTTTAAAGCTAAGATAAACCGTTTCCAAAACTTTCACATTTTTCTTGTTTACACCTTTTAAAAATCGATCGAAGCATGATCTAAACGAAATGAATAAATACACTTCTTGTAACATAACAAAATATTTTTTAATGAAAAACATAAAAACATTTTAAAAGATTATAAGTTTTAAGTTAAGTTTTTCTACATTTTGGGTAGGTCAGCTTAGCATCTATTACGTTCTGCAGCTGCAAGCAACTTCTTGACCACTAAACCAATTTATAAATTTAAATTTACGTTTAAAATCAAATTTTAATTTTAGTAATTTTAGTAGCAAACAAATCTTTTCTTTTTCTCACAAATATTTAATGCATATCCTGAACAAATGTGTAACAATGATATAAATAATTAAACATAAACCATTATTCATAAAAGTTCAACAATAATAAATTTACAGACTTAAGTTTAGGTAAAGATAAAAAACATAAATTTATCTCTCCTACAGAATGGGTAATTTTTGTGATAGGTATACACGGGCGATGTCCAGATTTGTGTTATAGTAATTTTATTTCTTTTAATTTGAATAGATTCATGGAAAAATAATTCAAAATATAGATGCTGTTCAAAAATATAGATAAAGAACACTTTTGAAAAATTACTTTTTAATTATCGGATATCTCAAAAATTATTTTCAAATTGATAACGTGCGAAGATTGAAAAATGTTCATGTACTCTCAATGCCCTGACACTTTTTGTATGAAGCAAATAAAACTTGAATATGAGAAGGTAATAGTTAGTTATTTTATTAGCACATTATTTTGATGTTCTGCATCAGTTCGTGACCCTATCCAACCGGCTAACACACATAATAAATTAAATTTTACAATATGTAAGTTTATTTCATATATTGCATCCAATTTATAATCCCTCATACTATTTAATATAAAAAATAACTATTTAAGACAATAAAGAAAACCATACATCTACGGGAATGAACTAAAATTGTGGCGGTTCCAGTTAGTTTCAGGTTAATGAAATGTCTTCAAGTTATGTAATCTGGATTCACAAACTAACCCGAACGTATGCTCAATGTAATTTAATCATGTTTCAGCATTTCTCGGCCCATCACCAGCCTTTAGGCAAAGATTAGCATTTTCTTTTATGTATTATTCACTTTTATGTTTATTACGTTTCACTTTTTATTCTCAATTCAATGATATATAACACTTAATATTTATTTGTTATCATTTATTTATATGTATTGTACTAAATCAGGAACAATAATTGAAACTGTCCATATTATGCCTTAACACACTCGTCAGCTTCAGACAAATGTGATGTTCAAATATCGAGACTGAGTGTTGTTTTGTGATTAAAATCGTTTTAATAAATGTTCAGTGTGATATATAGTTGCATTCAGAATAAGAAGCAAATTTTTTAAAAATATTTTTAATAATTTTTTCCTTTACAAAAAAAGTTTATGATGGCCGAGAAATGCTAAAAGGTCGCCTCAAATATTCAAGTGCATAATTTTTTTATGGAAAACAGATAAAGTCCTATAGAAAACGTAAAATACGGTTTTTTAAATATTTTCCAAAATAACCGATTTTTTTCAACGTGATATTGTAGTGGTTATTAAGACACACATTTCTATTAATTTAATGTATTTTATAGTTCACGCACCCCTTGTAAAAAACATTCTCATCTCAGACATCATGTTTATTTATCTCTGATCGAACAGTGTTAAATAATTTAGTAGTAACCATAGTTGAAATAATATAATAAATATATGGCTAGAATTTCATAGTGGCATCAAATAATAGGTAGAGTCGCATTTGTACTGATATTTTGATCGTTTTTTTTTTTCAAAAAATAAATGTGGATGTAATTATTCTTCAATACATATTGGATACAATTACTTACATATTGTTTAACTTCTATTTAATACCACTCAAAATTTAGCTATTAAATATGTACTTTTAGGTGGTATTTGGAGGTGTGTAGGAAACACGTCGTGAATTTTCACCCTTCTGATAAAATATATTAAAACCTGACATAGTTCTCAGAAAATGTTTGCACTTTTATCACCTTATTTTAGTAACGCCAAATTTGATTTTTTTACACAAAGCAAATATTAGCTGAAGTTAATTCCAATAAAAATTGAATTTTATTCAATATAATCAATAATAGAAGAAATGTACAAATATATATTTGAAGAGGAAAATTAATATTCATTGCCATAATTCCACATCTACCATGTTTAGTGTTTTGTCATTATTCATATGTCTCTAAATAAAACTGATATATAAAAATATTAAATACGTGCATAAACTAGTTAATACACTCGCACATTTACTATGATGGGATTTATTTTAGAGACACATCCTACATGATATACAAATTATTATCTGGCTAAACATACATGATCTAGACACATTCTCATTTGTAGCTCTATTTCTATTATAACTAGTACTAATAGAAAACCACTGAACAAAACACGACAATTATTCATATCTGAAATGAGCTATGAAGGCAGAAATCCATGATACAAACAAAAAAATTGCGCATTAATAGTTAAAACATGAAACGTCTGTGAGCACTACTCATCCCTTCGCCGCTTGAAATAACCCCACCTATTAAAAACAAGAATCAATGAAAAGTTACCTGTTTCGACCTCATTCGGCACTATGTGACACAATGGAAAGGAAGAATTTAACCCTTAAAAAACACCCAAACACCGCAGTCAAAGGCAAACAAAACGTACACATCCACATACGGCCCCAAGTACCAAAAATTTCACCCCTTATACACGTTGCCGATGTCCAGTCGCTCTCCAGTTTTACGCCCGCACACGCTCACCCCCTACATCGCCCCTACTTTCTTACCCCTAACACCCCTCCGCGATGGAGGGGATGCGAAAAAATCAAGACAGTTTTTTCAAACCCCTTTTTCAGTTTTTCAGCGGGGGTGGGGAAACGCGAGGCCCGTATTCCTTAGTTCCTTGCCATGCGCGCTGTATTCAAGATTCTCTTCTAAGGTTTGGCCGTCTCTCTCGCTCGCGCGCGTCTTGCGTCACCCCGTCTTTATCGCCACCCTTAGACGGTCTCACTTGGAAATATTAGAAGTTCCTATAAGCGTTTCTCTGTTTAGACGCGCGGGGTGTCTCTGTTTCGCGCGTTGTTCTTGCGTATACTCGTCTCTGTCGGGGGTATATTTTAGAGTATATTCTTAGTGTTTAGCAAGCGAAATTAGGAGATGGTTGTTCTTCGAGTATTTTGGCGTCGCGATGCCTTCTTAGTTATCAGCGACGCTCCTTGCAAGAAAGACGCGGTTCGCGAGACGCCGTCGGGAAATCTAGATTCGCGGAAAAATTTGCCTAAGTCAGAAATTTTACCGGTGTTTCACTTTGATCGTCCAAAGTTGCCTACTTTCTTAAACTTCACTTTTCCCTTATTGCTGTCAAGATAATTACTTGATTTTACTGAGAAATTTAGTGCTTTACGATTTTTCTTTAGAAAAAGACTTGGAAAAGTTTTGGTTCTTGAGGATACATAAACGCCAACGTTGGACTCTGTGGTTGCTTATATTTGCCAGTGCAATATTTTCATATTTTGGTGCTCTCATTTCTCACACAAATTTACAATGTAAGTGATCTATTAACGTTATATTCTTTATTTAAAATTTTTGCTGATAGACCTTGGTCGATGCCTGATAAAATCTTCACTAAATTGATTAAAAATAGACGCTCACATTTTATGCTCATCGTCTTGCCAGAAAATACCTCTCATTACAACTATAACATTTTTCACTTTTTGGCAACAAACATGAAAAATATCATGCAGACAATTGAATAATGTGACTTTTTCGAAATTCGTACTCAGTAACTGGATGTTCACATTTTCTGTGTCCGAAAGTGTTTCCTATAGTGGGTGAGGGACCAAGATTTATTATAAGTTTTCCCATGAATTTTAACGAGGCAACTTCACTGTGCCAGAATTCATGTTTTGTTATGAGAAATTCGTATCCATGAAACTGCGGTTAGTTCAGGTTAGACATTATTTTTGCCCTGGAGGTCGTATTTACTAACGCCTACCTACTAAAGGGAAATTAACATGTCACTTCGTAAATTTTCCAATTTTGCGTGTAAATTCATTTAGAGTTATTTTGCATCCTTTTTACCTCCATAAACTTCAGGTTAATAAATGCCAAATTAGCTTGAACCACTTTTCAATTTAAAAAAAGACCATGGCAAAAGACGGCTATTTACAAATATACCTTCTGTTTTCACAGAAAGTTAACTTACCTCGTCAGCTCTTCTCTTCTTCGTCAACTCTCATCTCTTTTTCATATGTTTTAAATAAATAGCAACATTCTTCTATTATATATGCGCTTCGCTATGCATATAGACCAGTTTTCTAAATTAAAAACATAAAAATTTTTAAAGTTATTTTAAGGTTATTCTGTCACCTATGTTTGCATGATTTAGTCTAAGCTGATGGCCCTTTCCCACTTTTTGCTTTTCTTTAAGCATTATTTGCTCATAAAAATTAATTCAAATAACAACAATATATTATTAAAATTTCAGTTTGATAAGGTTTGATATTATTTTGTTTCTCGATAAATCCCTTTTTTATTAATGAAAAATAAGCATTGTAGTAAGGAAAAAATACAACTTTTCGTAAAAGTTTTGAGTACCTCCCCCTATAAGAAAAAGAATTTTATACGCCTAAAATGTCTAAAAATTGGGAAAAAATAACAATATATTTTTGTAAATATGGAAGATGGAAAAACCTATTAAAAACCTACTAAACTAGAAATATCATTTCTTAAAGCCTATTTATGGGTAATTGACGGTCACACTTACCTATTTAATTTAAAAATGAACGCTAAAGAGGCAAGAGCCCTTAAAATACCCGTAAATAATGCTACACAATCAAATGAGAGTAAAGCTTAAAAGTTCGTCGTCGAAAAATCAGCGGTTCAGCCAGTTAGGAGAGCTTTAGACTGTTCGTAGAAAGCCACTCTTTGAGTATTGGCAATACCCAACAATGTATATATTTTGTTCAATAAATTTGATCAATTTTTCAGACTTATTTTCATAATCTTGTAAATGAATTCTTCTAAAACTTCTTACTATCTTTCCATAACTGGCTCTAAATAAATTGAAGTCTCTTACATTCGTATTTCGTTAATTCTAATGTACTAAGTTATGCAAATCGTCCCATATTTCTCTCAATTTTGTCCTAAATTTAGTCACTGTAAAAAAATTAACTTAAACTGTATTTACGCAATAAAAACACGTACATTATATTGGGTATCTAGTAAGATAGTAGGAGGATAGACGAGCATCAAAGGCTGAGAATATCATTCTCCTACTAGATGCCCATACTATTTCTTTTGCATTTCAACATTAATTTGAAATATAGAAACTTTAAACATAATCCACACGGAAACAGTTTTGCGGGAATATTTTATACTAGTCAGTTATTGCCCTAGTTAGGAAATAACGGACATTTCCGATTGCCTACGCGAGCAAAACCTGCACCAATGACTTTTGCGACATGAAAACACTCCAAAAATTCCACTTAAAAATATTATTTACACTATCCCAAACTTAAATTAAAGATCATAAAATTCGAAATTTATTAGTTCAAAAACTTCAATATGTAGGAAGATGTTGCGAATGTGTGATTATAAATTCAAGGTAGATCATTGCTCTCTCAGAGATAACAGAGTGAAGGGGATTTTCGAGTCAAAACCATAAAATTGATGAATTTTGTGAGTTATTAAATAACATAAATATCAATCCACAATTGCAACTATTTCTCATGGTAAGATGGAGGCTTCGATAAAAGTGCGAGGTTAATTTTCGTCATCTCATAAACACCATCAATGTAATTTCTTGAAAATTGGAAAATTGGTTCTGGAGGTCTTATATTAATTTAATCGATTTTATGATCTGAAAAAAAAACTAATTTGTTTGCTTGGAAGCCATTGGCGTACCAACCTAGAATTTGTATGAAAAGCAAACACTTAGACGTCTAAAAACAAAAAATTATAATAATATCTTTAAAACCTCATTTTGCGCCACTGGTTACCGCTCAAGACAGTATCTATGAAGTTTTAAACAGAACTAACACCTGAAACACTGGCAATATCTCGTGAACGTTTATCCGAATTTTATGATGTACATCCTCGGGCATTAAATTGCAGCTGATCTAATCCGCATTGTTGCCATGCTTACTATTTTCCTGAAATATGCAAGACTTTTTTTATAAAACACCACATATTTTGAAAAACTTTTATGGTACCCGAGAGAAATTAGTAGTGATTATATTTTTAAATTGATTTGAAATGAAAGTTTCCTTTTGCAGTTAGTTTCGAATTTAAATTTGGTTAATCGTGAAATTCAATAAAAAAATCGTTTTATCGTTGGCTATTGTGATGGATCGGGATTTTTGAAAGTTTGTGAAAATTAACTTCTGATTTTCGTTCTTAATTAAAATAACTAATTTTAAAGCTTCACTTGTTGGACTATGTAGAAAAAGGATCCAATAACGGGTGTGATCCTCCCAGATATACACAGTGATTCACGTAGTTCGAGTGTTAAAAAATTTTGGTGAATTAAAACTATAAATTTAACAAATCTGATATATATATGTATATACGTACATCCATAGGCCCTTCTCCAAGATTTTCAAACGAGCAGGCTACGTGAATCACTCGGTATGTTTGTACAGTTTCCCCAATAACAGCACTACTTTCTACGGCAAACTGAAAATCCCCTAGAAAATAATTCAGTTGAAAACTAATAAAATCGCAATCTTTCCGATGTTTTTGTCAAGAAAACATGCGTGACATTATGAGAGAGCTTCGATAATGTCCACGATGCAGTTAATTGATGTAGTTAATGAAAGCTATTTAAGGCCGTATTTATAGAAAGTAGAAATAATAAAGAGTCAATAGTTTAATTAAAAAGTTTATTGACTGTTCTATAGTTTCGTAATAATTAAGCTGGCTCGGGTATTTTGCCAACACTCGATGCCGATAATGGTGAATTATTGAATGAAAGCGAAACTCAATTCCTAATGAGAATTTTTACAAGCTCTAGACAATACATCACCCACTAGACACTTTATTCACACACACGTAATCCTGTAGTTAACATGCATTAACCTGCATTATCTCTTTCCAGATAACCATTTAAACTGACCTGAAGAAAAGGACAACTGCACATGCCTTTTCTTGCCTACTGAAACCCAAAGTTCCTACATATATACCTATCGTGAGGACCACCGCTGTCCTCTACGACTACTAACACCTATTTTGAGGACGCAGCCCTCAGAAGATCCACCAGGAGTGACCTCCGTTGCTGTGCTCGCACAGCAACCACGATTTGACCCCAAGTCGTAAAAATAACAGCCAAAATTTTCACCACGGAGGAACAAAACATCCTCAATAACCTAAAAGTAGAACATGAGAATTTAGTAGCAAAATGGCTACAAAACTCATTTAAACTACAGGAGAACGCCGCTTTGGATTTGAGGTCGACGCCATTGCAACCATTACAGATCAGTCCCCAAATGACCGAGGTCAATAATAGATCAATTTTTAAGATGAACAACGATTTTTGGAACCAAGCGCGAGGCCCGCCTCAAAATATGCCTCAGAACCTGAGTAACTCAAACCAGAATTCTCCTGTTCCTGGAAGCACGCATTCGATGCCGGCTCATTCACCGTCCCAGCAATCGAATGCCAGTCCGATTAATATTATTACATCAGGTGCCATGGCTTTGCAACAAGGTCAAAATCCAAATGCTCAGAATACTCAGAATGCGCAGCAAGCACAGCAAAATACGCTAAATGCGCCACAGCAAGGAAATGGGCAAAGCCATCAGCAGCAACAGCAGCAACAGCAGGGTGGACAACAGAATGCTCAGAACCAGAATGCTCAAAGTGGGGCCCAAGGACCTCAACTAACACCTACAGGTGAGTCCCGCTCAGCGTAACACCGTCTAAAATATTTGAAAAAATTGACTAAAATCACTAATTTTCTTAATAACGTTTTATGTTGCACCCTCCCTTCCATCGTTAAAGACGTAGAAAATAGAATTCTAGAGGGAATTTTCACCACAAATCTGAAGACAAATATTTTAGGTCAATTGGGTCAAGGGCCTCAATCAAACGGTCAGGGGCCTCCCAATTCGGTACAAAACCCATTGGGTAGTCCCAATGCGAGCCACATGAGCAGCCCCACACCCCAGTCCACCCACGGGCACCCTTTTGGGCAGCCCAACATGATGGGCCCACCCTTTGGTAGTGGCACCCACAGCCCGGATAAACTTATGACTGAAAAAATCGTAAATGAATTACAGGTAGGTTATTTTTGAGTTTCGTAGTTTATAAAAAATATCAAGCAGAATTTAGTGTTTGAATTTAAGAGATTTCCCCGAAATCGTTTTTGGAATGCCATGAGTACCTATATTCTGTTTAAAGCGCAATGATCTAACATCTAAATTGACTTCGTTTAGTGAACTGAGAGTTTGAAAGATTGGATGAATGATGGAATTTTTTTGTTCTCTTTGGTTGGGTTAATTTACTTCTTTTTTTTTCTACGCGAACATTTATTTTATTCCTCCTCAAACAAATGCGGTTGCAAAATAGTACAAGCGCCCGTTGAAAATTACCATCCTTATATAATTTCCGTGACACAAGCACAGGTACCCATAAATTAATTCAGCAATTAACTCGGCAATGTCAAGTTGCAAAAAAATCATCTAATTGGTACCCCACGACGTGCGCCACATGGTGCTTGTACCTGCGATACTACGACCATGTGTGGACGAAAGGGTTGTTTGCTAATTTTGGTGGTTTTTTGCCCTAAAGTGAGTTGGGTACCTACCATTACGTTTGATGGTAGGCAAGCGATAAAAAAGTTAAACGGACGTAAAATGGATGAAAGGAGTTTCGCGGTAGTACCTACGTTAATAAGAATGAAAAAGCACTTTTATGGGTATACGGGAAGAAGAGCTTGGCAGGTCGTTAAATTTTAGACGATTGGTTGAGGAATTTTCAAATGCAATTATTGTCCGGCTCATATTGGGTGCTATCACAAAATTGTTGATGGTTTTTTGAGGCTCGTTCGTAAATTCTACTTTAAGGCCCAACAATGCGTTTCAAAAGCGACCAGACTGTATTTTGTACACACGCTCGTAAGAAAATCATATTTTACAAGTAACGTAACTGTTGTTAGGCTAATCTAAACTAAAATATTTGTACTATCTTTCTGTCCAAACTCACTAACGGTTTAGCACCTCCCATTAAGTTCCACTAAAATAGTAAAATAAAGTAATTTTTTTAAATTTTTTCATCCTTCTCCAATTTGTCTATCGGTTTATTAACAATTTGATTGAAGCAATTATAATGTTTGCGTACTAATCCCGAATTAATCAGTCAAAATCGGTCTTGTTCCTACTTTTATTTGCCATTTTATAACCCATATTTCTTAAGTACGACCCACTTCCGAATCTTCTTAAATCAGGAAAATTCCAATTACCTCGCCTGACTTATTGTTCTAAAGTGTATTTTCCCTCTCTATTTTTTCCCGATATTCCATTACACCTATTTTAGGATTCAAAAGCTCAGTTCAAGATTATTCGGGAATCTCGCTCTTCGGCCTGAAAATAGGGAAAAACAATGCCTTGATTTTATTATGAAGACGTCTATTTTTCGTGGAGGTAAACTAAAGAACTAAAGTACTAAAACCATTAAAACGTAGGTACCTATTTCCAAGTAGGCACAATTCAATTAAGAAAGCGAGTACTTTAAATGCAAATGGCTACTTCTTCGATAAGGCAACATTTCCCGACACATCTAAAAAAGCTTTACTGCTAATCTGTATAAATTAAAGCTAATAAATGAAAATCTAAGAAAATTTCATTCGTAAAAAGGGCCGGAGAAAATGATTTAAAATATTTAAAAATTCATGATTTCTTTTTAAACATTTAAATCAAAAACGCTCTCTACAATTGTTAAATTGCTATTTATCATCGTGCAGTCGCATTTAAAAAGGAAACCCAGTAGTCAGTGATATTTAAAACATTTTCAAACTCCATAAAACCCAACGACCAACTACCAAAGATGATTACGTCCTCCGTAAAAAATTAATTTTAATATGTAGCGATAGCAGCCTTTCCCACGGTCCTCTCTTTTGTTTCTTTGTGCCTCAGGATAGACAACTTTGTAAATATCCCTTTAATTTTTTATATGAAGATTCTAGAGTTTTACAGTAATTGGTATGTAAATGCAGGAGGTTCATTGCAAACTTTCGGCTTTAAATACTCAGAATTTGTTACTTCATATTATCGGTAAAAAAACTTTGTAAGTGGAATTATCGTTAATTGCTGGCTGATATGTGCCCTAGCGTGGTCCTCTAAGCGAAAAATGTGCCCTCTCGATTGACTGTGTACATATGTATACACATGATTTGCTATTTGATATGCATATTTATCAATAATACTCGCCTCATTGCAAATAACACTTAAAAGTCATGGATTTTTCTGCTCCAACACTTTTTGCCAATCTATCCTATGATTGTTCTTAGAACGTTATCGTCGGATGAAATTTAATCTTAGCACTATATAAGCACTTGTGGGAATTTTTCGCCTATCAAGAAGACGCAAAAACTGCTTAACTTACCCTCTTCTATCGGTTCAAAAATACATTTTCCCGCCATCTGGTGAGCCGCCTTCGAAGCAGCATCTCAGCGTCGTTTTTTTAGACGCTGAGATCTGCATCGAGGGCAGCAGCGTCGCGACGCCTCACGTCGCTCTCCCCATTTAAAGCCGGAGAGAGAAACTAAACACATAATATACCATTTGTTACTGAAATTATTTATATATTTTCTGCAAATAACTGCAGCTTAATTGAATTTTCTTACTTGAATCTTAATTCCTTACTAAATTTTAAATGTTTCGACTTCCTCGAGATAATGCAAGTGATTTTGTTATCGTAATTCTGCTTCTTCTCATAATTCTCTTGTATCGTGACTAGTGGCATTCAAATAAACTACCAATTCTCTGGATTTATGTTTTTTTTTTTAGTTATTTCATTAATTGAGTACATTTTTAAATTAAAGTTCCCTTAAATAATGAAGCTTCTTTGTTGATTATTTCTTCATTAAGAATTTTACGTCTCTAAAGTAGTCTTTTAATAGTTTTGAAGAGTTCTGTACTTTCTAATATAATTTGAATTATTCGAGATCATTTCTTGATTTTATTTTTGACCAGAATAGTGGTACAACTTTTCAAATTTATCAGCGTAGAGCGTTAAGTATTTAAAAAATATACTATACAAAATCCAAAAATATTTTATGTACCAAAGCTGATGGATAAGTATTTGAAACTTCAAACTGATAACTCTTTTTTTATTTTTTTTTATTCTAAGGATAATTTTTTTTTACAAATTTAAACACATTTATATGCGGTTTCATAAGTAAGGTCAAGAGCAATCAGATTCCTTGCAAAATCAAAGCTCAACCGTTTCGTAATATTTGAGATCATGCGTTCAAAGTTGTTAGAACTACTATGCTCATGTTACGATGCCTCAATAATACTGAAGATTTGCAAGGTGAGAGTTCTTTCCAAGTAAGACGCTTTTAAAAATTAACACAAAATTTTATTGACCTCTAATTTTTTTGGCACTTTCTTAACACTCTGTATATCAGAAATAAAAGCGGAAATGAAAAATTATAGATCAAATTCTCATAAATCATCAAATTGATTTCAATACTTTTTGCAGATTTCGGTTCAGCAGAATTTTATGGCTGAAGGGATGCCAAAAGATGCGTTTCGCACATAATTATTTTTGCCAAAAAATTATTGCTATTTTTTACTACTTGTAAATAAATAGTCTCGAAGTAAGTAACAGTAATTAAAACTGCTTTAAAAATTTAATTTTATGTATCTCAGTTCATCTGTGTCCTTAGAAATTTTTATATGGTATTCGTCCACATTCCCCGTCATACATACTGCGAATAAAAACCCGTCTATATGTCTGAAAAGCTTATTTCATGCTTTCATAATTAAGCACATAATAGTATGATTATTAATTAGTTCTGATTAAAGAAGTTCTGGTGAAGTCCTTTAATCCAAACGTTTGTTATGCATTAATTTTGCAACTACAATATAATCTAGTTGTATGGAGTTACTCTCAGTGATTTTATTTGATTTACATATATAACATGGAAAACATTCCAACGTCAGTGCTATAATCAGAAATTAATCCCACACACCTTCATCAATTTATTAAGGACGATTATCTTAAAAAATTCACATTCTTGTATGTCTTCATCCATCCGCTTCATCATTGACTACCTCCATGTTCTTAGATAGTACCGACATCTCTATTATAACAGTATTTTCTTTTCATTTTTATTTAGAATTTTATGCAGTTTCTTATCCAGTTTCAAAGTTCATTTTGATGTTGCATTCGGTCGTAAATTTATAAGTTGTTACATTTCTTCACTGGCTTTAATCACCACTTTCGCATGGAAATCCAAGAACATCTGATTATATTATATATGTATATATTTTCATTTTTAAAAAATAATTTTAATTATTTGTTGCATATGTCAGTTTTCCATCAGGTATCCATTAAGTAATTTATCTCCTGCTTGGAAGTTTTAATTCTTCACTAAACGGAATAATAATTAGCATCAATAACTCTGAACTAACGTGAGTAATAATAATCTGAAAAAGTATAAATTAAAGCCACCCATTACATTAGAGATATAATAAAGCAATCAAGAAACACGCTTATTAATGAAAACTTCTTTTAAAGTCGTATTAATGGTGGGTAATTAGGGTAATTTTGCTATTAACAACGATCAATAAGGCACACTTCTCCCAGACTAAATACATTTATTACACATTATAATAACCCAGTAATTGTACCAATTCATTTTAACACAAACTACGCGCACAAGATAAAATCTGATGAGAAAAGTGGTAACACGAAAGAATGAAGAAGTCTGCTGCAAAAATGGCAGACGATTTAGAAAAAAGCTCGTTTAAAAGTGTAGAAATGAGTTATTAAATGAATTATTTTCCGGTTGGGTAATTTGAATGAACCTCAGCCATAAAACCGGGCAAGCAGCCATTTTATGAGAGTTAATACCCATGGCGAAATATGTTAAATACCTCTCCATGTTATTAGGTTCCCAACCATTAAGATTTTTCTGTTTTACTTCACGTGTAGTAGGTGTTGGCTAGAACCTTCGCACCCGGTGAATTGTTTGGATTTTATTTTTAATTTTTTTAAAATTATTTTTGTTCATTCTTAATTTATTTTCTTGTATTTATTAAGGTGGCTTGGATGAGTTCTAGATGTTGGGTGTTAAGACTTTTTACATGTTAACATGTTGTGGGGTATATGCCGGGGCGTTTCTGCTTTTTTAAATAGGTAAATGTCGTATTTGTAACGTGTAGTGGATGTACGATCTGAGTTATTTAACAAAAGGGAAACTAAATTCTAGTCCCATTTGGTATTTTCAAGACATTGAGGAATGATCTTATTGGCGGAATCAAAGGATGGATTTGATCGTCGAACCAAAAAAATACCTAAATAATTGAATTTTATGTTATTCATATTTCATGCATCAAATAAGTTTAAGTCGGTGTTTCAAGAAATAAAATGCAGAATTTTTCCTCATTTTGTTAAAATGTTTGGAAATGTCGTTGCATCTTCCAGCTCAATATCTTCACCGAAAACGATAAGATTATTCCTAAATTACCTGTCGTGGTGTGTCATAACCATTCTGTAGCTTCAAAACTGTACTAATAACTATACTAAACAGCTTCTTTCCCAACTAACGCTGCCGGACTTCCAACTCCAACGCAACTCTTCGACGATTTCGGAGAGAACCCTGGAAGAATGCTGGACAACTCTTCAGCGAGTGAGTTGGCTTCTTTTCAACCGTGTATAGTATCTGCCCACCAGGCGCTTTTTGTAGAATTTTACTTTTCAGTTCATCATAGCTACTTAATTAATTTAGCTCACTGTTTCTGGATTTGTTTGACTGTTTTTGTGCTTGAAATGGGAAATTTTTTAACTTTGAGGTATCCGCCAGAAATATCAAGATGAAGTCGGGATACTAAATTACCCATTTCCGAGTTCGTTTCAAACAAACTTTTCAATTTAGTGTGGAAGTTTTCATATCGATGTTTGTTGCTTTTGTTTTTTCATGGTTATTTAGAACTATTTTGGGTTGATAGTGCATGGTTGAGTAGTCTGCGCGTACATTTATATTCTGGAAATGACATTTTGGGGTATTGGAATATGTCATAAAAAAATATTGATGGTAAGTATTTTGGTTACCTAAAAATTATACTTCAACAAAGCACCACCACACACCCCTGCATTCCTCGATTTCTTCAAAGCAGCTTCTAAAATTCGTATATCGTGCGGCTCTAAATCACTCACTAACCCCCTCCCCTCCCCCCATGTTAATTTTTTAACAATTTTTTAAAATTCAAAAGCAGCATTCAGCCAGTTTTGTTGTGAAATTTACATCTGTTTTTCTTCAAAAGTAAATGGCAGATTTTGAATCGCAGTACACCATCGAATATAGTTTTGGAAGACTTTTAATTTGTGGTGTCTCTTCTCACATGTCAATCTAAAAGAATTAGCCATTTCGCACTGCCGGTGACGAAGCAACATTTAAAAAAATTGACAAAAGCCAAAAGATAGTATTTTTGCTATATTTAATGCTGCTTTTAAAGTAACAAAAAAATATAATTTGCTAAAAATTGAACAAGGAGGAGAGGAGAGAAAATTTAGAGATACACGATATAAAAACTAATAATTTATTTCAATGATCGGAATGAAACAACCCCTATGATATACACGAAAAATTTGTTGAGCTGGAACCAGAATCAATAACTCATTGAAACAATTTAGGTACAACAAAGTTTTGAAAGTTTTAATTATTGCAAGGTTTGAAGTCGGCATGGAAGTAAATTATCGATAATTCGCCATGTAAACTGGTTACATTGCGCTGTAAATTTCTTTTTGATTGCCCGTAATCACGAATATTATCAAATTTTCAAGAGTCATGTTAAGTAATGGATCACTTCCACCCCCGAATTATGGTCTATTTGGTTTATTGGTTTCGCAGAGGCGATACACTTTAATGCCGTTTTAAGAAATTGCCAATTTTAAAATTATACTGCAACATACTGCTTTTTGCTGGTTCAGAGTTTCGAGAACAATAGTCCTCAGCTTTCTCACGCGACACGCTGCTTCCTGAAGGAAAACAAAGCAAAAGTTGTCAAACCACTTATACAATGTGTCAACACGAAACCGTGTTCCTCTTACGAAAAAAAATTGGTCACAATGAAATTTTTAAATACTCATTCGGTGGCTGACGTAAAACAAAAAAATTAATATATGCGCAGCGGATCATCTTTCACGATGTCACCCCTTTCGGAAACTGTATTCAGAAGGGTGACGCTGTGAGAACACCCTGTGGATTACGTATTTGTTTCAAGCAAAAAATTAACCCTCAAATTGCTTTAAAACCGGTTCGCTACAGGTAATATCTTAGATGTAGACTGAGTAGGTTTACATGGTTGGTGTGAGCAGGTACTAAATACCTGTTGTCAAAATCCTTGTCAAAGATTCAAAAACTTATCCTTGGCCAGAGTCAAAGAGGATATTCTTTACTTTACTATTTTTGTTCTAAAAAACCTCAAGCGATTAGAACATTATAAATTTTTTTCTAGCGATGTGAAAAAACAAATGAACTTCTGAGACAAACGTAGTCATCCCTTTTATATTCGCCATCAGAACATACGAATTCTCAGGTCCTTTCTCACGTCTGAGGGTATAAAACGGAACCTTAAAAGGACAAAGACATGCTTTTTATAGGGCAGCTTTTGTTTAAAAAGGATCTATGAGATAGATTTTAATTATTTTGAGTCTCGATAAAAAACGTTAATGTATGCGTAAAGATATTTTAGGTGACATAGGTATTTTTTAAGGGTGTTACCAATGCAAATAGTCATCATAGGGCCGTTGGGTTTGTTTGTAGATGAATGTAACTGTAACTTTTAGATTTATGTACGATAACGGTGAAGGTGAGACGGTAAGGAACCCCATGATGCCCCTTTAGAAGGAATCAGATCGGTGGATTTCCAGAAATTCAGAACAATAATTTATCCCCAAAATCGTAAAGAAACTTGAGAACTGAAAAGACTTTTTTAAAATCTCGGAAAATTTTGATATTCGTAGACGTAACGTAAACTTGTAGTCAGATACTAAAAGTGACTCTCAAATCCTGAATAATAGTTTGAAGACAGACGTGGTGACTGTAAAAGAGATCTTCCAGTTCTCGAGATCTCAAGTGAATTTTAGCGGAATCTTTAATTTTCAATTTCGAAATATAAGATAGATCTCCTAATTTAAATTATTAAATAAAAAAAATCTTCTGAAATACTCCGAGAGATTTGTGGCAGGACGTTCTAGTTTCGAGAAATCCAATTTATGAAATCTCTTTCCATTAATCAAAATTTCCCTTCATCGAAAAAAATATTATAAATTTAATGAATATGAAAAATATACTTGAGACCTACTAGACAAGTCTCCAACATTCTGAAATCTCAGGAATTCATAGGAAGCATTAAAATTATAGAAATGATTTGGAATTCATCTAGGTTGTAGCGAGGTATTCTAAATGGACATTACGTGAGTATGTACTAAGCTCTAGTTTAGATTTGATGTTATGGTTCACATTTGAAATACATGACTCATTTGTCAAAAGAAGCAACTGAATGCTTTTTGAATACATGCTTGCTGTCCAAAGCGTGCCAATACAGCTATTACAAATTATGGTTCACTGTAAAATGTAATAATTATATGTTATTAAAATATTGAATAAGACTTGAAAAAATGGCCAAGTTAAATTAAACACAGATATTAGAGATTTCATTTGATTGTCGCATATTAAATTGAACGGAGGTGGATAATGACAGAATATCAATTCAGGCAATTAAAGATTCCCTAGAAATTAAGGCAAATAGGTGAATGATGAGCATTTTGTGTATCTACAAATGTGTAGAATCCGTTGAAGAATTCAAAAAACACATGATGTAAGGAGGGGGGGCTCATAAGAGAAACTCATTACATTACATTCATCTACTACACGAGCGATGTATTTTGCATAAAAAAATTGCAACTAGAAACAAAATTTGTGGGTTGAAAAATTTTAGTTAAAAAGAATTCTTTGCAATTTTAGAGGATTTCTGCCAGATTTAGTTCCTTTCTGTATATATTTTATATTATCTGGGACATGTTTCGATATGTCCCTCTTTATTGTTTAAATTCATCATCATTCTAAAACTCACCACGTATGTAGTTCCATTCCATTTGGTAGGAAACTCATAAAACCAATTTAATATCTACGCATGGTTTTTACAAGGGGGTAATAAAATGCCAACCCATAGATAAACTAGTAATTTATTAAAAGAAAATTTCCCATTGACTTTTATAGACGTTTTTATGGTGATTTTACTGCAGTTTGTTTAAATAAAAATGCCACCTTTTTGCGAAATTTTATTAGTCCGATCGATGTGAATAACCCTATAAAACCTGACCTGGGTTTATTAATTTACAACATCTACTCCTGCTAGGATTATAATATACATTCTACATATCATAATCGAATGTTGCTATACGCTCATACCATCTAAGAATAAAAATGCCCACATTAATAAGACTCGTGAAATATTAGGGTGCTGCGCCCCAATTTTTACCAGACCAATACTTATCGACACCCCAACATGCGACCCTAACAATAAGGGTGGTCCCTCCGAAAAAACCTATTGAATGGTTTCGATTTGTAATAATTTGTAGGGAAGAAAAAAATGGATGCATCCAGCTATTATCGAATTATGAAACTTTTTTGGTTGGGGTGCGAAAAGGGTGCAAAATGGCCTAAATTTGATTGCCACCCTTATTCCGCAAGGGATGAATCGGTTTCTTGCGCTCGAGTTGCCTCAATCCCTCCTAATAAAACGTACACGCACCTTACAAATGGAAAAACTTTAAAATAGGCCTGTGCCAGTATTAAAATTTATCGCATAATGATACGCATGATATAGTGTACCACCATGTACCAAGGCTATGCAAAACACACTGGTTCGATATGTAGAAAATTTTAAAGTTGGGGTAGAAAAAGCGATTTTACTTCCATTTAGTGACCCCTCGGAGAATGAACTGTGTTATTTTCAAACGGAATGAACCGGAAAGAAGGCAAACTATGCCGCAGCAAAAAGGCAATAGACTGGGCGGGATAAAAATAATAAAACTGCTGACCTGCACAATATAAAATCTTAGACCGTTCCTGCGAGTCAACGGTCGAGAGAGAGGAATGAAGTGCATGCATCGAACACTTGCCAACTCGATCTTACTTCTGAAATCATTTAACTCTCAAATCAATCGAATAATATTCCAGCTATCTCGTCTACAACGTTTGAATCATTCTTCACAGCCTAAAGATAAAAAAAAATTACCTAAATTCCACATTGTGGTGTTTAATTGAAATCGATACTAACAGCGCATCTCTAGCGGTTTTCGCTCCTCCTGCATGCAGCAAAAAACCGGTTATTGGGCTGGCCTAACAGGAAAAAATCGGCCTAGGCTTTCCATACATACATAAGCAGGAGAAGAAAAAAGAATCCCAGAAGAAAGGAGATTAAATGAAGAGCGGCCATAAAAGTTCTGCTGCAGAAGAATGCACGCGAAGCACGACGTTAGTTAGTCGAGAACCGCTTTGGTACATTAGAATCTGATTGAAGAATTATGGGATGAGTTTTGGATGGAGATAGAGCCATTAATTGGAAGTATAGTAGGTAGTATGGCTGTTATGGTGTTCTTAGCTAAAGTTGGAGGTATAACGAATTTTTAGTTTCGGTCGATATTTTACAAACAGGACAATGATTGAGGACTGCGTCGGATAGATTTCCATGAATGAAATACTCTCTCTCTCTCTCCAAATAGTCCTAAAAACTAAAATTAATTGAAGTCGAAAAATTGCGGATCCGGCCTTAATAATGCAGATGTAAACGCGCTCACCTAATTTTCGACGTACAAAATAAAAAGTGACGAGGGTCAAGAACGGTCAGGAATTTTTAGCACGTTTTCCTGGTTCATCGACATGACAAACACACGAGGACACGTATAACAGCGATTTAGGGATATTGAGAATTTGAATGAGCCGCATCTTTTTTTTATTGAGACGGTCAGTGATTTTTTATACACATCGTGGGGGTGATTCTGCGAGAATTTAATACTTCCACAAGCGGGAAACTTTCCCGTAGTCATTCTTCGCATATTTATTTAATTTTTTTGCCACTGCTCGCTGCAAAGCCGCATCATGAAAAAAACAATATTCATAGACCAAAATGTCAAAGAACAATGTAACCAAATTTACTAGTAATCCTTGGGCAAAAAATTAACCCCTTCATTTAAAACTAATAAGGGGTAGTTTTTTCTTCGTGCGAACGGGATTTTAACGCTGTATCACGCTGTATTATGGCAGTGTGAGGTGTTAAAATGTATTTTTAATCATCGCGATGACTTTTTTGTCGAGTTTCATACATGAAAAAGAATGATCATTAATAAACGTATTGATATTCTTGAAAAGGTTAAATCAGTCCGGAAGAAGTTTCAATACAGCCTGAGAGTTTAGTGGTTGGGAATTGATTAGGTTAGGGCAAAAGACATTTTTGGCTCATATAGAAACGTCCGTATTATCATTTATGAAAAAGATATACTGTATTTGGAAATTTTATTTAGAGATATTGGAATATTCAAATTAAAGATTACATTTTCTGCCCCTCTGGTTCTTCTGTGTATATCACTGCTTAGAAGTCTGTGTTTTTGCTGTAGTCTAGATCACCATGGTCATTATGGTCTGCCCTCATTTTTCCCATCGGATAAAAGACATGAGTCTTTTAGCTTGCCACATGAGCAAGTGAACATCGTCAGAACGTTGGTCAATATATTATAGTTTACAACACAGTCACTCAAGATGGTTCCGAACATGGCTCCTTCCACGTTCACAGCTTCCAGACCTACGGAATAGAAATTGAAGACCTTGATACAAAAAAAGGATGGGTCAATTTAAAAAAATATTCGGGAGTATCAAAACAAAAAAATATATATATATGGTTTTATTTGTTTTTTGTGTAAAATGTGTTTCGTTTCTGCAAAGAAATGGAAGTTCGGATAATTTACCATTAAAAAAAAACGCAGGAACTTTAAAAATATTGTAATTGTTACAAAAACGGAATAAGTCAGTTTAAATCTTTTAAAGCAGGAATATTATAATATACAAAAAGATAATATAATATGATATAATCAATCAGAGAAGTTCCCTTCTCCATCGGTGCTTGAAAAGTCTGAAGCTTGCGAAACCACAGAATCCCTTTTTATAGTGTCATAGACTGACATGTTAGCTATTGGTACATACTCTATAGTTAGCTGTACCATATTTTAAAATTTTGCATCCTTAAGAGGCAACGGAGCATTATGACTTTTTTTTCGTTAAAGTTGACAGACTTTTTTTATGTTCAATAAGATAAATTTTCGAAAAAAAACGGGCCCATAGCAGACTCGCTGCATTCGAATCTATTAGAAAGTGACGAATATACAAAAAGTCGATAAGTAGAATTGTTAAACTTTTCTTTATCAAGAATTTTCGGCACTGGGATTGAAAAAGACATTACAAGAGTGGAAAAATCATAAATCATGTCCTGGGAAACAATAATGACTTTAAATCGTAAAGCAGCTGACGCTAACTACGAATGTTTAAAGAGTTCCTCGATTACACGTCCAAACCAAGGCCTATGCATCGACAAATTAATCAAACAAGCAACGTCACTAAATAAAATAAAAATAACGAAGAAATATAATACTTTAATTGGTGGTTGGTAAATTTGTGCAAGGAATAAGTCAAACGTGCTTATGTTTTCGTTGCTTATTGAGTATTCGTCTCGTTTTTGCATCAAACGATGTCTGCGTTTTATAGCAGACTGTGAAAGGCATATTTCACTTTTGGCAAAATAGTGACTCACCCCCTTTTCGAACCAAGGACCTCAATTCTCGTGTTTATTATTTTAAGCCTTCATACGTCTTTCATATACAGGGTGTTTCCTAATTACGTGTAAAAAATTTAAAGGCGTAATCCTCGACTGATTTTGAGTCAAAAATGTCTAATAAACATATGTCCGCAAATGCCTTGTTTCCAAGATACAGGGTGTTGAAATGTGACAAGAAAAAGAGATTTTATTTCCAAAATGACTCAATTTGGGTGTTTGAATTTTAGAAAAGACAACTTTTTGGGGGAATGCTTTAATGATTAATTATTAGAATTGCTGAAAATGACCAATATTACTCATAATAATTACTCATCATTAAGGTTTGGTGGTTGGGAGCTTGGTGGTTTGGAAACCTTTCCATGTAAATGCGCCTCGCTGCCAAACACTTACCATCAGCAAGGCCGTAAACAAAAACCATATTGCCCATTTATTGCTTAGTGTAATTAGGCATTTGAAAAATTTTCAAAACTGATATATAATCTGATTTTTGGGACACAGAACTAAATTCTTTCACTTTAGAGAGTAAAACTCCAAAATAACACTGACTATCTTGTTTATAGTAGTGGAAGTAGCAAAAAAACTAACAATAAATAAGTTAGTAAATACCACCAAACCTTTAGAAACCTTTAAAACCTTTTTCAACGTCTTTCAGTCAACACCCTGTATCTTGGAAACAAGGCATTTGCGGACATATGTTTATTAGACATTTTTGACTCAAAATCAGTCGAGGATTACGCCTTTAAATTTTTTGCACGTAGTTAGAAAACACCCTGTATAATAAAAAATTATTGTTTTCAAGGGTGAATTTCTTCATAACCTAACAGTTCCTTTAATCTTATCATCTTAGTTGGATCCTATGCGCGTCTATGTGTCCTGAGTAACATAGGTAACCATGTTACTCGTAACGGTAGCGCTTCCAAAATCTGCTGGTTCATCGCCTGGAATCGAGTGTAAACGAACCCAGTCGCGCGTTTTACCATCGCTGTTTAGATTCGGGAGTCTTTGACACCGTGGCCCAGAAAAAATCCTGCTGAATGCTAAAAACGGCCTGCAGCTTTTTTGCTTCAAGGCCGCTCGTAGCAGGATTTTAAAATGTTGTGTGTGGTCGGGGATTTTAATCGACGTCATACGTGGCGCGAATAAAAATTCGTTACTCTTGAGAAACCGTCTGCTGTTAATTTTTATGGTGTTTTGTGCGAAATTTTAAATGTACCTTTAAGACGTTTAATATTCTGGAAGTTCATTCCCAAGGCAAAAACCCCAGCTCCCTCCTGAGTGGAAAAAGCCGGCTGAATAGCGTGATCGACGGCCATTATTAGCTAAAAATTTTCAAATTATAAGTTTGAAATGTAATTTCATCATATCGCATGTCAATATCTTCTATATTAGAAAACAAAATTATCGTCTCAGCGTTTCCTTAAGCTTCGCCCCGAAGAAAATTGCCACTGTATATAAAGGAAACCGAATAACCGGAAAAATTCCTAACGATTGCATGCCATCCTGGCTTTTATTAGTTATTTTGGCCTTATTACTGCTGAAGTGCAGAATAAATGTTTTCTGTTGATGGATGCTATGACCTAATACTTCAAAGTATTCAAGAAGTTTTCCTAGTTGGTCCCTTTTCCCTTCAATTATTGGTAATAATTTTCATACAATTAAAAACGAAAAGCCAACCGAACTTTACTGAATCAAAAACAACTCCAAGTTTTACCACTAAAACGGCCAAAGTGTACTCTTCCGAGCAAAAACCATCCGATCGGGTCTCAAAAGGTAAAAGAAAAACTCCGAGAAAAACTTTCCCACCGTCCGCTTTAAAACTCGTGTTTTCACAAAAGAAAATAAGAATTTATTTTTAAGTGGTTTGAAAGAGATAAAAGAATGGAGGCACTTAGCGGTAATTCAGTTAGAAAACATTTTCTTTAACTCTTTGGTCTTAAAAAGTTGTCGAAGTGTCTGATAATTGAGAAAAATTACGGGCAACGAGGGAAAAAAGAATAGTAAAGGCAGAATAGGGATTTTTATCTTTGTTTCCCTTCGAACTGAACGGTGTGTTTCAAATTCCAATTGGTTTCTTTAAATAAAATAACGATGTCACGCCTAATAAGGCATAACCAATGAAATGCCTTGGGAAAAACTCTATTCACGTCGATGTTCGCCAAACAGAAAACAGGTAATTATAAGAGATTATCAATTCTGCACAGGAAGAAAGGCTAATTACCTTCCACTTAAACGAACATATCTCTCCATGGTTGTTGCTAAATATAATCCGACATATTAGAAATTTTAATTACGTTTTCAATATTTATTGAGAACGTTTAATCTAGGTATAGTGCGCAATCATAAGACGCGAAGTCCTTCGCATTTATGCTCTGGAGCAGAGATTAGAAGTGTTATAGAAATTATTGTAGTACAGACCACAGACGACAATTAGTGGAAATGCTAAAAGTTTGCTTCTATCATTTCTTTCGTTAAATTGTTAGTTTTTTGAGTAACCTTCAAATTAATAATCGCTCGATGCATCTAGTCTTAAAAGGCGAAATTTGGAATTAAGCACACTCAAAGCGCCAATGCTTGAATCACTAAACACTAAAGCGGTGAAGCTTCAAAGTGTGTTTAAAGATTCTATTTACCACTGGTACTTCTAGTCGATTTTCACCTCTAAAAAGCACACTCTCAGACACAGAAACTGTGACTCACCTCCTAAAAAAAAACTTCTCGAGTTCAACTCTTCTCATCACATTCAGAAAAATAAATAGCTATTGAGCTTTCAGGGACATAAACCGACAATCTACTATATTAGAACTGTATACTTAAGCACTTCGAAAATCAAGAAAAATAATGGTGATGGCGGCCGATCAAGCACATTGTAGGTTGTTGGGATCAAACTGAAAAGTCGTTTCATCGTTTATTATTGTAAATGAAATTTTAACACTCCATTTAACCATTTGAACCCGGAACACAAATATTAACTCGATAATAAAGTAAATGTGGCAGTGTAGTTGATTAGTTTTAACATAACACGTTTCTGTTCTATGAATGTTTCCCTTTGTTAAGGGGATAGGGCAGATCGTACGCATGTATATCAGCAAAATTTTTGAGTGGTACAATTGCGTACCTTAATATAATCCGGATGGTACAAGTACGTACCACCAACACGCTGCATGGTTTACTCGATACGTTCAAGACAAGGTTCTGGTGCACTTACCATAAACATGTAATTAATGTTCTATAGAACTTTCAAAAATGTTCATATCAAGGCGGTACATATTAAGTGGAGCCGCTAATTGTTGAATCATGGCTTAAGTTTCACCTAAAGCGATCTACCTAGAGCTTATGTGTATTATATGTGTATAAGGTTGGTTTCAGAGAAACTGTGTTTGAGCCAGGATTCAACAACTCGACTTTTTTTTCACTAACGCCACTCCCGAAAAGCCAATATTTTTTATTGTTTCAAATTTCAAAACAAATTGTCTAAAAATGTGAATTTATGCATAAAAAATACGTCAGCAATTGCAACGAACTAGAGAGAGCGTTTCAAGAAGGAGTGAAGGTCCGTTACCTTTGGATCATCTTGTATTTTTATCTACGTGTTAAATTGTAAAAATTTAAAATTACGTGAAAATGATGTTTCGATGCGCAACCAGAGAGCTACGAAATGAAAGTCCGATTTTTGCAAAAGCACAATGTGTTTGTTGTCAATTTACCAAAAGAACTTCTTAATGTTAATTTCAGAAATTATGAGGTTTCGTAATCAGCTCTATAGGTGATTGGATTTTTGTTTTTTTGGAATTGAACTCGTTTCCTGCTTGTTTTCCTTTTATAAATTCCAACATAAAATTATTATCAAATAAAGCAAATATTATTAATTAAAAAAATACTGGGATAATTTTGTCTAGATACGCACAGTTCCTTTACTATCAGGGACATCGAAGTGAAACAAAAAACCAAACGTTAGAAGAAAATGTGATTTAAAAACTCTTTTTTGTAGATGACGCTTTAATTTGTGGAGGTTCAAAAATTTAGAAATAAGAAAGGTGGCACAACACACAAGGTGTCTCGTTAAAAAAGACCTGGAATTGCAAAATTAAAAAATGTATAGTACTTTTCTAGAATTTGTATACACCCTACAATACGCTTACTGAATCACGTTAATATCTTTAGAGGTCAAAAAAGTTATAGCCAATTGAAATGGTTGCAAGTTAAATGGAACGCACTGTACCTTCTTGCAACTGGTTGATTTACAAATTTAAATTTAAAAGAATTACACTTCCCGCCATAAAGCCACTTAAAGCCGGTTTAAAACAATATTAAAAAGTCCCTAATTTTTCCTGCAAAAGGTGACTACATTTTTTTCTGAAAAAAATCCCCCAGATTGCGTTTTTAATCCACGATTAAGCGGGGTGTTAAAGCAAACAATCGCCGGAGGGCCAAAAAATGAATCTCGCGCCCTTTTATTTGAATAAGGGCAGAAATTAAAAATCATCCGGGTGTGAAAAAATTGGATTTTATTTGAACAGCATTAAATAAAAGTTCTGTCGGCCTTAGTTTAATTCTTTTTTTGGCTCTTGTTAAGATTTAATCGCCAATTATTTTATCAACTTGTGCTTAATTTAATTCCTATTCTAAATTTTAAACGAGATGTTTTGTGAACTTTACCGTGCCCTTCCATGCCACTTGTAGATCTTCGAAATTGATCAAAGTAACATTTTTCGGAAAGTTCGAGAGGTTAAAATGATTTGAGCACCAACACTAACCGCGGTCTAAGAAGACACTAGCCGTTCTTTAATAAAAATTTCACAGTTGAAATTCGATGGAAAAATAGGTGAAGCTTTCACGCCCTAAATTTCGATTTGAAATGGCTTCTTCCACCACCTTACGGCCCTGTTCGAAGAACGAAACTTAAAAAAAGGTCTTTTCTGCTTTTTTTTTTTATTGTAAGTAAGCCTAACGTAACTTTGAACGGTGAAGTAAAGGGGGGCCTCAGCCAAATGTTTGCTCATTTTATTTTTCATTTGTTTCGTAAACGAACACATAAAGAAGTCATACTGTAGAGGTGCCCGGTACCCGACAGTACAGCGGTGCACTGAAATACCAAATCCCGTACAACCTCCGAACAATACACGAATATTTGCTTACACATCAATCCTCATTTGGTACCCTTGAAAAACCCCCCTCTCGTCTTAAAAAAAAACGCCTTTTTCAATCGGGGTAAGCCATGAATCAATGCAAGGCCGACTTGATGCAGGCTGGTTGCAAATTCGAATGCAATGCGAGACGCACACATGCATTTTACCATCGAGTAGTAGGCTTAGGCAGCGTGAATTTACGCATCTTTTCCGTTTGTCGCTTGTTTTTTGTTTTTTGTTTTCGAGACTGTCGCGCGTCAGTTTTGCCGTTTCGGGAAAAATTTGAACATCGGCGTCTCGGATTGTGGGCGGCTGTGGAAACAAATGGGCAACGAGTGTGGCGGTCCGGCAAATGTCAGAACTGTCAAGTTTGGATTCTGGGAGGTGTTGTCAAGAGATGAATAATCGAGTTTTTTTGGTTTTTAGTGAAAAAGCACTATATTTTCTGTTTGTGCATCCTTTTTGGAAATAGTGGTAGTTTAAGGTCTGTACAATGATGGATGCTACAGACCCAGCGGTAAGATTTTTTCAAATTTTCCTTTCTAAACAGTTTCGCGTCTATGAAAACACACATACATAGACACACTCACACACACACGCACACTCACACACATACATACATACATACATACATACATACATACATACACACACACGCACACACACGCACACGCACGCACACGCACACACACACACACACACACACACACACACACACACACACACACACACCAAATTCTATATATATATATATATATATATTTTTTTTTTTTTTTTTTTTTTTTTTTTTTGACAAAGAAAATGTAATTCTATTTTATACTGTTCACATAATACGGCTATTAACAAATGGAGCCACTGCCCCATATTTAAAATGCGGAAAAACCGAAGTAATTACTCCTATTGAAACACTTAGAAGCAACAATAAATGTGAGGAAACATTTTAATACACTCTACAGACTTGTTTAGGTACATAATATCCAAAGACTACGCAGCGGGCCGCTAATTTCGAACATAACTTTTTGTGCGCGTATAAAACCTTTCCTTACTTGACCTTCCGGGTTCCAATTTTCAAAGTTTTGAGACACTCACTCGGACGCAACAACTAACAAACAGAATAATTATAGCACGCCGCTGATAACTAGAGGCGAATTAACTAAAACTAAGCTGCGTTTTGGAATCATCTATTTCAAATTCAGCGGCGGCCAGCTAACTGCAAGCCATTAGAATTCTTCGCAAAGAGACATCGCAATTATCGAATTCACTGCCGTTCAAATTTTATTTATGCGACTTGACCGAATCTGAGGAAATAGCTGTGATCAGCCTTGAAACAGTGAGAATATAGTAATACATAGAAGAATGTAACAATGGAAGAGTAGAAATACTGCAAAGGAGCAGGTAACAAAGACGAATCCAAACAATGGACGAAGAAACTTTTTTTAATGCCCAGTCGATTGCTCATGGAGATTCAATGGATTCAAGGCAAAAAAAATGTAGAATTTCAACGAATCCATACAAAAACGTAAATATTTATCACCAAGATATTTATACACGCTTTCAAATAATCGTTATTGAAAGACTTGCTCTTTTTAATGTGATCCCTGCTATTTTTAAGTAAATATTTAAATAAGTATACCACCAAGGGACCCATCCAGAGAATAGCAGCGCCCAGCGCTGTATTGCGGCGGCTGCATTTCGCTCCGGCGCTGACTTAAAGCGGCAAAACGTACCGCGAAGGAAAACTAGAATTTCGAATCTTCAATTTTCGCCAGATAAAATTAAGAGCGGCTTGTCATATTAAACTGTTGGACCAAGGCATTTGCGCTCGATCGCTGTAAATTGTTTGAATGCGCCCAATGGGGAGATATTACAATACAAAATTTCGCATGAACCGGGGAAGTTGTTACGTCTGTAACTAAAAAAATAAGAATTGTGATGGCGTGATTAGCTGATTCTGCGGCAGAATTAAAAATGGGATACATGATCGAGTTGATTTTTGCAGTTAGGTATTGCTATAATAAAATCTGGCTTACTTGGCGAAACTTCTTTAGGAAAAGATGTCAGCTTCTTGTACGGGGTCTGATATGTAGAACATCCACATATTTATAACGACATCTTCATCTTTAACGAACTTACCTTCTTGACCTAAGCAACTCGTTTTAGGATCACGCCCACCTAGTATTTTCTTGTGTATCTTCTTTTTCACAAAATTTCCTTGTCTCAGAAGTTCTCTGTTCTTAGCCCCTGCTCTATACAGAAAGGTCCAAGTAGTATTTCCAGTCACACTTCACGTCATGTGTAGACTCTTTCAAATGTTTGTTTCTCATTCCTTATCTTGAATAATCCGTTTTCTTTCTCGAGAGAACTTCTTAATCGAACTTTAGCAAAGAACTATTCAATATGACACCAGGCTTATCTTGATAACTTGATCAATGTTTGATGCCTCACAATTGATAGCGAAAATTGATAGAAGTCTTTGTTGAAATTCCAAGATGGCGACTGAAAGTTGTGATCTTGATTGGTTGGAACTAAATTGATTAATGAATAAAATTTTTCCTCACGGGCCACAAAGGAATCGCAAAAGAAACAATTCTTAACTTAATTAACAATCCTCGTTTTGTGTTAAATGAGTATATGTATGTAGAAGTGTAACGCACTCGCAGTGTAGAATAAGGTACGATATTGATTTACAATTTTAATTCCACATTGTTGTATACGTAGCCCAAATATTTGTTTAGAATAATCTATATGCAGAATATATATTTACCTGCTTTTATGCACATAAGCACATAAAATTAATAAGTAATAGCAAATCGCAGAGTCATTTAATACAATAATTGAACAACAAAATAACCAAGTAGCTCTGTTTTAATGTCGCGGCCCTGATATTACGGAATGGGAACGAAATAAAACCGGTTTAATTTTAAAGTACATAAAATTCTAAGACAGCAGTTAATATACATAATATGAATATCGCAGATATTTGTCATTAAACCATGCCTCCATAAAGTTCATTTTTCAGGATAAATTATTATCACTAATTGTTCCCTTTTAAGAGATACTACCAATCCCACTCTAGAACAAAACTCTGTTCTCTCTACCAAGAAGGTACTCGGAACTGAAAGAGGCGACCTAACAAGTCCAGTGTCCAGTGTCGACTTCCAGATAAAAAAAGATAACACAAATATTGATTCACGTAACTCTAGAGGAACTTTGAAAAAAACTGACCCCCCACCGCATTTCTTCGTATGTTTTCAAGGAACTACAGTTGACATTTGACCATTTTTGCCCACCATTTCATTTTACCCATTTATTTAAATTATGGTGTATTCCAGTTGACGAGAACATAAGTGTGTTAGTCAAACAATATCTGCGTTTTGAAATCGAGTTATTTATACAATATATTATGAAGAGGAGTTTCCACTTTGTCTATACAGGAAGAGCAAATAGTTGAAGGGCCGTTCAATGGGTTTGCCGGCCTCGTTTGATGTGCGGCTTCGTATTTGATGAATCGAGGGGATTAGGATAAGTACCTGTACTAACCAAGAGCATTAAGAAAACATTGGAGTAATTAGAGTTGACTTTGCTACTTCGGCCAATTGCTTCAATAGGAAGTGACTTTTGGTTTGTTATGTGTGTTTTTACCTAGCTAGGTACATATGGGCGTCATGGAATTTTTTATCATCTACGATTAATTAATATGAGTATTAACTGACAATGGAAAATGGCTTCGGTGAAATGAATTCGACATATATGGTGCAGATCGAGTAATGATTGATCAGTTATTGAACGTGATTAAACATGAAAGAATCAGGAAGTGTAGCGCGTAGCCATCCAAACGAGAGGTCTGAAAGGTCGATTTTTGGAATTTGATTAAAAGCGTCATTACATTAGAGTTCATTTTAATACTATTTGACAAATTAGTTAAAAAGTGGGAGAACTCTCACTTTTCACTTTAAATACTTAATAATCACCAGCGTTCAAGGTAGACACTTGTATGAAATTCGCCGACCATCAAAAGTCCATTCTCGATAGAAAAACTGTTACATAAAAATAACAGGCTTTTTAAATGAAAAAACAGTTCCTGCTCAAGTTTTCCACGTCAACGACGAAAAAATAGTTTATAATTAGTATCAATGTTTTTTAAACCCGCAATTATGCCTGCGTTAAGTTATAAATGGAAAAACTGTGCCAGTGAAGGTCTTATTGATAATTGTATTGAAACGTACTTACCGATTCATTAAATTTGGTTATGTCTGAATAGTTATTTTTAACCTTTTCTGGAGGTATTTAAAAACTTGCTCTATTACAACTGCAAACCTCAAAAACGTATTTTGCAATCAAATATTGCCTTTGATAGTTTTCACAAAACAGAAATAAAAACTAATAATCTAGCTCACATGGATATGATCGCATGATTGGCTGTGGATAGCCTCCGGCTTTTCAAAGCGAAAAATTCCGAAATTGCTGTTATTATACCTAAATCAATAAATCTACTCTTATAGCTTTTACTAGTGTTATTTGGGGAGTTGTTGCACTTACTTCAGGCAAATCAAAATTTTTATAAATATTTTACATCTCTGTTAAATAATGTTTCCACACATTTTCCCGTTTACGATCTTTAAAAAACTCCAAAACTGCAATATTTTTTAGCATGAATTCCTTTATTATTACAAATGTTGCAATTCAGACCTGCACCACTGACTCATTCTTGGACTTATCGAGGTAAAGTCTCATTTTTCCTAATTACCTGTACATGCTAAGACTCCTTTATTATCAGGCTTATTAAAATTAGCCCGTCGAGCTGTTGAACATAAAATATAAGCATTTTTGTTGTCTTCAAGAATATTACTGTGAAAATGGGAACAAGTCGAGCCCAGGGGGGCTTAGAAAAAGCTTTTGAATTGTTAAATATGAAATCATAGGCGTAGGCATCAGATCTCAGATACTATTAAGGCATTTCCGTAAATGCGGTAATGGGTTAAATTCTGTACTCAGAATATTTTCAGTCATTTTTACACTATCACATTTACATCAAATATACTCTTGAGTTTTCAGGTTGGATATTATATTTTCTTAGATTTATCGTTCTTTATCGAGACAATTCTTCTTTGCACCTACAATTGCTTTACGTTCTCGTGGTTCAACCTACAACACTCCCCTCCCCTCTTTAAATCCACTTTTGAAAAGGTTGTTAATCTAAAGGGATTTCGACTCTCGAGTGGTATATGTTTCGTACTACAAATCCATATGTTTTATCCTTCTTTAACCCTACCAATAGGACAGGAGAAGACATATCAGTTGAAGATTCCAGACGCTTGCGAATCGCTTACTACGAATATTTTACGAAATCGCCTCTGGATAACTTTGATCTCCGACGGTTGTCGATTTCATTATTTTAGATGCTTTGAGGCCAGTTGAATTTATTGAAAATTTTTCTTCACACCCACTTCATGTTTTCATCTTGCAAAATACATAGAACTTCTTCTATTATGAAATAGAGAACGAAACTACTGGCAGCATGATTCTTTACGCGTTTTTCGCTTTAGCGTTTATAATATGACGTTCTTATTAAGCTACATCCTGAACTCAAATTTCCAAGATAGCTCTATGGATAAAAAAACCCTATACAGTCTTTAGACAGGTCATCATTAGGCTGTTGATCTTCCCTGAATGCAGAACACGACATAAAGTGCTCTTTGGCACTTCACGTTAGGTGCCAAAGGGCGCTTAACATAACATACAACAAAGGGCAGTGATTTCTGTGATTGTCGATTTATCTCTCTCGATCAATAGTTAGTTAGTTAAAGAAATCCTCCTCCATAAATAGTTTTAAAAAAAATCTCATCTTTCCTAGTTCTTTTTTCCGCTCGCTTTCTGTACGCTCTGGGTAGAGAACCCTCTACTGCCGTCTTCCCGCTCTAGAGACTTCTTTCTTTTAGTATTTAGTCCATCAGCTGCACATTTTCACTTTAATTTATTGTATTATCTTGGACAGTGCGCTACTTCTTGTGGTGCCTGCCCCCCTCCTTTATCGCAAACTCGTTGGGCTCCACCGCATATTCTTTATAGTGCCTCGTTTCCTTTGTCATTCCGATTCAGATTATCGAAAAACCGTGAAATGCCCAACATCAATGAGACGATCTTCGCTTTACTGTGCCCTTAAATTCCTCATATTTAAATGCCAGTTTGCCCCCACGTGTAAGTCCGTCCAAGAGAATCGCCCTTATCGAGTACATTTAAATCAGCACAGAACGGCTTAATGCACCAACGCAAATCTCGAATAGTTTAAATATTCCGACGTGTATTATCTCAAAAATAATAAAGTTATTTCAATGTCTCTGTGCGCATAAATAAGTCTGGTCATACGCAAGTACGACGTATCTCTTGAGATTAAGAACATTCCTTTTACACAGTGTTATAAGAAGTTCCTTTTTCTTTTGGTTTATGATACAACGAAACGTGCAAAATATTAGTCAGAGAATATTGTGAGAACGGACGTGTTATGCCATTTCCATTGCGCTTTCTTATTTTCTTATAGAACTAGATTTAATGGAAACGCAATCAGAATGAGTTATGTATATCGATTAAAAAACCGTTTTAATAAGTAAACACCGGATAGATGGCTAAAAAACCGATGTTCTAGATTGGACACTGGCCATACAATTTTCTCACGCCCGAGTCCACTTGATTAAGATGGCCGGTTTACTGTCATAATAATATTTTATTTATATGTTCATGAATGCCGGTATGGCCATTGGACGAATGTGGCACATAGTTTTAATAGTGCATTTCCCATTAGCAGTTTGCTTGTTACGGATTTAATTGAGCACAAAAAAGACATATTTGTGGAATTATGCTACATCTGAAGACCTAATGGAAGTGCATTTTGCGGAGGACTGGGCCGTCGACTCGCCAAATACGCAGAGAAAAAAAAATTAATGAAGTATGCACCGCATTCAGGTGCTATAAATTGTGCATAAATAAATAATAAGGCTGAACGCTACGTGGAGCCACTAAATTAATGAAAACAAACAAAATGCGACTAAAAAGGTTGAACAAAATTGTTGATTCATGAAAATCACACGGTCTTTATTAAATTTCCTGGTATTGCCTTATTGGGTTGTCCACATCAAACTGTTTCGCTTTAATCGGATTTGGAAGTTTTTGCGGACTTACGGAATTGTCTTCCCAAAAAGTTCCATACGATTGGAATTGTTGCTTATGCATTTTTTACCCGAACCAACTGGCGAATTTTGCTTTTAACTAACACACATTTAAGGCTTGATTCATTAGTTAAAACAGTGGTAGAAACGCAATAACAAACAAACTCTTATTTGCCTTCTCCATTAAAACTTCGTGTTGTTGATTTGATACAATACGCCTCATCTTTTCAGCACGTCCAAGTGTCGAATCATCAAACCCATTAGACACACGTCCCGTTAAAAGATGGAAACTTCTATTTTTAGGAGTACACTTTAATATCCTTATAATGCGTGGGTATTTCTATTTGCCTATCTTTAAATCCCGTCTTACCTATTGAATTATCACTCGACAAATTATTCTTTGCATTGTGCTTCATTGTTTGTTATTATTGTGCAATGTAATCATCAATACATCAAATGTTAATTATATTGCATTGCTGCTAAGATCCAATCGGAAAGGGTTGGTTCGTGAGACTTATACATAGAGGACCAAAACTCCCGCATTAATTAAATAAAAGTTTAAGGAATTGGCTTTTCATGAAAATACTAGAACACGTCCAATATCGTGTATATTTGTGTATTTTTTGACCCAACACACATACATATATACAGGATGGCCCATGTAATAGATATTTGAAAAATTCGGATCATATTTCATGTAACAGATCCATATAATAATATAACAATCCAGGAGTTGGATAAGGGGAATGGCCTGCTAGATCGCCAGATCTAACCCATATGGACTTTTTTATGGGGCTATCCGAAACATGGGGTGTATTGAAATAGCTCAACAATGTAAAAGAATTAAAAACCAAAATGACTCAAAAAGCACAACAAATATCTTCTCAAACGAAAAAAAAGTTATTGAGAAATTTGAATTGCGGCTTGCCCACTGCCAGGAAGTCCACGGGGCACAGTGTTCGAACATTTCAGGCAGTTTCTTGCTGAACGGAACCTTATAAAATCATTTCAGTTCTCCTAAAATTTATAAATTTTTTGTTCCTTATGAAGTAAGGACGTAAAAGACTTGTTATTCCTCATATTTTCCTTTTTTCAGTATTTTGATTTACTCACTTATTTCAAGCTCGTTCACCTCTTAAACGCGTATTTCCTAATGTTCGGTTAAATTATATACATATATTTCTTCTGGATGACCTTTCCACGATTCATTAAATGCTTAATTAGCATCTCGTTTTTTTTCATCGATTTAGTTGATCACATGTACAACAAAATTTACTCTTCATCACCGAAGATTTCTAACACGAGATGTCGAGCAAAATAACGAAAAAGCCTTCGATCTTCAATAATTTCTTCACCTGTGTATGTCCAGCTGGCACCTGATTATGTTTCAGTATACGATCATGGATTATGGCTTAACAAATGTGTATTCACTATCTATGGTCAGTGTGTTTTTACTGAATTTCGTGTTTCTGGCGATATTGGCGAATATTTGCCAGAAATCTCTTTTATCATATCTTCTTATCCCAGTTGATGTAAGAACAGATTATTGTGATGAGATGATTCTTCATGGCAAAACAACAAATTTTGTTTTCTTCTTTGTGCCTAAGGGAGATGCACTCTCCATATGTCATCATTCGAGAGAACATCTGTGGCAGAAATATTGAAATGAAGATGTTGGTAGTCCCTGAAGTCTCACTTTCAATCGCATACACAACCATCCATTAAGAAACAAATCCTATCCGTTTTGTCTGCACTGTAGAAGCGCAGATGAGATGTCATCAGTTACTGGTGAAATGTGATGAGTGCTCAATAGCAAAGTTTTCAGTGCATTTTTATCCTCCTGGACACCACGCAAGGGTCGCTTCGTGAAGCGAAGGGATGAACACAATAGTCGTGTTGACCTAACATTTTCCTCGATGTTCAACATCTAATAAAATGTCACAATAGCGAAACGGCAAACAGTAACAACACTCTTGGTGGATTGAACAATCAACACTTTTTACCTCTTCATCTTCATGGTCTAACGGCAGTTCTTGAAGACTCAATCAAACACATACCATGCTCGACTATAAAAATAATTGCGTAAAAACCAAATTCTATTTCGCAGTGTTAGTTACTATTATCTTTCGAGATTGATCTTTTACACAACATTTACAGGTGGTTTTTTATGGCCTGACCACAGCGAGAGCTGCGTGTGTGGGGTGTGCCTCTGGCATACAATGCCCAATCAGAACTTAGCAGGCCAATGCCCGAGATTTAACTCCTTCCGAGTTTGGATGGGCAGTATATTGGGTTGATACCAGCCAAAAGGCGGATTTTTTAATAGAAAAATACTTAAAACTTCGTAAAACTAACCTGAACTAATTTATGTCGGCGGATAACGGATATATTATACCTTCATGCGCTTCTGCGGTGCCGAGGCTCTTCGTTAGGCCTTATACGGAGATTTTCATAAAAGGTGAAGTTTTTCTCATTTGTATTGACCAGACAACTGAGGGAAATCAAAGCGCTGATAATCAAATCGTCATTCAAAGTAACAAGGTTGGATAAAATGAGGATAAGTTGTAATAACATGGGCCTGTCTAGAGTGTAGGTTGTGGTCTTGACTTTGTGTCCTCTTTGTCTGCCCTTAAGTTAAAATAAAAACCACCTTGAAGTCTGGGTATACAAAGCTGCTGATAAATATAAAGAAAACAAAAATGGTGCAGTTGTTCTTGAAAAAATCGCATATTAAGGCTGTCCCAACGCGGTCTCGCGTAGCTGTTCCTTCCGAATTTCCGATTGGAGACAATCTGAGGGCATAGATTAATAGCAAAGAGATGTAGGTCAATGAACGACGTTGTCACAGGCCCCAACTGTTGAATATTCACAGCCCATTAAAAATGCACTGTTCGAAAAGTAAATGAGTCATTTTTTCCTCATTTTTTTATCGCTTAAGGCATTTATTTAGATTGCCAACAATGCTCCTTTGTCGTAGGTCAGGAACCTTTTATCAAGCCATTCCAATGCCATTTTTATTTTCACAATAAACACCACAATGTTTTTAATATTCTTTACTTACGTCGCAGGGTGGCTCTTTTTATAATAATCAATCTGCGCCGGAGTATACAGGGTGAGCCGGTGTGAGTTTCTCCCGAACTAACTTGAGCAATAATGACGTGGTTAACGCAAATATATTCCGGTGCATTATTATACTTGACTCTTGACATTTAAAAACTCAATATAAACATCGAAACGAGAAAAACTGAGAATTATTCAACAACTAGCCAGTGTGGTGCAGAAAATAACTCGAGTCTTGTTAACTCGTGCTATTTTAAAATATAATTATGCTTTGGGTTCAATGACTATAAGTACAAGGTGCGCCATTTTGTAGGTGTTGGAACTATAGAACACGACCTGAAAATCTTGATTGTGCGATTAACTGATTCATCGATCATTTAAGACAATGTTGCGAGATGAAAGTAGATAGTGAGGATTAGAAATAGATCTTCATGTAGATATTATTTGTGTCCCCTTTTGATAGGAAGAAAGAGATTAAGTGCCATATCAGCTCAACGAAATTACCTCTTAAGCTTAACTAAGCTGAAACGCATAATTGAAAACCTCATTGATATTTTTATCGCGCTGTTGATGCAAATGTGCATCGCACTCTTTTCCTTGAGATGTTATAATTTTATTATGCACTTTTTATTCAACAGAGTGTTTTGTCGCCGTGGCTTTTTATACACAAGGCCATCCGACGTCGGGTGACTGTACTGCCTCACTTAAGTCTGTTCGGTACACACACACACACACACACATACGCATTTTGTGTACTTTTTTCAGTTTATTTTCGAGACTCGGGTCGCATTTTTCAATAACGTCGACATTCAAGGCGTTCGAACGTTGCTCATTGCAGGCAGAATATTTGAACTAACAAAGAGTGAGTTTGCTCAACAGGAAAAAGGAAACGACATTTGACCTACATATTTCATAAAGAAATAGTATATTTGCCGTTTAATCAATTATTTCCTCACGTAACCAGTCGTCATGAAAAGAGCACCGAAAGGAAAATGGTTTACACGTGCATAATGTGTGGGCACTTCACGAACAGTCTTTTTCTGGAGTTAGTAGTAGTGTCGTCGATATTATGAATGGGGATTAGCGGGCAATAACAACTTGGTATCGATATAATGAATGATAAATTATTCAGGCCCCATCTCGTTCCCATTGCCGTGCGCAGCTGTCATCACAGTTAACTGCTTGCCGATGATCACCCCCAAGCCTTTGGCTTTGGTAGTTTAGAGGTACCTGAATCTTATGCTCATCCCCTTTCTACTGTCACAGTTGTTTTGTCAAGATTGACAGACAGTTTCGTTCCCTTAGATCAAGGTTCGTTTGCCCAATATCCAGTCTCGGCATTGTCAACGAGCTTGCGCAGTGGGAAACAATACAATTTTAAGAATTGAATATATCAGAGTCCGTGATAGACGATACAAATTTAATAATCGTGGCTCTAGAAGCTGAGTTACACCTAAATTTGTTTCGTCGAAAATAGTCATGTCTTGTTAAAAGGCGAACTAAAGTTTTCCCCTCCGAGCAGTGTGAATATATTATTCAACTATCCTCCCATCAACTACATAAAAATATATGCATTCGTTGGTTATTCACCAACCTAAATTGACATTAGACATTGGGTTAGTTCAGATTAGTTCTTTTTAAGCAGATAACTGGAAAACCTAGAGAAAATTTGGGAGGTCTTGATTTTTCTTCTGTTTAGCCAAACCTAAGAAATATCATTAACCTTTGGAGATGACTCCAACTACCTGATATTATCTTCAAAAATGTGACAATTAACACAAATTAACTTATAACGTGTTTCTCATTATGGCTATATACTATAAGTACTCTGTGTACGAAAAGTCTGGCAACCCTGAAATATCTCGAAAAATATACAATTTATTAACAAATACCTTATATAAAAATTGAAGGAGTTTGAGAATTTTACCATTATGCGGTCTTCAAAAATATACAAGGTGCGCCATAAAGTGCAGCAGTGAATTGAAGTTATGATTTTTCTTATGGAACGGCACTCTTTTTGTGAAATTTTCTAATCAATTTTCGCATTCTTAACACATTTTATTTAACATGTCCTATGGCTAATTCTAGAGGTTCAAGAGGCGACTGCAAGTATGAAGAAAACCAAATGAATTAATTTTTTTTTAATCGAGTACTCAACATGTGCATATGTGACAAATTTCACGATCTAGAAAGCCCTTCTAAGTGTCACTAATAAGGGTGATAGCGGCTTGTCTTTTTTATCTAATCTATCTAATAATTTTTTTATGAAGTTTGAATAGCACGAGGAGGTGAAATAGATTGTCCTCCAGATTACTAAACTTGACACCCCTTCAGTATTTCCTATAGGGCTCCTTGAAAAGTAAGGTGTGTATCACAAAACGATTAGCGCATTCTCAAATAGTTCAGGAGGGATATTTTGAGTACTTCCTTCAATAAAAATAAATTCACTTCCATAAGAACAATTTCCTCTTTTTTTCTTCAGTTCTACAAAATAGCTGCTGAACCGCTAGAGTTGCCACAGAATCGTAGAATTTTTAAATTCATTCAATTTTGATATAAGATATTTTTTAATAAATTGTATAATTTTAAAGATATTTTAAGGTAACAGGACTTTTTGTGCACGGTATATATAGCGCCAGATCGAATTTTTGGGTAAATCCACATACTTGATTTAAAACCTATGATCATCTGTGTATGTGTGGAACTCTAACTTGAATTATTCCAGTTCAAGATCCTAAACGGTCCAACGCCTGGAAAATCTCATTCCTAGTTAACCTCAGGAAAGAGCAATTCAACTGGGACTGAAATGCCTAAACGAGAGGAATAATACAAGTGAAATTCAAAGTTAAAGTTTTTACCCAGGCATGGAACTAATAATGTGATTTTTCGAATATCGGACGTCGGATTTCAGACGCGTGTAAATTTGACATAGCGTTAGTATTCATACTGTAAAACGGATGCAAGGCAATTAACTACGATAGCAAATGTAAATTAAAAAATAAGAATTATTTCAAGAAACCGATAAAATAAGGAATTGAATAAATCTAGATAGTTTTCTAACACAAATATGAAGCAATTGTAGCCTCCTAGCCATATCGGAAACAGATGCCATTCACAACCAAACAAACCTTGATTTGTTATTGTTTTTTTTTAATCAAAATAATGGCGTAAAGTGATCCTCGAGAGAATTTACGTGAACTAATTCTCAACTATGAATCAGTGATTCAGGTTAGTTATTAAGATTATGAATAATCTTTAATAGTAGTAAAAACAAACCATTTTTTATCATAGCGATTTACTTCATAAGTAGTGATACTAGACCGGAACCAATCTAAATTAAATCTCTCTTGTTTTTTTGTCTGATATGAGGAACGAAAAGCTGATGTATCAACAAAAATGTTACATTGAAACGGCGGCGGGATAACGTTAAACTTGACAATTAGTTAAAGAAAATTTGAAAAATTAAAAAATTACATAATTTCCAAAAATAAGTGCTCAGGCGTAGATTAATAGATTTCCGTAATCTGTCTGATTCTGAATTTTTTGTGATATCGCAGGTGCGTCCTAACGAGACCAAATAATTAAAGAAACAGCAGTTTTTGCCACAAATACAAAAATGATTAATTATACGAGTAGAAGACAAATTCCTTCGAAGAAACCTACTTCAGTCGGTTTGCTAAAAAAGGAAACATAATCATACTAGAATATACCGAAGTACCTACATACACACACATATAAAATGTCATATAGTCAGTATTCTGAGAACCAATTATAAAAATATTAAAATTTCTTCAAGAAACTCGCTGTAGCCGGACTTGCGCATTTTTTGCTAATTTTTTCCTGGTTAAAAGGCTTCGCAGAAAGCAATCCAAATCAAGGATTAGAGCCATTCCACTAGCAGTATAAACTCCTGCTTAACGGAATGTCCATGTGGGATTGTTAGCGGATTTTAATTAGTTTCCTATAACTATTTTTTATAATTAAAATGCTGAAGAGGTGGTAACCAATCCAAGCAATTTCAGGACTATATGGAGCCATATCTCGTGTCACCTCGGACTAGAAGAAAGATAGAAAAAGTGGAACAACAATGTATCATTATTGTCGTTTTCTTATTATTTTTTACGCAACGGCTCCAGCGCGAGATTAAATGCTATTTTTAAGCCTGCAAACAACATTTTCAAAGTAGAGATAGGTTATGGTTTTACAGTCGCTCAGCTGAAAAACCAAGCTGCGTGAATGTGACTTAAGTCTATTGCGCGCTTGGCCCGTCCCGGGTTAATATACTTTGAAAAAGGCTCCGAGTTTAAAATAAATAAAAATAAAATAAAAAATCGGGGGGCTCTCCTTTGCATCGTGCGTCTCCCTCTCTTTCTAATGCACTCGAGATCTGGTGGGATTTGCCAGTGGCGCACTACATGAGCACACTCCAGTACCACGCTAAAAATACGGTATCACAAACAAATGGAAAGGAACCGGCTTGCTGCATAAAAAGCTGTTTGATTGTGAACCAGTACCACTTTATCAGCGACAATGTCGCACAACTTAATTAGAACCTTCGATAAAGCAATTTGCACAGACAATTCCGCCATTAACAGGATTGAAAAAACTAATTTATCTTGGTACCTCGAACATACAATAATTGATAATCTACGCCACTGATGGCAAAAAAGGCGTTCTTCTACCATGCAACTCGGACATAGTTCTAGCACACCACACCATGATATATCGCTGTTTATTTTGTTTTTCTTTCTCGTGTAATCTGCATTTGAATTTCAGATTATCGATTTTTATTCGCGATAGACTATCGATCAAATCTAACATACCTTGACAGAGACGCAACATCGGAGGTATACTCAATGGAGAGAGAGACTGAGAATTGCCCAGATGTGGATGGGCAGGGTTGTCAAATCGCATTAAGTGCTCTTTTAGATGGGAGTGATATATTATTTATTGTTGCCCATAGGATGAGAAAGAAGCGATGTGGTGCCTATTGTTTATTGTGGGTTCTCAACGAGTGCTTGATACTAACGACCAAAAGGAGGTACATGGCAGAATGGAATACATAGAAACTATGCACTCTATCAGTCAAGATTACTAATTCAATAACGGATACAAAACCACAACCAAAGGACAAGATGATTTGCACCATCGCAAAAAATGTGGATGCCAGAAACAGAATCCCCATTCCTCGAAAGGAAGGAGAAAATAGGCGGCAGCTCTGGGCTTAAACGCATTATTTATATTTTTAACTTAAACCTATTATGAACATTTATTTTCAGCTTCAATTAGAACAAATCCAGAAATTCAGCTCCAATTAGAACTGGACCGTTCCCTATTTAACACTGAATAGAGCAATTGCCTTGGGCAATTACCTCCTTCCAATCCTATTTCGAATCAATCTAAGTTGATTTTGAAAAAAGACCACTTACGTCTCGTCAAAATTTTTATTGTCCTTATTGACCAGTTGACTATCAACTCCTTTACAGACTCCAATTCTTCATTAACACTCTTTACGACTACCTTAGATGCATCTCTCCGAAAGTGGAAAAAATCTTTCGTCCAAACCGTAAAATATCCTGATCAGTCTTTTACATTTTCCCGTTGATCTTTCGTGAATAATCGCGAAAGTCCAGAAATTTAGTCTCAAAGTAAATGAAACTAAATATATTTGGATAGACGTAAAGGAGGATCTTTTGATCTTGAATTCTGCGACAATCATACTCAGCTGTTTCAATTCGTTAGTCTCACTTGGGAGCCGCAATTGGGCAAAATGAAAGAGCAGAAAGTGAAATAAGTTAAATCAGACTAATCGTTCGCTTAAATTTAATATTATGGACTGAGATGTGATCAAAGAATTGATAGACGCAATTCTATAATAAAATTCTCTTGAGAGTCGCTTTGTATCCCTGAAGATTCGATTTTTGAAATGCTATCATTTCAAACTCATATGAGGATCATAATTTGTTAGATCAAAATTGTGGACGAAATTCAGGTGAGTCACAGAGCTGCAATTTCTCTAATTATTATTTTGAATCATGATCCATATATTTAGTTTGCTTCCGAACTGATCGTTCCTAGTGACCAGGAACATGAATAGGATTCAATGCGAATTGAAAGCCAACACACACATTACTTCCAAATTGGGTATGCATGGTGTACACGCAGAATGCATACGTACTCCATAATACATCCATATAGACACTCTGTAATCCATTCCTACTCCAGTCAGCATACATATGTACATCCAGAGTCTAGATATATAGATGCTGATTGTACACACATCCAGATTGCGTAGGTATGCTGACTGTACCATATATGTGTATATCTAGAGGGTGTATGTACATTGGCTATAATGTTTTTGTATACTAAAGTATGTACTTATAATCAAACGATTCGCAAAGAAATTCATATTTCTAAGAATTGAAATTAATCAACTTGAAAGGAAACTAAATATATGGAACATGGCGAAAAATAATAATTATAGAAAGAGTGATTCTGTGGTTTGAATTGTTTCCAAAAAACGTCCTAAAATATAGAAGTTTTGAGCCTTGAAGCAACAGTCCTTTATCCAGTATACCTTCAGAGTTAGATTAACTATGGTCTAAAGCGTTCTTACATATGAACGTCATAAAGTGGTCGAGTTTCCATGCTGGCAACAAATCTCTTTACTCCAGTATCCACGGAACTGTAACGTTGTGATACCCCTCAACACATTGCATTATCAGCAAAAAATATTTAGTCGAGATATTTTGTTTTTTAACAAAATTGCGCAAAGTACAAAGTAATTATTTATTAAAAGCGCATTATTATGTAAGCGACCGAAATGTACTCAAAGTCAAGACGAAAACAAGCGGAAAAGAGATATAGTCCTAACAACATTTAAAGATGCGCCGATAAACCATTTATATTAATGAGCATTTTATTTTCGAGTTGATATAGGCCATAATGCTGGATTTGTCCAAAACCTCAACATATTCCTCATTACGGTACGTATCAGTTCCAAAACAACCAGCTCCTCTTCAGAAATACATCAACATAAGTTATTAGTAAATATGTAGTCGCAAATTGCATTATCGACCTGCGCGCGCCCTAATTTGGTTTCATCATTCACACTTCAGTTGTACCAGTACTTAAATTCTTTTACGCAATAAAAAACACACACGCAAAATAAAGACATAAATATAGCGAAAACAGAAAGAAATTAAGAATGTACTAATTGTACAAGCTTAATTCGTTCCGTAGAATAGAAATCGTCATATTAACGCTGCTCAGTGACATAAGTTGTAGCTGTCCAGTTGTGCGTCTTTGTTTGACCCCTAAGAAACCAGCCAAGAGGAAGAGAGAAGGAGATAGAAAAACGCGTACGCCAGCAAATCTTGTCGGGCGCTTGTTATTGCCTATATAAATTTCTGCGCGAACGCAAAAAAGTTTCTTTAGGTATTTTAATGAGGCTTTATAAGACTTTAAAGGGAGCAATCGGAAAAATGCAATTAAAGGTGATTTTTATGGTTCGCAACGTGTATTATGCTGTTTTTTGCCTTGTTTGGGATTTATTCAATCCATTTGTCTAACAGTACTGTTTAGTCTACGATCATAATAAGCAAATAAAATACTATTTTCCCATGGCTTCGTTATTGCCCTCTCTCGAATAGTCTGCACGCTCGAGAATCACTTGAGCTAACACATCAGAAGACCAATTTTTGTCGCCATGCAGGAATCCGACTATTTTTAAAATTGATAAATTTTTATCAGGACCAATAAGAAAATTTCGAGTTTATTTACATAAAGATAATAAAAATTACGTTTTAATGTAGAACACGACTTTTAGGCCATCAACAGATAAAGGAGGATTGCTTTATTGGTTCGGGCGCAAAAATATGTGTGTGCGGTTGACCTGCAGCCATTTTGATTCTTTAAACCCGTCCTTGTTTGATATCAAATTTAAAACAATGAGTGCGTTTGTTATGTGCCATAGCAACAAAAATATTTGCACAATTTATTCAGTTTTTGCCTATTTTTCCCCAGCTGAGCTGAGCACTCGCCATGCGTAACATCTTTTTTTTAAATTCCAGTTCTAGACAAAACTATCAAGAAACTAATTATTTTGCATATAAAATTATCATATTTGCTCAACCTCGCTACTTAGTAAAAATGGAATTAACTCAAGTTTGCTTAAAGGCCTTTGACGCCCCGCGTATGAATTCACATACCAAATTTATCTTGATCAACACTTGTAAACATGAATGAGCTTTCTCAATATGCGCAATTCGAAGTTTGGAATGATCATGACCTTAGTTATCGTATTTTAGGAGAGGACTGTCCCAGAGCGGATGCGAAAACAGAGTTTGAGAAGCAAAGGTCAGGTTTGCATTGATTGCGCAAGGAGGGTTTAAAATTTTTATTCTAATTGGAATAGTTCATTTGAAAAAGGGGTGCCGTTATTCGGATATCTGATCAAAGTTGGTGCTTCATAAGCAAATGCTTTGCAATTTTTTCTATGCTTTTAACTTCTGAAAAACAAAGCTTTGTGGGGCTCCAACAGCAGATTCTAATAATGGCCCAAAAGCAGCGACAGTTAAAGAGAGAAAATTGGAGAGAAATCAACACCTCTCTGGAACGTTGTATTTTCTCTAACTAACTCTAACTCTCTAACTAGCTCAAATCAATGTTATGATCTCTTTAATGCAGTTATTTTCCAAATTATGCGACTCAAGCTTATCCTCATGCCATAAACCTTTTCTTGACACGTACGGAATGGCGTCTTTTCGGAATTCGGTGTTGGCAAAATGGCAATAGATAAATAAAATCTAATCGCATATTATCGAGTTCAATTTTTAAGAGAAAGTTTATGGTAACAATGTTTCATGGATTCCTACATTCGTTTTTTGCTTTTTTCCATTTTTCCAATGTTAGTGCTGGTAAAGTCTACTATTCACGTAATCTTCTGGATATTATTTTGACTCTTCTAAAGAGGCGATCGAGTCCTAAAAATATGAAGTTTCGAACTCATCCTGTATATCAAGAACGAACATAGTTGCCCATGAAACAGTCATACAGTGGAGCTTCTCGACTCGATAAAGGGAATCAGATTTTATGTATCTACATATCTATTTTCACACTTCATACAAATCCATTGCCAAGGATCCTATCCTGAACAACATAGGATTAACCACAGTTTTAATCTAATGGACTCTTGCCGCAATTCTCTTACATCGACAACTCTTGTCCTACTAAAGATAGCGACATCCACCTGCTTCTCAGGAGTTTTGAGGGTGCCAAAGACGACCTTTAACTTCCAAATTTTGAATCTTCTAGCAGCCTGCCTTAAGGTCAGATGTCTGGCTAATCTGAGCTAGACTGGTTTAATCAGAATCACAAGTGTTATTTAGTAAAACCTTATTAGTTATGGAATGAAACATTTTCGTAGGAGGCTTAAAAAACCTTTTTGATCTATTATTGTATATACGACCATCATTATTACGTTTCTGAGTGTTTTGAAGTGCAACTTTTTAAATTGAAAATTGTTTTATATCTGTTTAAAAAATTAATTTGCCGTAAAAACATAAGATTTATGTGAGAAGAATGAGAGAAGTGTATAAGTATTTACGAAGTTGCCATACAGAATTCGCATCCTCTGCTAAAAACCGCCATCTTATGAGGATGGATTTTTTTTTCATTACGTTCGACCGAGTTGAACTATCATATTAATAAATATTAATAAAAATATTGTGAAAATTTGTAAATAATCCGTTTTTCTCAGTTCTTACTATATCGGCAAAAACTAAAGCATTTTTTTAACTTTGTCCACATAACTGCCGCTGCATCTCTGACAGGTTTTGAGATCCCGATATACAGGACGTCACATATCGTCATGGAGATATTTCAAGAGGCGATAGCACTCTGCAAGATAATAAAAAAATGTTAATAGATCCATGGTCAAAAACACGCCATTTTCGATAAACAAAATGGCGAAGTTTGCTATTTTTCCTCATATTTTACGTTGTCCTCAAGTATCCTTTGAGTTTTTTTTTATTTCGTTCACCTAGTTTTTTAAGCTCATCTACAATCAAATGTCAAAATCATCAGTAGCGATATACAGGGTGTTGATTTTTTGGGTCATGTACTCTTTTACTGTTTATAACTTTTTTTTTTCAACACCTTGTACGAATTCTGACACCAAATTTAAATTCATTTTTCAATTCTTCGGCTTTCTGGGCCCTTGCAGTATTTCCGCATTTTCACCGTTTTTGCCGAATTTGCGAAAATATCTATCGATGCAAATTAAGAAAGTGCAGTCTCCGCATTACGGTCTGTAATTTAGTACGCCATTGTTGGGTTCCACTCATTTTAACAGTTTTGTTTCGATTTTCGACTTTTTATATTTCAAAAATTTAACTCAAAGCATACGTGCCGAGAACGCAAAATGTGATTTTAAAAAAATTGAAATTTTGCCACTTTATATATTGAAAATTCGACGTTTGCAACCACGTGTGCATTAGCATTTTTTCTCATTTTTTTGCGAAGTAGTATCGCCCTCTGCAATATCCCCATGGGGGTATATTACACCCTGTACACATTACCAATTTCCACAATCTTGGCATTCTACCCTCGTGCATTTTCTTGGACGTGTGAAAGCCAACTCAACATTCATAATTCTGTTAATGCGTCCAAGAGTTTCCGATACCAACACTTCAAGCACAAATCTCATAGGAGTGATACACTCATCTTTAGGCGTCGGAAATTTTTATCTTGATTCAACGTTTCTTGGGAGGAGTAAGTTCAAGACTGATAACAGAAAAGGTCAATCAGCTGGCACGTCAGCTACACTCACAGATGTAAAATAATAAGCGAGATCACTTTAAATGATAGCAGATCACAAGTTTTGCTTCACTGTGAGATGAAAGAAATGAAAGGGACATAAAGTTGCATCTCGGCTATTAATCTGCATGCTATCCTTGTTTTTCTCATACGCGATCAATGCGTCCAATGAGTGGCGTTAAATAAAGCCGACACTGTGTCAATAACACCCATGCAAGACTTAAACTGCATTTCAATGTTTAAATATGCATTTTATCAATAGTTTGATTTGAATTGACCCAAATTCGATATTACAACTAATTATTTAAATACCACTTGAGCGAATAAATAATCATTTTATGTGAACCGGCGCGGATTAGGCGAAGTCGAAAACTATCTTAGTCATAAGTATCAATTTTGCGTAAATCCGAGCAAAATAAAAGCAAGAATTATTTATATTATATCCCGTCAATTATTAAAATTATAAATATCATAGGATATTTTATTAATTGTTAGTCTTTTGGTGGATTCGGTTGTTTTCGGTTCGGTGGTGCGTCTACTAGTGTCGGAAGCTGTTACGTAACGGCTGGGTACTACCGTTTTTTGATCGTGGTGATGACGTGAGTCTCATGAGAGTGAAACTAGTGATGGGGAACGTGCTCTGAGTGGATATGTTTCTTGACCCCCTCAGTAGGCCAGATTTATTTCACTTCAGCAATGAGTGTAGGCTGATGAGTGCATTTCCACAATAATTATGCAAACTTATTAAATTCCCTTTAAAAATTATGAGTGGACGATTTCCTATGGTTCAAGTTTAAGTCACAATTTCAACTATCTAAATACACATATTAAAACGGTTTCGTTCCGTTTTCATTCATAACCAAATATAAAAATATGCAATTCAGTTTTACTGTAATAATAGATCTTTTCCTACACACATCCTTTTACGAGTTAATTCATATTTTTCTTTCTTTGCATAGGAAGGCAAAGCTAAATGGGTTATTGAATGAGTACCACCCATCATGTTATTTAAATTTATTACTGTTTTTTAATGTTACCTCGAAATATTGAACCTTATTATTTAACATTTGAGTCGGTCATAATTCGTTCTTAATTTCTTTAACTCCTAAGGAAGCAACTGGTACTGGAAAATTCATCAGGCATTTACTTGTGTTGATTTGGATAAACGTCCGCCTTTTTGTAGGAACTTTAATTTGAGCGACACATTTTGCATTTGAAAGGAATTTCAAACTAAATCCTTTAGCTGTCCAATTAATCCTTTAGACGTACTGTACACAGAATTTATGCATTTCACCAAAACCTATAGTAAGTTTTCAAATGGTAGAGTACCATGGAAATGGCGTCCCAACGCTCCCTTTAGAATCGAATTCGATTATTTTTAGGAGACGTCAAATTAGTTCAATCTCGAAGAAAACGAGTTCTTTGCAAAAACGTTTTGTGGGAAAAAAAGCAGAAAAACTTACGCGTAACTAAGAGAAAGCACCTAAAGAAACTTTGAGATAGTGGCGCATCATTGGTCGGTTTCTTGGGCTCCGAGGAAATTATCTTATAGATAAAGTTGCCAGTTTCTGATCTATTGGCCCTAAAGCAAATAGTTTAATAATATGAAAATATTTGTGGCTCCACGAAGGTTGCGTTAAAAACGAACAACGGATATTTTGAGTTAGGATCATTGTGTTTTTATGGTTTTTTTGTGAAACAAGTCCGACTGTGTTCAAAAATGGTGATGCATTGCTGGCTAAATATACATTTTTTCAATTTAACTGAATGATAAAATATGAAGGAGAAACGAAGGCCAAGCTGCGGAACTCCCCACGAGAGTATTTGAATGTTGAAGGAATTTAGTTAGAACACACTTTCAGACAGAAATGCGAAGCTTTCATTAACGAGTCCTGGAGGAATAGTATATTTCAATGCGAGACCGGAAAATAGCACACTGGACGAGTAAGCACGGGAAAATGCTTTTCGGGCGTGTAATGAACGACACTTTTTAATGATAAACTGTATTTTCAGTTCAGTTAACTAACTGGAAACCAGTCACTTTCAGTGTTTTGTAATAAAAATAAATGTTTAACCCAAAGTTGTTGGATTCGCACAGAAAACATCGAACATCTTTATCGTCTGTAAAATATAAAGTTTCTCAGATAACGCGAGGCTTAAAGAAATTTTTGAGATCTCTCCTAAAATAAATATCACTCTTACAACAGCAAAGTAACTTTTTACACTGTCCCTTCAGCAAAAGAACTTTCTGCATGAGAAAAATGTCAATATTTTCTGATAGTGCTGAGACGTGTTAACCCCTCTGAGAACCTTTTTGGCCATGAGGTAAATCACACAAATAACCCCTTTTATGCAGGTACTTTCATAACTCAGGCGAAACGTAGTACGGCATCAGCACAGTGCTTCATTTCGCCTACTTCAGGTGTTAGATAACTCCTACTTCACGGGCGCATTGTAGTTTAATCCGTTGTAAAGGAGAATGTGGGAACATTTAGCTAGATTTTAGATATGAAATATGTGGACGAAAGACGAAGTCTAAAGTCGGGGTCAGAAATATCCATTTTTTTTTTAAGTCAGACTAAAAATCGATCATAGGAGAATTACTCGTTCTTTACATCCATTCATCCAAGCAAAGCTCCGCACTATTATTGTAAATCCGCATGTTATTGCAGAACGAAACGACCAACACTTTTCTCATGATTAAGACAAACGAAACCGCGCGTTGAACCAGTGAATTAATTAAAACTACCACCTATAACATAATTCTATTAAAATGCATTTAAACCGGCCTTAAAGTAGCACTTATTTCGTTTGACACACTTTTGCCTGATTTAAAAAACTTTACATTCACCGAGCCTTGCAGAAGTACTAGCCAACCATTATGAGGTTTTATAATTTTATAGGTACCTGTTGTTATCTTTTTTTCAATCAACTGCATAGTAGGAAATGAAAATGTTAATGGAGCTGAAATCTGGCCTGCTGGGAGCCTGAACCAGCTGAAAAGAGACGGAAAACTTTGTCTAATATGTACTCCGCTTACTCGGCACCACCTGCATCGGTTCACACTTCCAACGAAGGTGCTACGTCCATAGCTACGTCGGTTATAAGTACCAACTCGAATAATGCTTTGACGGCTCCTACGTGGTCAAACAGTGGGAGTATGGCGCATCCGCCTGGCACTAACCACCTGGGACTCCCCTATACTAGCTTTGATCCAGGGCCTAGTACTTCGGGGGTGTATGGAAGCCAAGGAGGGGTGTTTCCCTTCCATGCTTATCCGGGAATGCATATGCCATTTGATTATCAGCAGGTATTTCCTGGATAAACTAGGTGAAGGTTATACGATTTGGAAATCCTGTTTCGATCAGGAGTACACACACAAGAGCTTCTGATTAGATATGTGAGGGTCCTGTCAATATTGCTCCTCTGCTAGCATTTTCTTTAGTTACATAAATTTTTTTCTGGATCAAACTTCCAACAGTCTTTCCGACCCATTTAAAATTATGTTTCGCTAACTTCACTTCGTTATCCCAGTTTTTTCAAATCTCATGCTCAATAAACACTGACAACTCGACTTAAAATTATAATTTACATCTACCCCTTTCGGTTGCGCGTCCCCAGAGATAAAAAAGACATTATGGAGAGCGAAAAAAGCAATATTTAAGAGTTAGAGGGAAGATTTATCATGCGGATGGGCGTTTTAAATGCAGCAATTCCTGGTCTCTGTCCCTAATGACGTGTTGAAGGTTTTTTTCGAGTTAATTTTACATTTTTTAATTTATTTAGCCCATTTTCTGTGGCATGATTGCCGTAATGAAACAAGAAGGCACCCAGGTGTACAGGCTGACCTGACTGGCACCCACTCTACTGCATACGGTATAATACATCCACATGGCTGGGTCAATTAAATTTACTTCCTGGTTCGGATGGTAAAAATGCGCACCCAGAGAAGCAGAAAAGTACCATGAAACGAGTTGCGCGGCCTAGAGGCTCTATGAGCCACTGCAATGCCAACCTTTGTTAACGTCGTTGACTCGATTTTTTCAAACACCGACACTCAAAGAAATCTTGTTTTTCTGTTCAGCTATTTGAAATGTTAATATGGAACTTTAATGCATTATGTAGCATTTAAGGCCTTATAAAGGTTTTAAGAGTTTCTAAGACCTCAGGCCTCGTTGTAAAAAATTAATTGTAAAACAACATTGTAAGACATGACGTTGAGTTTTAACGCATCAAGGGTAGTTAGGTCAGGCAGAAGAAGGGACACGCGTCATCAAATCGAGCATAACTGTCGTTTGAAAAGCTTTCCGCGTCGGAAACTTTTCCGAAATCGAGAACTTTCCGCATAGGAAAAATCGTCTATAGGAAAGTTTCCAACGAATTGTTAAAATTGGCAACATTCGTTCAAGATTTTCAAATTTATGTTTATGTCCCTATTACTCTTTTATAAAAGTATCCATTGTGGACATAGCTAAACTAATACTCAGTACCCGTTTTCTGTATTTATGTATTATTTCAACAAATATTTCCTAGAGTAACACTATGCGCTTCTGTTGTTCATCCCCGTGAACATGAACTATCGGTCTGGAGTAACCAGGAGCAATTCTAGCGATTTAAACACCTCAAATAACGAATGACAGCTTCACTTTGACATGATATGACCAATTGAAAGAAAAAAATTTCTGGAATCTACCAGAAACTTCCAGAAAATTCTCCTTAGGATGGAAATTTCCAGTTTAACCCGGCATTAATTCTAGCTTAGATAGTTTTACCAAAGTACTTATTTTTCTTAGTTAACCTTTTATTTGAAAGAAAAATTTTGTTATTTTGTTATTTTATTTTTCGTATCTAACCACTAGCTATATTGCGTATACATACAAAATCGCGGCACTCAGTGGATGGTGAAACCAAGGTGACTTAACAAGCGTCCACTGTAATATGTAATCATCAAAAAAACCTTGAAAGCCAAACTGGCTTTAGTTAACTTCAAGGATCATTTCGAAAGTCGACTTGTACCATATGAAACTATGTGAAGGAAAGCTTTTTTCACCGAAAGTATTGTATGTAAATTCCTCTTGATTTTTCTATCCACTATTTCGGTGATTGAATGGTGAGGTTTTTTGTACTTTCGTGCATTTAGTATTGTCCGTATTTAATCGAGATTTTTTTTTTTAGGCACGTTTAATGGCAAAAAATGACTACTACTTAAGTTCTAATTTTTTTCTCTTTCATATTCTATACACACACACGTATGCATTTCGAAAACCATTAACGGTTAACAAATCGCAAAATGGCCTTTAAGACGAAGTTGTGCCGTTAAAGTGAATTTAATGATCATCTTCAGGCTATTGTTGAAATTGGCCTCAGACCTGTTCAGCATTGCTCCATTCAAGACCTCAACAAGACTCCAACAAGACGCATCCTTGAAATTTTTTGACCGAATCATTTTATTATTCTCCGACTCTTCAGAATCAACAATTTCAAACTGCACTTTCAAACAATCGCACTCGATGTCCTCTTTACCACTCAAGACCTTCAACATTTTAAAACGATATTTTGATGAGGAACAAATTTTCGCTATTTTCTCATCATTTACACGACCCTGCATAGCGTTGAAAGATTGCGAGATGCCCACGTTTGAAAAACGAACCTATGGTACTCCATTTACTTTCAATTCCATCAATATTACTTCAAGTTTGACTGGTATATTGTTATTATCTATCTCTTTTCATTTACTGAGATGATCGCAAAGATTGTAGATCTGTGTAATATTATTATGCTGATAACCCATCAATCACAATTAGAATTGGACAGTGTAGACTTAGCATTTAAAACCGTTAATTGCACGGAGGAATATTTTAATAGAATAAATTGTATAGTACAAAAGCCGATCGTTCACTAAGGTATCGAAAAATTGCTTGTCCTTTTACCATATCAACTTATTACCTTTCTTTTGAGGGGAGAAACCACTCCAAGTTTTGATTGAACTAGAAACCTACGTGTTGTAGGAGCGCAACCCCACCTCATTTTACGATATTTATTCACATAGAGGCTTTGCTTAAATGTTAGAAACAAATCGAAAGTAATTTATTTACGCAACCACAATGATATGCGAAATCCGGCAAATAATCTCAGAAGTAGTATGTAAAACAGAGTTTGATTTCAACACCCGTTAACTTTATTGTGTGTGTGTTTCTGTGTGTGTGTGTATTTTTTGTTCCATTCACAATATTGCAAATAAGCCCCCGGGACCTCCAGATTTAAAGCTCAAGGATTTTTCCGATACTGTATTATGTAAAAGAACTACCCTTAAAGAAAATCAGCAAATAGCGCTGGAATATCAGAAGCATGTCTGGGCTCAATTCATCTGTTAGTCGAATGTTTGATGGTAAATAGTAAATTGCATAACTACGCCCCATGTTTACTGTCCTTTTATTACACGTGAGCGGAGAATATACACACGGAGAGAATCAAAAACTAGACGTATCATGGTATTTTCTTATTATTGCTCGATGACCTTATACTGCGAGTTAAGAGCTTTCGGAGTTTTACAAAGTCAACGAGAAGGTAATTTTTTTCGAAGTTGCCTAAAAAGTACTTAAAGGTGAAATTGTGATTGCACAGGCATTAAGATGCACAATTCATATTCATTAGTTGAACTACCGGGTATACTAGATGAGAAAAAAAACAAAAGAAAAGTAAAAACATGTCGATATCTCTCTATATGTGAAAAAAAATGTATCTACCCTTAAATCAAATTTGAAGGGTTCGTGGAGACAAAAAATTATATTAAATTCAAAACAAGAAGATCACAAGTTTTCTTCATTTTCCTTTAAGAAAGCGATTGGTGCGTTAAAATAGAGTATCTTCCAGTTAAATATTCCAACTTGCACGTAGGACGAAACCAATGTCTAGTCAACTTCCATAGAAATAAGAGCTTCCATGTTGATGTTGTTGGCCCTGATAGGTCAATCATATTTCTAAAATGTGCCTCAAAATGAGGGCTGAAATTAGACTCCAAAATAGACAACTTGATGTAAATACTGATATGACCTCACAGCTTAAAGCAATCCCCTAGGGTCTATTACAATAATCTGACCTAATTAACAAACTCTTTCTGGTAATTCGCAGACCTGTTCGTATTAATCTCGGCAAGAGGTTCAGACAAGGAATTAAATATTTAGCCAAAACACTGTAATATCCAGCTAAAATTAAAACCCTTTAAGAGCGAACATTTAACGATTAAAAATAAAAGTATTTACGTTTCTTTAACAGCTTATATTTCGAAATGAGCCTTCTTGTACTTGCTTCTACCTGATGGTTAGCTATTCCAAAATGTTTTTCTTCTTGTTTGGAGTAGTCGTCAGTGGTGGAGACATAGATTTCACCATCTCCATCCAAGCTTAGCAATACTGGCTTATGGCATTTGAAAATGAATTGTTCATTAGCCAACCCACCAATCTTCGAGTTTTAATAGGTAACGAAGAGACATTGAGATACAGCATAAGAAAATCTATTAGGAGGATCGGTGCGCCTCTGAGTTGTCCCCTTTTAATCACAGTTGAATTTCTACGCTTACCGGTGCTCGTTTTAATTCGTCATTATTTTACTTTTAATATTTCATTAGAAATTAAACTGTCTTTTTTTCACCTCCAAGATGTCAGGTTCCCAACCAGCCAAAGCCTCGTCGTCGGACGTTTAAAAGCAAAATTAAAACTTGGAAATCTAAGTTTTAATTAATGACTCGAATTCGAGTGGTAGTAACTCGCCTCTTAATTGTGCGCCTAATGAATGCGAGGAGTGTCAGGGGTTTACTTTCTCAACACGCAGGAAACTCACACAACACCACAACCCTACCAGGGAGGCACCTGTACTGACCTCAAATACTTTCAGATATTCATGCACAAATCGGCCATGCAAATGCACGCCAGGGATCTGGGAGGCCGATCTGAAGTAAAGCCCCATCAGTGCCAGCAATGTCTGAAGTCGTTTAGTTCGAACCATCAGTTGGTACAACACATTCGAGTCCATACTGGGGAAAAACCATACAAATGTTCCTATTGCGACAGAAGGTTCAAGCAGCTGAGCCATGTCCAACAACATACTAGACTGCATACTGGTGAGTGATTTTTGTGCGTAGTTGGTCTGGTAGTGAGCGCGACAATGGGGAAGTTTTCATCCAAGGGCGATAATTTCTTCTATTAGCCTCGGTTAAAAGGGTATAATTATCAGCCTAGGTATAAATAAAGCACCTCATACCTGCCATTTATTTCCCTGTGATAATACGTTTTATCCGCACAGCTGGTAAATTTTTGGAAATAAAGTTGCGCCTACCCAATTTGAGGTAATGTAATATATGCATGAAGGATTTAATAATGCAAATTTATTTGGGAAATATCACAATGCAACGTTAATTGGTGGTTGGAAGTTGGGCAAATTGGGAATGCAATTTTGTCCTTTCACAGACAGTATTATCCACGGCATTTTTGATTCGCTGGATCTCTGTACTACCTGACGCTAAATACTGAAAAAGAAAGAGTAGAGTGAATTTCGGTTTAATAAATATCAATAAAGAATAGAGGGTAAGAAAAAGAATAAAAATGTCTGATGTGAAACGACCGTACAAAGTTGCGTTACAAGCCCCATCATGCACTGTCAGTTGGTGTGCATTGTAAATTCAAAAAAAGTGCAATATGCTTCAACAATACATGTTACAGAAAAAAAATTAAAACTCGGTAAAAGACTTTTTAATCTCTTTCTGCTGCGTATTTGCCTTGTATCGAAAACACAATATTAAATTTAACAAGGGGTGGCAAATTGATTCCACCAAAAAAAAAACTGAGCGAGCAAAAAAACGGCCCCCAGTTCGTGTTTGGTTTTCACCCGATGTTTTCTGCCCTTTTTTAATCGTTTGAATCGCTTTGAAATGATGAAAATTAAATACTTCCTTTCTGGCAATTAGAAATGGATACAAGAGGGGTTGACCAGAATCAACTTTTTCCGTCGAACCCGTTTGTTTTATTAAACTCGAAACTTAGCTGCAAGACGATGACCCTATAGGGACGACTTATCCCAGGAATGAGGGCCAATTTAACCACAACCGCAAATGCATGCGTACAGAAACAAATCACAGATCGGCTAACAGCGCGTTATCGAACCACATAGGAGGCTATTTGGGCGTCATTACAATATATTGTGAAAATTTATTGTAAATTACCGATTGAGCGTTCGATCGATAAGGCATGGAAATGCGTTTCTGGGTCCGGGTCGTTAGATTGCAGTCCGCAATTTCCATATTTGAATCAAGATTTTTCAAAAAACGCTCGTTTCTATAACTGACTATTTAGCAAACTTCCGGACAAACCGTCAGAGTTGGAAAAAGACCTTGTAGTTTCGAGCCTCCATTTTGACTCTATTTGAAATCTCAAGCGCATAAAATTTTACGTCACAAGACCCGAAAGTAGTGTTTTACATTGCGAGGCTAAAAGTTTTCAAGGCGAGCAATGGTCGAGACTCGTGGAAGCTTGGAGAGCGCTATTAAGCACATTTTTGCTCGCGTGACGTGTAGGATTTTCAACGATCGAAGTTGACTGACCTTTTTTTTTTTCTATAGTTTCTACAGGATGATTCGTTGGATGAAACGCGAGATATTTGACATCACAATACGACGATTGGACCCAACATACCTTTTACCAATGTTGCGTGTGTCAGAATTGCAGGGTGCTAAAGTTTCAGATTTTATTTTAACATTACTTGGAATTTTTGTTTGTTTTCATGGCGTCGACACCAAAATTGATATTGTAAGATACCAAGGAAATATTTCGATTTGATTTTTGTATAGCTCCCAGAGCGCGGTGGCTCCCACCGCTTCGGTATATTTGGCCAGATTTGCTCTCCTTCCGTGTAATACGAAAAAAACTTAAAACATTTAATCCATAACCCCTATATCAGTTTTTCTTTCTCCATTCTGGAAATAGAAATTTCCCATCACAATAGCCTAATTCCAACCACGCTGTATATAATTACCCGTAGTCATATCTTCACTTGTAGCAAACAAGTTGTTGTTTATGCTTGAAAAGTCATTTTTCCAATCAGGAATATAATAGTCCCTGTAAGAAACTCTCATTAGGATGAACCAAAATCTACGTATTTCCTTGTCAAGTTTTCTAACTGAAAGTAGCGCTTCGCCAGTCAAGACCAGAAAATTGTCATCAGAGAGCGGAAAAACCGTTTCCCGATCCCTGCAATACCTACATTCTTAACCAAAGAGCTGGTACCATCAAAAGCATTTCTTCTGATCAGGATGAAAAACCCATGAGACTGTGTATTATCTTAGAAAAAAAACCGGCTAGTTTTGTAGAAAATATTGCCACCAACCTAAAATTCTGGCTCAGGAGAGCTAACGGTCACGTGATAACCATGATTCCTACAAACGAAGATAAAAATAAAAACACTACAATTCGCACATATGTATTTTACAGCTACCTGTGAGCACACTACTTTATTACTAAAGTTATTACGACTGTGGATCATTATTTATCTTTTTCTACTTGTATTGTGTGTAAAGAAAAGGACGCGTTTACCGTTTTCTTTTACTTTTGGTATTTACTTCTGGGACAGTTGTTATTAGCACTGTCTCTTTTTTCCTTATGTGAAGAACAAGTGTGCATTTTCTGACACCAACGATTTTCTGGAATAAAAATCTGAGTCAGATCCATCTTTATCCGAAAAGAACCGTGATGGTGACAAAACGCCCCTGCCTGAACACAGTGCAGTTTTGTTAGTCAAAAAAGCGGCAAGTTTTAAAAACCACGAAGTTAATATCGCTTTTTTGGTTATATTATGAATAATGTGCGTTTCCTCCCTTTTACAAAGCATTGCCCACCTCGATACGGTAAAGGGCATTTATTTATCTCTGGTTCGCTCTACATGTATGTTTGTTTTTAATATCCCCCACAGCACCCCTCGATTCGTGCACGCATTTTGGGGGTTGGTTTAACCCCCGTTATGCAGGCTGGTTCAATAAAATCTGTACATTTACAATGAAAATTGCATTCTGATGACGAAGGGATCGAAATTTCAGACGAAATCCGTAGGTGCTCAGGGAGGAGTAACCGAGGGCATCAAATTTCCTTTGGCAGTTATTACACGAAAACTTGCAATAATGAATACTAGAATTCAATTTTCTTTCATTAGAGTGCTTCTTTTGGATTTCCTGGCTATAAATCACGTATCGTATTATTTCAGTTTTTGCCCTGGAACAATAAAGAACCATTGTCTTCGTTTATTTATGAATCATGAATAACCTAATTTTTTCCGAGACTTATTAGTAGATTAATTAAAAACTTATTCGGTAAGAGATTATATGGTAAATTTCATATTCCTGTAGGTTACCACCAGGGGCTAAATGCGTTGTACTTGTGACTACCACTGGCTACTGATATTATTGGCTAAAGGCATACCTCGCTGGCATATTTATTTAATTTTTAACCGCCATTGATGATCAGCTCTAAAACTGGGCAAATCCTGGTGACCTATATTAAATTACGTAAAAATGCACCCCCTCGTTAAAAGAAGAATCGATAGTGGGCCAGTAGTATTAGTTATCAAGGGCAAAAAAACGGGATATAATCTCCACAATGCCTATTTTAATTGCATTTCTTTTAAAGCAATATTAAGTTAGAGGGCGAAAAACAGAGCTCTTACAACCCTTTCGGGATTTTTTGCTCCCCTCAATGAATAATATCAGGATTTTTTTCACCAACAGACCTTCTGCCCTTTTAAGGGACCCATTGCACAACATCAGGCAGAAAATGTTTCTTTTAATCATCTATATTTTCTCGTCGCTCTATGACGAACCTGAGACTAGAACTGTGAAATGTAGTCATTCGCGTAAATGACCATTCATGGTCTTATCGGATACTATACCTATCTAATCGGGCTAGCATTGGTAACAATCAGGTTGAGGCCCTTAAGGGTAGCAAATACTTGCGTATTCTAAAAGGGAAGCGACAGCCGTTATCGAAAATCAAGATAGATGAAAAACTGCGGCAAAAATTACAAAAACCATTAGTTTTACGATACTGTGATGCAATATTTTTAAATTAAGTCTAAACTTTTCACGTAGGCTTGGCTGAGGTGTTGAATTTTAACAGTTCATTAAAAGGCATTTTTATGATAACGGGTTACGCAGCTTTGAAAGGTTTGTCCATTGGAAATCGTCTTTTTTTTAATGCGACCAATTTAAAAGACCTTGATTACTAAAAGCAAAATTCTTACGCATTAAGTGTTGAGTTTATGCGATATTTATATACTGCGAAAAACTAGGCAAAGATTCTTAAAGATTGATGATTGATTCGATGCGAAATTTTAGAACCCATATATCACAATCTTCTGATATGGGATGTTTTATGACAAGTGGACATTGAAGTACTGGACGTAGCGTTTTTTGGTTTCATCGCCCTTTTTGGCCGAAGAGACACTAATCCGTACAAATCAATTTTAATGAGTATTGGAACCTTTTGCAAAATTTTTATTAAAAAACGATGAGAAATGTTTCAAAATCTCATTATTCTGTCAAACTTAAGTGTGATGTGTTTAGTGTCGGTGATGTAATGGAGATAATATTTTTATGAAAAGTGAAAATTTATTTTTAAATTTTCCTAAAAAACAAAAAATCAACGAAATCTACAAAGCTCACGAAAGGTCTTCAGTCAGGTTCTTGAATTCTTTTACTGTTGTCTTAATTCTTCCGCTTTTGAAGAGATTTCTTAATAAGCGAACACATTGCTGGCGCAAATCTTCATACAGAGTTCATTTGCACATTTAAAATTTGATCTAGAGTTGCTAAATAAGGCGGGTCAACATCATCATTTATCACGTCTTATATGCGTTTTATACTAAATATTCTGAAGTTTCGAAAGCATATCAGAATCCCATTGATGTCTATTAATAATCAAACATGTGCAATCATTGTATTTTTTTATTATTTATGCATCATAATCGACGATTATAGCACGTTGCAGCTTGCATAAAACGACCTTTATGATATGATTACTAGAGAAATAATTTTAGAAATTTTAGTTCCTGAAAGTTTAAACACTTTGACGAATTCGTAACATTTATTTAGTCTCTATCGGCTATAATATTAACGAATTTTGAATAAAAATATATTGAATGATATTCGTATATAAGAGCCACGACGCGAAGCGGAGTGTTTTGTAGCGAATAGGAGCCTCAAAGGCTTTCTTGTGCACTTACATAAATTTTAAGATACTGTTAATACATTTTACTACAACACTATGTTATTCCCTATTCGATGAATGTGTATCCAAGGAATCTCATTCCCACATCACTGTTACTATCAACTTTTCTTTAAAAAGTTGTTGAGTTCAGAGTGTGCCACACAAAAGGGCCCCAATTTAAGGCTAGAATAGGATGCCCTACAAGATCTGCTTGGTTCTACACCGTTGTTTTTCAACTTCCAAATTATCATTATTGGGCTATTTTAGTCAAAGAGAGGAGGAGGGAGAACAAAGCAGCATGCCTTGCTTTTGAGGAATGTACGATGCTCTTTCGGTGTGAATAATGTAGCTGCACACCGTACGTAACAATAGTACGTAACAGTGTGTGCAACGATGGAAATGGTATACGCGTTGCTGCAGGATTTCGAAATATAAACAAAATTAACGCCATGTAAAAAGTTCATGAACAAATATACCATACAGCTCTCATTCTCTGGAGTTGCAGGACTAGGTAAGTCATAAAAAAGGCATTGTACACTACTGGAAAGCACTCGCCTGCAGGTCAGTCGCAAACTTTCGTGTCGCCTGTAACATGCTGGTTACCTTACAGTGTAATGTACCATTATACCACATTCTGAAATCCTGATTTAACGCATAACACACGTTATATTCTAGCAGTCCTATTACGTAATATTAATGCCTACTGTTCGAAGCTTTGCTACACACACTTGCACGTAATTAGGGATTCTCTACCTTTTTTCACTTTTACAAATTTTTAAATTGATAAAAGATCGGCTCTTGGACTTTGTTGGCTGAGACACAGGGCAATGAACCTTTATATTTTAGATTCCATCAAATCTCCTACAGTTTTTGAAATATTAACTTTACGAGACTCAATTTGTCTACAGTGTACAGAGTTAGACTTGCGTGTTGTGTGTTAAAGTGAAATTTCTGCAGAATAGAGCGGAATCTAAAGCCCGATTGTGAAACTAAGGCGTAAACTGTACTAACAAGCTAAGCGTTAGCTCACTTGAGCCCTCCCATAAGAAAACAGTTTTTGTCAAATTAACTTAATTTGTGACAGAAGTATTATTCCTACGGGAGGGTCGAAGCGCGCTGAAGCTGAAATTATAATTGAGCGCTAGTTTAAAGGAGGAAAAAAATCATGCACATTTTTACAAGCACTCGATAAGCACGTTTGCGGCCTTATAGAGACGGCTCTACAATGATCATTAGAGACGACGATCTGTCTCAGTCTAGCTCTAAGACGGATTTATTTTCAATGGACATCTCAATGGCTCAATTTTAAAAAGTTAAAAGCCAGCTCCCAGTGGGAGCTATGTCAGAACCATCAAACAAGAAGTCTAATAAAAATGCCGGAAATGAGCGATCGATAACCAATCACCCGAAATTTATCTTTTTAATAAAGATTTGATTCTTATAATGCCCCCGGGTCGGTCCGGCCAAATTAAAAATCTGCAAGCATTAAATCGGGCGGAACGGCGAACTTTTTGGCGATTAACATTCTTTCTTGACTTGACGCGTATTTTTAATAAAGAAAGTTTTGCGCCCAAGTTTGCGATGACATTCATTGCTCTCGGGGACACAACGTAAAATAACAGCTTTTTTTAAATAAAAACTTTCGAGTGAAGGCTACGTCGATGGATCACCCAAACACTAACAACGCCTCTGGGTTGACTTTTGCACCCTCGTGATGTGTACGTGCTCTAAAACTATATACTCCGGCAATGTACATAGAGGCCTCGCCAGAGCCCCTCCCTTCGCATATATATACCGGCCGTAACGCATCGCCACCCCCCTCAGCCCCTGGAGGGGGTGAGTGGGTGGCTGATGCACCCGCACTGCAATTGCACTGTGTGTGTCGGCCACCGGTCGCCATTTTGAAACTGCGAATTATTGCGTAAAAATAACGTGGAATGTATTTGGTATTGATCGCAGGAACGGGGGTTGAGGGGGCAGCCAGTCTGTGTGCCAATACTGGAATATTTGTTCCACAGTTTCAAATTTATTATTAACATTTCGGAGTGTTTTGTTAAATTAAATTCCCGGGCGCGTGAATATATATTATTTTTCCAGGCGGCAGTTTTGGTTTTCAATGGTACGAGTATCGAATTAATTTTGACGGGCGGTCAACTAAAATACCTAAAATGCATATTTATTAAAACCGATCTATACAGTGGAAAATAAAAAATTGTGCAATAAAGCGCACCACCTGCGTCCAAAAATAGAGACGTTGCTTTATTGCTCACGTGAACCTAACTGCATTTGAAATGCGTACGTATTTATTTCGTTCAACCCTTCCGCCCCAGCCCTGCGTTGAAAAAGGAAACGAATAAATTCTTTTCAGCCAAGAAAGTTCTCTTCCTTCGCGTTTTATGCTAATTTTCCCGTTTCGAAATTCAGAGAAATAAATTTTGTTTTGTTGGGGCATGAAGGCACACACTTTTGTATAGCTAAGCGTATGTACAACACATGATCACGCCTGCGTTCTTGGCGTTGTTCCGCTACGAGTATATTACTTTTTCCTACTTTGAAATGAATTATTGTGCCTAAATGGAGCTGTCCTATTTCAGTTCATTTTGTAATACCTCGTTGATGCTTCTCTAGCTCTAGCAGTCCAATTATTTGCTTACACTGCGACTTAACATTTTGTCAAATCCTGTGATCGTCTACAAACTGACGTGGAGGAAGAACTGAATCGCTTGTTCTCGTCCACATTTCAAGCCGCCATTCTGCCCCAATGGCCTGAGATATTACATTTTCTCCTCACCTGAACGAATATTTCGTCTCCCCTGGTCGATTACAGGGACGAATTAACTACCCAGGAGGCGCCAAAATTTCCTTCACCACCCGTAGGCCCGTTCCATGCAGGCCGAGTGGAGTCACACCCAACTGATGCAACGCATGAAAACGACGAGTCTGAAGGGCTTTTCTATATATATTTCTATATTTGTACGTACACATAATGTATTCCGTTCCAAAATCTGCATATACCCCTTGATCCTGTTGAGAAACCGAATTGGACGACATGAAAGGTGGATAATGGCCAGCATGCGCTTAGGGATGCTTCAGGGTGTGTCATTTAAATGCTGATGTCACACCAACCTCACGTTCCTCCGTCGAAATCGAAAGTGATGGTTCGTCTACATGGCATTGGGTCCGGCTTTATGTTCTTAACCCTCCACATGCTGTATGTATTATCTTCCTCTAGATGAGTTGGTAGGGGTCTATCCCGTTAGTGTCTCCAACAGAGAGTTAGTGAGGCAGGTGGACAATTTTCGCCTGTGTTAGAGTCTTTAGGCTTGTTCACCTTCATGCTGAACTTGACGGGCACCAGCTCAGGGTCGCCCCCTAAGTGAGAGTGTTCGTCCATCAGATACTAATGACGCACCATCCTTCTGCTCCTCATTCCAAATTTGAGAAGTCTGATCCGCACGACACTTAGGCGTTCCTTAGACCGCCGCATGCCACGGGAGCGCCACAGGGGTCCTGTTGCTGAATGGGATAGAAGAGTTCCCCGCTGGTATCCCCCAAAGGGAAGTTAAATAATTAAAATTATTTTTTTATTTTAATCTAAAGTGATCTATTTTTCTTCTAAAAAGTATGTGCGTCGTGAAAACGCTTGTGATAATAGTTCAAATGTAATATCATTTTGAAAGTAGGTTAGCGCCAATAGGACGGGAATAGCTAGTATTATGATGTCACTTATCAATCATGCTGACAGTCAACAACTAATAAATAAAATAAAGTAATAAAGAAGAAAATTGAACTAATTTTCTTAAATGCATGTACCACAAAAAAGGCTGGGAATTGAGATATTTATAGTACATAAACGGCCATATGGATAAATTCTTGCCATTTTGAACACTTAAAATAGGAGTAATTAACTGTAAAATCCAACTTACGAATATTTGCGAGGTTTAAAGTGAACTGCATCGTTGGCACCTGATTATTCTCAATCGTTTGACATATTTATTATCGAAATATGTAATGGGTTTCCAACTTAGTAAAAATCGTTGATCGCCATGAAATGCAGCAGTTTTCCTTTGTAACAGTAATTAAACGTGACAAATGACATCTGTCATATTGACAGTGACTAAATTTTACAAATTTAATGTGTCAAAATGAGACACTGTCACATGTCACAAAAGCATAGACATCATTTTGAGTGGCTTCTGGGTCTTGGTGGGAGGAACACCAAGCAAGAAAACTCGTTGATACTGATGCAACAGACTATACGTTGCACATTAAATTTAATGTTTTCATAAGTTTTGGAGCAATATCAAGTAATGAAAGTCAACCCACGTGATACAAAGAACTTAACGGCGAGACAGACAGATACAATGCTTTAAAAATCACACAGAAACCCAACATTGGCGGATCTTTGCGTAGTGTTGTGCTGAGACCCTCAAATTGATTAATTGCAAATCCTCGTAAGACAGCAAGCACTTGACGTGTCTTGAAACACTCCAAGATGCAACTTTTTGCAGAAAATGAAGGAAAAATCAAATATCACACGCGGACAAATATTGAAAGACATCACCTTCCGAGGCTAGAAAAACGAGTCAAAAAACGAAAAAGAAGTGTTTGTCTAAGATTTGTTCTTCGTTTTTTTCCTCAAGCACATCTTGTAGACACGACATAAGGGGTTAACGCGTTAACCGACGTGTAGTCAGTCCCGTCGAACATATGCCGGTGCATACGTAAAAAACAAAAGCAAATCGAAGGAAAAAACAAGTGAAAGCTGATGTACTGCGAAGCAACCATGTGGGTGAAGTTCAATTGTTTTCTGTTAAACGTTATTTAAAAGTTGGATCGCCAGTATATAATTAAGGCATTATAAAAAGGGGTACAGGAAGTTGGATTTTTTAGGCCTTTGGGAGTTTTCGGTAATTGCTTATTTAAGAAAAAGGGTCCAGTATTTATGGCTTTTTGCGTTTAAGAGGGTGTTATTTTCCAAATTGATATGCGCATATGGAGATCATTGCATTTCCTCCAACACCGCCTATCGACGCCACACTGCATCTTGGTATACCGGACGTTCAGGCGAACCCTGAACATGGGAGATTAGCATGGGAAATCGATTTTTATTTTCTTGCGCCCGCATGAATAATCCAATTGAAAAACTTTTACATGGATGTAATAGTCTTCAAGAGCGGACATCGTTCCGCAATTTTGGCTCAAAGCGTCTGAAAATTTCAAAAATTTGAATGTCACTCGTAACGTTGGAGGGGGGGAGGGGGGGGGGCACGATTTGAGACAGTCAAGATTAAAATTAAACAAACGCAAAGTAAAAACGTCACGTTAAAACAATTATATTTTTTTTTCTATCTTTCAAATCATTTTTAACTTACTTACGAATTAATTCAGTTAAATGAAAAACCTGAAAATAATTATCACGTAATTTGCTTTAATGGCCCCATAGTAAGTTCCTTATTAATCTAAGGTAATAACATAGAGGCATAACCTATATTTTTTATCTCATTCATCAGAGAGAATCACTTCCAAGAATTTATAATTTAATACAGAACGCACAATTCCTGTCACGATCATCATCATTATCAGCATTATGACCCCCATGTAAAAAATTTTCAGTTGGATAATCCGTGCAGGCGCAAAAAAATATCAACCAATTTCCCATGTTAATCGTCTATGTCCAGGGTTCGTCAGGACACCGGGTATTAAACTTCCCTCTATTAAGGTATACTTATGCACGGGCAAACCCGCGTACTCACAATCTGTGGACTACAACAGACCCTTATAAAACCGATGAATCAACAGACAAAAAAAGTACCCAGCAGAGTTCACGGCTATCTGGAAACAGAGCTTTTTATTAAAGTATGCATATGGTCAACGTAACTATTGATCTTGAAACTTAACCCCCTATTTTAAATAGAGGAGTTCCCAAAACATCTGCTTGCATAGAAAGGGGTCATCACATTATTAAGCGCGATCCGAAGGAAAAAACCATTGAAATTGATTTTTTCAGGGAAGAGAAATGTAAATGACGGTTTTGCTTGGTCTGAGGGGGCGAAAGAAGAAGAGTCATTGTCATTAAGTTTTCACTTGAAAGTCGGTTGGCGTATCCAATTGCCCTAATAACTTTAAGGTACCGTTATGTACCATATGTGTACATTTGTCAGCAATTAATTTTTTCAGTATTTATCAAATTTAAGGTGAATTATATATAAAACGGATAATGTGCAGCAGCCTTTCTCTGCTTGTCTCTTTGATCGTCTAGTTTATTACCACATATGAAAACACCATTTTTGCATAAGAGGCGATGGAAAGTAATGGAGTACGTTTATTTGCTCCTTATTTCCTGATCTGTATGTGGCGGATCATTTATTATGCATAAAATTACGTAATTAAGCCGCTGACATTAATCCCTAGGAAGTATACTAGTTGCTCTAGCGATTTTGCCAGTTTCGTTTTTAAGTCAAAAACTGACGTTGACGTTGACACTTTAGATAATCCGGAAAACAGGTTTTAGAAAATAAAGGTCGCAAATTATTTATTTATTCGGGTAATTTCCTTTTAGTGGAATTGGTTATGTTAGCGGTTACCCAATTTTATATTTTATTTATCCTAATTTCTCACTCGTATCTGTTTAGTAATAATACACTTTAAGTAAAATGCGTCACAAATTGACGTATGCAAAGGCGCTAAAATTTTTGCTCAAAATTCGTAAAACTGCGTCATTAAAGTGCCTCTTCCTAAATTCCTTTTTTGATTATTTAAAAGTAGCCTTGATGCTCCTAAACTCGATTGGTACACACACCGAATACTAGATATTGGTATTTAACAAACAAGTCTATTAATGACCGCGATTAATAATCGCGAATTCTTAATGCATGAGCATAGCGAATAAATTAATAAACTCAAGATTTCTAATGCCTCATTAAAATATGTATATGTTAGTTACAACATTTATTCCATGGACTGCATGGCAAAAACGTAAAAACTACAACATTTCTACGTTAATTTTAAAGGTCACTATCCTCATTCTAAATGAATTGCCCTTCAGCCCAATGTGGAAAACCCACTGTCAAAAATTGTAATCTTCACAAGTAAGAGATAGCCATCACGTTTCAAAAATGGGTATGGTGATTGATTTAAAATCATACATTAATGAAAAATCAGATATTATGGGGATTATTAATTAATTGTTTTGAATTTTGAAACAACTTCGAATATTCAAAATATTCTCAGTAATACAGCTGAGCATTTGATCAGGAAAAATATAATTTACCCGAATTTTATTTTGTTTTATATTACATTTATTTTTAGAAAATAAATCAGTGTTACACCAAAAATTTCGATAATCAAAATCTTCAAAACTCATGTTAACTGAAATAAAATTTGATATACCCCTCCTGGCCACCGTAACTACCAAGCTTATAACCGCCTGATTTTAACACTCCTATAACCTCGATAAACGACATTAACAACCTCTTATATCCTTCTGAAAAAAATCGAGCATATCAAGCAGCTGATTGATATGCCGATAGGAAACGTCCATTCTTCAATTGAAATTTAAAAAATTGGACCCCTTTGTGTGTGGAGGATACCATATGGTAAAAAGAATAATTGTTCCTTATTTCGTAAAGATACACCTTTACTTGTGTTTTAATGCTGAGGCTATGTTAGTTAATCTTTTATAGCAGTGGCGTAGGAAATTCATTTATTCTCCGATATGATTTTTGTTCACGTGGTTCCATCCTAACCTATTGCGTCTTACAAGCAAATCGCGTTTTAGTAACTTACTTAGAGTTAACTGATTTGGGCAATTATTTGGGTAAAAACTTTTTTTTTTTATAGAAGGAAAAATATTTCTGCACGCCTCTTCGCATTGTTCAACCACCCACCAAGTAATTACAAGTATACTTACACCTGTCCAACCACGAGCTTATCGAAAAACCGAATAAATTCGATTTTTAATCCCCCTTATCTTCATTTAGTTCGACGCTATCTTCGCCATAAAGCTTGTCTTGAAGAACGCCAGACAGGTGGTACTCTTATGTCTACCTCCAGGCAGAAAGCAATAATTATCAACGCAAATCGAGTTTTTTCTTCAAGTTTTATGGTCTCCCAGATTTAAACTGATATTATTTGAATCTATTCGATGGTTTTAAATCTTTTATTTTTCCTATTACAGGCGAACGTCCATACAAGTGCCATTTGCCCGAATGCGGTCGGGCTTTCATCCAGCTTTCAAATCTGCAGCAGCATCTGCGCAACCACGACGCACAGGTCGAAAGGGCGAAAAACCGACCCTTCCATTGCAACATCTGCGGCAAAGGGTTCGCGACTGAATCCAGCCTGCGCACGCACACGTCCAAAGTAAGCCATGTACGTATGACACTTGGTTATTTTTTATTTCGAGTTTTAATGTGACTAAGGGCTTTGGGCTCAGTTTTATTCGTCCAGCCAAAGAAGAATTAAATGAGAATTCATCTCTTAAACTGGACTTTGCCGCATTAAGCCCTTATTCCAATTTTTATTTCTGTTTATAATTGTGTTGAAAGTTTTGGTCGCCTGTTTGAATTTGAATACCATCTTTAAATATAATCTAGTATCGCCATGGGTCAAACATAGTTTTTCACTTTTTGTGGGTATCCAAACTCGATGGGTGACCAAAGATCCAGGTGTTTCAAGAACCAACGCAGAACTTCTTGACGCATCCCTTTCCCTTTTTTTCAGTACAGTTATTGTTATTTTATACACTGTGGCTTTATTATTATCTCTTTTTTTCAGATTAAGTTTAATTTTTATTTGTTTCAGTTTCCATTCTCCTGGGTTAGTTTGTTGTTTTAGTTGCAAATTTGAATGTACACCTTATCTTAAGCGATATTTTATTAATTGTATAATGGGGTATTTGGAATTTACACTTATTTACATGAAAACGTGTTAACAAGTGTTGAAACGGCGTTTTGTATCGTGGTATCTAATCTCTATATCTCATCTGTTGCATGTGTATTTTTCGGCGAAAGTGGGTGGAATTATAAATTTAATATTATGCCCCCCTCGAATTTTGTGGTTTTTAACGGTGATAAGATCTACCACGGGGGTAATTAGGCAGATTATGCTATAGCCGGCTTCCCAACATATGTAGAAGCAGTTGCAAAGTAGCAATTTTGGTCAGTGCGTCTTTCTAAAAAGAGTCAAAGCAGCCTAATAGCAACTAGGAAAAAATTAATACAACGAGCAATACATTATACAGTGCGTTTTTAATATTGAAGTGTTTTTAACGCATTTTTTAAATTTAATTAACCCTAATTCACATATTTACCGTTCGTTATCTTATTGTTTTGAACTTATCCTATCATTCTTAAAGTGAAACGACAGCAGTATTAAAACACGCATTAACTACTATTGGAGTACCCGGAATTTTTTTAATAGAAAAAACCACCAAAAGGCCTAGCCACCCCTAGCTCCACCCCTTGCAGATATTTTCGAGGCTTCTTCCCCCAACCCTCTACAGATATTTGCTATTAGCGCGAGGTTAATGCCAGAGTCTTTTTTAAGTATGATGGAAAATTCTGAAGGAAATCGTTCCGCTATACACTTTTAATATTTAATCTGACGTCAAGGCCGATTCTAGCATGAAGACATTTAAAATACCTCATTTGTCTTAAAAACTTTGTTTTATTGCCTTACTAGAATTATTAAGGAATTATCCTCAGTATTCGATAAAAAACTTACATAAATTACTTCAAGGGAAAGCTTGGAACTAAAAGCTTCTCTATACTCATAAGCTGGAGATTTGTTAATAGTATGAGTATACCGTTAGCAAATTATACCACAATATGAATTGAGATTGACGTTGGATGCTATCGCGAGCGCTCTTGGATTGAACAATTCTGAACATGAACACATTCCAATTTCAGTTCATTCACTTTCTATCCAATGAACGCTGATGTTTTTTAATCAGAACAAGATAATTAACTTTGCCTTGCCTCCTACTACAGGTTAGATTTGGTTAACTCCGGTTAGTTCGCGTTTAGTTCAATTTCTTGCCTAATTCAAAGTGTAATGAAATCAAATTTTCGTCTTCATTTTTTTTGTCTTCGGAGAGGATTTATAAGTACCCAGAACGTAACATGTTTCGACCCTCTACTAAGTTGATCCGAAGAATGGGTACAACGTAATGGACATAGTGAATTCCTTGCACGAGGCTCTAGCCAGAATTTTCATGTCAGAACGACCAGGGTAAAAGCAGGACTTCTTGCTGTTTGCCTATGATTTTTAGTGTCAAGAAGATCATGTCCCTATGCAAATGGTTAGACTTTAATTGGCTCTACACTGTGACTATTAAAGCTTTAAAGCTCAGTGATTCATGGACCACTAAGGAGACAAACGGCAATTAAACAATGTCTGACAAATTAAAATACTTGATATCAGTCTATCTATAATCTCAGATTCATTTATAGAATCGTTAAATTGCTGGAATCATCTAACACGGGTGGACGAGAATAGATTGTGTGATGGTTGGAAACGAACCCGACTAAACATATAAGTTTAAAACCTTTTGTTCACCCTCACTCTTATCAAAACAAAGACTTAAGGTTAGTTCAAGTTCATAGTGATTTGAATAGACTTGGTGCAGAATTAGCTCCTTTAATTAAGAATATAAATTTTCCATACGCGACAAAGACATATGGAGTGTTTGTGCCTTGGGATTATCCCCGATCAAATTTGACCTAAGAAATCCCCCGAAAATTTCGTAATTACCCAAAAACCAGCAAGTGATGCCCACAAATCATCACGATCATTTTTCAACCCCTTTCAGCTATATTTTAACTAACGTTAGAGTTTTCGTAACGCTTGACGATTTAGCGTTACCAAGAAGGTTTTGGCTAACCTCAACTATCTAGTTGTACTATATCTACCGCGATTAGACGAATAGTAATTTTAACTATCCCATGTTTGATTCTTTTTAAAGGTAGTTTTTCCACGTTGTTCACTGGTTTGATGGATTCTTACGGAAAATGCGTTTTTTTTGCCGTCACAGTTAATGCTGAATTATACTGGTAACAATTAAAAGGGTCCATCAATAAAAAAAAAATTCTAAGTATTAATAAAGTTAATGAGTTTGACGCAATTGAACATTACAAAGTTTCAAGGCCGCGATTATGCAGAAACTCCCCGTTGATAATCCGTAACCACCAAAACGTAAAGAAAAGGGTAGGAAAAAAGGGGCTGAAAAGAAATCATCAGATTGCCGTAGCGAGAACCGGCTGGCATCAGGTGCGACTTTAATCGAAAAATCTCGTCGTAATCCTTTAATTATTTTCTTAAATATTCAAAAGTTTCTGAAGAAGATCCAAACCTCGTTTCCCAGTATTACGAGAATTACTTTTTTGCTAGGCATTTTCTTCCGGCCACCAGGCGAATTTCTTAAACTTAACACAAAAATCCTTTTTGTATTCATCCAGCATACCATTATTGTTATTGCAACAAAAGCGCCAATCAGGGCCTAGAGCATAGATCCTTCTCACGAACATGTCCAATTACTTAATGTCCAAAATTCATAAGACAATTGAATCCCCGCCATAAATTAATATGAAAGATGGCGCCGATTACGGACAAAACTTTAAAAAGATGCGTGTATTTCGAACATTAAAAATAACTAGCGTGCCACGGGCCATTTTGTATCTGCTTTATTCTACTTTTGTAGTTCTCTACTTGTAAAATCCCCTTTACAAATCCGTTTTTGTCTTGAGTTGCCGCAGGACCGGCCTAAAGGTCGGTTACGGCGAATTTTTTTCCCAGCAAGACAAATCGATCGACAAACTACTCGGAAATACAAAAAAAAAACTAGGACTGACGTTCTTAACTTGTACGTAAACTGCAATTTCGAGCGGAGCTCGAGCTTACAAGGGCCGAATTCGGCCCTGTCTTAAAACACCCTTTCTTTTCGCTGATTTACATTTGGAAGACAGAGAGACGGCATGGCATGAAAAAAGGCTAATCGTCGAGATTTGTTTTGTGTTATTTGTGCAATTTATGGGAACGATAGAAAAAGTTTTGTCTAGATGATAAGCAAATGATAATACTGCAAGGCGTGCGGTTTCGTGGAACCAGGCAATGGAAGTCTATGGCATTAAGACCACCATCAAATTTCACGTTTTTTGAATCGCTTTAACAAAAAAAAATGCCCTATACGGTAATCGTAATTAAATGAAATAAATATCCCGTTTGTATCGCTATTTTATTTTATTTCTAAAGAATGTTTTTGAAAGTTTTAGGCGTTATTTTCAATTCGACATCTAAACTTGAGGTGTCTTTAAAGTTCTCTAAAACACACGAGTATTTATTATTCATATCATTTACGAGTTTTATTAGATTTCTGCGAATTTTCGTAGGGCTTTCATGCATTATTTCTTATTCCCATCCTGCTCTATTTTTTTCGTGTGTACCTCCGCTTCTTAACATTTGCAAAAATGTCCATCAATTTTCCAAAACATAAAATCTCAACCAAATCCTATCTATATAGTATTCGCTAAAGGGGGAATTCTATAATTTTCTTTAGAGAACTTCCATCACCAAGCGAAAAATCCTCACACTCCTTCAGAGGTCTTCTCCAGCACAAAATTCCAAACATACAACAAAAATATCACTACTTCTTATGCGAATAAATGCAAATTGCAGATTTTGTTGATAACAGTAGAGCTCTAGCAGTAAAATAGAAGTCTTAGGAAAATCGAGAAAAGTTTATTTACGTGCTTTAGGCATTCGAATTTGGCGTTATAAAGTGGCTCCTTCTAGCGGAATAAGATCAATCGGATTTATAACTAATCTGCGGAAAGAACGGATGTTCAGACATAGGCAAAGTATATTATTGTACTTGCACGTAGTTAGCATCATTACCGCAAAAGAATCGCACAAGCTTCGCCATCGGGGATGATGGCCGGCATTATATGCTCATCCAAAAATTGACCATAACCCTACAGTTCCATAAAAGATTTTCTTAATTTCTCTTCTCTTTAGTTTTGTCCATATTGGAGACATAATTATTAACTTTCACGTCAAGATTGTAGTCCAGTTCCTCGTGAAGGTTGGCATAGCATCACCACTTCCTCGATTCTGGAAGAATTTTTCTTGTTTACTTTCCATCAAATATTGAATTCGATTCAATTAACTGCTTCGCGAACCTTGCAAGACATAACTGAACTCCGTGTAAAAGTGACAGGCTCTAAAAAAACAAACATAAATCACCATTTAAACGTGTTAAAGTGAGATAAGCACATTGCAAGGCCGATGGATAAAAATAATAACCAAGTTCATTCACTTGATATTTTATTGCAACCTTCCTAACCTATCTCAACAATATTCCGCATATACAGGGTCGGACGAGGATCTTACGTCATCAGTATTTTTATTTCAATGCAAATTATCATTGTTATAAACCGGCTGGTCGGTTCGTAAAGGTAATTGTTATTATTATCGATCGCTTTTTCTATTACGTGTTGCACCATAATATTTTATTAGTCGCAATCAATTTTCTCGTTGCAAGGTAAACGATCTTATGATAGACCAGCAAAATTTGAAATGCTGTGTACTAAAACGAGCCATTAGATTAAAGCAATAAGGTGTTTATGCAATATGTCCAGATGAAGTAAGGTAGTAATTAGAGATAATTTTATTAAGCAAGATGTTGCGTCTTTTAATGACAGAATAAAATCAATTGCGTTTATGCATCGCTTAGAGATCATTTCGCATAGTGGCGATATCGGTGAAAAGGCAAATTTTTCAGTTTTTAGAGGACGTGTAGTAGGTTTCGAATATTTTCACAAACTCGGCCAATTGAATGACCGTGGCCAATTCATATGATCCAAACGTCAATTAAGTCTCACACTACCCGGTAACCCCTTATAAGGACCCACTATCCTTTGCTATCTTACCTGACCTCTCCTACATTTGTTTTAATATTCCCTCACATTACCTTCATATCTTGAAACGTTTCACTATCACCATCTTACGTCCGAGTTTCGCAATATGTTTCCTCCTATTGTTCTGAGATTTTCTAATAATTTTTCAATACAATTCAATTTTTAATATTTCAGTTTATTTTTATTAAAGGTAATTTTGAATATTTTCTCGTGTTTGTGCGAGCTTCGGTTGATCATGAAAATTTCTATATAGGTTAAATTTTTCATTTTTCTTTCAATTGTAATTAGTATTCCACCGATTTTACTGAGGATTTTGTAGAACTCTTCCCGTCATACGGCAATTTTCGATTTACTTAAAATTCTATTAGCTTTTCCCACCATGGGTCTATCAGATATCTTAGTGTTTTTACAGATATTATATTGTTTTGTTTAAATCTCTCATTTTTCGATATCCTCTCATTTTTTTCCAGTCTCCTCCTTCGCCTGTACTATCTTATATTAGTCCGTTCCCCTATGTGTGTGGGCAAGTGGGCTTCAGTACCCTTGACCACTTTTCCAACTCGATTTGCATAGTGATCTCAGTCTCATGCAAATTAATTCAGCATGTCTCAAAAAAGTATTTGAGGCTTCCATTCGATCTTGCGGTTTTTTGGAAATATCTGTTGATGGTGTGTTCCTACCTTGATACCAAGTGCCAACTTGCAAAATACACGCTTGAATTTCTGCGATTTACGGAACCGTATCCACGGATTTTAGAATCTGAATCTTCATCAAGGTTTCTGATTTGGCTCATCTTTCCTTTGCATTAATTCAAATGAGTGACGCAGAAAATACAATACATTAATAGCTCTATGGAAAACCTATAGAAGCTTTAGGCAAAACCAAGGATGACTGTTGTCTTTTAATTTTTAAAGAGAATAATGCTACACGCATATCAGGGGTGGAATTACACACTACTTTTACTGAAACCTAATTGATAATAACAGTCACCCTTCTACAACTAAGCGCTCGGACAAAAACTCGAGAAGTTATCTTCAAACCGAATCATTGAAGGCAATCACAGCTTCGTTCTTGAAGTCATATACAGGGCGTTCTAAAACATACCGACACACTTTCAGGGAGTATAGAGTTAAGAGACAGAAATATTTAGTTCGAATAAAGTTAGGTTCGAAGACCCTTCGTTTTCGAGGTACAGAATGTTTAATTAATTTTTATATTTTTTAAATATTTCATAAACGATTTGAGATAAAACCAAAAATAGGGACATGTTATAACGGGATAAATGTGCATGATCTGGAGTAGACAGAATATTTTCAGCTACATTAGTGATATCCTTGCGTTTCTACATACAAATATAAATGCCTCAGAATTTAACGAAACCATACTTTAGAAGAAGAATATTATTTTTCGATGGGGCATATTCCGCATCTTCATGTCTTCGACCTCTACTAAAAGAAAATTAAATTAATTTGTTCTAAAGAACAAAAGAAAATAGCACTTGGAAATCTATACCGGTTTTCTGGTAGGCACAAGAATGAGAAATTATTTTTTATGTTGAAAACGACTACTTAAACGACAAAGCAGTAATAGGCCTTTTTTAAATAAGAATTGATGGAATACTAAAAAATATATATACACGTATTAAAAAAGTTAGTGACGTACAATTTTTTTCATTAGAAACATCCCATTGAGTTGCCGCACTGGTGAAAGTGAAAATATCCTGCCTACTCCAGAACAGGCACATTTATCCCGCTGTAGCGTGTGCCTAATTTCATATCCTTGAGAGAATATCTTAAGTTCTGAGGCACACGAACCTCAGCGAATTATCCCAATGCCCCTGGGGGCTATAAAATGTTTAGAATGTGAATAAGTTATATATAAGGCCTTTCTGCCAATGCTGATTTTACAGTGGAATTGACCTCAGCAACTGCAGTTGGTCAGCATATATTTGACTAATTCAAGTCTTGGGCTTCCTCCGGATTAATTATCCCGACATACTGACTGGGACTGACCCAGGGCTAGGCAAGAGTTATGTTGAACAGGATGTAGCCTGCAAAGTCTTTTCAGAATTGTGATGAGCCGGTTCGGTGTTATCATCGTGGTTTCAATGACCATACGATATCATCGGCAAACACAAACAGTAATCCAATTTCGAAGGTGCTCTCGATAATTCGAATAATGTCTACCCGATCAATCCACTAACGGCAGATAAGAGGTAAAACCAATATTTAAAATTTTATTTTTCTATTAAAGCGAGGAATACAGAACAAAGAATATGTCAACATTAAATATTTATAGATAAAAACATCCTGTGCTTTTGCGACGTTCAGTCACTAAGTACTCCAATATTTCACTAACTATACATTTTCTCATTTTTGATATTCCCCAGACTATATTTTTCTTAATTGTACGTTAAAAAACCGAACCCCGGATGGAAGAAAACTGTCGTCGGTTTCCATCGACCGGGACTTCTTTCCAATTATTTCACCTTTTTGTATTTCCCAGCCGTTTCACTGTGAGAAAGATAACAGCTGATTTCGCTGATTTGAAATGATACTGATCATTTTTTCGTAACAACAGGAAGATAACAAATATGTGTAATTCCATCCTCGGCCAATAATTTCGCATCATCGTGCCACTGACTCACGGACTGGCACTGACGGTTTATTGTTTCAATAAAAGATATTGAAAAATGAAAAAATTGCCCATCCAAGGTCCCATCCAGGGTCGGCCGACCAACCGCGTGCGTACTAATTTGTTTGCTGGATGCCTTAAGTAATCGTTTGTATTTGTCATACATTTGTTGACCTCATATCTCTTTGTTAGCTGAGATAATACAGACGCGGATTTTAATGTTGCATCGCAACTTTCACCTCGTGCTGAACTGGTGTCTGCAAACTACAAAAGTTGAACGCAAAGAGCAATTATTACGGGCAAATGAACCTCATAATTTCAAAGTGCCGGTGAAAGACATAATACTGGTCCTTTGATAAATACACATCATGTAGGCCCCTATTTAATCACTCGAGCGTTGGCTCCTTAATTTTTTTTTTCTTTTTTTTAGGGAAAAAGCTCTAATAATACATTTTTACCCTCATTTGCTCTAACGAGACCGTTTACCATTTGCACACGCACATCTCCTTTTCACCGTCCTTTGTTATCGCGTGTTCTCGGTCTCTTTTGCTCGCGTGATTGCCACGCTCACATCTCCACGTTTTTTCCATCTTTTTTCCTTTTTTTCCGGAAGTGGGTGGAGTGAAAAATCCGCTTGCGTGAAAAAATTACAAATAAAAAAATTCAGGGGGAGGAGCCGCAATTCGTATCCAACTAATCGCAGGTTATGTTGGAGAAATTTGGGGTTTGCGTATCTATGTAATTCTAGCTTGGGCTCCTGTTGACCAGCTCGTCGTGTTCCTGTACGTCAAAGGACATGTTTGTTGTCTTATGTACAGAGTGGCACTGAAAAAATTGTAGGTAATTTAGGACACAAGCTCCTGTTGGCTCTCTCTCATGCACAGTTTGCCTAGTTCAGTTGGAATCGCATGAGAAACTTTTTGCCAATTTTACGGAAAAAATTATTCTTCGTAAAACGTTCGGCATAAGATTATATTTTTCGAGTCGTATACCGGCTTTCTCGAAAATATGAATTTTGCCCAAGAAAATTTTATTATTGTTAGTTTGAAAAATGCACATTTATCTCTTGTTTATTCAAAACATTTTAACTTTTCGTATCTTAATATGTTTAAATAACAATTACACAATTTAAATAGGTAATGCATAATAATCATTTATTTTGCTAATAAGAAAAGCAAAAAGTTAATAATTTGTGCAACTATGTAGGATTATTTACTTAAGTTTTAAGTTATTCCACTAGTTCCTCGGCATAACATATAATGATCTTAAATGTGTGCTCAACTTTATCTTTGTCTGTGTAACCTTCTATTTCATCTTCGTTGATTGTAACCATAGCATTTCTTTTCTTGTACCGTAACAGTTTTGTGTATTTTTTCTCGTTCGATTTCCCTTTGCCTTGCTCGAGCTTTTGGCGTGGTTTCATCAAAGTCATATGCTGAAGTGCAGCTTCCTTTATACGCCTTACACAGTCTCTTCTCTAATAGTTGTACATGTGGCATTTTCTACCAATATGCGCATTTCCCTCCCACGTGTTTGTCAATATTATACGTACCATCGATTACATGGGAACTGAATCGTCAATAATTGCAGGTACTAAATAAATTTGTAAATGAGAACTATGAATGTTTCACATCATTTCTGTCATTTAGCATGTAGTTTTTGAAATAATGACCTCAAAAATATTAGTTTTGTTATGATGAGTGTAATGCATCAGTGAACTTGTATTAGAAAGTCGTCTTAAAACTGATATAGAACTTGCCAAGAAAAAAAAAAGATGTCGATCATTCTTAACAAATGAATTTTGATATATTGAAATTTTGAAGCGTGGAAAAAAGTGCAATAGATAAAAGATTTCAGTTTTTATCTATCTCTTACCATAACTTGGGGAATCATGTAAAAGCAACTCTAAAATTTAGATTTTTTCAAAATGTCTGCAAAATGAAAAATAATTTTCTATTTCTATTGGGAACCTGCTCCTCTTGACGCGCAACTTTTCGCCCAATTAACGATAGCAACATTATCTTGGTCACACTGTGTGTATCAGTAGTTAATTTTTTATCAGCCTTTATTGGAACGTTGTTGATATAGAAATTTAATTATAACAGCGCGTTGATTTACAATTTTTCTTTATTTTGTTCGAAGATCTTCATCATTTATTTGATAAATATATAGTACAATTACGCGAATATTTCACTTATCCATGTGAATATGATAAAGATTAGTTTCTGAGAATTCAATTGTGACGATTTCCTGATTACCTAGCTTAGCATTTAATCATCTTAATTAAATACATACATAAATATGCATTAACTTAACTCGGGCTCGCATAAAATTTCAGTCACCTTCAAGTAAAAACAAAATATTTTTTTGTCAAAAGAAAATTAAAAAAGGTGCAGATCCTCCCTACTTTCACGGCGTATAATTAAAAGCTTATTTCTTTCTGCGTCAGCCGGAAAATATGCCTCGTTAATAAAAAATGCGCAAGCAAATCTGTTAAAGAATACAGGTAATTACCCCAGCTGAGATAACCAGTGGCGTTCGAAGCTAGTGGAAAAAAAATTTAATCGGCGCAACATTGCAGCACACAATGCAATGTTCATTTTTGAACAAAAAGTCATAATTTTTCAACCAATCTTGGTATCATGGAGTTCACTGGCTGCCGCCGAAATTACTATCTAAATTTGAAAATTCATAATGATACTCGCACACGCCACTGCAGTCATTAAATTTTACCTTCGTCCTTTTTATCTCATTTTATTACAACTTTAAACTCCATGTTAATTAGAAAAACATAACCCAACTAGCTAAAAAGTAAAAACGGACACTTAAACTTTATTTAAATATGTTCATGTAATGAGTACCTACTTACGATACAAACCTCGTTGCCAGCACTTTTCAATGGAACACCCAACAATCCAGACTTAGATCCTCGATAATTAACGCGAGCTTTTGTCAACAGTGTATTGGTCGTTTGCAGCAACATGCAGCTTTGATTGGAGGACCAAATGCCACGTCATGTCCTCTCTGTCACAAGGTGTTCCTAGGTGGGGAGGCTTTAATGGAGCATATGAAGCATACCCACAAGGATCCCAATGCTTCGGGAGTAGCCAGTAAGTATTTAGGAGGTTGCGTTGTTTTTGACTTCATTCGCTCGGCATGAATAAGTGCTTTTGGTAGTGAATTAAACGCATGTTTTTGTTATAAGCGTAAAAAGGAAATTCATGCAAATGGGCCTGTTAGAAAGTTTATGTTTATTAGTAGATACAGGTTATGGGGTTAGGCGTTGCCAAGTTTTTTCCTGAGCACGGATTTCCTCGGATTGTGATACTTAATTTTTCCAAAGTTGAGACAACGATTAAAAAATAAAGATGACGCGAAGATAAACGAAAAGCATCAAACAAAAATGCTTTCAAGCGCTCAATGGCTCCCCAATGAAAAAACCCTTTTATATTTTTTAAGTGCTCTCTAGACGCGTCTCGATTTATAATAAATCACCCCCAAATTAACTTTCTTTTCAGTTATTCTTTCGGATGATTCTCTTTTATATTTTTAGGCCACGACGATTCTTTTAGCTGAGTGCGTTCTGCAAACAACCTATACAGGATCTTAGCAAAAGTTTTTTTTTTGCATGCCGCATGTTAGGCACGGTCTTGTTTTATTATTTGCTTTTTATGCGGTCCTTTCCCCCTCTAGGCGCTTATTATTTGCCCGAGGCGATTTCCGCCAGCGATTGATGGGGTCTGGTACCTCAAATTGGTATATATTTCCTTGACCACTCGTAGCCCCAACTGAAAGTAGAACGTACCAATTTGGGCTTCCAAACGCATACCACTCATCAAGGGAAATCGCCTTTGATCTAAACAACCGCAAACTGTCAAAAATAAATCAAAAATTTCCAAAATTTCGGTTTATCCTTGACAGGGTGTTTGTGAAGGTTTTCTTCTAATATCGATATAATTTAAGTTATTTGGAGACTTCATGACTGCCCTTGCACATTGTACGATTCGTCAGCGAAGGGTGCTGAAAATACAGATTTTCCCTAAATTGAGGGAATTGAGGTTATTATATCGATATACAGGGTGCAAACATTGTTATTCAAAAGCGATCTTAAAATCGACGAATTTGTCGAAAATTGCCATATCCTGGACTGAAACTGGTTGGATTTGATGACTGATCCTGAGTGATGCAGAAGGGTGTCGATTAACTTCAAAGCTAACGGAGGAACTGGAATTATCAAGATTATCTTCGACTCCCGTTCATAAATCTGATGAACTCATAGACCTAAAAAAATTAGAAACTAAGGGAAAAGGTCCGTATTTCAACCAGCTCGTGTGATCTCAGTTAAAAAAGTTCCGGTTGCAATGCCAAAAATTCAATTGAATTCATTTCAGGAAATATAATTTTAATCAAAAAGTTAATATGTGAATATAAGTCGGAACTGCTCCTTTCATCAGAGTGTCAGACAGGGTGTTACAGGGTACAATTTTTTTCTATAGCTGCACTTTTATTCTATTTATCTAGTATTCAGAAATGCGTTTCACACTGTGGCGAAACTCACTCTCCACTCAAGCCAAGCTTAAAGTTCATTATGTTAAAGAGTAATCAGGATGTTCATTCTAAGTAAGCCTCATGCTCCTATAGACTCAAATAGAGACAATACCCATTTAAGAGTGAGCGTGAGCATCGCTTGGTTTTAGTGTGAAACGAGCTTGAATAAATAACGATTTTTTGTAACTTGAATAAATAATACTTTGAATGAATAATACAAAAATACTTGAATTAAAAAAAAAGCAAATTATGTGCTGAGCGTTCAGATTTCTATGTCTTTGCTGGATAAGTGTCTTGCGTACTAATGACGATCGAACGATGCAGTTTTCGTTGGTATTTATTTTTTATTAAACGAAAGGAGGCATAAGCAGATTTTTCCTGCTACCGTAAGACAGTGACATTACCGCACAGATATGGTAAAAATTTTTGCCGTGCACAAAACAAAGTGTCAATGTCAAAACGTTTTTGGGCACTGAAATGCGCAAGGTTAATCATTTTAACACGTGTTTTTAACTCGTGTAATATTTCATTTAACTTACAGAACACGACCATACCAACGCACATGCGCTCTTAGTAAAACTTTTTAAAAAATTCATTTCTTCAGATAAGTTTACATTGAAATAATAACTATCGTCGAATCTTCAGAAGTGCAATATTAAGATATCAAAAAGTGTAGAAGGCACGTAATAATAAATTCGAAAATGTTGAGTTTTTAACCCTCTGTATCTTGATAAAGGGTAGTTAGCCAAAATGTATTGATACGAACTTTTTGGCATTTGCTACCAACAGGTAAATGTCGGACATCAACTCGCGAATGATTGAGATTTGAGATGATTTGTGAATCTTGATGTTCACGAATGAGAGGAGAGAAAACAGGATGGTTTAAATGAGATGACCACTCATTTGATCATAAATCTTGTATTAGAACTGACTTTGCTCTGAACTGAGTTAAAGGTTTCGAAAACGGAATCCAAGTTAAGAAGTAGCGTCAGGTCCAGGATATTACGATTGAGACCTCCTTCCTACAGATGGCATTGACTCGCTCTGTTTCATTGACGAGAGACACGTTTGCACCCTGATCGAGGTACTACTTTAGGTGATAGAGTATATTGTACTGACTAACCAAATAATCAATAATCTTATATTAACTGCTTCTTGATCAAGGTTCCTGGGGTGCTTTGCTTTATCTTTTTTTCTTTCTGTTGTTGACGCCATCGATCCTTATTTAGCAAAGAGAAGGACGGCGAACCATCCTTGTCCGGTTTGCGGGAAACACTATGTTAACGAAGGTTCACTAAGAAAACACTTGGCCTGCCATCCGGAAACGTCACAACTGTCAAGCTCGCTCAGAATGTGGCCTTGCTCGGTGTGCCAGGCCGTTTTCACACACGAATCAGGTACTCAGCTCGATGGAAGGACGGCGAGAATAGTACCCCGGATTTGACAGATTTGAGACCTTCTGTCAATCAGCACAACGCAGCAAATTAGTACCTTTCAGTCAGATTTGTGTACATCCTCCCAGTCCTTCCATGTTTCCTAAAATTTAGGGAAAATTTCTGTTTTTTTGATCTTCCAAAGCTTCAGTCCACATATGTGTAAGGGCGTTAGAAAACCATCGAGCTACCCCAGTTGACGTTTTCAGTTGTTTTATGTCACTAGGCCAATTAGATCTTTTGGCACTTCTCTCACCTATTGATGTCGTGATTTGTACATTTATTTTACTGGAAGTTTTTTGCAAAATTGTAGTGCATGACGATTTAAAATATTTTCCATTTTAGTTGTGTTCATACACATATGTGGACTAAAACGCTTATACAGGGTCGAAATTCGTGCTGGACACAATTCGATCCTGTATATGTAGTCAAAACTGTGACATTCGAGAGACGTAACTGCTTGCACTCACTAACGCAAAGTGCTTGTGCTTAATGCCATCGTAATATTTAAAGACAAAATTGTTTGCACTTCTCTTTTTTGTGCGTGCAAAATACTTATGAAAAGAATTACATCTCCTGAATGCTCAAAAATGACAAAGTTTCCATTTGTGTACCCCGACTAATGTTGAATTGTTATGCCGACAAAAGGATTGCTCACCCATATGGAACACATGCGCATGGACCCGAAACACCAGTTTGCTGCGCAGTACGTCTTATCCAGAGCTGCTGCCGAACGGAGAGAAAGAGAAACGTTGCTGGCTGCAGTTTCAGCTTCGGCTCAGGGTAGCAGTTTGCTTGGATTAGCTGGAATGGGACCAAGTATGTAATTTGTGTTTTTCTCCTTGATGTGCCTTGATAACTTTCAGAAAAAATTAGACGATTTTCCTAAACTTTAAACTAAATAAACAAAAGCAAACTAAACAGTACATACAACTGTAAATAATAATCAATAAAATAATTGCAACTAAATAAAACAAATAAATGATAAATCTTATCTGAAATCTACCCTACAGATCGATTTTCCAAACTCTGTCCACTCGTCATTAAGCACAGTTCCTTCAGTCAAATAAACTACTCGTAAGTAACTAACTCAAAAGTTCAATAGCTCAATTTTTTGTTGTCAGGTATTCCTGGTCCTTTCATAAAAGCGCCCATCTTTGATTACGTACTACCAGTCATTGCTAAAATTGGGTGAAAATACAATTTACTTTTTAGTAAAATCGGTAATGCTGAGCAAAAAAATGTTTCTTCTTGTCCAGCAAAAGGGTAAAAAGATCATACTCGTTGATAATGTTTTTAATCTTAAACTTATTACCGCGTTCTGTGATATGCCCCACTTGAAGCGTGAAGATTTGCTCGTCAATTTTCGAATGTCGATAAGAAGCATTATCACATCCAGCTTCTCACAGCGAAAAAAATTCAAGGTTTTTTCTCCTCATTAGCAAGCGGCTCCCCAATGTGTGCATCTCCTAGTGCTCATAGCGACAGCTCTTCCGGCAACGGACGACTGTCTTCAGCAGGGTCGGAGGCAGGAGGATTGAACAATAACAATAACAACTGCAATACAAAATTAGGTGATATCTTACGAAGTGAGTCCTTATGCCTCATTGCTTCAATAATGCCTTTACCGGTCTTACATTCAAAATCAAACACTTAACCGACATATTTTTTTTATCTCCAGGCAACAACGGGCTCCATCAACAATACAACATGGAAGACCAACTCCAGGCCAACAGGATGGCCGTGATAGCCAGCATGGTGGGCCAAGGCGGCGTGCCGCCAGGTTTAGGATCGGACCCTGCCGCCAACATTGCCAACATTGCCAATCTGGCAATGCGATTGGGTGTTACACAGGTACAAGCCTCTATTGTCAGATGAGTAAATGCATTTATTAACCTTGTGATTGGTTAGGCCAATCAAGTCAATAATGCGTCAAATCCCTCCACGCCCCCGATCACCAACGAAGCGCTTTCTTCGTCCCTTTCCATGAATGCAATGAACGCCATGAGGGCCTCAATGGATATGCGCATGGACGCAATGCGGAACTCAGTAAGCATATTGTGCAAGGAAAATATATTTCGCTGAAAAAAACTGACCGGGAGACTTAATTGTTGAAGGTGATGGACATGTCTCAAGCCTCGCAACAGTCCGCAGCTTCGCAGCAATCTGTCGCCGCGCAGGAGGCTCTGCGCATGCAGGAGGCGGTACTTCGATCTCAGGCTGAGGCAGCTTTGCGGCTGGCCATGACTCAAGGCCTTTCTCAGCTGAACCAACACCAGCAAGATAACAACCACAGCCCGTTACGTCACAACGGTGAGTTTACTTGAGTTTAAAATTGATCTTTGTTTTTTTATTAAATTTTTTATTTTTGTTTTTTAGAAAAACACCTTCAATCTTTCTGGCAATAAAATGGTTCTCTTATTTTTTCTGTAAGTTTATTTTTTAATTTTGGGTTTGGTTTTGATTATTATACCGTTTATTTATAGATTTCAACTAATAATAGTAAATAAAATGCAACTTAAATATTTCCTCTCTGTCGCTACTGTTGCTTCCCGCTATCTCTTTCTGTCGCAAAGTGTACATTTTCGAGGCTTTTCAGCAACCTACAACCCTGAACCCAAGACCTCACCTTGCCTATTCTTCTCGATAGGTCACTTCCAAGGCCACCAGGCTCAGTCCTCCCAACAACTGAGCCCCGATCTCACCGAAGCTTTGAGACTGCAGGAACAGAGGCTCGAACAGGCCTTAAGACTTCACGGCAGCGATCCCCGGGCACTTGGTTTTTCTTTGGGCGGAGCTGGAAACCTGCAAAATTTGCAGCAAAACTTGCAAAACACCTTACAACAGCAACAGCAGCAGCAACAACAACAGCAGCAGCAACAGCAACCACAACCGCAACAACCGCAGCAACAGAACCAAGGTCAGCAAAGTAATTCGAATCAGCCATGAGAGTTTAGCTATTACTGAACACGCAACTAGGGCGGATAGTTTGTTAATTTGTTGCGACATTGGTGAGAAAAATGGGTGATTTAGTCTTTGGCAGGTGGTTGGAGAGGGTCTTGTTTTGAAGGAATTTCAAAGAGAACTTATTTACCTTGGAGTGAAATTGATGATTCCAACTCTTTTGGGCAGAGACTTATAATGTGTTCGATTTTATTTGGAATGTTAAAGGCCTTTTAAAATATCGATGGAAAAAAATGGTAAACGTGGCTAAAACTGAGTCATTTGCTAATATTCTGTGAAAATTATTTAAGGGCAAAAAAACTAATGTTCTGCTAACTTTGCCAAGTAGATATTTCAATGGAAACTAAAAAATTGACCAATGTGTTGCTCTATGTTATTCATCGTCACTATGGAAATTTTCTTATCGGTGAAGTCATCAGGAACTCGATATATTAGCACGGAAACTGTCTCATCCACAGAACCATCTGGGTGCCAACACGATAAAATTGATATTTTGCAAATCATTTTGGGAGTTTAGTATGCAGGTTTGTCCTGAAAGCTCATTTCATAAATAATAAGACATATCATGGGGTGAGTATAATGTTGGCATTGCTACAAAAAAAGGTACTTATTTCGCCCTTTAATAGATATTCAGAATTCCAAAGTTAGAATTTAAGAAATTATTGTTAGTCATAACGTCTAAACGTTTTCTTTGGCAGCAATGCAGTTTTAGTCACTTTTATTACATGAAGATACTAAAAATTAAACTTTTTAATTCATAAAAATTTTTGCCAATTTTAACTCTTTGTTTTGGAAATTCCAGTTCTTTGATGTCACCTTGATAGAAAAAAATAATATATCAGTTTGATTCCATACTGATACTTCTGATAAATGTGTCTACGAAACAAACCAAAGTTTAAGCAGTGCAGGCAAACTACATAAAATCATCAACTTAAGTACTTATAAGTGGATACCTAACATTACAAATGGGATTGAAATTGAGAAATACGAAGTTTTTTCATGCATTTTTTACTTCCTTGGCACTTCCTGCCATTTACTGCATAAATTTTTATGAAACTCCATATTATCTTCGCGTGGACTAACACTCAATACAGGGTGTTTCGTATGAGTAGTCCAACTCTGGGTGTTACCAAATTGGTTTTAGTTGTCGCGATATCGCGAAAAATGTAAATTTAGTCAAAATTTTCATTTGGAATTTTCTTGAAGACATCGGTATGAATTTAATTTTTTAAGTATGGAACCGAGTTTTTCTATCACCACATGAAAGGCAGTTTATAATCTGGAATTTACTGATGTAATATACTATAACATTTTACAACATATTGGATCTAAAAATTACATCATAATAATTTTTAATATTAATACGACTTTGGAGAATGGACTTATGACTATTGTTTTAGGTTCATTCACCATCTAAATGTAAACATGTGCAAAAATATTGGAGGAGAATAAACAATTAGTTGCAATAATTAATATCACCAAAATAATAGCACTAGCTAAACTCTAGAACAGTGTAAAAAGAACTTAATATAAAAAAATAATAATAAAAATAGTAATGCGACGATAGACTTGAAAGTTTTACGATCCAGAGCCGTGTGAGCACCAAAAATTATATTGATCCATTTTTGACAGTGGAAAAGCTCAAAAAAATTAAATTTATTAATACATCGTTAAAAGACAGATTAAACTGTTTTACAGGGAGATAAAAAAAAATCTGAGTATTTAAAAAAGGAGGTTGTATCGACAACTTGAACGCCTGATGTAATTTTAAGATTATAATTAACCTACTCGGTAATCTCCGTTTTAGTTATTTTTTTACCAAAAGCGTAAAAGTTGTTTGAAAACAATCGGATGAAGGCATAATAGTTATTTACACCACAAGGGAGGAAGGTGCGACTTTTCCTCCCGTCAATAATTTGCAGCCCGCCACAAAAAGGGCGGCATTAACATTTGACATATCAACACGATCCGAGGGGGTAAAAAGCAATTTTCTTCAGATTGTTCCTTTTCGCACAAAAAAGAAACATGGCCTATGGGTATTTATGATGCGTAAGGAGAAAAATATATTGCCCTCTATAGAGTAACAGTTCGATTCCCCTTAAAAGTAAGTAATGCGTTTACGATGAGTAAGGAGAAAAATACTTTTACTCTCTAGAGAGTAAAACCCGAAACTTTAATAAGTAGGAACATATAAATTCGTCTCTCCCCTACAAAACTGTGTAAGATTTCCGTCAACCACAAGACCCTTCCAATATGGCCTCCAGTTTTGCCATCTTAATTTTGAGAATTCTTCATTTATTCATTAACGTAACACCCATAATATTGAAAGCAAAATATGTGCCAAAATTATTGACCGATTATTTTCAAAACAAAGTTGGTGTTCAGTATACAAACGATGCCTAAGGCATTAGAAAGAAATATATTTATATATCTACACTTTAAAAGTGTACAACTACAAAATAGAAATCAGTTTAAGGATGTATAGATTATAAGTGTTGAAATTTAGAACCAACAGCTATTACAGCCCTACTTCCCGTAATAGCCGTTTCCGGTTTGCAGATGACTTAAGTTGTAAATGTAAATATTATAATAATTGTTTTAGAATATATTAAGAATATATGTATGAATGACTTATTAGAGAATTTGATATAAAACGCGTTCAATTGAAGCTCATTTGAATCGAACGAAACTGCATCAAAACTAATAATATTAAGGCGAAAAATTTACTTTGTTATTTTTATGTTCTTTCTGTGATTTTTTTTATAACTTTGTGGCCGGTGATTGTACGTTTAGCAATAATAATCATTTTAACATTCGTTTTGCAATTATTGTACTGTGATTTTTAAATATATCTTATTATTTTGTTTAAAAAAACTAAAATACATATTATAAACGCGGGGAGAGGAATTGATTAATAAATTAACGAACTGAGCCATTTAAATTAATTAGTTTTTATTCGTAACTTTGCTCCCCGCAGTAATTTTTCTTAATTTAAAAAGTACAAAATAAAATATTGAAAAAACCTTGTGAGAATGAAGTGTGAATGAGCACAATGATATTTTTTCAACGACGAAAAATGATTCCTAGACCCGATCGTACTTAAAAATTTTAACTGGCATTCTCAAAAAATGATTTTCGTTTGATGTATAGGATGTGGTTTTATCTTGTTTCGTTTTTCGTGTACATATCTCAATACTACAGTAAGCAGCCTTTTTTGTACATATATGCCCCATACTAACGCGTCCTCCTAGGAAAATTCTCGAAAGATTTAAATCACTCGAAAAATCTTCTAAAATAATCTTTTGTCTGACCCCCTCAAAAGCTTAATGCAGATATGCGTAATTCATGGAAAAAATTGCACCAGAGACTTTCGGCAATAGTCCAACAGAGGATGCTCAATAGCCACTTAATAGTCAATAGTTATAAAAAAATACGTACAATAGATATATGCAACCTTAAGGTTGACCATAATTTCCCATAAAAGTGACATAGTATTTTACACAACGAGACACTTGCACGTGTAAAATATCTAGCGAGCGCGCGTAAAAATCATTTTCACACTTTTGGTTCAGTCATTTCAAAAGTTTTCTTGGTTCAGATGACGAAAACTAGTGGGGTTACATTCAGTCAGAGGCGCCGCATTTAATTTTTCAATTTCGTATGTGCACACCCCCCTCCGATAATCGAACGGTGCTACGCCTCACCACCTTTTCCAAATCAATAAATTATAATTTACCAGGACTGAATGCATCCTCAGTAACCCCGCAAAAAGTATCGTTTTAGATAAAAGCTGACTGATTCCTCAAAAAGTAATTTTATGGCAGATTTTTCAGGATGTTCCAATTGGTTTCTAGAACATTCTGGAGGCGAATTTGTCAATTTTTACGCTCCATACCCGATAGCGACGTTGCCACGTTTAAGAAACTCGCACACCCTGCCAGTTTCTTGGGCGGTTTTCTGGCAACATTGGCATATTTTTGGAAAAGTCCAAGCTTCATCAGTTCTTTGGACACCTTTCGAAATTCTCCTAAATGAGGCTAGGGACGTTTTCCATTAATACGTTCAAACATTTTCACACACGATTGTGACACAAACGACATTTAAAATACATACACAAAACATTACAATAGCCCGGTTGCACAGAGTGCTTCATATTTTTTGCCCGTTATAATATAACTATTTAAGAACTCTTAAGTAGTTACCACAGTAAAAGAAAATTTTCCATAGCCCAAAATCAGAGGTCTACTCCTTGGGGCACCTTTTTCGGACACTCCGTATATTCGACGACTTTCCTACCGTCTGCAGGGAAGTGAGCGGAAATGGGGCTGTGTTCCAAAAATCGCCCCTTTGGCCGGGGATTGACATGCCCACAAAAAATCCCCCGAAATGGAGTAGATTTTTGAGACCATATTGTTTTTGATTACCTTGTAGAGGGCGTCGGGGGTTTCTCCTTTCTTTTGAAGCGGCCATGTTTTGATAGCGCTCTCTGTATATATTTTCTCCGGTTGAAAATTGTTAATTTGAAAAACCAAACTGACCACTGCTACAGTTTGCCCCAAACAGCTGTCGCGAACACAAATTTAATTTCGGCTTCCGAAAAATGTTTCAAAGCTATACAGAGCGGCCCGGTAAAACACAGTCGCCTCATCCGGAGCTTTCTACCAATTTTTTAAGTGTATTTTACAAAATATCACGACTAAAATGCCCGATAACGTCGTATATTTATTGTAAAATTACATGTAAAACAAAATTTTTATTTGCAATAGCCCACAATTTACAAAGTGTCGCCTTAACGACACGCGTTTTTCAATTTTCTCACCGATCTTTGGTTCGGATTTTCGGTTCACTGTTTTGGACGGGCCTTGCCGCGCAATTTCCTCGTTGGGGCCCAAAAAAATGCTGAATGTGTAGATGTTAATGATTAATCTAATAATTATTGTAGATGCCGATGTCATGTTCGTCGTTTAAGCTGTTCGATGCCCATTTCCCGTAATACTTCGAAGACATAAAGCTAATTTTTGCCCTAGAATTGCCACAAAAAAAAATGCACAGTATGATGGTTTAATGGCCGAGGAGGGTGAGAAGGTGTAATACCTAACAAAATTTGAGTCACTTCAGAACCGTAGGTACTAATGCGTTCAAGAACTGGGGTAAAAATCTGACTCCTAAAGTCTTTTGGCCACCTTTTCAAGTAGGTAATTAAAAATTGTGCGATTCCTTGTTTTTTGAATGAAACGTCGCAGTTAGTGATCGTTATAAAATTCAAATATAAAATTATTTTTTGTGTCCATCAGGTGGTGTCTCTGATGGTTTGACTGGCAAGAACTTGAACCGTAAAACAACGGATCAAATAACCCATTTGAAAATTTATTATCACACTTTTAAATATAGGGTATTCCCTCCAAAAGTAACACCACATTTCTTGACTTGAAAAGTAAAAATTATAACAAAGTCGTATTTGCACGTCGTAAAAATAGGGGCCATACCCCTGCCAGTTTTTCCTCTTTTTACCCGTTTTCTTTCTTGTTAGGTAACCAAAAAGTAAGCAGCCGATGAAAGCGAGAACGCTCCCAAAATGCTTACTTCGAAAGTCCCAAATATTGCTTTATTTGTTGCGCTAATATGCGCGGAAGGCAAAACAAAAATTTCGTGGTATTCGCTGCATTCCCGCATTTTCCGCTTTCACTGGCTGCTCACTATAAAATTACATGACAAAGAAAAAGAGCAAAAAAACGACCATTTTTACTAATCTAAAGATCAGCCATGAGAAATGATGTATGTAGATGAGCATTTTAGAAATTCACACGAAAGAGTGAAGAATTTTTTCAAAAACTAATACGAATGCCTGACGAAGTCCTAAAATTTGAAAAACGCATGAAACCGACAACTTTTGAATAAATTTTGTCGACAAGATATGGCGCATTCAGTTCTGTTTGTACTACAGTTCTCAGGTGAATAAGGCCTTTCGATTCCTTCAATGTAAAACGCTAAATATGAAGACAGTCTTCAGATACGAAACGCAGAGGTACCTACTATAACCAAAACAAATTTATATTATTTTCAAGCTTAGGTACAGGGTATTCTGACACACCTTCTTACAGTCGTTAAAGCTCCTCTATTCCTTCTATAAGGCCATTATTATCTTCTTGCGCCCTGTCCTGAAACTGGCTCTAAGTTGCATTATATTTGTAAGGAAAATTTTACGATAAAAACCTTTTTCAAGTGTAAAAATAACGAATTAATAAAAAAAGGAAATATTAGGCTTAAGTCAAGACTCATCTGAATTTGGTTGCTGCCTTCCACGAAATGCCTAATAACTTAAATTTCGATATTTTATGTAAATCTTAAATTAAGCATCAATAATTAGAACGCAAATGTTTAGACAGAAAACGATCATTTCCACCTATAGGTGTGAAATCGCGAGTAAATTCTATGACTAATATTCCTAACGTTAATATGGTAGTGAGAATTGATTTTAATATAAATTGCAAAATTTGATGAAAAATAATAATTTGCCATTTTGCCTTCTTGATCTCAGGACCAGCTTAATATATCTACAAGGATAAGCCAGCCACCCTAAAACCCTTCTTCTCCACTAATGTTTGTTGGTCTATGAAATTGGAGTGTTTATTACATGTTAGCTTTACAGTACCATATAGATCAAAAAAGCATTCAAAAGCCCAACGAGGAAGTAGATGATGTGAAGAGCGGCAAAGTCGGTTTCTTTTAAATTTTTCGTTAAACAGCAATAGTCCAAACGGGGATTTCATTCCAGGAGATCGCCCTAAACAAAAACGTTCGATACTCCATACTTCAGTTTCGAGTTATTTCGTGCCATTGATTTTTGGGAAAATATTCAAATTCTTGTAAGAGAGAAAAAAATACTTTTTCAATATTTTTCAGTTTCCGCCGTTACGAGTTTAGTTATAGTGAAAACAAGGGTTCGTGTATTTTTTCAAAAACAGGTTGCTTTATCATTTTTTTACAATAATATATAAAAATCGATATATTCCATTTTTACATACACACATACAACACACACTTTTCGGGTAATTTTACCAAAACGGTTACACATTTACTTACTGAAAATGTCACTCCAGGAATTTTTATCTTTGTTTCACTTTTTATTAACACATACGAGGGCACCTTAAAAAATGCCACTCGAAAATACCACTCGAGTCGATATGACAGAATATTGACATTACCACTTGGCTACACAACGAGCACTTTTTGAGCTGCTCTTGTATGTGCAGTCTTCCAAAATTTCAACAACAAAGTTCAGCGGGTGTTTTTTTTAGTTTTGCATTCAAATTTTACAAATTCACACCTCAAACTTTTCCTCGCGTCCCAAAATTTGTTAAATTGGATTAGTGAAGATATTTGAAAAAAAAAATTTGGTACCAATTATCTTGAAAAAAAAAACGTTTGGAACAAAAAACTATAATCCCCTGTGAGAGGTTTTTGGACGCGGGGTTTATATAAATAAAGAAAACGTCACTTTTGGGAAAACTACAAACTTTTTGGCCTTACATAATGACAAACGGAAAATTCAGCGGTGAAAAATTGCGTTCATTAATATTAGCATAAAACCACATACATAACTATTAAATGTAGTTTTTAATGTTTAGCCAATAATTGTTAAAACGTTATGTTTTTGTGCTATTTGTTATCAAATTGTTATGTTAAACGCCCATAAAAATTGCTTCACAGTTTCCTAAAAAATGAGCGACTGTATTAGATTTTGCCTTTGGCGTCTTAGTAAGCCACTTCATAAAAAGGAATGTAATAGTAACTTGCTACAAATCGATTTTAAAATAATAAGATGAGGTTTGTTACTCATGAAGTCTGAATGAATAAACGGGAATCATTCTCAAGAAATTGAGGTAAATTACGAATATAAAACAAGTAGCCATAAGAAATATTTCATGAAATTCATGTTAAAACTTTGAAAAAATCCACAAACGTCCATTACAGTCTTTTTGACCAGAACCACGTCACTTCGACTCAGCCACTATGCCACAAATAATTAAATTGATATTTCTCCAAAGTCCATTTTGCCACAATAGCATTAAACTATACACCGGCATATACCTATGCGTATATTATAGGTAGTTTAAAAACTAGGCTAATATGTTGTTAACAGTTCCAATAGTACAATAGTTACACAAGTGTCATTTATGTTTCTTTAATATAACTTATTATTATTGTTTCGATGCAATGGTGAAATATCAATAAAACCGAAACTGATTGAAGCAATTTTGGCTGAGAAGGACCCATTTTCTTAGCAGCCCTGCCAAATGAAATTTTAGGTCTTTAATCGAGGTTTAAGTTTGAAGTTTAAGTTTCATCGACCCTTATGGGTATGTCGACCACGGAGACACCTCGAGTGTCTTCAGGAGACAGATATCGTGCAATATGTTTTCACTAAAAATCCGACGAGGATCATTCGGGTCCAAAGAAAAAGGTTGCTAAGAGGCCTTTCTTAGTTTGTAAGGGCAAGTTTTTGATAATAATATCCTCTTTACATATACCATATTATAACGATGTAAGCATTTTAAAACTGTATTTATTTGGATTAGGTTTAAAAGTACTTGCTTCAGCGCGTTTAAAAATAATTGCCATTTCTAGTTTAATATTGGTTTTCCAAAGTACGGCCCAATTTTGTCTACATATCTTTGCTAAGCCGAGATAAATTAGAGAAATTGAGCTCCAGCCAAACTTGATCCTGTTTTAGTTTAAAAAAATAAGTGTTCTACAGTTATAGATGTATTTATTGTTTTTTTAATGTATACGTTAAAAGCTCTATTAATAATGTTTTTTAAAAAGTTCTATGAAATAATTTTAAGAAATCATATTATTGTAAACTTTTATATATTTTTATTAAAATTATTTTAAGGTTTGATGATCTTAAATAAGAGAACTACAATAAAAACGATGACTTCGAAACAGAGCCACCTCCCACTGTACCATACGGAGAGACTGTTTTGAGGTCTCTTAAGAATATAGCAAATAAGGGATTTTAAAAAATTATATAGTTCAATTTTTTTACTGCATAATAATTGTGAAGTTTTGCCATTTTATTTTTGAATTTGACTGCCATTTTTTTAATTTAATTTATATTTTCGCTTCATTGTATGATTAAGTTTAAGTTCCTATCTTTTACTATACACTGTAGAGCAACACTTTTCGAATGTAAGACTGAATGTGTGCGAATTATTGTCTTCTATTTTGGGGTTGTAAATTTCTTTTTGCATGTGGTATTATTTCTCTGGTGTCCTAAAAATTATCACGTGTGTGTACAAAGTAAAATTAACTTTTCAGGAACTGTTTGTAAATTTTGTATTATAAAAAACTAATCTAAAGTTGTATAAAATTATTCGGTCAACTAAGTATGTACTAGTAAGGGTATATATGGCACCAGAGAGATTATATCACCAAGACAAATCTAAGATTAGGTAAATCGGAAACATCACTGTGAATTCAAGGCATTATTTGAAAAGAAATTAAATAATTTGTATAATATAGACGTTTAAAAAAATTGTGAAATTTTAGAAAAATTACGTTGCAATTATTTTTAACCAAATTTGATGTATGAAAATTGTATGTGTGACAATGTATTAATTCTATTTACTGGAATAGCAATCATTAAAAAAATTAAAAGGGTGTTTTATTTTCATTACTTATCCATTTAGTGCGCCAAACGTTTTCCACGATCACGAGGGAGCCTAAGTCGAAAATAATTACAAATACACGTAATCATCAAAATAACTGCTTCTCGTTAATACCTACCGCAATACAACTAATGGTTAGTTACTTAAACACCTGAATTCACTTTCAGCAAATTTGTTAACTTTGATATACAACTCATGAAATATCAAGTTATGAAATTATTGAATAAGTTTGTGTGAACTAGTTATTTACGTCATTAATCCAATAGGTGACTTGTTATTTTATGACTTTTTTGTTGGAAAAGGTGATCGCGCACTCCAACAACGGTAAGTGTATGAGGTTTAATTTTCTTTCCGAATGTCGCATAATTAACACAGGAATTGTATTCCGAATCTAATTTTTTTTTGAAAATATGATGAACCTACACTTGCCACTCTGACGTGCGTACTTCAATTCAACTAATGATTAGTTGTTTGAATACGCAGATTTGGTATCTTTAATAGCAGAATCTTCAAATATTAAGTCTTCAGATTATTGAATAGGTTGTTGTTGATAGATTGCATATTCTGAAAATGATTGGTTTTACTATATTAGTTACTATACTATATAGATATTGCCTGGGTAAATCTCTTTATTTACAACCATACAGTGCATAACAATATTTAGTCATTATTCATGATGATAGTTTAGGTATTCTGCAACTCAAATTACCTACAGCATCGTTACAGGAAAATTTAATAAAAACAGTCTTAACAGAAGTCTTTTGTATCCCTCACGATCGACAAGCAGAAAGATTTGTACTGTGGTTTCAATAAAATTTTCATTGAAAATTTATAACATAGTAAGAACAATAACTGTCTTCTATAATATTTTCTTTCTTACTATCATCTAATCTACAAAGGGTTTGTGTTTTATTTAGGTCACACAAAATCAAAAACATTGACAATATGGCGACCATAATTTTTACCTACATTTGCGTTATTCCAAACCCGTCAGTCTTAAACGCATTTGCGATTTATTTTATAAATATTTTATTACTTATATGCGAAAAATTGAATATTACAATGTATATAAGACTACCTTCAGAATAAAATTATTGGCCACTATGATCACAGTAAGTAAAACATCATGTTGAGTTTAAGTAAATAGATGGTTGTGAAACAACTGCAATTTTTACTAAATAATTTTTTTATACTAAGGCATGGTTGGTGAAAAATAAAACAATGACAGTGTATCTGGACTTTTTTTTGTTAACATTTTATATATAAAATCTTTACTTTCGTTTTCATGGAAAAATAGAGAAGTTAAAAAATATCACAATTAAACTTTTAGAACGATACAAAATCACTTAAACAAATTCTAGTTTTTGAAAAAAATACGAAGACATCGTCATTAATTGACAGAAAAAATATGTAATACGAAATTTTACATTACCAATAACAAAGAAAATGAAATTTCGTTCGGTAATTTCGACTTAATCTAACAATATTTCAAAACTAATAAACTTAAATCTCCTCTAAAATAGTTAAAACTACCAAAAGTTGAGTGCAAAACTCAACGAAAAAGATCAAATATATACTTACAGCGGCAACATCTTGGTATTTTATTAAAAACATGATTTTAAATCTGATTTTCAGTCTCTCAGAACTAATTAAAACCGGAAAAAATATACATATCACGCAACGAATAGCTGCCTTTGAAAGTTAAAATTACTTAAAAAAAAAATGATAGAACTTTGGTTAACTTTTTACTTAACTTTTCTTTTTCATTCGATCGTGTTTTACTGTTTATTCAAGCAGACGAAGGCGTTCAAATTGTTGAATATTAAATATTCAAAATGTTTTTACTAGCTTTGATGGCTTTTATGCTCTTTTCGAAAAAAGGTCATTCGAGTTAGGATTTCTAATACAGACCTAAAAATTCGCAATAAAAAATGAATGACAGCACTTCACGAACTCGTTATGAATCATACTGCTGCAAAAGTTTTCAGTATGTATAAGAGTGATAGACATTCCACAATGAAACAATTCCATCCGCCGAGCCTAAAACAAAAAAAAGTATATTATTTTATGCAGATAGTGAATGTTTTCAAGAAATTGTTTGGCTCTTTAACATTTTTGTTGATCAATTGAAATTAAATTTTTAAGCTAATATTTTAATGACATGTTAGCAACATGAAAATTTCACCCTAAAAGGTGTACAAACAAGGGTAAACCACATTTCAGAGGTACCTGGTATAAAAGACATATATTAAAATTTATGCAGGGTAATGCCACCTATACCCTTGACACATAATATAACTTTTCTAATTTTTAAATTACAAGAAAACTACTGATCTTTTTGCACTCTTTATAAGAAAGTAAAAAAAATGTGTATTGGGAATTAATTACTTTAGGACTGACATAAGCTTTGTATGAGATTTTAATTACATGAAAATTTTCTTTTTAATGCTATTAACTTGACCACTAAAATGCTCAATGTAAAACAGACTAGTGGCTTAATGACAGCCTTATAAAAGTAAATATGTAGTAATTAAGTACTTAAACATATATTTCATTTTGTTGAGTAGACAAGCAAATCTAAGCATTGTGTTAAGTTCCAATTCCCAAACGATTTTCATTGCTTTTAAAAATCGTAGTCCAATTAGTAGTGATATATAAGAATTGAGCATTAAGAATTTATTGAATGTGCAGAAAAATAAAGTAAATATGAGTTACATAAGCTATCCTGCAAGTTAGTCAAACTACCTGAAGCAAATATTTTGGAATCCCAGTAGCGAACGACACTTGGCGAAAATTGAATATCAGAAACTTGCTTCTTGTGTTCTCTTAATATGACAAGAGTTCTGAGTGTTCGCCAAGAATACACCCTATAAGAAAAAAAACATATGTATGTTATTTATTTTTACTTGTTTTTCATGTAATTTTAATACCTTAATCGCCCATCCCATCCTCCTGCCAAGAGCAATTTATGGTCAGGTCTAAATTTCACTACCTGGCAGCCAGAATTTGACATAGCTAATTCTGCTTGTATAACAAACTTAAGAGTATCTAGTTCAAATCTACAAATTGATAGCAAATGAATCAAATGTGAGATATTGAGATGATTTATACAAGTTCTACATACCTAAATATTTGCAATGTATCTGATGAATTAGCAACTACACCTCTCAAAGTACCAGGGTCAAAAGTTATTGAGGTAATGAACTCCTTAAATTTTAACTGGCAGCATTTTTTGGCAGTAACATAATCAAATACAATTAGAAGTCCTAAAAACATGTTCTATTACTACATTACTGTTAAGAATAAAAACAGGAATTTGATGATGATAGAAACTTGTAATGCAAATTTACCACATTCATATCCGGCAAACAAATACAGAGTACCCCTGATTTCAAAGAATTCAAGGCACATAGGGTTTCCAACTTTGTCAGTGCGATCAGGTACAAATTGTCTTACAGTCTTAAAGGTCTCCAGATCTATTGTATCAAGTCTTCCTGCCTCTTGTGATAAAACTAGTTGATTGTTGACCAGAATGCTTTTACAGAAGCCCCCATATGATTGGATGCTTCTTTGTGGTCTACATATAAATAAATAACATTTTTTTCAACACATTTTCCTCTTATTTTATTATGAAAATATCACTCACTTGTATCCCGTGTTGTTTTCAATGGACCACAGCTTAATTAAACCACTCTTTTCCTGAGTTATAATGTGGTATTCTATTGAATGTATAGCTTGAATAGACTGACCCATCTTCTGTTTAAATTGTAATCTGTTGCACTAAAAGAAATATACCTTGATTAGGTTTAAGTGTTATCCCTATAACAAACAATATTTTAAGTTGTTGTAACTACTAAAATCTTGACCTACATACAATAATAAGATACCAAAAGTAATGAGTACTGCAAATACCTGCATTTAGATACAGTTCGGGTCAAAGTGAGGCCAAGAATTAAGTGGAGAATAAGACTATTAAATTTCATCAATTCGCTTTCAAGGGTCTACGTTCACTCATAATGAAATATTATTTATCGATTTGTATCAACAAACCTCTAAATCCCAAAAGAAGACCTCTCCCTTCTCAGTTCCAGCCAAAAGGACATCAGAATAGTCCGGGTTTCTTTTTGGAAAATTCAAGCAATGTACATGTCCCATAGTATCTTTGAAGCTGACTAAAGGATCTGGCGGCAGCATTCCATGTCCGGAGGTCATTTTTGCAGATAAATTAAGCCGAAATTAATGAAAAATTACAGGAAAAGTAAATTATGGTTCAAACTAAACTGCAGCCATCACTTTTTTTAATTTTTTGTGGTTATATCGAATTTCGATATCGATAATACATTATCGATAAAACTTCGAATTTTATATAGATGAAATTCGACTTGATAGACAAAGTCCGTTCGTTACCGTTACTCCAGATCATCACCATCTACGATGATTTTTTATCGACCTTATCCGGAGAATTTTAATATAGGAATATAACATAGAAATTGGTCATTCAATGAAATTGACGGATTATCTTTCTTTATTCAAATATATATGCCACCAAGTTCATTTTCTCTATTATATGTTCCTTTAAAATCACACCCTTGAAAAAATTATCATTAGCGCTTGCAGCTATCTAAAAGCAGATAGCGAGACTTTATCATGATCTTTATGGTAGTAAAGTTATCAACGTTATCAATGTTAAAATCGTTAAATACACGAAACTATTTATTTTTAAATAATTGTTACCCTTTGATCTCTCTAAATTATATTTATTCTTAAAATTAAGAAGATATCTCCCAGCTAATAGTATGAGCCCGGATTCTGCTAGAACATGTAAGAGTAAGAATAGGTATCGATATATGCTAGGTGTTGTTGACTGACATTAAACGTCTTGTCAATTGTCACTCTTCGAAACCTTAAATGTTTTGGTTTTACATTAACGGTTTTCCCGAAATATTTAAAAATTAAGAAAGGTGTATTGATAGCTGAAATTATTAAATTCAGTTTTCACTCTTGGTGTATCATCGAAAATAATTATTATGGATTTAGCTGACTATATGAAAATGCACTGGACAAAACTTCGATGCGGTAACCCTGTTCGCACAATAGAAGACCGAAAAGAATCTTTATTGTTAGAAAGAAAAATCAAAAGGGAAACAGATACTTACGCCCGCAGGAACATTGATGCTAACATGAGCCCATACGTTTCACCATTCCCTAAAAGGAATTATAATGTAAATGTCTCTGAAAGTAGAAAAAAGTCTCCTGCAAAACATCAAATTAAAAGTCCTTTAAAAAATGTGTTAAGTAAGAAAAGACTGGAAATGCTGGCCGTCTGGAAGACGGAGAAAGAAAAGAAGAAGCGGCTAGAGAAGGCGAAGCAAAAACCTATTTTCAAAGTATGTCATGTTACTCAAGAAACTAAATTAAATCTTGATAATGTGAACAGAACAATTAAGGGAAAGCTAATACCAACAGTTAACAAAAGTTCGCAGTTTGCTCCAAAGAATCATGTGTTTGTCCCTCCAAAAGGTCTTAGTACCTACAATTTTGCAAATAACAACTTTACAATAAAAATGGTAAGAAATTTAAAAGGTCACTACTAACCTTAATATAAATAAGTACTGAATATGTTTTATATGTTTGAGGTGGATTGGATTTAGTGGTTTGCTCTTTTCATAATTTTTTAAAATACCCTTCACACACAAATAGGAGTTATTGTTGCAGCCAATTCTTACACTATTCTCAGATATAACTCATGTCAAAGGAACTGTTGTCCCTCAATGATTAAGAAGATGAATTTCAGTTTCACATAATTTAAATACTCACATATAGTACATTTCACTTTTTTCTTAAGGTATGGAAGTGGTGACAGACATATCACTGAAGTGTTAACATCTGAGACTTTAGAAAAGAGCAAACTGAAGATAGTGTGAAAGTTCATCAGAACAACAACTAGTGCATGAGGCATTATTCCTAAAAATTAAAAATTATATGTAATTGACTACCTTGCCCCGAGAAAGTCTATTCCTTTTCAAAAATTGTTTATTTTTTTCATAGTAAGTAAATAGCCTTTATGCATCATGGGAGACAAAAACTTTTCATTGGTATGATGTGAACAATCTACAATAAATCTCCTTTCCAATGCGAAAACGTCCTGGTTTGACTAAAATATACCACCATTAATTTTCATAATATATAAAATGGTCAATTACTAACATGTTTTCAAATAAAACTAATTTCTAATAAACCCTGCCATTGCAACTGCATCTTTGGTATTACATTAAATAAGCATTCATTATGGTTTGCTTTAATGAAATTTGAATTTACTACAAACACTCAGTTATTTCCCACTCACACCTAATAGAGGTAGTTTTTATTTAATTACTGTACAAATTTTATAATCACATTAATAGTGATTATGTTATCAGTTTAAATAGTTTTCATATTTTCTAAATAGATACAGCAGAAAGCTAGTACAGTCGCGAGTACTCGAAATAAACCTACTACATCAATACCAAATGGACGGGTCTTGCGATCTGCATCTGCAGCAAATAAAGGAGAAACTCAAGATAAAAAGGTAATATTTGTAGTGTTTCCTTTTTGTTAAGGAGAGAAATTTTTAATGAACAGTAATTTGAAATCAAATTTTATTCTTTTTAATTAGGTAAACAAATGTAGTGCCGCACCCATCAATACGCGTAAAAATAAATCGTCGAAAGAATGTAAACAAATTTTAAATAACGAGAATTTGACAAAAAAAGCACCTAAACAACCAGTAAAGGTAAATAATAAGAAAAAAGATGTTGCTACGAACATCGTTCCAGCAATATCTCGGAAAAATGAAAAAGTCTTAAGTAAGAAACAGGGGAATTCTCATGATTCAGAAGCCACACTAGTTAACACGCATGGGAACGAAACACCTAAAACCCCCGTTACAGCACCAGTATACATTAGCCCGTTTGTTACGCAATCCAGAGGTTAAAATTGCATAAATTTATAAAATAAAATACTTAAAAACCTATTTTTTTTAGGTAAAGATAAGGCCATACAGGAATTTAAAATATGCCATAAAACAGAAGAAAAAAAGTTGGAACCCGCTGCAGGAGATTACCTGAGAATTCACACTAGTCCACAAAATGGGGCTGATTATTTTATGCATATACTCAATTCTGAAATTGACAGAATTAAATCAGTATATGAGGTAAAAAAAACATTTTATTTAATATGGCAGATACATATTTCTTTAAAATATAATATACATTGTTATATTTCTTATCCATTTCTTGATGAATTTGGATACATTTATTTATAATTTTTTTATAAAATCAGAAATGGGAAGAATACCTGGAAAGCCCTGACATTCTTGAAGAAGCCACGTCATCAATTAACGTAGCTGTAGGTCAGTCAAAACTGCTCATTAACAAAAAGTTTAATCAGTTCCGGAATCTAATTGTTCAATGCCAAACGCAGAAATTCGATGTAAAAACAATAACTTGTGAAGATCTTCACGGTTTTTGGGACATGCTCTATATTCAAGTAAAAAATAATTGTTTGTATTAAACACTTATCAGGTAAACCTTATAGGATTTTTACAGGTAGAAAACTTAGATAAACGGTTTGCCAATTTGGATCGTCTAAAAGAGAGCAATTGGGTAGAGATGCTCCCAGAAAAAAAGGTGCAACAACAGCAACCGATTGCCGAGCGAACAAGACAAAAAGTAAAAGGACGAGGTGGGACGAAGCCAGCGGCTTCATCTCGTTTGAAGGATATGATAAAAGCTGCTAGAGAAAAGCAAAAGAGTACGAAAAATCTGGAAGAGGGCCATGCAATTGGCAGTGACGTTAGCCAAATTACTACTCCTTTGAGAGAACAGGTATTTGTCATACTAGACTGTGTAATCTTACTGCATAAAACAGCTCTTATTTCCTTTCATTTCATTTAGGCACCTCACAGGGCAACTTCTAGGAAACGAACTCTGGGAAAGAGCATTTTAAAACCTGACGGATATAAATCGACTGGCAAGAAATCTGTTGTGTTTAGAAGATCAATGAGCCCAAGCGTCAATGATAATGTCAGCAATATCGTCCAAAAAATAAATACCGCCAAAAAGAACATTTCTTTCAGCAGCGACGATGAAAAAGAAAATACTCCATGCGTTCGTAGGAGATCCGCAAGACTTTCAGTGAAGTGATTGTTAAATTTGATTAAGAGATTTATGCATAAAAAAAAAACTCCAAATTATATTTTGTGTGTTACATCTATGTTCATTTTCAATGTTTATTCGAGACTGGAATATAATTTCTATACAATAAAATTTTTGTTCTATCTTATTTCGAAACTTTGGAAAAAGGCCTATTAATACGTTATTAAGGAAAAATTAAGTAGACATGGCCAATAGATGGTGCCTTATATATGACCTGGACGTCCTGATAATGTTACCCATAATAGGCCTGTTTGACTGTTGTTTTTATATTTCATCATAAGGTGGTTATCTAAAAAAAGAGCAAAAAATGAGATTAGTCCAAATCATCGCAAAATTAATAATGCTTACTATGTTGTTTGCAAAAAAGATGACTTGTTAAAGTGTTCAATGATTACAAAGTCAATAACTGTTAAGTCACTAGATTTTTCCATATTGCATCTCCTATTCACTGAATCCTGAACATCCCCCACTGTTTAAAAGTTACCTTGGGAGCTATACAGTTATTTGCGGCTCAATTCAAAAACCAAGGCCACGAGACTTTAACGGTGTTACAGGAACTACGTTACTAACATAATAAGGTATTACGCTACCGAAATTGATGCTGAATAAGGGGCGTCATAAACGTAACAATAATGAGCACACCTAAAGACAACCATAACCACACTTATGTATATATATGAAATTTGACAAAAAACTAATAGTTAATAATAATTATTAAATGTTTATTTGTTAAAAAATACTATACTATGAATATTTACGTACTCTTATTATATTGTTATTCAAATTGATAAAAATTATAATTTGCAATAGGAAATTGCAACAGAAAAATAATAATTAATTGAAGTGTTACTCCGCAATATAAAAATACAAATAATCAATTAAAAATACGAATAATTAGTCTTATATTATTTACAATATATAATAAAAATAACAATAGATCGACGCTTTCTGTTAAATTCATACCAACTTTCCCTGGACAAAATTTACTTATCGACTTTAAAAATTGTACCAGTTCAATAGAGAATATAAAAAAATTCATTTTAAAAGTCCAAATATGTCAGTCTGCCATTGGTCAATATGTGATCAAAGTTTTCTTAAAGTTACTTATTACTAGGTAGCTATCAGGGAAATTTAAAAATACGAATATTAAATTATTATTAGTCATTGCCCCACATTCTAAGCGCGGTAAGAGCTGCATTTAATTTGAAACACCACTCGATCCTCTCCTCTTTGGTGTCCGCAGACAACAAATGCCTAAAAGGGTTTAAAATGAAGTATGAGTTATTTCAATTGAAATATACATTTTATGAACCAAACTCAAAGCGACGAAGAACCCGCTCACTTCTAAATAAACAATTATTTATTTACATAATTACCTAATAACTATTTTGTCTTCTTTCCTAACTACAACCAAGGTATCTTTATCTTGGGGGTACGCTGGTCTTTCCCTTTCCAACAAAAATGTGTGCAATCGAGCGCAAATGTCGCGGCTTACAGGCCCCACTTTCTTGGTTATGCAGCTTTTCAGATCTATGGTGTCTATCGGAGCCTGAAACAATTGAGAATTGTCTAAAATAATTAACTACCGTATTACTAATAGATTTACTCAACAAATAAATTCATAACATTCAAATGAATAATATATGATTTCCTACACCTCTGAAAATGACGATTTACTTAATTGAACTTCATTATTTACCTTTTTCTTCTCATCTTCCGGATATTTCCAGTAACTCAAAGATTGTCCTTTCAACATGCACCACCGTCTGTGCCATGCCCCAAACCCTGACACGTCCTCAAACATTGTTAAAAAGCCACGATTTTCAACCGAGACAGCTAGTTGACAGGTGATTTTCATTTCGACGCTTCCTGCCAATGGGCTCATTGAAGGTGTCTAAAAGAAGACCCAAACATGGATAACAAAAATACAAATTCAAATCGAATTAAGGTTAACCCGTACTATTGAAAACGTACATTATTTAAACTCCAAACCCTCTTACTGACAGCTTGTACAGAAAATACGACATATCCCATGAGTGCAAAGGACGATGTTCGTACGGCTTGGGGTCCTGCTGGAGATTCCTTAGGGGGTCGTACTAATCTAGAGTCTTGTTTTGATTTTTTCGGAGTAGTTATTCCTTTCAAAGGCTAAAACAAGATAACCCTGATAATATAAAATTCGGAAAGTGGCATGATGGATAATCACTGCGACTCCCTTAAAAACAGTTAAATCAATAAACTGATATATTAAAAAAAAAACAAGATGCCACTCTATCGCAGTAGCGAATCAAACATTTGTAATACTCTAGTTAAAAGTTCTCTCTTATTTTTCAGCAAACTTCAAGCCTATGTATCAACGGGATACACTGAACAATAATTGAATTTATACAAGAAATACGATAAACGTTCAACTTGCCTTCTTGTTTATATGATACTTCACTTCGTGTGGTAAACACTCTTCTTGGGCTTGGAGACAGTAAACCTCAAAGGTGACGGTAAAATCGCTGTAAATATCACTCAAAATCACCGACCCGGGAACGTACAAATCCACATCTGGATTTTTGCTGTTACTCGCCACCGTTGACACAAGCTTGGTTGGTTCTACTTGCTCCCCACACTTGATAAGGCAAACTACGTGATGTCCTTTTCCACCGGCTAGATTACAAATTGAATTAATCTTAAAAGTAGTCAATAAGACATTCTAGAATTAAGTGGTAAGATAATTGTTCCTCATTGGGATAAGAATCGATTTTCCAGTGACACAGGAAAGGCTTACCTGCAGCTAAAGCAGTAACATATTTCTGCTTCATGGGCAACATTATATTTGATATAGTCAAAGTACCTTTCTCCAAAGGTACGTTCTGAGAATGCTCACTCAAAGGCCTGATAGTACCCTCAACTTTTAATCTTTGGAGTTCATGTACAGCTGCTTGTCTTCTATGTGCTATAAAAACAATTCAATGCAAAACACTGTAATAGTTTAAAGTCCAAATGTTTATACTTGCTAAAAGCAGTACCCGTTCTGCTTCAACCTGTTCAGTAGACCCTGAAAATTCAGGCGTACTACTACAAAGATTCAGCGCCTGGCTAGTTTGCGAAATAATGTTTTGCTGTTTATTCACCTAGAAGAAATTTAACTGTACCTTTGTCTCGACAATAATTTACTTCAGTCTGGTTTTACCTCTTTCTCTAACTGGGAAATTTTAGTCTGCACTTCGTCACTTTGAGTACTTTGATTTCCACTGGTTTCCTCGAGTATCGGCTGTCTGACAATATGTTTGACTGGGGTGTGTACCTAAATATTAAAATGATTTTCCTAAAGGTTTCTACTAGATTAGTTCTGTTGCTTTTCTACATCTTTACACTATATGCATAATCTTGCATTTTATTGTGAAATAAATGAATCCATGCCGGATTAGAAACAACTTTTTTACCTCGTTTTGTTGTTTCCTATAAAAACTAACAGTATGTGTCAAAGTCATCACATTGTCTCCATCGACTACTAAGGGCAAATCCATAGACTGCCTTGGGGAAATAATCGACTTGTTAGGTGATTGAAACTGCGATTTTGAAACGGACGCAGAAGGCGAGAAACTTTTATAATGGAAGGAATTTGATGTCTGCGGTTTTTTAAACTAAAAAATAAATTGTGATCTGTAGAATCTGCAATAAGGGAATGCTTATATCGGGTCAAAAAAAAGTTTCGAATATCATTAATATTTCATAGGCTGCTTGACGTAATTGAATCAAATTACTAATAATTATATAATACTTTTGGAGAAATATGTCGCGCCTGTTTTGGAGGTGTAGGCCCGGCACTACTGTCATCATCAATTTCTTCCAGGATTTCATCTAGTTCATCCATGATATAAGAATCTTCGCTTCCAGAAGAACTATCTTTATACATAACCTGAACAAAAAAAATTACTACACCTGGTATCAAAATATTGATTGTTCCGTACCTTCTTGATTGGTGCAACGTTCTTGCAAACCGCTTGCAGTATATCCCTTCCGAAACTTGTGTTAGGATCATCTGAATCATAGTTATTGGCGTCATTACTGAAAGAAATAACTAATTATTTGACTATACAATCATTTCAAATTTTATCATATAGTATACAGTGGACAAATTTCGATATTTAGTCTTCTAGACTAAGTCTGTAATAGTATGTCAATCTTTTTCTGATGAGTTTGTTACATTCAATTTTTGTACAGATTACATAGGAACCTGTACAAAATTATAACCAAAACTTATCATGCGAACAAATTAAATGTTTTTTTTTTAATTAAGAATATGTCTTCAATTTACCGATTATTAAGACCGTTGAAAATCGCAAAGGCAAATCACAACAGAAAATCTGTCGTGACTTGCTAACCTATAATAATAATGACTCATATAAGTTGATAATCTGGAAAAAAAAATTTTTAATGGAAAAATCTTTTCTTCCACAGTTACTGGAATATTTGTAAATACTGTGGTAAGTTATTTGTATATAAAATTTTCAAAACGATTAAGAAAGATTAAGAAAATGATTGTATGATTTGGTTAATAAAATGATTTAGGGAAAAATGTAGGATGAAGTGAGAAGAGTGACAGGAACTGAAATGAAAACCTATAGATGAGAAATATGTACTTTATTAAACGTTAAACACAGTATTTACAAATATACACATACTAGGAAGAGAAAGATTAGTAATAAAAAGAAATTTAATAGAGGGAAAATAAAAAACTGTCATTTTTATATATAGGATATTTCAGTTTTAACCTGCGTCTTTTCTTCCATTTTACAAGCCCACTTTTTAAATAAAAGTTTTTTGAAGAAGGCTTATTAACAAACATACAAGATTTTAAAGGTATAATTTTTTTTCACTTTCTTTGCAGCTCTTCCAATTTTTTAGATATTTAGTTTAAATTCGAAATGCGAATTTTTCATAAAAAAACTACAATTTTAGCCTAATTTCCAAAGAGTCTGTGAATATATGGGGGCTGAACATCATCGACCACAACAATTTAATATCACGTTTTCAAATTTATAATTTCATAATTATCGTATATTGCTTACGCAATTTAAAAACTTTTGAATTTGAGTTAAAGTTAATTGCAAGAATGCAGAAAGACTTACGCTCTTCATGCAGTAGCTAAAGTATCAGAAAATGTTTGATGGCTTTATTTTCATCAATTATTCCAATTTTAAACATCTTATTAAAATTCTGCATTTTTTTTATTGAACTTTGTTCATTAGTCATTAGTTATATCTGGGAACTTGGAGGTAACAATGCACACAATGAACATAGGACATAACTTTAAAATTTTGGATAGCACATATTTTCAATTATTCTGAACATTTGCAAATGTCCAGAAAATTGCCAGCACCAGCATATTGCTCTGAAGGCACATCCAATTGGGAGCTGTACTGAACTAATCATTTAGAAACAGTGAAAATGTTTAATAATCAATCCTGTACTGTAGTGCAAAATTTGAATTTAAATTTCTCTCCCAATTCAATGAGTCTAAGTTTTAAAAAGCACCATAGTAAAGCAGCAGAAGTGAGTAAAAGTAAGCTCCAGCGATCATGCCAAACAAAGACAAAACAAGATCCAATTTGTAATTTTATCGCACCTGTTCTCTTCAACTGGAGTTGGGGTCCTGGTTTCCGGATCGGTTGTAGTAGCATCGATATCGGACAAACTAGGATACATTTTGCCAGGTTTCGGAGCGATGATTTTGATGCGTTTTACATCATCAAGTACCGACACTACATGAGGACTGTCTGCTTCGCCTACAATAATAGTCATATGAAGTAATTAAATTTACCAGGCAAGATGCACAAGCCACTATGAATTCGCTTTTGTGGTGCATTGTAAACTGTTGGAAAACAATCTAGCACATATCAAAACATTCAGTGTCTAGCTTGCCCGTTTCTATTACCATTACTCATCTCAATAATTAACGTATTTAAAATGTCTAATTACTTGATAATCTGCTACCACTTTTTCTCTTTTCAGCTGATTTTCTTCTTTCTTGAATTGGAACTATTTTAGGTGTTCTTTCTTTTAGCATAACAGTTCGTTCATCTACTGTCTCTTCTTCGGAATCACTGTCACTGTCGCTGTTAACTTTTTGTATTTCGTCTTCCTTCTGGCCCATCTAGACGACAAATAAATTATTTATTTTTCATTAATAAAAGTGATTTATGTATATATTTAAAATTTCTTGATTAAAACGATGAAGCCGTGATCCATAGTCTATCGCTTCTTCAAAAAAATTAATGTGACATGATTGTTTTATTATACCATGATCCCAGTGATTAATAATAAAAAAAATTCCACTACATATGATTTAATGAAAGGGGCTCCACGAAAATTAGATATAGGTATAGGACAAAGATATAGAAATAGGAAGAAAATTTTGTTACAAGATTCTTCCAGGTAGGACATACTTGCGTTTCTCACCAAAAAACCAAGTGCAGCGACAGAAGAATCAAACTAACCTTTTTATTATGGTTGAATCGATTCAGCAACATATCCAGCTCTTTCTGCCTCTCCTCCTTCATTTTTTTAGCAATCTGTTCCTCAGAAATAGTCGATTTATTCTTATTTTCGAGTAAAGCCGCCATTTTGCTAGCTATACCTCCCGCTTGGTGGACAACTGCAACTGTCGGCACAGTGTAAATTGGAGCTGGCGGTGGCGATGGTGCTGTGTACTTAGTTTTTTCCTCACGGCGAATACCTCTATCTTTATGCTCTTTCGGAACCTCAAAAATATTCTTATGCGTCTGAACTGTATTCTTCGAGGCTCCAATAAACTTGGACTCGCAAGCTTTCATGGTGGTATCGACTTTTACTGGGACTGCCATTCCAAATGCCGCCTTGGGAATTAGCGCTTCGCCTTTGTTCTTTTCAAATAATGCTTTCCGATCAGCCAAACTTAGGAGAGCAGGGTCTTTCTCAGGTTTCTTAGGCGACTCATTTAGTTTTTGCTCAAACATAGCCGCTTTATTCGCTATAGCTCCAGATCTGAAGTGTTTGGAAGGCGATTCTGGCGTTAGGGGGTTTTTCACATTTTTCGCCGGTAAATGTGTTTTCAGATTGGCAGTATCTTCCTGAAGGTCCTCCTCGAGAATTGCATTATTGCAAAGTTCCAAATGAGTTGTGGTTATATGGCGTTGAGGCTCAGAGACGGTTTTAGTGTTATCCTGCGAATTATATGAGTACACTAAACGTGAAGATGACTGGGTTCTGGTAAAGCCTTGTGATTCCTATAATTGATAAATAATAATACCTTAAAACCAATAAATACTGATATTTGAATATAAAAATATAAAATTAGTGGTATAAAAGTGCAAGTTCTCAATTGCTACATTAAGAAAAAAGATTATATAAAATAAAAATTGTTACAGGGCATTCAATAATACCTAACTAATGCAAGTTATTTGTTAAAATCCTAGGAGAATTACAATGAGGGATAAGACTTCATTCAAGTGTCTCACCTCTGAAAGTTCTCTTGATAGGAACATTAACAAGAGGGAAACTCACCAATGTATCCAATACCTTTTTATCCCAATGAATTTCTTTAGGAACTGCGTCTCGATTTGCCTGCCTCGTTGGACAAGCATCCTTTATAGGACTAAGCCCAAAGGTTTTTGTTGGTGTAGTATTGTCATCTCCCGTCTCATTGCGGTTATGCGCAACTTCGGAAAACAAAACCTTTTTGGGTCTGCCTGTAATAATGTGTGGAGGGGTTGGGGCTTTAGGTTTTTTGGATTTACATGCAGATTTCCGTGGAGAAATCTGCTTTTCGGTAGGAGGCTGCGGCGCTGGAGATTTCCAGGCCCTTCTGGGAGAGATGTTTCTTTCTACCGGTCGGGACTAAATTTTCAATTATTAATACGACGAGGAAGTAAAATGGAGAAAATAAACATACGGGATGGTTTGAATCGTCTTCCCACTGGTTTATAGTGTCAGCGAGATCGGCCAGCCTGCTGAGCCCTTTCCTGCATGTCATCTTAGGTTTTGTAACTGTATTTTCCGCGGGCCCTTCGTCTTCCAAATCTTGATAAAATTTTGCCTCGGTACGATGGATCGGTGAGGATATATCTGCTTCATCGCCACCTATTATGTTAACACTATAATCTATGATGTACCACCACAACAAATTAAGTTCAAATAACCCACTATAAATTATAACAAACGATTTCTGATAAGATCTTGGAAATGAATCATGACCACTATGTGTAACGTCAAGATTAATGCTTAGCATACCAGGAAACTTTATCGTACCAGCATATAACTTCCCAAGTCGCTTTAACCTATTTTTTGACTCCTCTCTTAAGCCAAAGTTTTCATCTGAGCCATGATTGCTTTCTTCACAATGTTCTTCAATCTCCACCTCAACTCGGACATTATCGGCGCTATTTACTTTAATTTCCATGTTAAAGTTGTCCTTTTGTATGTTCAATGTTTTGGTTTGTTGTCCTGGAGAGCCTTGAAGGTCAGAACACACTCGGGTTATTGAATTTTGTCTGATTAGTTGGCCTGAAATTGCTCTTTTATGGTGCGAATTCACAAATAATATAATGTGTCTAATAAATAAGTCTGAATAAATGTTTTAAGATACTTATTAAATATTATAGGTACCTACTATGACTCAATTTTCATATGGATATGCAATTACTTTTACCATTTACTTACTAAAACTAAAATCCAAATATTTTGGCATTATAATAAACACTTTTAATTGTTAAACAAAAATTAATTGTTACTGAATACTGAAGAAACTTAAAATTTAATTACTATTGGTGGATACGAAGTTTAGTAATTATATTGCCAAAGATCAAGGAATAAATTAAAGAAAAAATGTGATTTTATTGTCTTACAGTTATTTTTCATACTTTCATTTTCTTGGATTTAGCAAAAAAATTATCACTTCTTTCAGGATTATCTTTGTATACTAAAATATTTCCTTATTTAATACACATTCAATGTATTTTAATTTGAAATAGGAGTCTCACACAATTTTCAGATCATATCATCATCATCAGATGTAGATGTTGCAGTGTGATGATGTTAAGTTAAAGGATAAGGAATAAGAAATATGCAAATTCTTAAAAAAAAAACTTCAATTTCAGCAAGCCAAGCAACAGACCAACCTCTCCAATGCCAATTGAGTGAAAATTTTTATGTCTACCATTAAGACTTTTCGCTTGAAGTACCATTGTAGAAAATGTCGATAACTTAAGATTCATAGGAATCAGATTAATAATTTTAGCACTATGAAAATTAAACTATATACTTAGATTTCACAAATAATAACAGATAAATATACTTTAAAAGTGGCTTATTAAAGAATGTTAAAATGTGCTGTTTTTTTCTAATTTAATCAACCTTGAAACTGATATTTCAGAGACCACAATGGAGGGCATCGAAAATTTTAATCACCCTGTATACATGCTACATTTGAAATTAGTATGTTTCGGCTAATAATTACATTTTAGATTGAGTTCAGGCTGATTTGAAAAATAAATTCATGAATAAACCTCAAAAACACAGTTAGACTGTTAATCTTAGAACTTTTTATCAGTACTTTCAGTAAGATTTTTCAATGCACTGTAATTCAACGCTATTATTATTTATAGATATATAATTATTGACATAAACATACTGCATGGGATTTTGGTTTTAAGAGTTATAATACTGCCTTACCTTCACAATGTCCATCATTTGTTTGTGATAGCTTCAGCGGAATATTAGGTTCTGAACGGGTCTCCTCATGAATGACTTTAGATTTGGTTAAATTTGGCTCAGAAACAGCTTCCCTATTACATTCACGTAATGGTGTTGCCCCATCATGACTGCTAGGATAATCTTTTAGCATTCTCTGCCTCTCTCTAGCTCTGGTTAGTACATTCTACACATTAAAGTACAAGTTTATGTAAAAAGGTATGCATGCACTTCTTTAAGACAAAAGGGTATTTATAGGAACATTTTATTACCTCTGTAAAAGCGTCCATGACGTGAATTGAGGAAAGAAGTGGTTTGATTTAAGATCGGATCTCCAATTGAAATAAGGTAGCGAAACTACCAAAAGTTTACAAAAAATAATCCACTAGAGACGACAACACTACAGATGTAGGGTATTATTACAACGGTTTTAAAACAACGGAAAAGCGGGGAACAGACTTTTCCAACAGTCAACTAAATTTAAATCTGACAATGATGGGTGACTAATATGACAATTCTGAGTTCGTGTACACTCTGATTACTCTTAAATCTGGTGTAACGTTTTACACCAAAATCATAAACATAACCTAAACAGTAAATATTTTTTTAAACGTTTTAATAGATTGAAAGAAAAATAAAGAAAAAAATAACAGGCATACGATACTGAAATAGAACCACCAAATAAATATTTTGGAAAAGGTCATAAGTTTTATTTTGTAGCAAATCTGGATGATAAATTGGAAATTATGATTGCTGCTTCGGACCCACTGGTAAATTTTTATAGTGAGTACCTTCTGGCTCATTTATAGGTCTAAATTTAGGAGTTTGTACCCCGTGGTCGGCAGCAAATTGCTCGACATCCAGGACCACCAGAGCCAATTTTTAAACATAAAGACTCTGAAGATTGTTTGGAAACTGGGCTCGAAAAATTCTCACTTTCTGAAGATGCAGCTGTTGAATTTTGGGTAATTCGAAAAACACCCCAAGATGAGTCCGGGTATGATTAACTCAGTTGTCGAATATTAAATCATTTTGTAGTGATGGTTCTATGGTTTTTATTGCAATCTTTGAAAAGACAATATATCATTTGTGCACTTTTTTTAGTTGACCACTTAGTTTGTTCAATATGATTCCAATGGATTTTTCAATTATGGAAAAACTAAGGAACTATCAAAGATCAAGTTTACAAATCTACCATCAAATGATATTGATAATAATATTCATACAATATTAATTGAAAAAACAAAAGCTAAATAATGTGTCTATCTTTCATGAATAAAGAATACTTTCAAGATATCAAATAGAAATATCAGGTCCATATTTTTTAAAAATGAATTGGTATTAATATCTTGAAAGTAAAATATTACCTTGAGATAATAATGAATCTACATTACAAAGGAAAAAAGTGAGAAAAAAAATGTATTAAACTTTTTATCCTACTGGTGATTTTTTAAATATTTTTTATCCAAAATTTTAATTAATTCTACATGTTTTGTAAAATTTCAGAAACTAAAAGCAAGTTGATAATACTACTTGAAAAAATGTCTACCCATTAAACAAATTTTGTAACTTTCACTATTTTCGAGATAGCAATAATTAGAGGCACCTAAAAAAATATCCTATGTAAATAATTGTATAGATACAAGTCACTTCATTAATTTCATAATTTTTTATATTATTCATATTATATATTATATAAACCCTATTTTCACTATAACATCTAGATCTTTTCCAGATTTACTAACCTGATTTGACAGGGTTGATTTAAGCTGATTACTAATTTAAAATTCAAATCATGCTCAAAATACATGGGCAATTGTGATTCCAAAGTGGTGCGCACTTGTGTTACCTGAATATATTTTTTTTATATTACACTGATTAATTATTTCCTAAAAATTAAAATTCTTACTCAATTTAGAAATTTATTTGGTTCTTGTGTTTCAATCCGTTCTGCAACTGTTTTCGGGTAGTTTCAAAAAATAACAGGCAATGCATGATTTTTTTATTCAATTGATTCAATTTTATATCTCTTTCAGGTTAGTTCAAATTAAGTTTCCTGAAATAAACAGTCATTCAGTGACCATAAAAAAGCTTGGAGTGGTAAAAGGGTAATAAAACCCAGGAATATAATCACGCCATAACGTTTTTTCCGGTTATATGAAAAATCTAACTATGTAAATTCTAAAGTTATCTATATACTAAGAATTTTAGTAAAATATCTCCTTAGCTGTACAAAATAATAAGTTAAATAAAAATTTAAAGGTTATTACACTGTATTTCGAAAATGAAGCTAAAAAATACAGATTCATATGAATATTTCCCTTTTATTTCTGATATTTATCGTCTATTAAATTTTTCCAACTAAAACCTGAAATACCTTGTATTTTAGTTCAGAAAAAGACCCAAAGTGCGCTTCAAAGCTGAACAATTCCCTGAATAAAAGCAGAAGAGGCGCTTCAATGTGTAAAGATCATATTACTCACACTAGTGAATTGGATTTGCTAGAGGAATCTACAAGTTTTAAAACCCCAGATGGAAGTTTGCATCAGAGAGTTTTTACGAAACGAACCTCAGATGTTAGTGCTAGGTATTCAAATAAGAACTTTATTGGAAGTGCCTCAGAGAGGAAGAATGAAGATAATAAGATTCCAGGTACTTAGTGGCGTGATTATTGCGAAATATTATAATTTTATTAATAACATTTTCTCAGATTTTTTAATGTAATACTTTTTAATTTAAATTTAGTCTTTGAATTTTATAATATCCCATGCACTGAAGATATTTCACCAACCAGAACACTTTGAGAGTTAACGCATAATTTAATTTTTTTTTAATATTGTCCATAATTTACTCCAATATTTCTAGTTGCATTATGTTGCATATTTCTTTATGGCCATCTTTTGTAAAGACCCTCTTGGATAAAGAACTATTTAAATTAAATTATTGATTTTAAATGATATCAAAGGAAAGATCAGATTAAGTCAAAACAAGATGATACTAGAAATGTAATATGCAGCACTACTCGAATATTAATTACCCTGAAATTTCCTAAAAATATTTTTCGATGATATTTTAGGAGATTCTCAAACAAATATGTCATACTTAAATTTTCAAATTGATCCTGGATTTATGGAAGATGAACTGTATGTTAAAGGTCAAACTGCAGTTTGGTCACGAGGCCTTCTCAATAATATTGATCAGCAGGATAATGGAAGGAAGGTATGAATTTAACCCATAATGTATTTCCATCATGAATGAAATCAAGGTAGCTAATTTATATCAGTAATTTTGAGTTAATTGTGCATCCAATATTATCTATTTTATTAAAAAAATGAACTCTTCAAATATATCTTAGGCAAAATTAATCATGAATGTTTAGGCTTTACTGAGATGCAAACTCTGCACTTAACTGAAATGCATTAAGTATGCAATATGCTTGAATACAAAACAAGCAAGCTTCTTAGTTTTTGTGTAATTTTGTAGGTGATCAGTTGCTATACCGTGCCATTACCTATTAAACAAGCCACATGGTCCACTTTCTACTGCGAAAGAGCCGATTTCGATGCCACTCTGAGCGACTTATATGCTCGAACAAATGAACCCACCGGTATTAATATTTACCGAAAAATATTATATTATGGTAAATATCATATTGTAGGTTCTCCAAGTCCAGCGATATGTTTAGTAGATTCTCATCACGTACGAATATTTGTCGTTAAGGGCGAGCAATACGTGATTCCGATGCCTTTTCCTATTGAAAAAATTTGGAACACTAGATTTGGGATTTTTGTTGAAAAAACCCTGGATGGTAAGCTCATAATAGCACACAGCTAGAGTTACTGTTAGTGTTAAATCGTTATTTTAGTTTTGCCGACAAATAACAATAAGTTTCTCGAAGACAACCCCGGTACTATATTCTCTTTAACACATCCCCTCGACGATGTGTGCCCAGTAGCAATTAGTCGTAATTTGTCAATCACTAGATTAATGGTCAATAATTATAAATTGGTATATACTAGTGAAAATCCCAGTATCTGTATGGTTTATGATGTCAACACGAAGGAGCACAGTGTTTATAAAATACGAAAAGTACGCCCAGAAGAGAAAGATTATGGAGATGTTCGGAGTGGATTTCATAGCGCGACACAGAATTCACAAAAAGTAAGAAAAAACACGAAAAATTTAGTTTGATTGAATTAATACACATTTTTGAGCCTCCCTATCTTTAGAAATATGTTTAACCTATGTGTTTGTTTTCATCTTATTAATGTTGTATTTAACTGTCTCTATTTCTACTAGATTTTGAGATAATCGTTGATACCACATAAAATTGTGCCTTGTATATCATATGTGGAAATGACTAATTTTTTAGCTCAAAAGTCGTCTTTCTATGTGGGATAATCTCATGACAAGCGGGAATATGGTAACGCCCAGTCCGATTTGCACCAATAAACCGCCAATATACGATAAGTTATTTCATCCACCGAAATCTAAGTCTTTCAGTTCGATGGCAACAATGAGGTATAAATAAGTTGGACAACGCATTGAAAATTATTTATGAAGTATATAATTAGTCGTTGTCAGTCTCCTGCTGCGACAGACATGGAGAGCCCCTGGAGAACCAGGTCTTCAAAGAAAGATAACATGTGTAGGAGCTTCGTGCAGGATAAGGAAAGCGACTTGTCACCGAAGTCATTCTTCAATTGTTCCAGAGCCATGTCGCATTTAACTTCAAGTCCTCAAATTTGCATGGAGTATGTGTGGACTGATACTTACTCGGTTCAGTAAGTGCCACTGGTATATTATAGCATAAAACCTGTATTTACTGATATATATTTATACAATAAAATCTTCTATGTTTGTATCTTAAAAAATAACGACATTTCTTCAAATTTTTAGAGATACGCTTACAGGTACTGCCGCATCAAACGTGTTTTTATCGGAAGACTTTGTAGGTCAATGGTACCTCTGTTATATTTTGCCTTCAAGGTTTCAACTCTCTGTTGTCAAGGTGGATTTTTCTGGCGGAAATATGAGTTGCGGATTGTTGACAAGTATTAGTGCTAAAGAGGCTATAAACGTACCAGTGAGTAATGACTTTGGGAGGTAAATTGTTAATGTTATGGCGAACTCCCCAGACATTTAATTTTTGTGAAAAAGCGAAAAGGCAGGTAATGCATTGGTTCATTACTGGGTTCCAAGAAAATTATGGTACTCGTAAAGTCACCAGTACATTAGCCATTTCTTCTCTAACGATGTATTTTATCTTATCATCATTTGAAATATAAAATTATACTTTCATAAAAACACTAATAAATATTATGTAATTACAATTTTCCTCAAAAACTTCAAGTAATCAGTATGATTAAATGTCAGTATCACATTCATTCCACTTTTTTAGCATTTGCGCATGATGGCCTTATTAGAACATAGTGGGAATGTGACTCTATATTCAGGGCTCACCATGGTGGGAAAACTGCATTTAGGTGGAACTTTGCTGAAGCATACTCCGTCTCCATCCGTTCGACGTTACACAGCTTCACCGTTTCCCAAGTAAGTGAATTTAAAAAGTATGTTTTTTTTTCCATTGAAGTCGCAAGTTGACTAATCTAATGAATTTTCAATGTTAAAATGTTACTAAGTTTTGAGAATTATTTTAAAAATTAGTAAGTACTGAAATTCAACTATTTTATAAAGTTTAAGCGATGTTAAACTCTGTTGTACAATAATGGTTCAAAAGATGATTTAGCTGAACACGACTACTACTTGAACCACTGTATAAGGAAGGGTGGTCCAAGTTTTTAAATTGAACCACCCCTTTTTTTATGCGTGAATCCAAAATACTTTTATAAGGAAAATATTACTGCATTTTAACTCAAGTTTTTGCATCTACTATTGCTTCCAGTACTCAAATTCAAGTTCAAAACCTAAGACAGTCGTAATACGTTCTGAAAAATGTATCTTTGATACCAACTAAAGAAGAATGCAATTTTTATAAAGATTAATATATTTCTATTTTATTTAGACGTAGCAGTTTGTTGCCTTTATCCAAACCAGTGGAACCTATGTTTGATGAACATTTATTTTCACCAGTATTACCATTATCTTTGGCTGAAGCGAGGAAGATGTCGACTGCCAATCAGAATTCCTTACCTATACGATATGGAGTCCAAGAAAGTCAGTATTTTCGTCCGTGTTTCAACAAATGCAATAAAGACTATATTTTTTTCAGGGAAAAGAGCTAGTCTGATAGGCTTGATAGATTCTATAGAGAATCGAATAACTTTAAAATACTCGGACGGAACGTTTTATCGAATAACCTTACCCTTGCTTACGCATTCAGTTTTAATAGAACGCTGCCTTGTGGCTTTAAGACAATGTTTACCGAGAGATGCTGTTTTAGTTTTAGCTTGCAGATGGTATTCAGTGAGAAACGTCATTGGTACTGAAGATGTAAACCCTAAGCAGGAATGGGAAATGTTCACCAGCTTGTTATTGGGTAATAACAATTTGTTATTGCGATGTTATATTAAATTATGGGTTATTTTATTTTAGAGTTGTTTGGTTATGAGGATGACGACCTCTTCGAGAAACCCGAAACGCCAGCTGTAAAACGTTCCAAAACAATTCCATTAAGTTCAGACGAAGATTGGCATTGTCTTTCAGAGAAACCACATAATATTGTGAAAAATTCGCTATTTGAAGTGCTACAAATTCCCTTATTGCCGCCAGATACCAAATTATCTATAAAACCTGAATCTGCAAAAATCAAAGTTCTTATAAACCCTAAAGGCATTTTGTTTCCTTATATCAGATTCGTGCATTTTACTCTACATTTACTCTACGAGGATTTCAAGTTGAATACACTCTATACGGAGTGTCTTCTGCCATTAGCTAAGCTTTTAAGTAATATTTCGAATGATCTGGGATTAAGGGAGTATGCCCTTTACTATTGGAAAGATTTTCCAAAGGATGTGTTTGTTGGTGGTCCCAAGATAGAAGCTAATTTGATGAAATGTGTTAATCAGGGGCAGGGTTTGAGTGACGTGCCTTTAAGTGTTATGGAACAGATTTATAAATTATTGAAAGGAAGTTGCCCGAGTGCATATCCCTATTTTGCTAATGTAAATGGAAGATCCAGAGATATTATTCAGGTAAGAGGAATTATTTTGCCGATGTAATAAATAAGTTATACAGATTTACTCCTCTGGAACTGTTTTTTTAATCAAATAAATGTATGTATAGCAAAATTCAGATTTTAATAAGTAAAATTTAATAGGCTATAGAAGTCGCGAAAATGAAAGAAAAGTTTCTTCTAGAATTATTAACGGACACTAGTTTTTGAAGAAAACGATGTCTCGATTTAAGTGTATAAATAGGTCGTATGCCAACATTTTTGTTTATTTTTCAGTTGTGTGGAATTTTATCTGAAATAAACAGAGAGGACCCCGCTGAAGTAGCATTGGAAAGTTTTATAAAGGATATATCTCAGGAACCAATCCCAAATGTACATCAAAAAAGTATTCATATTAATTCATCGTCTATCGAACAAGTTATTTTAATTATGGTAGAAATGAAAATTGATCCAAGGTTGCTCCTAGATATAGCTTTATAATTAACACAATTAATTATAATTGGACTTTTTAGATATCTAGAAACATTACCGCCTGGAATTTACTACTTACTTCATAATACTTTGTGGAAACGTAGAGAAAATCCCCCTTCTGATTGGCCCGTTGATGCTTATTCCCTCCTTTGTCGCGATGATTTGGTGGCGCAAGCTCAAAAAAACGATATGGTAATAAGCTTAATGAAAAAACTTCTTACGGGACATATTATAGTCGTTTCCGATGTTGCCAAAAAATGCAAACATGTAAAAGCCTTTTTCCTGAGCTCTATCATTTTACTGTACATGAAAAGGCAAATCTGTTATACAGAGCGTCCTAATTTGTCTTCTTCGGATTTCCGAAATTGGCAGAAAAGATATTTTAGGGACTCATATATCCATTATTTTCTTAGTGATGCCTATTTTTGATATTTTTTATCCATGTTTGTTAGTAAACGTAGTCACCGGATGTTTTTATTCATGTGTCACTTGATTTCTGAAATCCTAATTGTAATATCTGGCTACCCTGTATAGTATATAATATAAATTTGATAGGAGAAGACAAATATTTGTTTTCAATTGCAAGAGACAATGCCAAACACTAAGCAAGAAATCGCAGATTTGGATGGTATGGAAGATATCGATTGTAGTTTGACTAAAATTCGATTTAGCGATGATATTAGGTAATATTTCTTTTCATGAAGTAATAACTGAAAATAGGAATATTTAAAATTATATTATAGAGTAATGGAAGCCCGAAAAATGTTGGCGAGTTCTAAACCAGTCTTGATTAATTTAACCCAGCGACCCGACGTTTCTGATCATGATTTCATTGAAGAACAGGAGAAACATTTGTATGGCATTTGCATTAGAACCATGGCTTTGCCTGTAGGGAGGTATGTACAAGGTGACAAAGATTCAATTATTTTTCATAACTTCATTTAGCTTTGGCAATGTTTGATATATACTTTTTTTTAGTTTAATTATAGGATATCCGTTTGGATATACGTCACCCTATGGATCAAGTGATTGTTCAAGTTTATGGGATAATATTTTGATTAGACTTAGGGAAAGAAAATGCTATAATAACTTGATAGAAAATTTCAGCCTCTAGATGTTATGTAATAATAATCACTTGTTTCGTCTAGTGGTGTAAACTTAAAGAAATATCATCATGCCAAAATTAATAAATATATATCTTAAAAAAATTATTTTTTAGTGCTAAAACTTTTATCTTTAAAAAATTAACGTAGCTTAATTTTTTCTCAACTTAGGGGAATGATGACTCTTCACACTGCAATTCCAATCATAACAGAACCTCTTTCTGCTCCAGTTCTTTGCTTAACTGGTAAAGCTTTGCCTAGAGGCAATGCTGTAGAGCTTAATCATATAGACACGCCACCTAATATGAATTTGTGGCCGATATTTCACAATGGTGTTGCAAACGGACTTCGGATAACACCTGACGCCCAAAATATTGATAGTACTTGGATTATTTTTAATAAACCTAAAGGTAATATGGTTCTTTACTTAACATGCATGATAACATAATCGTAATGTTACAGGAGGTGCCGATGCTCAAATGGAGCATGCAGGATTTTTAATGGCTTTAGGCCTGAATGGCCATCTTAAAAACTTAGTTGTTATGAGTACTTTTGAGTATCTCAGCAACAGTAAAACACATGAAATGACGAGTGTCGGTATATTATTGGGTGGGTTTATAGTTAGCTGGTACAAGAACTCACGTAATGGAAACACTCACTTATAGGACTTGCAGCCGACTTTAGGGGAACATGTCACCATTTTCTCACCACTCTTTTGGCGATACACATCGAGGCTTTACTCCCACCCACGTCTATGGAATTAGATATTTGTTATAACTTGCAAGTAGCAGGATTATTAGGATTAGGGCTTCTTTATCAGCGAAGTGCGCATAGACATATGACAGAAGTATGTAGATCTGAAATATTTTTGATATGGAAAAATATCGATGTTTTATTCCAGGTTTTATTGTCCGAGATTGGTAGACCTCCGGGTCCGGAAATGGAAAACAGTATCGACAGAGAATCGCATTCTTTAGCTGCTGGTTTGGCTTTGGGGTTAGTTATGCTTAAACATGGTGATCAGCCTACAGGAATGTCTGATTTGAATGTTCCTGATACCCTTCATTATTATATGGTTGGAGGCAACAAAAGACCTCTGACAGGTTTGAGCATGAACAATTGCTTATACATAATTTTAAGAGTCTTGAATCAGGTTCGCAGAAAGACAAATACAAGACTCCATCCTTTCAAATCCGGGAAGGTTCTTCAGTGAACTTAGATGTTACAGCCCCTGGTGCGACTTTAGCGATAGGGCTTATGTATTTAGACTCTGGAAATAAAGCCGTTGCTGATTGGATGGCTCCTCCGAAAACTCAGTATTTGCTAGACTTCGTCAGACCTGATTTTTTGATGTTAAGGATCTTGGCTAGATGTAAGTAAATCATGGCACAAATATCGAAAAAGGGTTTTGTAGTTTAAATTAATACGCGTGCAAATTTAATTTATTTTTGAGTCAGTCTCGAAGCGCACATTTTTCACATTGAGATCAAAAATGTATGATACCAAGTCTTAAAAACTATTAAAACATCAAAAACATACAGAATGCAATTTTGATTAAAAGTATTTTGAAGATTTAGTTGCTGGCATCAATCCTTCGACTACCAATAAATGTGCCAAGATCATAAATTCAGGTGAGCTTGGAATCACTAACAATAAAGAATATTTAAGAATATAGAGGCCAACAAAAAGTGATGTGGAGACTCCTGAATGAAATAAGGCAAATTCGTTGCCTAGTTTTCAAAATATTTGTTACTGATAATTTTATATTTGTGGTTTCTTTTGTATTCCATACATTTTTTACTACTCAATTTTCAATGCTTTAGTTCCTTTGCAAAATTATTACGTCATAGTAATTTTTTTTCAGCATTAATATTATGGAAAGAGATCGAACCCACTAAAGAGTGGGTTATTGGTGAAGTACCGGCATCCCTACGTCCTTATTGTATGGTAACTCCCACCAACGATGCTGATATTGATTATGAAGCAATGAAGTGTGATGTTTTTGTAACATGACAAAATAAGGCAATAAAAATATCTTTTTTTTTTAGTCAGGCATATTGCAATATAGTGGCAGGAGCTTGTTTTGCCTTAGGCTTACGTTACGCCGGCTCAGCAGACCAAGATGCCTTCGAAACTTTATTATATTTCTGTCACATGTTTACCTCACTAACCGGAAAATCTATTGCCGAACTCGCGGGAAAAGCCACCATCGAAACATGTTTGAATGTTTTGTTGATAAGTGCTTCGATGGTAATTGTTGTTTTAAAAAATGTTTAAATATAACCTAATGTAATCTATTATGTAATGTAACTTTTTATGTCATTTCATTAATTATTCATGGGAGTAGTTGTAATAATTTAATGTAAATTTTTGTTTTTAAGGTTATGGCCGGTACGGGAAATTTAGAGATAATGAGACTGATACGGCACCTGCGCCGACGTGTGGGAATTGTGAACAGTGCTATAGTAACTTATGGATCTCATCTTGCCATTCATATGGCTTTAGGACTTTTATTCTTAGGGGGTGGACGGTATACTTTAAGCAACTCTCCAGCGAATGTAGCAGCCTTAATATGCGCTTTTTATCCTAAATTTCCCACTCACAGTAACGACAATAGGTTTGTAGACATCCGGTTTCTAACAATAAAATCAAAATTTTAATGATTTTAGGTATCATCTTCAAGCGTTTAGGCATTTATACGTTTTGGCTGTGGAACCTAGATTGATAATACCAAAGGATGTATTCTATGATGATATTTGTTATGCAAAATTACGGGTGGTCACGTTAATAGGACAAGAAATATGCATAAAGGGACCGGGTCTGATACCAGACGTAAACAACTTAACTAAAGTTATGGTTGATGATGATCGGTATTGGCCGGTGCTGTTTGAGAGAGGACGAAATTGGGATTTATTAACGTAAGTGTTTCGTACAATTTGTTTCATATCAGAAAATCGTGTAATTGTTTTTGTCAACCATAAGTTATTTAATTTCATATATTGAAATGATTGAGATTACAATAATCATATTGATTTTCTTGAAATGTGATATTCTTTATTCATCATTATTGGGTTTGGCTAGTTATTGATAAGTGCCTGTATGGAGGATTCAATTCGAGATCTTCTTTAAATGTCTGTATGAAGCTATATGAAAGTTATGTAAATCCGCAAAAATGATACATCAAACATCACTATCATTACAATATAACTGAAAGTAACCCTTCAGTGAAGCTATTATAGCAAAGTGTCTCTGAATGGCTTTAATCTACTCCCAGATATTCAAATATTCCCTAATTATAATTATTTTACTATGAACGTGCCCTGTTGGCTGCCTTGTATATTTACATACATTTCTTTGTGCTATTTTAGGAAAATCCTTTCCACTACTGGATACATTGAAGTAAAACAACGCGCCGGCTGTCTGAGCTATATTTCAGATAAACTTGGCTATCACAGCGATTTAGCTCGAACTCTGACACATTCTAAAGTAGTACCTTGGGATCCATCTTCAAATGCCATTGTGAGCTTCACATCAGATGAAGCTATTAGAAAATTTTGCGAAACTGTTCTTAACATCGACAAGACAAAAGCTAGCCAGTTTGAGCAGCGAATAGTTCAGATCTTAACTAGAACTGTTTATGACGCCGTCGTTAAGGACAAAATGATGGTGGTTGTCGTCATAGTGGCTTTGTTGAAAGTATAATAATATGTCAAAAATACTGTTTCGAAATTGTAAATCGGTGCATTTTTTAGACAATTATGAATCTTCAATATCAATCAGATTCAGCAGGGTTGTGGCAATTAAAGATAATAATTCAGCAAACACTAGCGGAGCCTTCTAATTCCAGTCTTATTTCCAAAGAGACAATTTTAGCCCTTAAGCAAGAAGTTATATCCTTATTAGATCGACACGAAGAAAGGCTTAAGCCGGTCATACAGCAATATCTTTGCGGAAAAGATTTTGACAGGAACGAGATGCTGTCCTCTTATGTAACATTTTTTGACATTCCCACTAGTGAAAACTTGAAGGACATTAGAAAAATGGGGGTTTTAGAAAGAGCAGCTTTTCTTAGGAGTCATTTTTTTGATACCGATGTTCTCTCCAAACTTGTGTGGATATGTGAATGAAGTTTATAATGCATCTTTAGATGATATTCAACACAGGTTCATACTTTATTATTGTTATTTCTAAACAAAATGTTGTGATTTCAAGTATTTTGAATTCAGTTTACTGAATTAAATTAATCTCATATTTTTCTGTTGGCATTTTTTTAAATTGTACTTAAGATCCCGTAGAAACAATATATAGCACTTGCTATCATGCGACAGCCAAAACAAGGAAGTTGTTGAAAATAACGTGAAAACATTAAATACCAAGATAAAAGCAGCTAGAAACGACCGGTTAAAACGAAGCATCTCCATTAAGCACAAATAAAACTTAAGACTGGAGCATTTCAGGTTTTAGTCTATATAGTTACGTTTACTTTTTTATTTTTATAGTTTATTAAAACAATAATAAAGATAATTTTATATCAAAATGACCCCATATTTTTCATTGTTGTGTGTTTTTATTAATGCGCCATAAAACAGGCTTTTTATCGGCAATAGTATTTTAACTGCCATATACATATGTCAAAAATAGTAAACTAAGAACATATTACATGATGAAGACGTGATTTTTTATTTCAAAAAATGATATAAAAATTTGGAGGGGGGAGGGGTTATGAAGCACTTTACAGAAATGCTCTGTATACATCTAATTTGAACTACTTATTAATTAGTAGTGTCTATTTATAGCGTTTAAAATGAAATACAATTTAACCCACATATGTATTTATGCTAATTTTATAGTAATTTTTATAGTGGTAATAATGCAATATGTAATTATTAGTTCATGCAATATGAAGGTGAAATCTGTACCCACCTATCTGACGTGAACACATCTCCAAATTATATATTCGCAAATTATCGCTAACAAATTACGATCGGGGTAGGTAAACTTATTCCGTTTTTGGAGCAAAATACATATAAAGGATCAACAGGTTATTGTTTGCAGTTGCTAAATGAATGTTATTAAATAAACCAATATGAAAACATTTCGAGCAAATAATTTGTGCTTACTAGTTCTGGTATGTATTTTATGATTTAAAAATTAATAGCGCCATTCATTAATTTTTATACAGTATTCACATGATTTAGCTTCAATAAGTTAAATAAATAATGAAATACGAATTATTCAGTTTTTTAAAGCCGTTGAGTAGTATATAGAGTTTTCCATTCAAAAAATACAAATTTATATCAGAACTTGAAATTCTTTATTGACAGGAACAGTTTCAAGCATTCCACCTCTACCTTAAAACCTCTAAAATATTACTGTTTGATCTTTTGTTCTATTTTTTACAATACCAAAAATATGGCAAGAAAAATAAAAGTGTTTCGCTACAGATTTTAGGAGTACATCTTATAAAGTCAGATGATTCTGGAAATGACACAGATGTAGTTGATTTGCCTGCATTCACATCTGAAAGTCATCCTACTTCAAATGAAGAAGTAGTACCACCGTTCGTGTCCAATACACCAAATATGGGCTTTCCAGAGGATTTTCCACCCCCATTACACGGCGTAAATAATTTACCACCAAATATCTTCCAATTTTTTACTCAGCTCTTTAAACCTGCGAAATTTACTGAGAAAACTTATGGCCCTAATATCATCGCTATAATAGGAGATAAACCCTACATTTCAATGGAAATATTTAACAAGTTTTCACCGTTTAAATGGCTTATGCATGCTTTTCAGGTAAGTGGTTTAAATGTCAATAATTCATAAAAGAAGATAAATGAAAAATTGTAGTGTGATGTAAAATTACTAAAAATTGTCTATCGGCTACTGGAATTCTAGACTTATTTTGTAGTTTCGCATTAAAGGATTAATAGTAGATCAGGTACCATAAGGTCAAACATTGAATAACCCTGTTGGATAGATTTCGAGCAGTTACTTTTTTCGAGAATATTTTTGTATGCGTTGTATTTTTGTGTCACTGTATTCGGCCCTTTTTATAACACGATTTGCCTGAAAAGTGTTCAAAAATATTCAATTGCAAATACACAAAATTGTCCGATGATAAACTCTCATTTTTCAAGATAATGAATGTTACATTAATCAGATTCTTTACTCTCGAATAATAGGGTCACCTAAGGGTTGTCTACACTACATTGATTTTGCACTTGACCATCGCATCTCCCTGAAAACCCTTAAAATATCAAGTCTCATCCTAACCATCTTTTGGGCTTCCTTCTAGCATTTTTCGCTTTAAATTTCTATCTGGATCGATATTTTATGACATTCTTCTATAGCAGTTACTGTAATGCTAATAGTTTGCTTGTGCTTGTCGTAATTTGCTGATCGGGGAGTTCCTGGCAGGTTCTTATTGTGGCGCTTTTATTTAAATACAGATATGGAGTTGCAATATTTTATTTGGATTGCAGGGCAAAATCCAAAATATATGTGGCCTTTTAACCTCCCTCCCGGGCGATGGAGTAGGAAACGTTCCTGAAAATATTTTTTCCCAATTTGAAGAGCCACAACAAAGACCAACAACAGGTAAAAAGTTAAAATAAATCAGTTTTAAAGATGCTCTGAAGGTAAAACCATGTTTAAATGTAACGAATGGGATTTCACGGGACGTCTCATTTATGCCTATTTTTAATTTATTATTTATTATTAATTTTTTTCTCATATTTTGCGTTTTTACGTGTTCACTTCTTTTAATTTTGTTTTGATCTAGATTTTTTTTACAAATTTAATTAAATATTACGAATGCTTCGAATGTTACTTTGTGCTTACATTGTCACCACGTATAATGTTAACAGTACTTGGTTAACTACATGTTTTTAACATTGGTTTCAAATTTATGATGTTTTTGTCTTGCTTCTGACTGAGCTATTTTTCATTACTGTACTTTTGTTTTAGTACCAAATAAATCAACCATCTATGCATCGTTACCTGTACGGATCTACGATATTCCTGTTGGTCATAGACACTCTTCAAAGCAGTCTTGACTCAGAGTGATCTAACATACGTATCACCTGTAGCAATCTATCTGTTATTATTATATTGTAACAAGGGAAAATATAGTTTAATAAATATAAAAAATTCAACAATGTCGAGTTGTTAAAAAAGATAAAATTGTTGAGGTAAAATCTTTTGATGAACCTTCTTATTTGTTTTTGGGTGTGGTTATTATCTACAGTTCTTCGATATTAACAGCGTTACGTTATTAAATCGGCTCGCTTTTCCTTGTGCCAAATTTTTGAAAATATTCCGTAATTTTTTATTATCCAGAAAACGAAAAATCGCCATACGTGTTTTCAGATATCACCGAAAGCCAACGACACGATGAGGATAGATGATCATAAATATACAAAAAAGTTATTTTCTGGGGAGAAACAATCTTTTACTCCCTAGAGAACAAAAGTATTTTCTTGCCTATGCTTCATTAGTTCTCATACTACTTGTTTCTTTATATAACCTCAGTAGTAAAAAAAATCAGACGGACACTTCTGGGAAACGGTGCTCTTAAGTGCTTGGAGTGTTTCCTTTGCTTCTCGTCGGGTTTCAAATTATTCGTAGGAGTAAACGTAACATTTTCCTCCCTTGACATGCGAATAACTATTCTAATTAAATTAAAGAATATAGGTATGGGATGTGAACTATCAAGTCGACTGCGAGGAGTTTCAGGAAAGAAAGCGATGGAACAATACCAATTCCCATTATAAAAAATCAACTCTTATCTGTACGAAGCTTAATTGAATATACTTTATTGCGTAAAAATCTATAACTTTTTGAAATGTTTTCTTACTGAATGTACCGGGATCTGAGATTTTTTGAACGCAGTGTATATGAAAGAGCTGCTGCTATGACCACTGCAATATGGCACATCCTATTCATATTCGTTACCTATAACTTATTAAAATGTATGGAATTGACGGGTTTTGCGGTCCGATCTGTTTGAATCAATTATCTTTGAAGGTTCTGTTCGTTACAGAACATTCGTAACTGCACTAACATCGGAATGCCCATATGCACATATTCATAGAATCATACCATAAAATTCATATCTTGTTTGAATTTTGAATATGCGACTGGTCTTTAGCCGGCATTATTACGATATGGCACTGGCCTCACAATCTCTCTTCTTGTTATCCTAGTGAAATAAAAAAACCTCGTGTTTTGTGGAATAAATAATGATCGTTTAAAGCGGAAGAACCCTGTACTTACATAATTAAAATGATCTTTAGGTTGTTATTGACCTGACTTCGTATAGTCCATATCAGCCAGAAGACAATACCATTCATTACCTGAAAAGGAACTTTGCAGGGTTACCGCAAAAGTAGTATAGAAGGTCAGTAAGACGCCGTTGTCTTGGTAACCAGTCGGTGCGATATTGCCACGTTTAAGTTTTAAGAGAAAAAATTTAGAAGGTAATTGATGTTTTTGTAAAAATTCAGTAACTTACAGAAAAGTCATCTATACGCGACCGATGATATGCTGAACAACAAAAAAATGAATTGTTCAATTAGTGGGTACTAAATTCTGATAAAGCTGATTTCGATTCGTTCCAGATTCGTTCTAGATCACGTATCCAGAAATGGAGCAAGAAATTTTGTAGCTAGCGAATTGACGTGTTCAAGATTTTGGTATTTTTAACGTCTAGGCCTAAATTAAATTAAATACGTGGAAATGAACTGTGGCACAACTGATCAATACTGGTAGTTGAACCCTCACATAAGAATAAAATTGCTGTCATAATCTAATGGTTTTCAAATACCAGTAATTTTGCAGCTGCGGCCATTTTCATACAGAATGGTTAGATTTGGTCTATTTTGACAGGAAGACATCATTTGCCGACTAGGCAGCGAATAATTAAATTATATCTATTATTTCACAGCTACAGAATGTTCTTAGAAAATGTTTGTTTTCAATATAAACACGTTCAATGGATTTTTAATTAGTTTTTCAAAAACCATTAGAGATGAATATATCACATCTCATATCATGGGACTCATTAATATACAGGGTGTCCCACTTAAAAAATTATAATTTTCCTCTATAACTGTGAAAATGTAAATTTTTATAAAATGAAACTTCAATTGTTGACAATTATGTAAAAAGTGCTTTAAATTTCAATAGAAAATCAAAATTCGAAAAAATTTACTTTTTCGAGAAACAATCTATAGCTCCGAAATAGTGTTATATGCCAAATAAGATTTTCGCTATTAAATATTTCTCGAAAAGTGAGCTTATAATTGTGAACCACTTTCTCCATTTAATTGAGAAATGGAGTTTTCCCCTCAGTTCAAATCTAACTATCCTGCACAGCTCAGAATGTTGACAGGAATAATTTGATAAAATGATGGTGAAAAAAAGTTCAGGTTAGTTTTAGATTAATTACTTAATAAATATTTTTTAATTAGGCTGTTTGTGTTCTGGCCAATCATTATTTTCAGTGGCTGCCTTGAAAATAAAAGTAATCGTAGTAATAGGTGCTGCCTAGCATAGAAAATCCTGAATTGCAAAATAATGTAATAAATCTCTCACTTTATTTACTTACATGCGTGTGCGTAATGCCGTTTTCAATTTATACACTTAAGTAGGACCGATTGCTTTAATTTGATATCAGATTTAGGCATTTCTTGTAGTTTTAGCAGGTGAAAAAATGTTTAGTTGGTTAATGAAATGACCAATTCTTTTTTAAAGTCAAGGTGGCAAATTATTTCAAAATATTAGAGTCAGTTTTTGAATATTTAATATTTTTATGTTTATTATACAGTTGTCTTCCGGACTCCGGGGTTTCACACCGCGCTGAAACGTGGCAACGCAGTCCCGGATCGGTGGAATTTCATCAATCCGGCAAGCGCGCCGCGACGCTCAGTTGTTTCCCGACCGAGGCCGATTGAGCAGTCGGTAGAGCGAAGTTGACGCCTTTCAAATTTTCGCGCCAGCTGGAAGGTTTACGCGAATAGTGAATAGAGACCCGGAAATCCTGGGAGAATAGCTTCGCAAATCGTCGTTTTGGCTCATTTTAGAGTGACCTTAGAGGCTCTAGCTTGAAGATACTGAAATTGAGCGGTGCGACGACCAAAACAAACAGGTAAATGTTTATCATGAATACTGAATGACATTCTCTGGATTTCTATGTCCACAGAGTTGAACGCAAATTGTATATCCTGCTTCTGTGAAAAATTGTCAATCATTCGTGTGGGGTTTTTGTAGCAATTAGTAGCAAATTACTATTTGATTTACATGTAGTTAATTAATTTTTTTAGATATATAACCTTGCTAATTAAAATAGGTAAATGCCTTGCCTAAGACCGAGTAGCTTCGGTATGGAGAAAATATTTTCTTTGCATTTTATGGATACTGACCACACTGGATCTTACTAGAGATTATTTATTGCTCTTATTGAAGAATTTTAAGCATAGCATGCGAAAATAACTTTAATATTCTCTGTAATTTTTGTTTGGTTTTTAAAGAAAAATAAACACTTCAAAACTTTATCACGTTGATCTGCATATCTTAAAAATCTAGGAACAAGCATAAAGGAACGATGAAAACATTTTTGATATTTCAGAAACTGATCGTTTGTGTACTAAATTTTTTTTGTTAAAAATATGTTTTTAAATAAGGAACATGTGTTTTAATGGTCATTTTTACCAAAATCGAAGTATTTTTTCTGAAGAGGCGAATTTTTTCCCGCAGTAAAACAGGCCACTTCATAAAAATTAACGTAACAAAATAATATTTCTATCGATTAGACTATTAACACGTTTGTTTAGTGTATACAAATTCGATCATTAATTATCCACTTTGATTCACAATCTTTTGAGTTGTTTTATTTTAATGCACTATTAAACTACTCGTTCAAGTTGGGATTATTAATTATTTTACTTTACCTTAATTCGAAAATCAGATTTTCTTCAAGAACCGTTACCAGTACCTGCAATCGATGGAAAAATATTATAACTAACTCGTAGTTAATGGTCGATTAATAATATCAAGGATATTATTTGTTTTGATTATGAATCGTTTTCATTAATAGACATTTGTTAAATAACAATTAATGGAAGACCAAGCATAACTATTACTTGCTGATTGGACTTTCTCATAATATTTACTGGCCAACATTTGTATATCATTATTGTGTCACTTGGTCAGGTAATTAATTTCTGACAAACCGAGAATAAGTCTGAGTAAAGGGTCAGGTTGGGCATTGAATCGTTCAGCGAGCGGCAAAATGAGTTGAATAATAATTTTTTGGGAAAACAAATAATAAATACATTTTGACATATTTTTTAGGAAGAAAGGGACATTGCTCACGAGTAAACTGAATTCAACAAAAAAAATGTTTTGCTGTTAAGATACCCGTGCAATAACGTCTTTTCAGAACTACAAGAATAACATCAATTTCATTATGACTCTTCTTTGTGAAGCTTTTTAAAAGCCAAAGTATGCTGAGAAAAACCACAAACATTAAACGAAATTTAAATGTAATTTCGTAATAAAATCGAGCTGTCCCTGCAGCTACCTACGCTCCAACGTTAATGTCCAATTAGGACTCGAATTTGGTACATTTTGCACGAGTGCTTTCGCATTCGATAACAATGGAAATCATTGGCGCATTGGATTCAATATTTTACGAAACAATCTCCCATTTTAAGTAAATAATATGTCAATTATGATTGATGTTTTCCCAATACAGTATTATTAGCGTTCAAAAATAGCCCACTCATTCCGTCGCTCAATGTCCACGTAGAGAGTGTTTGAAATTTGGCACCTCATGACTTATATGTAAAAATGGAAAATAAAATCTGAAATTTGATTAAGAATTCTCAAACGACGACCATTAAACTCCCTTTTTATAGAGAACAATTGAGTTTTCTACTTTTCGAAATAACGGTGTAACGTCATAGTTAATTTTTATAATTTATTTTGCCAACATTCGAAAGGATCTGATTACTCCTATTAACTTTCCTTAATAAAGTTTTTCCTATCTAGTACTTTTTTCAGAATTACAGAGCCATATAAACATTAAATTACACTTAAATAATGTACATTATTTTCCGTCGGGCGAATATTCTACTACCACGTTTCTATAAAATACAGGTCGATTCACGTTTTAACCGGTAAAATTAATAGGGCATAGAATTCACTTAAAACCTTTTTAATCTTTAAAAAACGTTTTTTTTTAAATTCCAAATGGTTATGCTTACTTTAGCGCACTGCTAATAGTGTGATTATGAGCTGCATTACCGTACTTTTATAGATATTTTACCTCTGTTATGTTTGATATGATTAATGTATGCAATTTAAATAGCATAATTTCAGAAAATGGCATCCACAACCTCAGCTATTTTCCGCAGTACTGTTAGCGTAACTTTTGACTACCATAAGAGTACTAGAGGCGTCAAAATCGTTCCTTCGTGCATTGACTTATAAAATCACTTTCTTCTCAGACATTGTGAATTATACGTGGAAAATTTTCAGAAAATCGGTCTTTGTATTTGAAATTACGATATTTCTCAAAAAATGTCAATTTTTTGCATTGAAAGCTCAAAAATTGAAAAAGCACCAACGAAAAAAATTGTATATACACATTATTAAATTATTAAACTTTACCTCCCGATATTTTTGTTAATATGCGTTTGTCAAATAACGTTTTTCTTCAAAGTTGATTTAACGATTAAATTTGAGACCATTCGTACCACCCTCGAAAGGGACCGAAATTAAATCTAAAATGTCTTGTACATCTAGTTAAATTTATAATTTTTATCGTTTAAATCACTCAAGTAATTCAAGTCTTCATCACCCGTATTAAAAGACTTTTGTAAAAGCCGGCACTACGATACTACTGAAAAAGTAGTTTATAACATAAATAAATTTAACCGAACCGATAATGGCTAAATTTAATGTCGACCTTGTTAATCGAAGTTCTTAAATACCACCAACAGTTCGATTGTTGTAGAAGAATTGTTAGTCGGTCATCACTACAACAAATATAATAAGAAGAAAAGGAGAGTAAGGTCATCGAAAGAATCAAAGCAGATTGGGTACGTGTGTGGATACGTTATTAAAGCAATTTTTAGAACCATGAGCATGGGTACTATTAAATGTTACCTCGACTTTTATGCAAGGTTAATTCAGTACTAATCAAACAAGATGTGGAACAAGAATCTATGGGTGTAATCGTCTTTTCTGTGGGGGAGTTTTCTTTTGGTCACAATGGACAAAAACTGAGGATGATGGTTTACTTAGAATAAGAATTAAGTAATAATACGTTGAGTTACTTTAGAACCCATAATATGAGACGAATAATAATCATTTTGGTTTAAAAATTCTAATGATAGATTCTATAATTTTTCTTTTAAAACGTCTTATGCTCATAATATTGTACAATGCATATTTCATGGGATAATTTAAGTGATGGGATTACTCACTTACTCAACTTCCTCAAATTTGTTCTAAATTATTTCATTTAGATTTCTCTGCAATACTGGAATGTCAAAAAAATATATTAATTTATTTCTTGACGCTTTACGTTCAAAATTCGATTTTTTATAAAGGTTCTGTTCTAGTATGAATTTTTAATTATGCATAACTTACCATCACGTGCAGCGATCGATAGCGTAGTAGGTATTTATAGATGTTCACAAGGCTGTATCAACAGATTGTTCATTTACTCAAGGGTCATTGAGGTGCAGTTAATTTTTCATGGCCCTAAAATTGGAATATAAACAACTAAAAATAGCGTAAAGGGATTGATTGAGATAAGGCTCGGCATTTTTCGCCTGTTGTCCTTTCCATACGAGTAACACAATCCATTGTGTTCATACGAGTAGTATTCGCTTTGTTATAAGCCGGACTGAAGACTATGTTTTCCATCGCGTAAAATATATGATACAGTACTTAGGTGGAGAGTGACGAAAGGGAGTGATAAAGTCATGTACATTATTTAACAACATTTTGTAAATAATACGAATAAGAATCATTGCTGTGAACGTGATACTTCTAAACATAATACCTTTATGCTCAAAGTCGTTTCTAACTGCTCTAAAATTCGCAATGCCGAAAAGATACACATTCGCACGATTAAAGTTTGCTCAAATGGAAAATTTTATTCGATTACACATCTGAACAACACTCTGCTTTTTCTCCTTTGACGATTTTTGATGGGGGATGATACTTTACGTATATTCCGATGTTTCCCATCCGTTCCACTCGTAGGTCCGCTGATGCTATTTCTCGAATTTCTCTGTGGATTTTATCATAACTCCACTTTAATCGTGCGTCATGCGACAGGCATGACTAAAGTGTTCTAGTCTTTGAAAATAGACAAAATTTTTACAAAAGCATGCCTAAGATAACATTCTTGTTTTTCTTAGGATTTGAAACATGTTCATGGCACACATTTAACTCTCATATATTCAAATAGTATAAATAAGTAATTATGTAACTTTTTTGCCATTTATAAATTGACGCGTTAATTTTAGGACAAAACGGTTATGTAAATCAAGTAGTCAAATAAAGAAGGAATTTTCAGCTATATTTTACATTTTCAAGTTATGTCCGAAGTTTTCAATGAAAACAGCTGTGTAATTGGAATTCACCAAATTGACAAGAATAACCAAGAGTTTGATTGGTAGATATACATGATACACCTCCTACATCTCCAACTTGGTGAATTATATATGCTTCTCCGCGTTATAAAATATTTTCTGAGGTTTTTGGTCTGGTTTTATCAACAACATTACTTTTTACCCCTGAGTCATTGCCAAGTAGTTTGTACAAATACCAAGTTAATATTATGTGATATACGTTTTTATCACCATTAATAGGCAAATTAAAGAAAATGTTTTTATCATAACATGGATAAAATGGCCTCCTTTAAAACTTTTCTTTTCGCAGATATTTTCGTTTCCGGAATTATTTAATGGTGATTTGAAATTCAGCTCATTCTTGACAAAATGAAGAGTACAGAGAAAAGTGTAAAGTGAGTAGTATTTAGCTAACTATACAATTATTTTTCTATTATTTTTTCCACCGTGCATTTCTATTTTTATCACCTCATAAATCTTTGTTACTAATGTTGATTATTTCAAGATATTTTTTTAAATAAATTTTTCTGCTTGGCTTACGTATTCACCATCTCTAAACCTTATAAAACTCAAGGCATTTAAATTAATTTTCTTTAAATATACTACTTCAGTTTAGTAGGACGTGTCCTGTGAGTCTAGTAAAACTACACACTGGTACATGTTATAAAATAACCACTTCCAAAATTCGATATTTAATAGTCTTCATATTATACCTCCAATAAGTAAATTTTTGCTGCCATGCATGATTCTCTCATAAATCGAAAACTACATGGTTCTCTATTTGCACACCAGAAAAACTTTAGAAATAAGAAATACTACAAGAAATTTCAAGAACAATTGGCATTTGAACAAATTGTTCTTCAGTATTCCGCTAAATTTAAAACACAAGAGGAAAGAGGTATAGAATTGAAATTTTTCAAGACTGCAGTACGAGCAAAACTAGCAGTTATGAAACTTTTCAACAACGTGACAAACATAAATATATCCAAACGGAAAAGTGTGCCCTAATCCCTAGAGCACTCATCCCTTTTTTGATGGAAAGGACCCTCGAGACAGACACTATCGATTCGCCTTGCTATTAATTTCATTAAAACGAAACTGGCAAATGTATAGTCGTTGGTGTCACAATAAACACGACAATAGCATCGCAAATTGGACTGAAAAATAGTTCATTATGTTACAAATTAAATAATATTTTTTCTCGGTTTGTTCTAATTTTTCTGAGTTTGGGAAGTAGTATCAACACAACACAACCCATATATAGTAATGGTCATAATTATAGCAACTTTTAAAAATTTTAAATAAAATGCATTTACTCGGCTAAACCCAATATACGTTTTTATATTATTTATCTTCCACAACCGTTGATGTTTAAAATGCATCCAAACAAAATATCAACAATTCCTATAAGAAACTATTAAAACATATTTTTTCAATACCGGACAAACATACAGCAACTCTTGGAATTTTAAAATTTCACTTGATTTGCAGACTTGTGTGTTTAAAGACCTTTTATATTATGGTTTCATTATGGGTCGAGGTAAAACAATCTCATTAGAGATCAGGAAGATTATCAATGAGCGGTGTAAAAGTGGCGAACGGCAAAGCGAGATTGTAAAGAGTTTGGGTGTGCATCAGTCAATTGTATCTCGAATTATTTACAAATTCAGACAAACAGGAAGTGAAACAGCTGAAGAAAATTCAGGACGCACAAGAAAAACTGATAAATGGATAATTCGAATGTTTCAAAAAAATCCATTTATATCATCCACTCATATAAAATCACATTTAGAGGAAACGGGCCTAGCTCATATCAGTTTCAAGACCATAAGAAGGAGATTAGAGGAAAATTGATTATTTGGTAGGCGACCAGCGAAAAAACCATTGCTGTCTAAGAAAAACGTGATAGCCCTACTTCAGTTTGCGCAGGATTATCAACACTGGACATCTGAACAGTGGAAATTGATAGTTTTCAGCGATGAGTCCAAATTTAACTTATTTAAAAGTGATGGCCCATCATACGTTAGACGACCCAATGGCCCAAAGTTGCATAAAAAGTTTGTTTTACCAACCGTAAAACATGGAGGAGGTTCGATTATGGTTTGGGGTTGTTTCTCTGGTTTTGGTATGGGTTCACTTCACAAAATAGAAGGTCGCATGGATCGGTTCATGTATCGAGATATCCTCAGGAATCATTTACAACCATTTCTTCAAGAAACCATGCCACTAAGAAGCATTTTCCAACAAGATAATGACCCCAAACATAAATCGAAACTTGTTTTAGAATGGTTTAGAGAGGAAAGGATAGAAGTTCTTGCTTGGCCATCGAAATCGCCCGATTTCGATCCCATAGAAAATTTGTGGAAATATGTGGATAATAAAATTCGGAATAATACATATTCCAATTTACAGGATTTATTTCAGGCACTTCAAGAAGCCTGGAAGAGTATTGATAACAATTACATCAACAATTTAATAAATTCAATACCACGTAGATGTGCAGAAGTTATTCAGCAGCGAGGGTATTATACAAAATATTAATTATTGAACAATTCTCTTGTAATTTGTTGAAGTTTTATTACTCTTTTTAATTATTTCGTCTAGGTCGAAATGAATATATTTTTTTATTTTTGTATACAAATTATTAGTGTTTCATTGTTATATACTTCTATCATCAACAGTCGTTGTAGAATCATATTTTCAAAACCTATTTTGAATTTAGGCCGTTAAGTCTAAATTATTTGAAACTTTAAGAAGTTGCTATAATTTTGACCACTGCTGCACATGCATTTGCATATTTGAAAATTTCGAATGTAGGGACGAATGTGGTAAACGGTAATAGATACAGGCGTGGCTGAAAAGGAGAAAAGTTGCGAATTCAATAAAGTATAATAGATTCACAATGGAAATAGCCCTAAAGAATTATTTTTGGTGTCTAAGTTATTCAAAATTATTTAGTTAATTTAAAAAGTCACACGTTCGAATTTCGCCATTATTTTTATCCAAGTTTCAATAAGATATACTTAAATAAAAACAAAAACCACTGTGGATACCTTTAACGTCCTGGATATAAATGTACAAGATTTAGGGCCGAAAAATCAAAAACCTCTTCTCCAGATTTCAGTCTCAAAGCTAAAAGTAACTCTGAGAGGTAATTAACCCACTAGAGTTTGTTCCTCTGGATGGTCTCATGGGACGTGGTTTCGCTTTATACTAATATCTTGAGAAACTTGGAATTAAGAATAATTGGGAAAAAAATTACATTTTATCTCAGTTTACACTTGTTCGTTTAACTAGGAGTTTTCCCGTATTCTCAATTTGTTCTTTACCGTCACCCATTTTAAAAATAACAAAAATACCACCAGCAGATTAATGATCTTCAAATTTGGTTTATTAATCAAACTTGTGATGCAATTTTTGACAATAAATCCAATTCGGAATTAAAGTTGTATCAAGCTTATTGGTGCCGCGACACCTTAAAGGGGTAGTCAGGTACATCAATGGGTTTTTGTAGTAATTGGTCGTCTTAAAATCAACAAAAAAAAAATAGCAGCCGCACTTAGAAAAAAAGCTGATAGTTCTTGACCAATGAAATGTCATAGAACTAAACCTAACCCAGTACCTTGAACTTTATTAAAATGTACAATGAAAAAGGGCTGCAGTTTTATTTAAAGAAAAGAAAAGCGAAATTCGAAAATGTTTTTTTTTTGAATAACCCTAAAACCAATAATGTTTTGTATGTGTTTATACTATTTAATACACCCAAATGTATACCATTACTTTTTGTTTCCTAACGGCTATATTAACCCTCCCTCTATTAGGCACAGTGCATAAATAAAGTAATTATGCATGAACAGCGAAATGCATTCAAAACTGAATCTTATAGCAGAAAACTAGTTTTCGTTATTTTTATCTTCAAGCCCATCTAGTGCGGTAAACCCAGTTCAAACTAACCATTTTACGTTTCAGTAACAATGTTTTTGAGGCACGCAAAACACGCAAACATAAAAAGTACATAAAAAGACTTTAAAAACCTTAAACATGATTTTTAAAAAGGTCTATTTTTAGGATTTGGTTATTGAAAAGGCTAAGTAGGTGCAGACCTCACGAACGTTTGTATAGTTACGATAAAAAAAATCGAGCTTTGTGGCTTTTCGCGCTTGAAACTAAAGCTTCATTATAAAAATGTTTCTTATTTACTGATGATTCTAAAACATGGAATTTACCGGGCATTGTAAAAATGACAACTTCGCATGCATTGGTTTAAACCACGGTGTATAGGTTTGAAGTTGTCATGGTATCGTACCCGTTTTGTACCAGCTCGGATAGAACTATTTTTGGAACGGTAGGTGTAAAAGTTGCCAACTGTCCATTAAAACTGTGTTTTGATTGTAATAAAGTATAATTCGTGACACTAACTGAATACAAAAAAAAACACATAAGGAAAGCAAATTAGTTTCATCAAAGTAAAAGGTTTCCCTATCGGTGTTTCATATCGCCGGTCTCGTCATTACGCAGGATTTATTGATTTTGGGATGACTATATTTATCCACATTTCTTCGTCATTTTTGGCGGTAATTGCAAATATTTCAAGAATATATTTAAAATGGGTTTCAGATCCAGAGTTGTTACTTATCTACATCGTCCAGTTTTATTAGAAACTCTAGTGTTATTGCCATGAACACAAGATTTATATAGCTATTATCCCACAGGTAAATAATATTGGTTTTGGCAGTGCTGATAGATTTTCACTACCAAAAACATGTTTCAAATAAATTTAATAGAGTTTGAGCGGTAGCTCCTATTGTGCGTCTCTTGGTATGTCCCCCTATGTAGCTATTTGACGCAAAATACTTAGGTAAGAGAACGGTAACCATTAGAGGTTTATTACAAAGAGGGGTGTCCAACAAAAAAGTTGAAAACTTATTTTCCAGCTCCAAAAATTGTGGTTTAAACTAATATTCCCATTTTCGCAGTGATCAATGGGCCTTCACCAAAGTTCAGCAAAATCGAGGTTCATTAACTGTGATTCTATTTCAGACATTCCTTTGAGTGCGTCCTTGCGGACTCTTCAATGTAATTGGAATCAAATGAGATATCCCTAAGAAATATAAGTTGGTCCAATGGGGACATGCTTATATTCATTATTCATTACTTGAAAACCAGCGAACTTCCGCAAACAATTAAAACAATTTTGATATTCCGTAGAGGCTTTGAGGTTACTTCTGTAATATACCACTTCTTTTACATACAAATATCGATTCTAAGAGACTAGACTTCGACAAAGACAAATTGTAGTCCGCATGATGACATCCGTATTATGCCACAACATTATGGAAATAAATTTGATATGCTTATTAGACCCACAAAATAATAAAATAATTTATAGTAATAAATATTTATGTGAAATTAGACAACTCATCGAACTTAAATTTGAATCGTGATTACTAAGACCAAGTAGCGGCTTTGTAGCAATAAATAATATTTCTTTTCGTTCTGCAAATATTTTAATTATGGCGGTTCAAGGCTATAAAACGCATGTAAAAGATCGATTATAAGCTGACTAGTCACCCAATGAAAACTTAAAAAATGCACAATGATTCAGATAGATAATTGTTTAACTATTAAATTAAAAAATCTTAAATAGAGAACCTTTAAAGTGATTAAAAATTTTGAAAAATTCGATGTTTCTTCGATGGTACATGATACAAGTTATATTGATCAACTTTAGTGCAATACATCTATAAGTCAGTGCGGTATCTAACAACTTCTCTATTAAATAATCCTGATTATTTATTCGTCATGAAAGTTGTCAGGACCTTGTGTGGACAAGTACGTAATAAAATCAGATTATTTTCAGAAATGAGAATTTAAATTGATAAAACAAATAAATAAACAAAAGATATAATACAGAGTGTCAAAAATTACTAAAAAGTAATTAGCAAAATTATTTAACTGAAACTGAATGACTTGAACAGGTTGGTTTTGAAGGTTATATATGTATGTGAGCATTCTTTGTCCATGTTGAAACAATTAATCAATTATCTGAAAATATCATGGGGTTCTGGCTCTAAATTCCTCCCAAGATAAGTGCGAGAAAATGGTGAAAGGGCTGTCATGAATCTCTTCGCATTTCTTGTTTATGTTAAGACTATTAATTGGCATTATCTGAAAGTGGTACGGGCTTTTGGTACCAAACTCTTCCCCAGGTTAGTGTGGGAAGAGAGGGTTGTTTATAAATTCCTTTAGCGTAGGTGAGAATGACGTTTAGGGGGGTTTGGTACCCGTGGGAAAAAGAGTGGACAGCCCTTCCATCTTATCGGTTCTCTCACGAAGAGGGGATGTGTTCTGTGTATGGATACCGGGTTGTATCAAGATTCCATTTTTGGTTCACGGAGAATAAAGAAGTGCTCTGAGAATTGTGTTTTTTCTCTCCGCCCTTGAACCGCGAATCTTAAATGTATATATTATTAGACTCTATAGTTGAGGCTTAAGCTGTAATTTCAACCAGGATTAACATTTTTATTGAATACATACACGAGATCACTAACATTAAAATTAACAATCCGGATATTGCGATTTTTCTTCAAAGTTAGATTTTGTCTTTCCATTCCATATACCCTGTATCGTATTATTTTGGTGTTCTATTGTGAGATACCATAAAATAGGGAAATTTATTAAAAAAATTCAAATGCATTAAAAAGAAAAAGGAATTCATAAAAAAATCTAGCGTCCCTATGGTGGCCCTCAAATATTTATTCTATGCAGTTCAAAAGACCGTTAGATTCCATTCTTTTAACGTCCTGCTAAACTGCGTGTTAAATAGCTTACAGTTAAGTGCAACCACCAGTTAAGGTGCTCTAGTTATTGTGAAGGTGTTTCAGATAGCTGCCCCCGTACTTCAATAGTTTATTGAGCTTAACTTCGAATAAGAAAAGATTTAACTTACAGTTTGTAGCAAACTGAGAGCTGTAGCTCCTTCACTGGACAGCGAAAAACCGATTCTCAGACTTAAAATTATGGACCCTGTTGGATTGAGAGAGAGAAAAGTATTGGAAAAGTCAGTAAGAGCACAAAACAAGAAGTCAAATCACCAAAGAGCAGATGCAGTGGACACAAAAAAAAATTGTGTTTGATCATAATTCTTATCAAGATATTTTTAAAATGTTTGGGGATGATTGAAATAAAGATGAAACATACTTATTTTGCGTCGAATCATTTTGATACTCATAAATTTAGATTTTATTAAAAGACTAAATAAACAAATTTTTATTGAAGTTTTCTTACGTCAGCTGCATTGGCAGCTATTTTCTCATAATGAGCTATATACGTGGCATATGGCTATTTCATGAAACAAGTGTATAAATAATTGATCTCGACATTATGAGAGGTTAAAATTAAGGAGGTCATCACACGCAAGTCTCCCCTACTGTTTACCGTAAAGCGACATAATTTTCCAATAATCTTGTCAAAAAAATTAATAGGGAAAATAAAGGTAACAAAATATACCGTTGACATGTGGTCAGGAATATACATATGGTCACAGGAAATAACCTCAGTGTATAAATCGTCCACCTGCCAAAATGTTTTCTTAATCGTGTATATCCATAACATATCAGTAAGAAGCTGTGAGTTTTTATGATCATAACGAATACAAGCATGAACCGAAATAAGTTAGTTTGTGAAAAAAATAAATATATAAACTCGGATTATAACATTAGCCCTCAGCTTGAAATATGTCTGCCCTATGGGTACAAAGGGCAAGAACTTAATTCAATCTCTCTTTATTTTAATATGATACTTGCCTAAAGGAAGCATACTTTCCAAATGGTATGTATGTATATCTTTTGGCGTTTTTATTCCAAATGTAAATGAAACTGTCGTGAAACCGCATTCTTCACTCGTAGGTATCTCGAGAAAACCCTAAAAAATAATATCGTCCACTTTCAACGCTCATATACATGCCTTCCACGGAACATCTTATTTGAACCCCGAATGGAGTATTTGCATATTAAGGGTAAAAACAGGAAATATATGGATGCTGCTGAGGCACAAACAGTATTAAACAAGAATTTCATGAAGCTTTCAGGACCTGGAATACAAAGATCTGAGGAGAAATGAATAAAACTTTCCTAAGGGCGTGACTCATTCCTATTCTGTGCAAAATATGAGCGTCTAGGGTGATATTGAAGCGTGTGAAAATTTTAAATTGTTCCTCCCAGGAGAACATTGCTTATTTCATTTTCTGTTTTATGAGTCATTTTCCTACCTATTTGAGGATTTTTTTCTCCAATAAATTCCGAATTAGTCACAGAAGTACGGGAACATTTACCGAACAGTCATGGAGTATAATAACAAGTCAACCCATGTTAAGGTACCTTCTGACACGCACGAATATTAAGTTAATTGTTTCAGATATTAGTCCTTGGATCTATTGCTTACATTAGGCAATAAACGACACTTGGCAATTGTGACGTAAGTGGAAACTGGAAAATTGGACATATTTAAAAAACTATTCAATCTCTTCTATGTGAAACTGGATAATCTAAAACAACGATGCTGACCGAAATCTGGATTGAGAAATCCAGCTTGCAATAATCCCAAACAAATACCTCTATTTGCTCGATTTCCCAGAGTTGGCCCCCATAAGGATTCCTAACCTCTTGACCTCTCCAGGGTGATTAAACGAATCCTTATCAATACTGAGAACATGAACTCCATTAAAGAATGGATTTGATTCTGTAACATATTCAGGCCAGCCGTTTTGCGCTAAAACGGTACGTAATGAAATTCCACTCATGATTCCCTGCATATAAATTTGGAAAACCGGTCAGGTGCCCTAAGAAAAGTTTTGGGTAATGATAATCCACTTTTCATCGTTTTTCTCCAACTTCACAGAAACGCGATTTTCCAGTAACAGCCATTTGCCTTTGTTACTAATATTTGCCGGTATACATGCAATTTAGTTCCTGAATATTTTTATGGAAATCCACCTGGAAGGGCTTCAATACTTTGGTTTCCCACGAGCTTTAGACTCGAATATGTTAGGAAAAATGAGTAGGTATTTTTTAGCCTTTTTTCGAGCAGCAGCAAACAGGCCGAGAAAATTTATAAAGTGGGGAAAGGCCTCGACAAAGAAGTTGAAATATTCTACAAAATGGCCTGTAATATTGGCTTAGAGATAAATTTATGAAAATGTAAGCTATATTAAATTTTCTTTACGTAGCTCGCTTCGAGCTTTTTAATATTATTCATTCACGAAGTGAACTAAAGGTAAAGGATGGAACCTTTTTCAATATGGAGCAAACATGAAATGTCGTTAATTCGAAAATAATAATTCAAATTCATGCTAAAGAATAAGTTCGCAACAAAATTAAAATGCCACTGGCGCTCCTTGTCACGATAGTTACCAGAAAATGCCAAGGGGTAACTCTCCAGCAACTCCACATAATATGCTGAAAGGAAACAATTAGAAATTCTTCATGAATATGGTATACGTTTTCCACGTACAAACCTCTACTTGTTAAATTACGCACCAAATCGAATCATGAGATATGAAAGAACAAGTCGCAGCTCGTGCTATTCCTGTGGTATAAAATCGACCAATGACAGCCTGCTTGCGATATGAGAGTGCCCAATGTTAGCTCGCAATTTTACTGACCCACCTACTACTTTTTTAAACATCAATCTATTGCCCTAAATCCGTAAATATGGCATTTTCTTCCCTTGTTTATTGAAAATTGGTTACTTTAGTGATAATTCAGTAAACAGATCAGGAATATTTATAGAGCAGACGCTCTATTGCGGTACCGCTTTGCTCGGAATGTTTACTATGTCCTTATGAATAATTTAGCTATATCTTACGTGTCTTCAAAATTCCTAAATTATGTTAATTTGGATAATAATATTCAACAAAATATCACAGAATGTCAACAGCATCACCTGCTCTAGTTAAGGTTCGAGTCCCGGATAGGATAAGCTGTAATACCATTTTTATGCATAGTCGTGGGAAAAATAGTGTACGTAAAGTGTAAGAAAATTTCTGAACACACTCGTGTGATTTCCAGAAGGAGGATGAAAATCTTTTTAACTAGAATATATTGCGACACATTTCAACAAAAATATGTTTATTATTGTACAAATTTGCACCACTTTGATTCTTTAGTTGTTAAATGTTATTACCTAGGAGTTATATACCCAGTGTTAGATAAAACATACGATATTTGCTCACATCTCCATACAAACATATCCAAGTAACCAAGGAATTATAATTCCCTTATACAGGGTGTCCTCGAATTACGTGGCCAAAATAATACTGCAGATTGTTTGAGTGAAAATAAGTCGATTTAACTAAACTTCCCTCAGTCCAAAAGTTGATAATTATGGAGCTACAGGCTTTTTTTTGGCCACGTAATTCGAGGACACCCTGTATACATATGAAATGTTCGAGGGTACGACAAATTAGACTTGATTAGTAGGAAGAACGATACATTTCGAACTCACGCAATTTGAGCGTGAGCGTGATCATATCACTTTCGTGCCTGACAAGCTACCTCGCACTTGCTGTCAACACTTGCTACATATCATATTACGTTTATTTTTAGAAATCAACTACCGAGCAATACCTACGAATGAAATATTTACAACCGCTTATACACAACCGATAACCAAACCGAACTAAATAGGGTGCTCTTCCACACGTGTCTCCCATTAATACTCTCACTACTCTTATTACTTTGAAATGCACTACAGGGCGCCTAATAAAGCATATGAGCCCCACAACCGCATCGATCTAGCATGACACTATGGAGTCGGTTAATTAAGTATTCTAAAGTTAATTATACGCAGATCTCATAGAGCCTGTTTAAGATGCGTCAAATATACCCACTTAACCAAGCTGGCGTCGTCGCTAACTTTCATGTTTACCACATGGAAGTGATACGGACACATACAAGTGTGGAAATGTTCAACTTTTCACTTTAACCCGTCGGGATAGTTGAAGCTGCAAAGTATAAGTTCATGAGAGCTAAAACAAACTGCTAGGTTGAAAATTTGAAATTGGAATTAAAGAGGTTAAGAAAAAGTCAGTGGGAACAAAAATACACGGAACGGGTGAATATCAGAAATTTGGTCTGCACCTACAACTTAATCCTCAGTTTGCTGCTAACATAAAAACCTTTTTGGAAACCAAGTAGGAAATCACGTAGCTATCCGTCTTATGCCTTATAATCTTAGGACAACAAAGGACGACGATAAAATGGTCAGCGTACTTCTCCCATTTTTTTGTACTTTGCATTTAGTAAGCAGACCCAAAAAACAATCTAGTTGCGCAACCATGACTTCATCTTGGTGCACCTAAAGTCATCTAGCGCACCTAAGCGATCGCATGAATGTAAGTTTTGTCGTAATTGATCCGACAAAAAAGTGATTATAATGGATATCTAATTACCATCATAATTTAGCAGATGAAGGTTCATCGTATATACAGGGTATCTCAGAAGCAGTGGTGGAAGTAAGTATTGGGTGCTATAAGGCTGAAAGCGTGATTCAGCTAAATTTACATTAAACAAAAGTTAGTTCTTTTCATTCTACATTAATTTCTTTAGTTCAATAAATTGGAAATAACTCTCACAGTTTTTGATTCATACACTTGGAATTGCCCTCAGAGCTCTATCATTTTCTACAGCGTGTTACCAAAATTTTTTTTATAGATCTATTTGTATCGTGCAATTTACTTTTTTGAATGCACACCTTTTGTCCTATTGAACCAAATCTGTATCTATTACAGTGTACCAAATCTTCATGTTGTACATGCTCAATATCCAATATTATCCTTATATCAAAGACATTATATATTATTTCTAGCCGCGTATGTTTATCGTTTTTAGATTAGTAAGCTACACGTTTCCAGAAAAAACGCTAAAGTGTATTGTAAAATTAGAAACTATCGTATCATTTTTATTGTACAACCTATAAGTACTTTTGTATACGGCAGGCCCTAAAAATGTTTTGTACATTTTAAAGTGACATCAATTCTTAAATGATTTTGCAAAACGTAAGGGTCACAACTAATAAAATATATTGTACATATTAAGCTGATAAACTGGATAATTTTTTAATATTCGACACCCTTTATATACAATTAGGTGCAGAACTGAGTCAATACTTAGAAAATTCGTATTAATGGTGGCATAAACAAAATATCTAACAAGTATTCAAAGGAAGGCTTTTATTTTCAAAAAGTACATTAACATTAACATTAAAACCATACAAAACATTTGCCGAAAATAAATGGGGTACATCAAATAATCCTAAATAACATCGGTTCAGTTTTGCTCCACTAATATTAACATTGAACACTTTGGTCGACATTGACACTAATATTTGGTCCAGAGACCTTTAACTTTTTTAACAGCTAGTAGACGTCTTGGCATGCTTTTTGTTAGTGTTTCACAGAAATCAGGTGGAATTTGGTCCCATACTTCTTCTATTCTCTCCCATAAAACTTTAAGTGAAGATGGTGGCGAATCGTAGTCGTTGACCAGATGATATTTCACGTAAGCCCATAGATTCTCAATGGGATTTAGGTCGGGACTTTGTGCCGGCCACTGCAAAACCTGAAATTTTTGGGTACCCAATCATTCCTTCACAAATTTTGCGGTATGCTTGGGGTCGTTGTCTTGTTGGAAAATTACTTTGCTAGTGGGATAAGGCATATTATTAACAGTATCTATTAGGTGATCATTTAAAATGGCTTTATAGATGTGCTGGTTCATTATCCCATCTATTTTCTTCAATGGTCCAACCCCATATCCCGACATACAGCCCCAAGCTTTAATATTTCCTCCCCCATGTTTCACCGTCACAATGAAATTTTTTAGTTTCATGGATTCTCCCTCTCGTTTCCAGCTCCAATGTCGACCATCTGTTGCATATCTGTTAACTTTAGTTTCATCAGACCAAATAACCTTCATCCAATCCTTCTCGGTCCATGCCTCATATCTTTTTACAAAATCTAGTCGTGCCCTAATATTCTTCTTAGAAAGTTGGGGTTTCTTCTTCTTCTCCACAGCAACAAATTTGGACTGATGTAAAGCTCGTTGGACTGTTCATTTGCTTACCGATTTCCCAGTATCCCTTCGCAGCAACACGGCTGCTTTGGAGGCCGAAGAGGCTTCACCACTGCCCAAATATTTAATTACTCTTCTAGTATCTTGCGCAGACATCTTTTTTGGTTGGCCACCTTTATTTATTTTTAAGGAAATTTTGCACTTATTTTTTCCTCTTTGTACTGTGGATTGACTTATATTTAATTGAAATGCGATTTCCCGTGTGGATCTTCCATCAATCAGTGATTTTTCAATTAATTTTCTTTGAAACTTTGAAATCGGCTTCATTGTTTAAAGATTTTGAATTATGATGTTTATTAACGGAGAATATGCGATTAAATTCCACCTGATTTCTGTGAAACACTAACAAAAAGCATGCCAAGACGTCTACTAGCTGTTAAAAAAGTTAAAGGTCTCTGGACCAAATATTAGTGTCAATGTCGACCAAAGTGTTCAATGTTAATATTAGTGGAGCAAAACTGAACCGATGTTATTTAGGATTATTTGATGTACCCCATTTATTTTCGGCAAATGTTTTGTATGGTTTTAATATTAATGTTAATGTACTTTTTGAAAATAAAAGCCTTCCTTTGAATACTTGTTAGATATTTTGTTTATGCCACCATTAATACGAATTTTCTAAGTATTGACTCAGTTCTGCACCTAACTGTATACAGTAGTGGTCAAAATTATAGCAACTTTTTAAAATTTCAAATAATTTAGACTTAACGGCATAAATTCAAAATAGATTTTGAAAATATGATTTTACAACGACTGTTGATGATAGAAGTATATAACAATGAAACACTAATAATTTGTATACGAAAATAAAAAAATATATTCATTTCGACCTAGACGAAATAATTAAAAAGAGTAATAAAACTTCAACAAATTACAAGAGAATTGTTCAATAATTAATATTTTGTATAATACCCTAGCTGCTGAATAACTTCTGCACATCTACGTGGTATTGAATTTATTAAATTGTTGATGTAATTGTTATCAATACTCTTCCAGGCTTCTTGAAGTGCCTGAAATAAATCCTGTAAATTGGAATATGTATTATTCCGAATTTTATTATCCACATATTTCCACAAATTTTCTATGGGATCGAAATCGGGCGATTTCGATGGCCAAGCAAGAACTTCTATCCTTTCCTCTCTAAACCATTCTGAAACAAGTTTCGATTTATGTTTGGGGTCATTATCTTGTTGGAAAATGCTTCTTAGTGGCATGGTTTCTTGAAGAAATGGTTGTAAATGATTCCTGAGGATATCTCGATACATGAACCGATCCATGCGACCTTCTATTTTGTGAAGTGAACCCATACCAAAACCAGAGAAACAACCCCAAACCATAATCGAACCTCCTCCATGTTTTACGGTTGGTAAAACAAACTTTTTATGCAACTTTGGGCCATTGGGTCGTCTAACGTATGATGGGCCATCACTTTTAAATAAGTTAAATTTGGACTCATCGCTGAAAACTATCAATTTCCACTGTTCAGATGTCCAGTGTTGATAATCCTGCGCAAACTGAAGTAGGGCTATCACGTTTTTCTTAGACAGCAATGGTTTTTTCGCTGGTCGCCTACCAAATAATCAATTTTCCTCTAATCTCCTTCTTATGGTCTTGAAACTGATATGAGCTAGGCCCGTTTCCTCTAAATGTGATTTTATATGAGTGGATGATATAAATGGATTTTTTTGAAACATTCGAATTATCCATTTATCAGTTTTTCTTGTGCGTCCTGAATTTTCTTCAGCTGTTTCACTTCCTGTTTGTCTGAATTTGTAAATAATTCGAGATACAATTGACTGATGCACACCCAAACTCTTTACAATCTCGCTTTGCCGTTCGCCACTTTTACACCGCTCATTGATAATCTTCCTGATCTCTAATGAGATTGTTTTACCTCGACCCATAATGAAACCATAATATAAAAGGTCTTTAAACACACAAGTCTGCAAATCAAGTGAAATTTTAAAATTCCAAGAGTTGCTGTATGTTTGTCCGGTATTGAAAAAATATGTTTTAATAGTTTCTTATAGGAATTGTTGATATTTTGTTTGGATGCATTTTAAACATCAACGGTTGTGGAAGATAAATAATATAAAAACGTATATTGGGTTTAGCCGAGTAGATGCATTTTATTTAAAATTTTTAAAAGTTGCTATAATTATGACCACTACTGTACATACGTTTAATTTTCTATCAGAACATTTTCATTTGGTAAAAACATAAATATCATTATTCCTCACACTAAATCTCATTATTCGCATTATAGTATTACTTCATCGAAAATACGATATCTTTCTTTCCTTTTATAGTCGGTCGTGAAAACTGAAATGAGGAGGGCCTTCGAATCGGATTTCCATAAAAGTAGGAAATATAATACTCCAGAACTACATTACATGTATGTGTTTGGAGTTTGGGGAGGAAGAACAAATAAAAATTCCTTCATGAGTGTTGTTGGTTGGATGCACCCAATTCGCAGTCTCGAGGAAAGTAAATTATCACATCGTCTTTATAAAAACATTTTGAAGGGAAAGTCTTTGCAATTGGAGTATCTCCGTGTTTTTCGTCTTAAGTGAACTTTTTTATATTTCACTCTTTAGTTAAGTTGTAGTAGTAAGTAATCTTCAAACGGCATATTTTGCTGCGGTTTGAGTATTAAATTTATGAAGCTGAACCTTCAATTGTGACGTCATATTTAAATGGCAGCGTGTCCTGAATAAGATTAAGCTTTAATTAGAAACTTGTTTTAAGTTGTGATTCTCTTAGGGGTAGTTTACATTACTGATCCACGACTACTAATTTCTTCACGGGCTTTGATCATGAGAACGGTCTGCTTACAAACTTCATCCTCGAATGTTCTTTAGGCTTTTGCCGTCAAAATATAGTTTTTTCGTTGACCGACAAAAAACAAGTTATACCAAAAGTTTTGATAAAACCACTTACTTTAACATTGATTTATTTAACTTGGCCGTTTTAATGGGTTGAATAAAAATTTTAAAGCTCTAACGAAAAAAAAACAGATAAAAAAAAATAAATAAAATGAACCTTGTAATCATTTATGAATATCTTCACTATTACATAATAACATGATAACGTACATTTCAAGGTCATAAACGAATCCAATAAACGCCCCCGTCTGTATTTGAAGCTGTTGAACTTTACAGCAGCTAAGTGGAGGAAGAAAAGTGTGTTTAGGATGTTTGTTTTCATGAAATGAGATATTTTCCTAAGAGAAAAATATATTTAAAAAAAAATTGCTCATTTTTGTACGATTTCTGCATATGCGGCTAAAGCGATAAAGGATTTACAGCAAAGTTTGCTGTTTGATCATTGAAGGGGACCGCCTTTCAACAAAGCAAAATTTCATTATTTTCCCCTGGAACATTTATTTTGTTTTCTCTCAGTCTATTGCTTTAAACTCCAAGTGTTCAGTGATGATTTCTGAGACACCATATATATTTACTTGCCAAGTTCAGTACTTAGACTATATTAAATTTATATATTATATCAAAAATAAAAAAAAAACCTTGTTTGTTAATGACACATAAGTTATTGGCATCATGTTTACATATTAAGAACATATATTACAGATATACAATTTGTTTAGGGACCCATCGTGGATCAGGATATTGATAGATGACATTCAGCCTTGCCGGAGTCAACCATCGGGAGGTATCCGGCCCATATGCAAGCCACTATACAACACAGTAAGTAGAAAATCTAGTAAATTTTTGGTTTTCAGCATTTTGCACAAAAAATATTTCATTATTTAAATAGAGCAAAATTGTATAATTCTGTGGTTATCAAATTTTTGTTTTAACCATTCAGGAATTTCGAAGCATTTTGGATATATCCGGAAAGAAAACTGAAAACTGAGATTTTCTTAGATCGTTTTTCTTATCTTAATTTTTTTTTATACAGACCTGAATGGATTACATACGTACATTGCTGGATTTTAGCCATGGTACTCCAAGGGAGGGAAAAACGTGGCTAGCAGCGCGATTGAGATGGTTTCAATAATAGTGCTTTGATACCAGTCTCACAATAACAAATTTCTCAATTTAATTCCTTTCTATATATGCTTGACGTAAGGTCAATTGTACCACGTACAGACAACACACCATTTGTATACAACTACACATTTGTCTAGGGAAGAAATGACTTTTCTCTCATCTCCCCAAGCGCCATTGATGGAAATTCATTTGGATATAATGGAAATACGAGGAATACTGTATAATGAGCTACTTTTCTGACTGTAACAGTATTATTCCCTTTATCATTTCTTATATTTGCTTTTTTCAAGGGCCAATTTGTGGACATTGACTATTTTTACTTCCAGACCATTTATTATTTATACGTACTATTTATATACGGGGTGTCCCAAATAAAGTGAGTTCCATGGGGATTATGGAAGCGGTAAGAGATACAAGGTGACTCAAATTAGAAAAAAGAAGCGCATTTTTGTGCCCATGCAGAAAATGTTCCAAATTTAAAAATATGCACAGGGGTTGTCAAAATATGAGCAAAAAACTGAAAACTGCGATTTTCGAAAATCATAAATTATGAGTACACTGTTTGAATAAATTATACCAAATTTGACAGTTCTTTATTATCGACAACTGCCAATTGAATGGCGTTTTCAGAATTTTTCCAGGCCTTTTAGATTCCGAGAAATTATATTCAACTTTGTTATTTCTTATGGTCGCCATATTGGATTTTGGTGCCATCGAATAGACAATAAAAAAAAGTTTTTTAACCGTATATCACAAAGTTGCCCTTGGACCTTCCAAAGTAAGAACAATAAATAAAAACATTTTTCACCTTAGTAAGCTTAGAAACAAGTACTTTAGTGTTGTTATGGATAATTTATGATTTTCGAAAATCGCAGTTTTCAGTTTTTTGCTCATATTTTGACAACCCCTGTGCATATTTTTAAATTTGGAACATTTTCTGCATGGGCACAAAAATGCGCTTCTTTTTTCTAATTTGAGTCACCTTGTATCTCTTACCGCTTCCATAATCCCCATGGAACTCACTTTATTTGGGACACCCTGTATATGTACGGACAAATTTTACTTCATTTTTATTTTATCTTTCAAATATTCTCACCTTTTGGACGGTTGTTGTGAGGTGCTATTTTTCATGTTCAAAAACTCAACTTCTGTCAATTCCTGCTGTAGGCAAAACTAACTGATTTGGACTATTAGAGCAACTCCAACAGTTGCGGAAATCCAGTTTCATTTCAACGAAACTACTGAATCGTTATAGGATTTTATGAGAAAAAGTTAAGAGTCGAGCAATACGTCCCTATTTTCTACGTGGAAAATTGTGTTGACAATCAAGTCACGTAACCAGGTAAAGGTTGGCTAAACTTGATACAATTATTGAGAAGGAAGGAAGTATCCATAAAAAGCATTATAGCAACCTTGAGGTTTGCTTTCCACGTTTCAGAGGATAATTACAAATAAAACTGAATCAGTTCAGTAGTTCTGTTGAGCCGTGAGTTTAATAAACATCATTGAACTTTCGATAAATGAATACGTACCTAATTTATTAAGACCTCCACTTTTGTCCCTGGTCCCAAGAGATCTCTCCAAAGCGAAAACAGGATTGTACAGTTTTGAGGTTGTTCCTCTAATTATTGTTCTGCATTTTGCGGTTGAAAATTAATGCTCTCGGGCATACTTTGTTGTTGTTATTCTGAACGGTACAGATTGTAACGAGTCTCGTATCGAGAATCTTAATTAGCGGCAATGTAGTTTTAGACTATTTAGTTGTCTACGAAATGTACACTCGACCTAAACTTAATTTTATTCCGATTTCCTCTAAATTTGAATTTAAAGTAAGGTATTTGATTTTAACTTTTTGCACTGATTATTCAAACTTCCATTGGAATAAATCGCCTCGTTACCTTTCTACTTATCATTGCGCAGTTGATTGAAGAACTGGTTCTAAGTTATTTGTAAATGAAGTTACGGGATGAACGGAGATAATTTCTGAGGTGGGAAGAATAAGAAAATCGAGATCTGAGAAATAGACATCAATATGGAGTAGAAAAGCATTGTGGAGTGATTTTTTTTTCTTTATGATCCTCATATTCTTCACTTACAAGAACGTGTGTTACGAACTAGATAGCTATGCAGCTCTGATTCTTGACATATTCTTCGCCGGCAACATCTGAAATTCACTTCAAGTACAGAAGTTGCACATTCACGAGAATAAAAGATGTTCGTTTCAGGAAATGGGCCAGAAAATTTTGGATTTTAACCACATTATGTGAGACTTAAAAATTTAATTTCCTTTGTTTCTTCACATATTTTTGTTGAAATCCTCGGAATTTACGATGTAATAAATTGCAAGACATCTGCCCATTTCACGACCAGAGCTTAATAAAATACTGTTTCAAAATTGGGAAAATATCTACTTAGTCCCTTAGACTTCTTGGTGCAAAAAGTGGAAATATTTATTATTTCCGCTTTTCGCATTTTACAATGTGGTACTCGGAGATTTAAATTGCGACGTTTCATCTTCCTGCAACTATCATGGATTTGATGTTTTTAAATGATAATCCGATGTAAGCAGAATGCATTAGTAATCTGTCTTTTAACTTTTCGTTACCCCAATCAACCTTTTCTTCGGACAAACTAACTAAAAAGACTGAGAAAATTGTATCAAATTCTTGAATTCGTTAAACATCACATAGGGAAATCTGTCCAATTCATGTTCAAACCCCTCCCTTCCACATCTAGTTATTACTATCTATACAAAGTAACTACAGCCCTGTTTACTGACCCTCCAATGTCATGGAAGACAATCCTCATCATAAACAATCGCAGTAAAAGCATTAATTAATAAAAACAATAAATTCGTAGCATAACAACAAAAAAGCTAATGCTCGATATTCAAAGAATGCTATTGACCAAGCCGGCGTCGTTTCTGTTTTCGCTTGCCCTTTTCAGGGCCCCGTCTAGGTTGAAATAGGTTAAAGGTTAATATAATTGTGTTGTTTGGATAGTTCTGCGGGTTGATATAACTTTCATTTCATTTTATACTTTGGCACTAATTATTCAAGGCAATTTGTTTTAATGTTTCAATACCTACGTTGTACAGTTAGTCCCAGAATGGATGTGAATACTAAATGAGAAAGCTGAGAAGCTCTATAATTAAGATAGAAAGGTTTGTCTCGGTATTCAAATTAAAATGAGCCTTTTCTTAGAAACATTAAGTTCATAATAAAACAGCAGGGATAAGAGGTGTTAGAATTGAATCGAGTCTGTTGGTATGCATAAAAATCAATACTAGCTTATTCAATTGGTCGATCCTGTAAATGAAGAAATGTATCTTATATATGCATGTATACACACGAATTAGTCTTCAACTGAGCGACATTTAGAACTAAGCGCCTTATGGAAAATCTTTATTTCATAGTAGCCAAAAATAGTCAATGATAGAGTTCACTGCCTATATTGATCATGTTCTGGATATCATTATTTCCTCTTTTAAACTATTGGAATACTACAGATGGAAGCGTTAACTCAAATCATCTAGTGGACCTAATATCAAAAGTACACTCAAGAGTGCAAAGACGTTCGTTAAAATGACGAAACGGTTTGTTCAATCATAGACACAAACAGCCTTTAATCCGAGATGTGGGGAATAAGCCCTAATACCTAAAAAGTCTACCTACATCGGTTACGACATCGACGACCGTTCAAAGAAGAAATGTTGAATCATGGATAATATAGTAATTTTGAGGCGATTTCGTTGGGCGATTGGTAACCGACTATTACCTCAAATGTAAATAAGTTCTTTTCTCATTCCACTCATGGGTTTAAATAATAAGACATACTTATTTGGAATACCAAGCGCCTACCACTCGCCAGAGCGTACCAATTTGGTCAACTAACATTTAATGCAGTTATGACATAAAGGTATTAAGCACCTCATTACGAAATGAAATCCTGTAGGTAACCGGTTGGTTTACAAACACTGCCATTTTATTTGCGAAAATTATAAATTTTTTTTTCTATGTCGAGTAATTTTTAAGGTCTGAAAATTTCAAAATCGAGTGGTCAAATTTCTGTGACCAGGAAAGTCGATTTTCGTATCGAAGCAAATATGGGATCTATAAATGAAATACACCATCATCCTGTAAGTCAGTCCGTAACGTCATGATAAAAAAAAAAAATTACCGTATGTTTGCTGCGAGATGGAAAAACGAGGCAAAAATCTATTTTTTAACCTCATGGTGTGTTATTATCACTAAAAATAAAGGTAAAACGTGAAATACTATGTTTTTTCCAGCAAAGAATGTTTTGTATTTTTGATTTTTTGTTCAGAAGAGCACATTGCAAATAATAGTAAGTGCATGTAAAAGAGGTGTTGAAGCTCTATGAGGCATTTTTCCTATAACCCAACACAAAAGTTTAAAAATTATCTCGTTTTTACACCACTTGACTCTAAATTCAGAATTGCGACAACTGAAAGCGCGCACTTTCGTTTTAAAAGAAAATAAGTCAGATTTTTCCATCCAATAAATCAAAATACTGACATGAAGATTTCTACATTTTCCATATCAATAGTGAGTTCGGACATCGTTATTGATAGTTGACGTCTTTTTGTCTTTATAAATTGAAGTGAAATAAATTCTTTTCGAAATTTTTCTCATCATATTTTCTATTTATCCACTTCGTCGACTACGAATCTGAATTATCTCGACAGGAATTAATGACTCCTTAGTGGTACAGTAGGGGTTGGTTTCTGGCCCATTTATTAGTGATATATCAGTATTTCTGTTTTCTTGTCTGCAACATTGCTCTCTTCGAAAGAAAAGGTTTTTAAATTTTCTATGTGAATGCAATTCACGTAAATATAATAAACAAATAAATAGTATTTTCTACGTGATTACAAGTTGCCTAATATGTTATAGAGCTTGATAATGTACTTGTTGTATAAACATAAGTTCTCGCGACTGTAAATTTACGTTTTCAAATAACGCTCTAACCTGAATACTAACCAGAATCAACCTAATTAGCAAATTAATACATAATTGCTATTTTTCCAAGATAACTTACTACCCTTAGAGAATTAAATATAATCTAATTAGTTAGAAAAAAATAAGTGAATATTGTCGTTATATCATTTTATATTAGTCTTTTTTAGTTAAATGTTTTACTGACTTGTGTTAGAGGCCTCAGTTAGTTTAGAACCTTTAATGCAAGTGACACTTCGTTTTGAATGCACAGAAATTTCTTCATTGGCCTCATGTGTTTCAAATTTCGAAACGGTAGCACCGTTCGATTTTTATGCAGTGTTGGTTTCAATTTTCGGGGGTCAAAGTACATATTTCTTTGGGTATTCAAGTTGAATAAATTCGGAATTTTTCTGCCTTTCGAATACAGAACTTAACCCGAGACGGGGAAGCATAACATTGGGAAATATCGCATACATTCTCGGTTAGCGAGAAACCGAGTTCAATGCTTCAACAAACCATATTTGTGTGCGAGGCGTTAGTTTCAAGCATGGAGAATAATAGAAAAAATAACAGTTGTAATCTGAGATTATTGGAGATACCAAAATGCATTTCCTGATTTGGATAAAATCAAAGTTGTGATTTAGATCATTTTCTATTTTTAACATAATTGTTACGTGGCGCTAATAGTAAATTAAGCTATGTGATAAATATCGCACCGGAAGGACTTTTTAACAAAGAAGACAATAATTCAGTTACACGGGGAAATGGCTCAAAATAGGGCACAAAGCCAGTGACAATGCTATTTTGCATTGTTGCTACCGCAGAGAAGGGTGTACGTTTTCCTCAAGGTGCATATACAGCTCAAATTCTATAAATAAAGCATGGAAATTTAAATAGACGTCATTATCCATTGAACGTCATACGGTTGCCCTATTTATAACAATAATTTCCCAGAGTTCAATGATAATAATAGTATACGGGAAATATGCATTTACGAAATATTACCAATGACACGTAATTGTAACTTAGAGTAATGATACAAGCTCGTAAATTGTCTCTTTTTCTATATTGTAGAAAATGAACGTCATACATTGAAACATGTTCATTAGTGAATGAATTAAGAACCTGCCACATTGTCATTAAAAAAGCACTACATTGTATCAACGCACTGTAATTTGCTAATACAGGGTGATTCATTGGGAATGGGACATGGCGAAACCTGAGATAAGGGACACCAAAATATGACGATTGGACGCAACGTGCCTTATATCGATGTTGCGCGTTTCAGAGTTACAGGGTGTTAAAAGATAAAATTTTATTTTAAAATGTCTTAATAACTTTTTGTGTTTTCATAGCATCAACACCAAAATCGGTCTACTTAGGTTTTGTAAGATGCCAAATAAGAATTTTGATCTAATTTTTACGAAATTTCTAGAGGGCGCTAGTTACAACCCACCGCTTCGATACATTTGGTCATATTTTTTTATAAGTGCAACTAAGGTCGAATTTTGTTCAATGTATTGAAAAAGCGTCTATTTTTACGCAAAAAGGTATTATTGTTCAATCCCGATATGTCTCTTCGTTTACGAGATTTTTACCTATAAGCTAATTCGTGTCCTTCCATTTCAACTCGGTTTATTAATTTTCAAATAAATATTTTGCCGCATTAAACAAATGAAAAATAAGTATTATTTAAGCAGATATTCAAAATGACTACCTTCCACGTCAATGCACTTTACTAACCCCTTCCTCAAAGATCTTTTTATTCTAAATTGCATATCGACGTTATTCTTGATTTCATTAGCTGCTTGTTGAATTTTTTGGCATAATTCTTCGCGAGTAATAATTGTCCCTTTGTATACAATTGCTTTCATACTTGACCATATTGAGAAGTTCAATAGGTTAAAATGCATTTGAGCAAAAACACGAATCATATCGCGTATCTCACTAAAGGAAAAGTCATTATGCTTTGGCATTTTTACATTTAAATTACTATTTTTTACTTAAAAACAGCAATGACAAGAAAAGAGTCTAATTACTTTAACAAGCTAAAGTGACAATTGCTAAGTAGTGCATTGCTATGCAAGTGAAACACACCCACCTCCGTTTTTGAGAATTTGAAATGGAAGGACACGAATCAGCTTATAGGTAAAAATCTCGTAAACGAAGAGACATACCGCGATTGAACAAGAATAAAATTTTTGCGTAAAAATAGACGCTTTTTCAATACATTGAACAAAATTCGACCTTAGTTGCACTCATAAAAAAATATGACCAAATATGTCGAAACGGTGGGTTGTAACTAACGCCCTCTAGAAATTTCGTAAAAATTAATTCAAAATCCTTATTTGGCATCTTACAAAAACTAAGTACACCAATTTTGGTGTTGATGCTATGAAAACAAAAAAGTTATTAAAGAATTTTAAAATAAAATTTAAACTTTTAACACCCTGTAACTCTGAAACGCGCAACATCGATATAAGGCACGTTGCGTCCAATCGTCATATTTTGGTGTCCCTTATCTCAGGTTTCGCTATGTCCCATTCCCAATGAATCACCCTGTATAATAGTGCGTTCAAGATGAGGGTCGCCAACTTGAGAATCTCGTAAACGGTAATAGATATACTCTTGGCGAAATAGAAGAAAAGTTCCTCATTCAGAGTAATTTCATGGTGCAAGAGCACTTTTTAATTAGACCTTTTAATGACTTCAACGGAACTTTAATTTTATTCTATGACGCTTCGTTTATCAGTAACAATCATCGTTTTTTTTGATATGGCCCTGCTATTTCTTTTTTATTTCAACTTTTTCACTGGAAATTAATTGATACAGTCCGCGACACCTGATTACTCGCACATATTTCAATTTATGCATGCGATGTTGTGTTGCCGCAAACCGCCGAATATATTGCTGTTTATTCCAATGATACCCCTCGTTTTTCAATAAAATTTCGTGTAGTGCGTATGAGAATAATCAAATATCATGCACAAAGAATTGTCCGAGTTTTTTTTTTTTTTTTTTTTTTAATTATATGTTCTGTTATCTTACGTGCTTTTTTGCCAAACACAGTTGAATCATTATATCTTTGTGTGCGCGTCATTGATATACCGCCATTAATATTCAGTTAATCAATCGTTAGAACTAATTAGTATATTATATGTATTCATGCATTCTGGATCAAATCAGATCGCATTACCCTAAAATTAATCAATAATTTTCCTACGCACTTCTCTGTTTAAATGTTCATTTAAAAAGTACATTGATTGGCAAATTATACTGGTAACTGCTCGCTAGCTATCGATAACGAGGGAGGGAGTAATGAACCGAACATATCAGTGTGATGTGAAAAGTAAATGTTGATGATGTTAATGTAACACTAAAATTATCTGGAATTTTCGATGCGTGGGTTATATTCGGAAGAGAGTTTCATGAAAATTATAAACCTCTCTTTGAGAGCCTTCTGTTCCTCTCTCTGCTCTTGACGACGTACTTCCCGCTCACGGTAACGTCTGCTCTACTTTTTCCTGAGCAGCTGCTATTTCACGATAGCAACTACAATTCGCGAAATTATATCCCGGTAATAAACCACGTATATACGGTAATGGCCAAAAGTAGATAGACAAACAGAATGTATCAATTAAATCGTGCATATGTTAATTGATCGGTTTCCTATGCATGTATGGTATGTTATTTGTCGCAAAACACGTTATAAGAAATAATGAACAAATGTTGGTAAAGTTACTTGATTGTCAATAAAAAAAATAAATCTTTGGAATTCACCTGGTCAAAAGTAGATAGACAATTTAAAAATGAAAATAAATACATAACAGTTTCCTTCGAATTATTTGAAAAATCAATTGGCACCTTTCCCAAGGCACTAATATTTGGTAAAATACCCATTATTGTCAATGATTGCCTGACATCAACGCGGCATTGATTCAATCAATTTATTTAATATTGCTGGATCAATATTTTCCCATTTTTCTTGTATTTTAACAAACAGTTCATCGCAATTTGAATAATTTTTATCTCTCAATTAATCTTTGGTCAACAATTTGTCACAGGTTTTCTATGGGATTCAGATCGGGCGACTGGGAAGGCCACTTCAAAATCGGTACTTTTTCTTCTTCAAAAAACCGTTTAACTAACTTTGAGGAATGTTTGGGGTCGTTGTCGTGTTGAAAATAGAATCTTAAGGGCAAATTGTCTTCAACATAAAGTAACATAACATTCTGAAGTACATCCCGGTACTGAAATCTGTCCATGATTCCATTTATTCTATGTAGTGGGCCAATACCAAAACCGCTGAAACATCCCCATATCATTACCGATCCTCCTCCATGCTTAACCGTGGGTGTGGTGTATTTAGGGTTTAATCGTTGACCAGTGGGACGTCTAACGTATTGAATGCCATCGGAAGTAAACAAATTGAACTTAGATTCATCGCTCCAGCAAACTCGTTTCCAATCCTGTTTCAGCCAATGAATATGTTGTTTGGCAAATTCCATTCGGGCCTTCCGATTTTTCTTACTGACAAGTGGTTTTTTTGCTGACCTGCGAGCAAATAATTTCTCTTCGACTAGTCTTCGTCTTGTAGTCCTTGAAGACGCAGAAACTCCGAAAAGTTCCAGCTCAGATCGAATTTTCTAAGAAGACACGAATGGATCTTTCGAACAAATAGTCTTTATTTTCCGCACGTCTCTTTTACTCGGCTTCCTTGGTCGTCCAGTTTTTAGTTTTGGGTTAATTGATCCAATTCTTTGATATCTTTTTATTATAGCCCAACTAGTGCCTTTTTTAACATCGAACCTGCGGGAGATTTGCACTTGCCGTTCACCCTCATTAAAAGCTTTAACAATTGGTTCTTTTAACTCAGTGGACACTTTTATACCACGAGGCATGTTGTAGACTATAAACCAATGCAAATTTTACTACTAGTTTTCTGATATCTTAAGAATTTAAAGTAAATTCAACTGTTTTTACCACGTCTATCTACTTTTGACCAGGCGAATTCCAAAGATTTGTTTTTTTATCGACAATAAAGTAACTTTACCAACATTTGTTCATTATTTCTTATAACGTGTTTTGCGACAAATAACACACCATACATGCATAGGAAACCGATCAATTAACATATGCACGATTTAATTGATACATTCTGTTTATCTACTTTTGGCCACTACTGTACGTTTTTGTAGTCATACCAGCCCTAGACTTTTCCGGTCGTAACAATGGTCTCCTTCTGTACCCAATGATTCTATGAATACTAGATTGCGCAATTTTCCAACGAATATATCACCATTAACTTAATCCAAAATACCAGAATATTCGATATACACAAGAAGCAATAAATCACTTGTCCTGCGCCCACCCTCGATAAACTACCGTTTTGCTTCTGTCCTTTCCCTGCGGCGGCCGCTCGTCAGCCGTAACAATATTAATAGGTTAGCAGAAGAAGTTAATCTTGCGTGATGGTTCCTATCGACAACTACAAATCAGAATAAATGAAATTCAAACATGCAATATTCCTTAAAGTCATTGCGCAGCTCTTACCTGATTTTTACATGTTATTGTTAAAGTGCCTAGTAATTATAATATCGCGTGATTATTAGAGGACAAACATTGCAGGGTGCGCCGCAGAAATAACCCAGAAAAAAAAAGGTTATTTAAAATAAAAAATGAGTGGCGAGAGTCCAGCTCGTGGACATGAGAAAAACATCTCTGGTTTCAATAATGCTTAGTCTGGAAGTCGGCGTCGTCTGCAAAGACGATTCATCTTTCCGCGACGAGACCAACTCATTTTTAATTGAACTTTGCTGCCGTTTCCTCCCACATTTCGGTTTGTTAAGTTGGCGATTTATGACCTATTGATTTATTGTTACGGTTTGCAAATTAATGCAGCCCAGGGTCGAATAATAATTCTTATTATAGTTGTGATCGAACAGTCGACTTCTTCTAAGGTATTACAATTAGGACTTTCAGCAAATTAAAAAACCTTTCAGCTCCAACGTATGGACAAAATGTTATTAATAGACATCCATAATTCCCCCAAACTATCATATAAAACGTCATATAAAGTGCATACTTCGCCGAAACTGAAAAAGGTAAAGAAATCACTCATCTATCTGGATCTGTATGGCACATCCGCTGCGCCCTAATGCCGATTTAAAATTCGGATTTGTGAGAATGCAAAGCGGAACCGGGTTTAATTCACTTTTATTGCCCGGTTTAAATGTGAGGCTCGACCTCATTCCATGCACTGGTTTGAGAACTTCTAAACCCAGTTTTGGTGAATGAAAGTAAATTATTTGTTGAGTTTTTACGCCGATACTTGAGAAGGTAAATGTCGAGAAGACACATATTGAACACTAAAAACTAACCTGAACTGACATCGACTAAACATTTCTCAGATAACATGAAAAACTCATCTTTTTTTATATCGCTCATGTTTTAAGCGAAGAGAGAAACTTCACGTGCTCTAATGTACGCTGGAAGATATTTCCGTCGTTAATTGGTTGTTCCGTTAAAAAAAGCGAAATGTTTTGTTAACATGTCATTGTTTTCCAGTTTTTATTAATTTTTCAATGTTTTTGTCGGTACTTTCGGAGTTTTATCCAAAAAAAGTTTCAGCCAAAACAATTTGGCCCCGACGTTTGCGGCATATTCAAAGTCCCAAATAAATGATTCTTTTTAGCGGATTTTATAGCAGCAGTGTTTTTGCAACCAACAAGGGTGGGCACCCCTAAATAAGACACTCTGCATATGAAAACTGTAAAACAATGCTGGACAGGAGGTGTCCAAACCGACCGTTGGTATCAAACCGACCCCCAAAGACATCTAAGATATGACACTGCCGACCGGAATTTTAATTATTGCGTTTGATGGGTACTTTGGCGCCGACAATTTGGCCGTTACGCGCCATAATTAATTTCCACTCATTTTTATTGTGCTCGTGGTTATTTATCGAAACGTAGCTTTGACATTATTGAGTTTAATTTTACAATGTTGTAAACTCCTGCGACATAATTTAAAAACGAATTTAATGTTCATGAGGTATGTAAATTTTGATTGCTTCAGGACTCTTTTAAACAAACACTGCGTTCATTTGACCGACATAGTCGTTGATATTTAGTGGTACGCTTTAATGTAAAAAAAGTGGACATGTCCAGAAACCGGCTCGAAAATGGCGGTTCAAACCGACCGCTTTTGCTTGGCGCCGCAATGCATTAGAGTGTGCTTTAAGAGAGTGAAATCGGTAGAAATGATTTTTTTAAACATTTCAACTTGTTTTTTTTTTGTAGAAGTGAGACGAAATTTAAGCATAAAACCAAAAAAAGAGATCCGTCGGAGCCACATCAAGCAGTAGCGGCAATGAAAACGGGAACGTCGCTACGCGCTACCGCACGCAAGTTTAATATTTCTCGATCAACATTGTTGTATCGACGAAGTAATGTATGTAGATGTGGCGCAACCGAGACAGGAAATAATTGAGCCATCAACGGAAATAAACATCGACAAAAAGAAAACGAAAAACATGAACAAGAACACAAAGGCAAAGAGGAAAAAAATACACCAGCAAAATAAAAAACATTAAAAAACCATGATAAAAATCAAGAAAATATCCAAACACAGTCATCCGTGAGTGTCTGAAATTAAATTAACACTTGTTTGAGGGTTGAATCTTCTTTTTCTCAGTCGTCTTTTCAAAAACAAATAACCTTAACATACGTTTAATGAGTTTAGTTCAGCACGAAATTAGAGTTAGAAGCAGAAATTTGATTTATTTTTTATATTTGTCGGTAAAAAATGGGGAAGTCGGTTTTTGACCACATATTTTCAATATGTCGAAAACGTAGACTTTCACTTTTCCCATTATACCTCCCACAAAACACCATCTACGAGTCCAACTAACCCACCTCAAATGTAGGAAAATGGTTCGTCTATTGAATTGAGTGCTCAAAAGATCTCGAAAATGACGTTTAAACACATTTATTGGCAGGGCAATTTAAGGGGTCGGTTTGAGGACCTTCTCCCCTATGTATTCACAGAGAGCTCTTATGTATATCGAACTTTTTCACATAACTGGCACAATTTCTGATGAACTGTCGAATCGGCTACCCGGTAGAAAAAAAATGAGTGAATAGTCTAACACAAACTTAATCAACTAACTGTTAAACTACATGTTTTAGAGGTGACATCAAACTTAATATGTACAGGAGAAATTTAGCAGCAAATTGGCAGAAGGATGGGAGCTTTCCAGTATATGTACGTGGAAAGGAAATACTGGACAACCTGGCAAGATGTGTTGCGCATGTGCGAGTTTAGTATGAAGAAAATTGAAGGATAAAAAAGGAACCACAAGGAGAGCTCAGCTTAGCCCATAGTGAAAAAAGCCTATTTATGTTGGTGAATAACTGCACAAAAATTATTTTTATAAATTTTTCAATTATTTATGGAAAATTGCACAATTTTTATGAAAGTTCTGGTGATATTATATGAATATAATAGATGCCTGCTTCTGTAAAAATATATTTGCGTCTGCATTCGCATAAAATACGTACCTTTCTATTTCGAATATGCATGGAGACGAAAATCATGTGCTGTGTACCTTGGAAAAAAAAAATTCGCTTAAAAGATGTACGAGGGAAATTTCCAGCTCTCCAATTTAGCTCCCGTTTATGTATATTTGAACGAATCAACTTTTCCCTAAAGCGAGGAGCCAGCATATATTTAGATAGGGCACTCAAAGCGATGAGAACAACTTCATTAGGGCGCATGCAAAGGCAAAGTTTGAGAGAACAAAAATATTTAGTGGAGTACGACGTACATGTACACATATGTGTTAGAATGTACCGATACGAAGCTCGATTTTTCAATGGTTGCAATATTGTTTCAGAATGAGACGTTGACTTTGAAACGGAAATTGCAATTCGGGAAAAAGAAAATCTAATACCGGCGACGAAGAGAAGACTAGTTAGATGAAATCTGGAAAAATTCCCCAAAGACAGATTGCGTCCTCTTTACCTCTAAAATTAACACATTCTTTCAACATCTCAGACATAATTTCACTACTTATTCTTTCTCTTCTAGAGATTACCCCTTGAGAATTCATCTAGGTGGGTAGAAATTTATCATGGACCCCTGTACAGGACTTTATTTTGTTTCTTTTATCTTAAGACAGAGAACTTGTTGATTTAAGTCTATTTGCCTTTCGGCGCCTGTGTAGTCTCATCACCATCTATTAAGGGTGGGTAAGCATAAAAATGAATGCCTAACGTGGGCAAATACATTTTCGTTTACTCTTCAATCATCAAATTTGCTCTGCTTAAATATCAAATTTCCCTGCAAGAAACCTACCTATCTTGCAATACGATAATAGGTGTGGTAAGTAGATTACCGCACGCGAGTGCAATTACCGAAAGGCAGCGATAACCAAGTACCAATAGCATTATACACAGGATGTCCGTTTCTCAAGTTCAATCATGAGTATTTTGGTTTCGCGCAAAGTTCCGCCATTTTGAATTTAAAAACATGTCGATTCGCAGTTTCAAAAGTGCCTGTGGCTTTCGGAGTTTTTAATTAGCTGGATAATTTCTTCTTTCTTCAATTTTTTTCTATCGTGCAAAAAACTGTCCAGAAAGATGGTGAATAACATTTTCGCTCTAAACATTACAAACTCTTAAAATTTTTACCACAAGTTTAATAAATCTATTTTCTGTCTAGTTACTTTTAAACGACATTTAAATTCATAAATTCTGAACTAATTAGTGACTTATTTACAAACACCTGTAAGGCACTACAAATTCATGTTTAACTCGAAATTGCCCCTCTGAGAAAAGTTTCCGCTCAAAAGTTTAGTTGATTGAACTAATTACACGCTAATGATTTGCTTTTTGTTTCCAGTGAATTTATAGGAAATTAATTACAACCCTAGTCAGGAAATGTTTACCCTCAATCAGTGCCGGTGTAATCTGCTCAAACGGGCTTTTACGTCCGTGAAACACTCTTTCTTCATTGATTGAGTTAACCTCAAATAAAATTAACAAAAAGCGGCTGTGGTATACCGCAAATTAAACTGGATTTGAGATTACCTCTTCTGTGCAATTTCTTGATGGTTAAGAATCTAATTTAACGTTCATTTTGTCCTGACACACAGCTCACGACATTCCTAGGAGAATTCAAAATAATCAAATCCTTTTTGCGCTATACGCTTCTGGATTTTAAAGCTTCCTCCAACATTTGTAAGATTGGCGGTTCATTTTCCAGAACATAGACGTGAGGCTATACCTTGGAACATAGCGAATAATTGTCAGCAACAACGAAGATTTCTCGGGTGTTCACTTGAAGCCATAATCCGAGTTTTAGATTATTCAAAAGAATTTATGTGTATATTTTGTAGCTCTTAAAACAGAACCGTCTGACAATTTATTATGGTCTCCGTGTGAGTAATAGAAGTTTATATCTCCTCTGGCAAAATTTAGCAAAATTTTATGAGCCATGATAAAAACTTGTAAACTTACTTAGGCAGTTCCTATTAGGGGATCCATAGACGATATTACGAGGATGCAAGAAAAATTTTTAAACTTTTAATTTATGGAGTATCTTGTCCGCACAAGTATTACTTTTATTAAATCCCACGGCAGTCGCTCGAGTCCTGTGTACTTAAAGAAAAAGTTTAAGTGGGGGGAAGATTTGCATCTTGTAAATGTAATTGAAAGTGAAGAGCTTCGACACCTAATTCTACAAACGACGATGATGACAGTTTGAGATATGGGTGATAACATTTGGTACTCAAGATATCGATACAACTTTACTTTTTTTGATTACGGTCATGGCGTTTTAATTTCATCTTCTCTCATATTTTTTCGTTCCTGAAAGATCAATATGTATATCGTTTGCGTTTTATCATTCGATATCGTCATCGACATTTTTCGGTGATGTTTTGTATGACATTCCCTTTCATACATATGTGGTTACCTAAATAGAACTGTCCATCAGAGAGACATATCAGAAAAATAGGATGACCGACTAAACTGTTCATTTTTTTTTGCACCATTTTTATGTTCAAGCTCGTTTGGGTTATACTGACTTTTCAGCAATAAAAAGCACTTTGGAAATACGAAATAGCACAGTATAGTTCAATACCAGAACCAGGAGTAGTGGTTTCTGTTTGTCTCTTTAGTTACTGACAACTTACTGATTCTTTAACACGTCGGCTAGGCATGTCCATCGAGATTTCATTATTTTGTCGAATTTGCAGTTTGCACAGTCTTTAGCCTCTTCAACGGCTCTTGTCATGGGCCGAAATTGGTAGTCGCAGACCACTTTCTGCCCTTCCAGCAGTTGAGCAACAAATTTTGATTGCAATCCATTATCCTGAGATCTGGAATTAATACGCACTTGAATTTCCACAATTCATGTTCCGAGTCGAAATTACTTGTTGCAGACAACTTTCGAATTCCCAACACGTCGGCTAAGAAAGCTTATTAAGATTTCATTATTCTCGTAAATCCAGTTTGTATAGGTTTGCCGCTTCACCGACTCTTCCTGATTTGAAATTAATTCTTGTGGACACATTCTTGTACTCTCAGCAGTTGGACAGCAATTTTCCTTTAAAATCAATTGTCCTGGGATGTGAACTGAGCCGGAATTACTTGTTAAGGACAACTTGCTAAATTCCCGACACGTCGACCATGAATTCCGGTTAAGATTCTATCCTGCTCGAATCTGGAGTTGATATAGTTTTAAATCTCTGCAGTGATTCGTGTTCTTGACTACGAATTTCCATTAAAATATAATTGTCCTCGGACCTGCAGTTGATTTAGTCCTTTACGTTATGACCAGATTCAGAATCTACATCGATTATTATGAGAGTATTAGAATATGAAGAGTTTAAAATTAGTCATATTTCAAGCCTCCTATTCTCGGTTACCTCCTGTTTACTCGATGAGGTAGCTGATTACTGGAGCTAATTAAATCTGTCCAACCGTCAAAATAAGTTCTGGATTAGAGGATATTCTGTAATCCGTATTCAGCCCAGCTACTCAAAAACACTTACCTAAGTTTTGACCAGAGTGGTTTAAAATGTGTTACATTTGTCTAAAGCTTGACCTTATTTTAACTTTTTCACAATTGAGTTGAAGTTTTTCCATACCTTCATCAAAGCAATCAAATAAAGTATACTAAAATGCTATTTAGGACCGAATTATGAATGTGCCGTCAACTTTAACTCTGTAAGTTAATCGTTACTGAAACGTTAAAATTCAGTCTGGGTGTTGGCCAGATTTTCCATCGTCCTCGCAACTAGTTTGATGTTAAAGTTAATGTTATATTAATAATTTTGCTTTAAAGTCGGAACACATCACGCTTCCAAAATTGGAAGTCCGACCTATGGAAAATCTTATTACCAATTAGCTTCAGAAAATCAATTTTCGACGCACAGCAGCTGATAAGGGTCTAAAACGACTTAACCAGGGAAGGAACATAGGTATAAATATAGAAAACAATGACTGGTTTGTACGAATCTAAATTAAATCTTCTTTTCGGGCATGTCATTAAGGTCAACAAAGGAGGACGAATTTCGGATATAGGACGTCGGATATCGGACGTATGAGACTTCAGCTTTAAGCGATTTCCGATAGCTTTATCCGTAGGTACTTAATATACATGATCAGGGTAGGATAATATTTTCTAATCCTTTTTAACAAACGTGATGGAGAGACGTTAGATTATCGGTATCTTGACGTCACATTGATTAAACCATACCAAATTTGCATATTGGGGGAAAACCAATAGAAAATACAAAAGTTAACATTTTCCCTAATTTGCCGTTTGAATTAATCGCATACCGCGTTTGAATACGTCATATGTCCTAAGTTTCCAAATTTTGTATTTTTAAATTTTGGGTAAAAGTTATCACTATTCTGTTAATTTAAGCAGCAATTTAGGTCATCTGTTTCAGGATGGTACAGAATGCTGTATTATTGAAGTGGGTCCCGGGATTCTATTGTATCTAAGGTTGCATGGTCAGAACTTCTAAAGAAATTGGACTTTTACGTCTTTTCGCGATTAGCTCTAATGCAGCGGTGCCATTTTCTGTATATAGCGAGAGCTACCCGACCTGTTCAAGTTCAAGATTAATTTATATGTAGTCGTATATATAGGGCGTTTAAAGTTTGGTGATTTTATTTGAAAGCGGTGATTAATCACGAAAGAAACTAAAAAAATCTAAATCATCGCAATAACAGTTGTTTAAGAAAAGAGTTTTATATTTACAAAAAATTATTAATTGATGGTTGTTTCAAATGTTCTCTGTTTGCTTTAAAAATCATATTTACAACATAAATACCTTATTATGCTACTTTTACTAATGACTTTTTAGGTTTAATCAGTTTGTGTTTCGAAGATTAGTCACCCTTTAAAAATAAAATTACAAAACTTCAAACCCCCTGTATAATAGCATTGAAATTTGCTTTAGTGGATTCTGGATTTTTCTAGTTTTATTTAAAAGCGTGCTAAATGCTGATATTGGAAATTAAAAATTCACATGTGTGCAGAGATCATATTTAGTTCCCATAAAAAGCACATTCTCATGATAGAAATTCTTGGAGCCGAAAGAATTGGCCGCATTTTCATTTGGATTGGATTAAGCTTGCCGCATTTTCAATCATTTCCCGATTAATCATTTATTAATAATGTAATGATAAATAAAATTAAGGCATAGCAAAAAAACCCACTGCATTGCGGTAAAACGAGGACTTTCAAGGATGTAGTTTTATAAATGTTTATACACATTTAAATAATTAGTGGTAAATATTATTTATATTTAAATTTTCAAGTTCCGAAACAAGAATCGTGAAAGCGAATTAGAAGAAAAGTTTAATGGTGACTTATTTCCTGTTATTGTCCGATAAATATGTTCAACTCTTTGTTGAAATACGCCTCTGAAAAAGCAATACTTATTAAAACGGAAATCTTCAACAATGAGAGTCCTTTCGAGAAAATGACGATTTATTAGCTCCAGGGATACTTTCTATCTTCCGTTGAGCCTACGTCATTGTCCTAATTAGAGAACACTTCTTTCCTTTTTGTTTCAATTTATAGGAAATTTTAATTGCGACTTAATTCCGGCAGCGTTTACCCCCAATCAGCTCCCTTATAAACCGCTTTAAACAACTTTTTCCTCGTGAAGTTTTTTTTTAATTTTATTTATTGAATAGAGCTTCGAATAAATTTAATAACAAACGAGAAATAGGAAATGGCTCTATACCACAAATGAAACTGAATTTTAGATTACTTCTTCTATACAATTTCCTGGTTAAGAAATCTAATTTAAAGTTAATTTTGTTCTGAAACAGTGCCACGATATTCCCTATAGGATTCTCACATCATATTCTCGTTTCTCTCAGGCAACTTCGAAGAACAGCATCATAAATTAAATTTGTTTATTATTTTAAAACATGCTTTTCGCTTGTGCAAACGTTTTTATCGCCATCCCAATTTCCGCATCTTGTATGCAGTTCTACTCATTAAAACCATGTCGCAATATGTCACGTCTTGTGAGATAAATAGACAAAGTAATTAGCAGTTTTATTCTAATGACGTCGGTTATGCAAATCTTTTGTAATTGAACGTATTAGATATTCTAAATAATCATTTTCCTGTCCTGCAGTTGCCTTTAACGTGTAAAATGTTGGAGAAGTTGACAGATATTGAATATAGTTGTCTTGCATAACCGGTACATTAACCGCTATGCATAGAAAATATGAACCGGTGATTAGAATGTAAATTTTCCTTTTTATATGAATTTACCCGATAAATGCCCACTGTGGCAACATGTTGAAACTAAAGCATGCTGTAAAAGCAAAAAATGTGTAGGGTTCCAGGTGATCGCAGGCAATACCCAAGAAGCTCATAAAATTTTTAAAATGTTTTTCAGAGGCCTTTAGAGGTAAGTGATGGTTATTGAGCAGAAATAGAGATGGTGGAGAAATACGTAGATTCTGCAAGAATTTATCCGCAAACCGCTAACGGTCTCTGCGGAGCCTCTGTCGAAACAAATTATGGCTGTTTCCTAGGTTTCAAAGAGAACAGTCGGTTTTCTCCAAGAAATGAGTAGTGGCTTTTCTAGATATTCGAATGGAAAGTTTCGTTGCCAAGAAAAGTCCAAATGTTAAACAGCATATT